>NC_067485.1:10168760-10807656 GCF_947179515.1 Apodemus sylvaticus
ATACCACACAGTCTCCACCTGGGCATACCACACAGTTTCCCTGGCCCCTCTCTCACCTGGGAACCAGAGGGCCTGGCTGCGGGTTCTTGATCTGGAAGTCCTCAGGTCTGAAAAGAGACTGCCACCCCTGGTACCTGGGGTCTGGTTTTCCTTAGAGCCCTGCCATGCTATTGTCCCTCTGTCCGTCTATCCATGGCACCAACAGTCTTCTAGTAAACTCTGTATCTCCTAGTTAATCCATCTCAGTGTCCTGGTAGCCGCCCTCCCCTCCAAACCCAACACAAACTTTCATTCATGCTTGGAATGCTCTTTCCGTTCAGTTGCAGAAAGCTTTCTCCACTAGCATTTACCCTTCAGAAGAAGGGTTATTGGGAGGTTGGACTTAGATAACATATTAATACATCTAACAGATGTTCGGGACATAAACTTGAGATTCTGTCTCTACTGTGTATCCCACCCATTTACCACCCTTAGGAGCAATGCATCCTGGAAATTCACATAATTGCAAGCACTGTTCCCTTCTGCTCAGAACCGGTCTCCCCTAGATCTCTCAGTTGGCCAATCAGCAGCACTCTCTCATCCGGGCACCTTCCTGTCATCGGGTACCTTCCTCTCAGCATCTTATAATGCATGCAACTCACTGCCCTGCTTGTCTGGGAACTTCACTCCCTGGACCCATGCACTCTAATTCAAGGGCAGAAAACTCCTCCTGGAACCCTGAGACAGGCGCCCCCCCCCCCCCCCCGTGAGAAAGTTTTGTTCTACCCTGTAGCAGAACAAGCAGGGAGGGGGCGGGTTGGGAGGGGATGGAGAGGGAAATGCAGCCCAGTCACATGTGCAGAACCCACAGCATCCAGAACTCAGAGCTGCCTGGCACATTGGGTTGAGCACTAAATGCGAGAAAGGATGCTTCTCTGGTGAAGGAAGAGGAAGCAAGGGTCTCTGCCTGTGTTCCTAGCTTCCCTTTCCACTCCTACCTGGGTGGAGTAGGTTGCCCTAAGGAAATACTGTGGTGGGAAACTTAAACAGCAGGAATCTGGTTTCTGAGGTTCTAAAACCCAGCGGTCTGCGACGACAGCCCCATTGTAGCTGAGCTTTGATGAAGGTTCCCTCCAGGCTTACAGATTGCCGACCTCTGGCTGTGTTTGCAGGCCCTTTCCTTAGTACCTTGACAAGGAAGAGATGGAGAGGGAGAGAGACCAGGAGCACAAGGGAGAGATGCAGGCAGGGGGGCAGGGGAGAGACCGTCCTCGCATCTTACTGGGCCACCAATCTTGGAGGATCAGGACCCTCCTATTACGGTTTCATTTGTCCTTAATTATGTCCGAAGACTGTCTCCATCCACGCGCACACTGAGTGTCAGGGTTTCAACAGGAACTGCGGAACACTGCTTCCCGGTCTCAACCACTAAGCCTGAGGAGCTCTGCAGGGGTAGCAGGCAAAGAACAAGGCGCCCTCCTCTTCCCCCACCTCATACTTTGCCACAGTCATAAATCACATTAGGAAGGGGATAGATGTAAATGCAGGCACAGGCTCACTCGCAGAACCATCCCAGGAGGAACGAAGTGGTTATATTTCAAATTATTAAAGAGTAAACCACGTGCACAGAATAAATGGATCTCATTTAGGCTGGAAGTTTGGTGCCTTTTATTTTTACTTAATTAGAGCATTCTCTATGTGAAGGACTCATGTTTTTTGGTGAGATGCATCAGCAGCAAATTTAACTTCTGAGGAAAAGCAATTAGTTTCAGAATGGAGGTTGTCTGTCAGTTATATGATCTTAGCGAGCAGCCGCGGAGCCTTGGTTTCTCCCGTGCTTTTGGCTCGAGTTCAGCCTGAGCGTGTGGCAGGGACTGGGCTGAAATGGGCCTGATGTTGCTTTGAGGCTGATGTATGGTAATGGATCCCGAAGTAACTCAAGTAGAGATGGCCAGGGTATGAACTCCATCTATGAAGTGATTAAAAAAAAAAAAAAACTTAACCCTCAGTATTTGATTATTTTAATCAGCACGTTTGGTAGTCAAAGGCTCTGTGGCTCCAGGCAAGATAACCACAGTAAAGGGTCATAAGAAAAAGCAGAATTCAGAATTTGAATAAAATATAAATGCCTTTGTTACTCGTGGCAGATGAGGACGGCGCCCTTTTCTGACCTCCTGATAGGCTAAATCGCACAGGCAAATCTATTTATGTAAACCCACTTTGGGAGTCTGGGAATCAGCCCAATGGGTGGAAGAGGAGCATTTCTTTCAGATGCTGCTGAATTTGGTTTGCTAGTATTTTATCAAGGGATTTCTTTTCCACCCATCATTTTTCTGAGATGAAAGCATCTCTCAGGTCAGCTCTAAAAGACCTATCTGGAAATGTGGGAGAACCGGGGGCTCAGCAGCATTTGGCAAAGGCTCACGGGAAACTGTGCGAGGGTGGCGGGAGCAGAGTAAGCGAGGAGCTACAGCCGGTAGCCTCGGACCTCCTCACCACTTCCCGATGGCCGCATTGGCAAAGCTCTTCCCCAGATTTCTTCTTACAGAGCAGCGTGTGCTCTGCAGCACCCCCCATATCTCACAACTGCACAGTCATCGATTGCTTTCTCCTTCTCCCTTCCTGTGCAATCCACGAGGGCAAAGCAGCGTCCACTGTATTCCCTAAGATATCCTAGTTCCCTAACACGGCCGGAAGCAAAAGAGGGACTCAAGCACTAGTTACTCAGCAGATGATAAACATTAACCAAGCCAGTTTGTCCCACCTTCAAAAACCACTACGGAGCCAGCATATAAAACATTCAGAACAAAAATCAATAGTGTGTACAGCACACTAACACCATTTGTTGATTCTTGGCTTATACTTGACTTATGAAAACCTGTAACTATAGAAAATAAATTCCAGGTTCAACAGCCCTAATCCGAAAACCTCAAATCTGAGATATGCTAGATTCCAAGTTCTTTGAGTGCTCCAATGATGTAGCTGGGAAGTTCTGCCCCTGATTTTTTGTGGTGGGCTCCTGTTCGATGCCGCAATTCCCGCCAAATTCCTGTCATCATGCAGAGACACCAAAAATATAATAAATGATTACTTTCAGGCTATGTGTATAGGAAATGAAAGAAATAAAAAATGAAGTTTGTGTTTAGACTGACAATTGATAATATTCAAAGGACCCCAAGTCGGATGTCTAAGACAGCTCTGGTAGGAACCATTTCAGAAGCATACTATGTAGCCTGTGTATACTAAAATCATTATATACTGAGCTGTTCTACAGTCATTCAAAAGACCTGAAAAAGGTGGGTGCAATGGAACATGCCTGCAATCCCATAAAACTGATGCTGAGGCACTGTGTGTGTGTGTGTGTGTGTGTGTGTGTGTGAGAGAGAGAGAGAGAGAGAGAGAGAGAGAGAGAGAGAGAGAGAGGAGAGAGAGAGAGAATTCAAGGCTAGCCTGGGCTACATAGTGGGACCTTAGCCAATGGCTCCCTGAAAGTTGCTTATTAATAAGCTAGGGTTTGACCTCAGCTCTTTCTGACTATGGTGTATGCTCTTAACAACTACACATGGCGCGCGCGCGCGCACACACACACACACACACACACACAATTTCTCCAAGACACATTGCAGCTGAGAACTAGACTCAATAGATTTTTGCTAACGAGAAGCCACATCTTGGTTTCTTACTTCCAAATGAGAGGTTCCTTGGGCCAATGTGACATTAACATTTAGACGGATTTCACTCTATATAATGAAACTGCTGTTGCATGCAGAATAGATGTGATTGTTTAAATGCCTAAGGAGCTTCATCGAAAATGCAGCATCCATTTCAAGAAAGCAGTGTTCCTCTCTCTCTTGTGTCATGCTAATGTGTTTGGAGAGGCAGAGAAAGGTTCTTCCCAAACCCAGGCCTAGGTCAGGAGCCTGTGGGTGGGGCTGTGAGGGTGGAGGCTCGCAATCTTGTTTCAACCATGTCCAAAGCTTATCTAGGAAGAGCCAGAGCACTGGATTTTATTTTTTATTTTTTCCGGAATGACGGTGATGAGGGGCCACTTATAAAGCCTCCCTCTTAAGCTAGCCCCTCCCCAGTTTTGTATATAAATGGTTTACTTGGGTCAAGTTAATAGAAAAATTCTGTGAATGAGTGTTTTGACCATACATATGTGGTGTACATATGTAAGTACACCGCATGCATGCCTGGTGTCCATGGAACTGAAGTTATGGGGTGGCTGTGAGCCTATGATGTGGGTGCGGGGAACCAAAACCACATCCTTGGCAAGAGTAGCCCAGGTTCTTAACCTCTCAGGCATCCCCCACCAGCCCCCGAACCTGGGAGACTGATACTCTGCTGTCTACTCAGCCTGCTTGTTTAACCTGCTTTTAAGAGAACAACGTAACAATTCCTACTGCCTTTGATTCCCATGAAATCAACTCTTGCTTCCTAGAACCCACGGCTGTAATCTTACCTTGTATACTCTCCCATGTTCACAAATCCATGACCTAAAGGGCAATGTATGCATGTATAAATGTGTGTTGTGGTAGTCCTTTGTTGAAAATAACATGAAGGTCCAAAGTAACCTATACATCAAATAGCCACTATGAGTTTTGAAAGCAATGTAACAATATTGCTTGATGATTGTGTGATTGAAGCATTGAATGCTTTGGAGTCAGCTGGAGTCAGTGACTTAACCCTGTGTAAAACACTTATAAAGATTTCTGAAAGTGGCCCTAATTTCCTCCCCCATGTGATGCTTTCTGTACTGACTGGTAATTACACAGCAAAGCCCTTTGTAAGGGGCTGCATCAAGACACAGCAGCCAGGACACATCAGATACACACAAGAGACAGGTTACATACAAATCAGAAATCACAAATCACAGACAGACAGAAGATACAGGGTCAGAAGTGAGAATCCAAACTTGGGCTCCCTGGTAGTCAGATTAACCCAAGGGGAAGCACTGAGCTTCCTTCCTCAATGTGACTTGGGTCCAGGTCGGTTCCCCTGGGACTCTGTCTTTAATGAGTCTAACTGGCTCAGGGCTAAGATGCATAGATGACTGGTGCTCTGAGGAGGTTAGAAAAGGGATCTACAGATCTTTCTGAGTAACATTTAGTCAGAACCCTTACAGGAGATTAGCAAGTAGCTAATGATAAATGATTTGGAACTAGAATTCCCCGTACTGATCATTATGGGCGAATTTTCTGAGGGGTAGAAAGAGACAAGATGGAAATAAAGAACAGCTATGGAGCTAACGCCAGGAAGTAACCAGCACTGAGCTAGGACGTGCACAGGAGCCGGATCCTGCAGAGTCTTCCAGACTTCTTTGGACTTGCTGCTGTCAAGCATCACGGGCTCTCCACGAAAGGGCATGAACGCTGGGACGGCTCAGGATGTTACAAAGCTGCAGGAAGGAGAAGGCACCGAAAGAGCTAAGTGTGCATGGTGCTATCAGACAGCAGAGGGAACTGAAGGAGCCCTGTGGTGGGTTGCAGAAAAGACAAAGAAAAGAGAGTCTTTGTAATTTATCTTGCAGAGATGATTACTGGTTGAATATAAGAGAGAGAGAGAGAGAGAGAGAGAGAGAGAGAGAGAGAGAGAGAGAGAGAGAGAGAGAGAGAGAGAGCATTGTTACGAAAGGTGATGCCTGACATCCTGACCTGAGTAATCAATGGAGAATAGATGCGGGACTGTGAAAGGTAGCCTGGTTCCTGACTGAGCTAAGGTTAGAAAACCCAGTGACCCTGAGGGACTGCAGGCATTTTGCCTGGTCCCCAGACACTAGGCTCCTGACACGAGGCCACAGCCCTCCATAGATTTGTGGCCATCAGTCATGCAAGGGCAATGCTCCAAATTCCTCCACAGGTAGAGGATGTGACCTATGGTTACATAGCCTCAAGACAGATCTCCATTTTAATGAGGTACCTAAAGGCCTGGAGGCTTAACCAATAAATTCCCCTTCCCAGACACTCCTCCCTGCAACAGGTATTTAAGCTCAGGCCTGTCCCTGAGAAGTGGGGTACGGTTTTATTCATCTACTTTCCATTATGACAATAAATGTCTTAAAATCACGGACTGTCTCTTTTCATGGGGATCCACAGTGGGAAGCAATGTAACCGGCCTTCTTCTAAAGAGCCACATTTAGTTTCCTGCATGAGGCCTCTCAGCATCCCCCAGCCACGGTTTCCAACAAGCCAAGCTACCCACTGAGAAGCCAAGGACTCTCCTGCCCATGAGACCCACTCTCCCCACTTTCCCCTTGGGGGATCCAGCCTGTGGACCCCCATGCTGTTCTCAGCTTTTCCACAGCTTCCAGCAGTGCCTGAGTGCCCAAGAGCCTGAGAAACAGATGGCCCCGGCCTCCTTGCACACCCGGGGACCCCCGAGTCAGCTCCAGTTGTCCCCACAGACCTCAGACTGTGCTCCCCACAAGCTGAAGCTGTGTCCTGCAGATACCCATGGCCCAGCACCAGCATGGGGTAAACTCAGTCAAAACTTCTCACATCTAGCCTCCCTGAGCGTCCCAAGCCCTGTGGCAGAGCAGATACAGGACACCACAAACCCTACAAAAGGAGAGGTACCTTTGTTGAGATATGGTTTTTTTTTTTTTTTTTGGATTTGGTTTTGTCGAGACAGGGTTTCTTTGTGTAGCCCTGGCTGTCCTGGAACTCACTCTGTAGACCAGGCTGGACTTGAACTCAGAAATCCGCCTGCCTCTGCCTCCCAGAGTGCTGGGATTACAGGCGTGCACCACCGCCCGCCCGGCTAAGTGTAGAGCTTAAAGGTAAGGTCTGGGCTGCAAAGCTAAATCCAATTTACTATAATAAATTCTGAACACTCACTCAGAGTCAAGCATCAGACTAAGAGCAGGAGAAATTCCTTGTCCTCTCAGAGAACATCAGTCCCAAGCTAGAGTCCATGTCCTGGAGATTACAGGAGTGGGATATGCACACAGGCAGTCCTAACGCTCACAGCTTAATGTTATGACTTTGCTAGATGGAGAGACAGGTGAAGTTGTGGAACACACTCAGGGAGTTCTTCAGAAACATCACAGGGAGTACCATCCTTGATGTTGAGGGAGTTGCAACAGGCAAAGACGGAGCAGGGAAAGGACGTCTTGAACTAGGGCATGAGGTGAATGCGGGGCATTATGGAGAGGGTAAAATGTCCCAGCTGAGGGCAGGATTGGAGCAAGCAAGGCTGGGAAAGCGTGCTGGAGCCGAATTCCCCAAGATTCTAATAGGATCAGATACATCCAATGGCGTCCACCAAAATTACTTGGTGGGGAGCTGTGAAAGTTTATGTCCCTGCGTTTCAGTCATCACAGCTTGGATTATACAATTTTAGGGAAGAATATAGACCGGAGGGCTTGGAGAAACCTGGAGATGGTAGGAAAACTGATGTCTCCTGTCTGCAGCTAACAGCTCGTGGATGAGACGTCGTGCTACCTTTCTATCTTTGTGTCCCTAGCCTTCTGCATCATTGGGTATCTGGCACAGCGTTCACTGTCCTCCAGGCTTGTATTAGTCAGGGTTCTCTCGAGTCACAGAACTCATGGGCAGCCTCTATATAGTAAGGGAATTTGTTGGTGACTTGCAGTCTATAGCCCAACTCCCATCAATGGTCAGCAGCAGCTGTGAATGGAAGTCCAAGGATCTAGTCCCACAAAGCAAGCAGGCAAAGAGAGTGGTCTTTCTTCTTCCAATGTCCTTATGTAGGTCTCTAGCAGAAGGTGTGGCCCAGATTAAAAGTGTGCGCATGCCTGGATCTGGGATTTGCTTTGTCCCAGATGACTTTGAACTCAGATCTCCCTGTCTTAATCTTCTGGAATTCATCATAGCCATTATGCCTCAAGATCTCCATGCCAAGATCCAGGTCAGAAACCTGTATCTCCCAGCCTCCTGATTAGGATCACAGGTGAGCCCTCCAGTTCTGGATTGTAGTTCATTCCAGATAGAGTCAAGTTGACAACCAGGAATAGCCACTACAAGGCACATTCCCATGGTGACATGTACCCGGATTTCCTTTTTCCTTTTGAAGGATAAATACCATTGCTGGTTTGCATATCCTTCCACCCACTTAGAATGTCTTCTGATTGTAAATGATGCTTCTCTGAACATAGCTGTACCTCCCAGGAAACTGAGGTACTGGTACTTTAGGTCATGTAAATCCAATGGGATCCAAGAATTAGTGTTTGTTTGTTTGCTTGTTTGTATTAATTTCCAGTGTGTGAGTCAAGCAGAGTGGCTATCAAATTGAAAGGCGGGTGCTCGAGGTCCTTGCAAAGGCACCGACTCTGTCTCCCTTTCCTCTGAGCCCTGCCCGAGAGCCTTCTACCCAGGAAGGAGACCACTGTGCTGAAGGAGGCCCCGAGGGACGCGCTCAGGGTGAGGTGCCTGCCTGGCAGTGCCTGGCACAGTCCCCATTATGCTCTCCAGCCCTGGTAGAACTGTTTGAGCTTTTCTGTGGCAATTTCCCAGTGATTGCAGTTGCCTGGGTGATTTTGATGAGATGCAGTCTTGACCCAGAACTTCGTGTCAGGACATCTCTGCCTGCACTGAGGAGGTTGGATGGGTGGGCTCACTCTGGTTTCTTGGGAATGAGGTTCCCCAAAGCTTTCACCAGCTTCAGGGCAGGAGGCACGACAGGCCAGCCAGGAGAGGCAGAAGCAGGCTGTGAACTGGGGAGATTCTGATGGTGGCTGGGAAGAGCACATGGCAGGATGCAAGCTTAAGGATCAAGGGCAGCCAGGCCTTTGGGTGAAGCAGAGAGATGCAAATGCTCGTAATTTTACAGTCACGTGGCAGCTTCCCAGACAGGCATCCATTGCTACGCTGCGCCCCGCTATTCCAGCAGGGTGGGCACCATTCCGTGGAAGACTGGGAAGGATAGCTCAGACACAGCTGCTCTGTGTCCAGAATATTCTCCTGGGCGCTCCAGCCTTTTCAGTGAAGTGCTTGTGTTTGGGGAAAATAATCTTCCCCGGGGAGATTTTAGAAGGTCTAGGTGTGTTTAATAAATCATTAAAATGAACTGCTTTTACACTGTTCATTGTCGTGAGCATTCTGTATTGGAAATACAGAAGAGTGTGTGTGTGTTCTTACAACAACAGACTTCACTGGATAATAATAAAACCACAAACTATGTCGTTACCTTTGGCCATAGTTTGCCAGCTCTCCCTTTGAAAGATGACCATGGCCCAATATGGGGTCTTTTATTTGCCATCCTAACTATTAAAGTCACCAGATGATACATTGTATATCACACAGAAACAGTATCTATATATGTGGGTTAGTGTGGTGATTTGAATGGGGAGGGCCCATAGGTTTATATGTTTGGACGCCTGGTTCCCAGTTCGTGGAACTGTTCAGTCAGCATTAGGAGGTGTGGCCTTGTTGGAGGAGGTGTGTCACTGGGTGTGGGTTTTGAGGTTTCAAAAGCCACACCACTCCATTTAGCTCTGTCTGCCTCCAACTTGCAAACGAGATGTCAGCTCCCAGCTACTCTGTCACCATGCCTGTCTGCTTGCCTGCCTCCTGGCTGCCAAGCTCCCCACCAAAATCACCATGAACTTACCCTCTGAAATTATAAACAACCTCACCATTAAATGTTCTCTTTTATAAGTTGCCTTACTCATGATGTCTCTTCAGACCAAAATAAAAGTAACTAAGACAGCTACCAAATGGCTCAAGAGGCCTTGGAGCTCAAAGAGACTGTATTGGACTCTGGGGCCAATAGAGAGGCAGAGGCTGAAAGGAGAGGCAGAGGCTGATAGGAGAGGCAAAGAGTTCGAGGTGGTGTTGACGCAGGTAACATTACATAACAAACCAAGTCTCCTCCTGGAGACCTACCTGTAGAGCCAAGGCATGGGGTCATGGTTAGAACTGAATCCCCAGTTTACAAATCCCATGAGTGGCGCTGGGCAGGAGGTGTTGTCTATGTGCACAAGACACAAAGTCAGCCTGCACTCAAAAGGAACCAACCGCTTCTTGTGAGGTGGAATCACCAAGCGAAGCCACAGCTTGAAACTGCTTTACATGATATGCAGGGCACAGCCCAAACTCAATGTTTATCTTCCTACAATTATGTTGGGTTAAATCCTTCATATGCAATCAATGAAATAATAAACTTTTCCCAAGTTGTTTTATTTGCTAGTGTTCTGTAGCCCATTGCTCCAATGTTCGTATTGATATGGAGGTGAGGAGAGAAAACGGATCAATATTTATAATCTGGAGCAAACATGGTGGCTTTTTAACAAGAACCCGGCAGAAAGGGGAGGCAGCCTGAGAATAATCTTGCTTATCTGGTATGTCTACAGGGAAAAGCCACACGCCAGAGCCACATTAGATACAAATATGTCTCTCAGAACCAGACACGGACCGGAAGACAGCTAAGCCACAGGAGAGATCACAAATCAACTGGGAATGAATAGCACACAAATGGCCAAACTCAAACTCTACTCCTAAACACAGCATCCCAGCCAGGATGCTTGTCAGTCTCCTCCTGACCTTCCTTGTTAGGATCCCCATGAATCCCCTTGTCCATGAATCCCCATGACCGAGCCTTCGTTACTGGGTATTTTTCAGAGTCCCAAACTGGGGCAGTAAACCAGGCAGGTGCTGCCCTTCCCAGATGGAGGCACGCTTGCTCTGCAGTACAGATAGGGCAACATTGCTGGCCCTGCCTCTGCTTCTGTCCCTGACCTTGGTTGAATCAATTACGTCCTTGGCTTGGGCTCCTCAGTTTACCATTCTGGAAACCTAAAGACTGGTTGTGATCCTGGCGGGTATCTTGAGCTGAGTTCTGGTGTCTGCTCTGTCATTTATAGTTCATGGGAAGACTGTTAATTCCTAACCTCAGCTTCCTACTCTGGTAAACAGACCAGGAGGATATAACAGTGCCAGCCATTCAAGAATACGTAGGTCGGAATGAGATAGTCTATGTGGAGACCTTGAATTTGGGTGTGGTCTGGCCCCAGATGTCTCTCAGGGAGCCAGCCTCTCCTCTTGGAAGCCAGATCTGTGTCCATTTCACTCCTAGAATTAGGAACAAATCATGCCTCACTCCTCTCCCTGTGGAGGCTGGAAGGGAGCCGGCAGTGGCACACCAGACCTGCATAGAAATCGGTACAACCATGAGGAGGACAATTGGCAATATGTCAGGGCAACGTATGCAAACCCCTGTGGTATAGGCAGTGTTAGACACAGAAGGACAGTTCTCCCTAAGAACAAAGGCTTAGAAATAAACCAAATGCTCATCAATACAAGGCCATTTAATTAAATTATGATGCAGAATTCAAGGGTACTTTGTAGCTAAGTGAAGGTATTGGCTTTGGCATTTGAGTTCTCTGAGATACATTTTAAGTGGAAAAGAAAGAGAAAATAAGGCAGAGCAAGATGCAGATTGTCACTGCAATATGCTAATTTTGTGTAACTTAAAGGAAGAAAGTAAGACTGTGCATTCGTATTGTGCTTGTACAACCATCAGGAACCGAGAGCGGCTGTAAATAATAAGCTAAGGCAGATGTATGTGCGGGCACTGACTTAACTGGGTTGGGGAGGCACCTTCCCCCAACCCAACCCCTGTGCCTACTTATTTACCCAGTCTCATTCATTCCGTGCTCCAAATTATATGAATGGATTACTTGCCAATAATGTAGTCAAATAATTATTTTACATTTTTAACTTTCTAAACACAGCCAGTGTGCCTTGCAGCCGATCTTAGCAGCTTGATCCTGATCTTCCTTGTTAGAATCCACCCCCTTCCTCCCCCCACCACTGATCCTTCTTTTCATTACTGGGTATTTTTCAGAGCCCCTAACCTTGTTGACACTGGGAAAGTAACCAGGCAGGTGCTGCCCCTCCCCGGATGGAGCTAAGCTTGCCCCTCAGGTACAGACAGGGCAGCTGGATGCATCTCCTTGCTGGCCCTGCCTCTGCGTCTATGCCTGACCTTGGTTAAATCAATCACTTCCTTTGCTTGGTCTCTTCCATTTACCATTCTGGGAACTGAGCATGTTATTCTGGAATTTGTTGCTTACAGTCATTACATGTGGAGGTGAGTATTTGATATCTTCAAGTAGAAAAAAAGGGGATTGCAGGTATCAGAATATATAATATAATAATTTGTATAACAAAACAGAAGAGGTAAATGAGGATTTGAACATGGAGCCTCTCAGAGGCTAATCCATGTGGCATATTTGCACTGAGGCATAATTCATTTTCTCTTGACCTCTCAGGCAGTTCCTCTGTGTATGTGTACACATGTAAGAGTACATGTGCACATGTGAGGGTACATGAATATATGTCAGGGTACATCTACACATGAGAGGGTGGGTATATGTACACATGAGAGGGTATATGTACACACGTGTGGTTACATGTACGCATGTGAGGGTACATGTGCTGATATATGTATACATGTGAGGTACATGTATACATGTGAGGGTACATATATACCTGAGGGTAAATATACACACGAGGGTACATGAATGCATGTGAGGGTACATGTACACACGTGAGGTACATGTACACATGAGAGATACATGTGCACATGTGAAGTACATGTAAACATGTGAGGGTACATTTACACATGTGAGGTACATGAATGCATGTGAGGGTATATGTATATAATAAGGGTATATGTACACATGTGAGGTACATGTACACATGGGAAGTACATGTAAACATGTGAGGGTACATTTACACATATGAGGGTTTATATACCCATGTGAGGTACATGTACACATGGGAAGTACATGTAAACATGTGAGGGTACATTTACACATATGAGGTACATGAACACATGTGAGAGTACATTGACACATGAGGTTCATGAACACGTGTATACACATGTGAGAGTACATGTATACACATGAGAGTACATGTAGAAGCAGAGGAAGACCTCAGATGGCACCCACCTTGTTGATTTTTTGCTCCTGTTGTTGTTTTGAGGCAGAGTTTCTCACAAGCCTGGGACTTGCCAATTAGGCTAAACTAGCTGACCGGGCAGCCCGAGCATCCTGGTGCCCCCTTTGCTGATTTAACAAGATTCTGACACCACTACCATGCTGTCTTGGTTTTGTTTGTTTGTTTTTAAATTATAATATAGTTACATTATTTCCTCTGACTCCTCATATACCCCCTCTCAAATTCACAGCCTCATATGTGCATATATATAAAACTAATAAATACATACATTTAAAATGGTTATCATACATACATTTATGGTTATATACTAAGTGGTCAGCTCAGAAAAACATAAACATACAAGCAACATTCTACAGACCCAGTGTGTTTTGTTTCATTTTTAATGTGACTTCCCAAGATTGGAACTCAGGTTTTCTAGTACATATCTCCACGAGTCCCTCAGTCTCTGCCTCGCTCTGTCTCTGTCTCTGTCTCTCTCTCTCTCAGTTAATAAGTACCTATTGTGGATGCATAAAACCCCGCAGATTTCACCTTACAGGGAATAAGATATAGTTTATTCTAGAGCCAAATTTGAGTGGCCCTGGCCCAAGAACAAAGATTTAGGTTACTCCAAATCCCATGTTCCATCGTGAAGTTTTATAGATTTACAGAGCAAACAAAGTCACAAATCAAGGTAAGTTTAAAATACACTGCTTGGTACGTCAGAAAGGTGGTTATGGCGAGTCGGGGGAAGCTTCTCAATAGACCATGAATGCATTCTTAGCTTTTGGATTGCTGGACGCTAGTGACCTGCTAAGTTTGTGAATTCCAAAGGGTTGCTTGCTTGTTTGAATATATTCATGAACAGTGTTAGTTCTGACACAGAGGTGGCCAGGGAATGGCTACTGAGGCACAAAAGCTTTGAAAACAAGGCGATTAGCTTCTGGACCTGCAAGCTCCCAGCCTCTCCCGTCACTGGTCAGTCCACCAGTCTCTGTAGACTTGGCTTCTTTCCAGCTCTCCTTCACAGACCTGCCTGCTGACTTACCACGATGTTTTGTGCATGTAGGGCCAAATATTGTTTATCAGATATGATAAGGCCCCTCATAGCTAGGTGGCTTATCTGGTATACAAGAGACTGAGTAAAGGGCAGGACAGCTGTCCTCAGGACAGGGGAATAGTAACTGACAGGAAGAAACTCCTGGATCATATCAAAACTGTTAGCCACCATGACCCAGCTCTAACCCCCTTGCCCTCTGACTGGGTCTTCTGTATCTGAGACAACATTTACAGGAGCCACACAGTGGGGCTATTATACCCTAAAATGAAAATAATCAGAAAGAGTTTGGCCTAACGGACTGAAGAAGGTAACAAAGAAAGCGTACATTTTAAATAACTAAAATGTATGTTTTAACCAGATTGACCATATGTTTGCCACTGAACAGTTACTGTTATCTATATTCGGTGAACTCTCTGACGTATTTAAATGGTTAGAAACCGGCTTCTGGAAGGAGCCACAGTAGTTGTGTCCGTGTTTCATTAGCAAAGCCCCAGGTATGATTGGATTTTTAAATCTCAGTTAATTGTATTAAAGGACATCTAAGATGCTGATTTGATCAGGAAACATCAGTATTTAAGGTATAAAAGCATCACAAATGTCGTTGTCATTACAGCTCGATGACTTCTGGATAATCTGGATAAGAAAAGCAACTCGAATCTTTTGATACCTCTACTTAGAGTAGTGGGACTTAAAATTTAATTTAAAAACTCACTTTTCATTTTATCCAAATTATGTTTAATAACGAGAATATTTATATACATATATATGCACATATACATATATGTACATATATTTATAAAACACTTGAATCTTTTAAACATAAATACTAGTTTTAAATGCAGACAGGGTTTAGACTAAGCCAATAATGATAACGAAAATCTCAGGTTTAAGTGAAAGGACATACTATCTTCATTTGCGACCTCGTTAAAGCCAAGGTTAGCCTTATTTAGAAATACTTCAGGCGGAATATTAAATATCACATACAATTTTTAAAATGTATGATTACGAAGGTGTTTTTAAAACGCAAGAGTGAGCGGTGTTTACTTACTCACGGTACCTGACTATCAGCGGCAGTGTGTGGGAGGTGAGCACATATGCCTCTCAGCACTGTCAAAGCTCACAGCACAGTGTCAGAGGCTGTGAGAGCGGCACAGCCTTGAGTGTGCATGGTCTGGGAGTGTGGAACAGGACCTGGGTACAGTCCAATCTTTAAATAAGAATCGGGATCCAGAAGACAATCTGTTGTCTTTTCTTGCTGATGAAGTCATCTGAGGTTTGTTTTTTTTTTTTAATCCTTTGAGGAAGACTGTAATTAACTTTGAATTTTAGTTATCATACATAAAGTTCTTTATGGCCTGTGTTATTCAATTTTCTAATAGAGCAAATTTTATTTTAATTGTGTTTCTATTGAAATGAGTTTCACAGTCATATAATTTAGTTAGAATGACCTAAACAGACATAACTCACTAAACAATGGCTATCCAAACAGCAAAGTCCTTGTCCAAGGGGACAACACATAAAACTAAAACTCTAATCATGGTTTTCAAATATCCATTTAGTAAGAGAATAAAACAAAGTCTTTGTTATATTAATTTTTTATTCATGTGTCTATTTGATGAGTGTAACTAAGAATAGATTAATAGTAAAATATTGGTATAAAGAAAAACATTAACTTTATCTCAGGCTATAATTTTTATATTATACTTAACTTATAAACATAACCATTTTTAAACAATCTTTTTTACAACATACTTTAATCTTAACTGTATATTATCATAATCATTATTAAGTTTAGAAGGCAATTATTATAAAATGTTAAATGAAAGTTCAGAAGAAATATCTATGCTTCTAAAACACAGAAAGCATATATGGTATCTTATATATGTAACAGTAATAAATGCAGGTAAACACATTATTAGTTCTTGTTTTCTTTACCAAGGTTAAATTATTTCTTAAATACTTATTTATTATAGGGCACACCTTAAAGTTGCTTGTTGGTTTGTTTGTACAAAGCATCCATGTTTATAAGTTATCTAGAGCAGAGAAAAGTTTGGCATTTATGACTTGAATATTTTAAGACTAAAAGCAGAGACGAGTTACTCCCCCATTGATTCCACTATGAAGTAACACGGTAAGATTATCTGTGAACTCTAAAATGTCTTTGGAAGTCTTAAAGCAGGTTTTAAAGATGACAATTTCTAACAAATGTTTAGGGTGGTCACATAAGCCTAGCTAAGACAGGGCTCTTGAAATAACGTGCTTATTCAATTTATTTCTTTTTATAGAGTCAGTATTGGTCAAGAAATATCTCTTAAATTCTTAAAAGGTTTGTATTGCACTGAGTGCAGGGTCCCCAGTGGAAGAGTTAGAGAAAGGACTGAAGGAGCTGAAGGGGTTTGCAACTCCATAGGAACAACATCAACCAATCAGACTCCTCAGAGTTCCCAGGGACTAAGCCACCAACCATGGAGTACACGTGACTCTGGCTGCATACGTAGCAGAGGACAGCCTTGTCAGGCATCAATGGGAGGAGAGGTCCTTTGTCCTATAAAGGTTTGATAGATGCTCCAGAGTAGGGGAATCGAGGGCAGGGAGGTGGGAGTGGGTGGGCGGGTAGAGGAACACCCTCACAGAAGCAGGGGGAAGGGGGATAGGAGAGGGGCTTTCCTGGAGAGGGGAAAACCTAGTAAGGGAATAACACTTGAAATGTAAATAAATGAAAATTAAAAAAGAAAAATATTTAGTATCTCAAAGGAGAGTGATTACCCAATAGGAAACACTTGAGAACCAGAATCCACATGGCACAGCTAACTCTTACCTCCAGCCATGGAGACCACGTCATAGAGCCAGAATGGTGACTTTGGCCAGAAATGTGTGACTATACATATGTTATCCTTTAAAAAACTCAAGTTCTTTTAAAATTTAAAAACTTAGGTTAACTGTCCCCAATAAAGATTTAGGACAAGTAGCTAACTCTGTTCTCCCTTCTGCTCACGTTGATTAAATATACCTGCTGTTGGGGTTATATGCCTATAGTCCTCACCCTGAAAAGAAATCATAATATACAGATCTTTTGTGATCATAAACATCTATTCCTTTATGGGTTTCCAATTTTAATAAAATACCTTACATTTAGTAGCTTTATATTGATAATATTTTGGAAAAGAAATCATAGTAAATTATGTAATTTACTATATAAATGATATATGTATATCTCAGTATATGCACTTAGATTTTGTTTTTAAAGAAATTTATATTTAAAAATCTATTTAACAACAAATTTCATAGCTTAGTGAAATCTGTATTGTATTATTCTAATGATGTTGTTTTATATAAACAATTAGCATTTTAGAGGTTTTATGAAGCACTTAATAGACTTAAAACTATACCATTTTTCTATGTTTTAAGATGTTTAGAGTGTCCAGATTTGTAAGGTTGTCCATTTTATGTTGGTCTTCTAATACATCAGCACCATGTTTAAATTTGTAATTGTATGTGCATTTTAATGGGGTATGCTAATCACAATAATAATTTTTAGCACACATCAAAAAATGAATTAAAAAAACTGAAGAAGCTATAGTTTGTTACAGTTTTTGACACAAAAAAAAAAAATGAAAACAACCAGAAACATATAAAAACAATTGTCACAGACATGCATGACACAATTCCATGGAAGTAGGTGAACTCATGTTTAGTGTAAAAATGGTAGAAAGTTTCTGCTGTCTCTTTAAGATGTGAGAAAGGCACAGAGACAAAAGATCAAAAGGTGACATAGGTTGTCACACAGACTTAAGATTCTCTCTGTCTCTGTTTTTGTCTTTGTTTCTCTGTCTCTATTTCTCTGTTTCTTTCTGTGTCTCTTACTCTGTGTGTCTCTGTGTCTGTCTCTGACACTATCTGTTCCTGTTTGTCTCTGTCTCTGTATTTCTGTATCTCTGTGTTTCTGTATCTCTGTGTGCCTCTCTCTGTCTGTTTCGGTCTCTGTCTCCCTCTCTGTTTTTGTCTCTGTCTTTTTCTGTGTCTCTCTCTCTGTCTGTCTCCCCTTCTGTCTATCTCTCTCTGTCTCTGTCTTTCTCTGTCTCTGTCTCTGTCTCTGTCTCTCTCTCTCTCCCTCTCTGTCTCTCTCTCTCTCTCTCTCTCTCTCTCCCCCTCTCTGTCTCTCTCTCTCTCTCTCTCCCTCACTGTCTTTCTTTCTATCTCTGTCTCTCTCTCTCTCTCCTTCTCTGGAGGAAGTAGTGTTCCATTGTCTCCAGTCTGCTGTCTAGGAATAAACTGGTTTAGTATACGTGGGCATCAGGTTTCATTATAACATTTTCTAAAAAAAAAAACGATGTGTTTTTACATATGACCCAGGAGATGTGTGGCTGGGTCAGGAAATGCCTGTTTCTGGTGTCAGTGGCATGTAAACATTTAGTGGATCTCTGGTCAGAAATAAACAGAAGCAGAAGAAAACATAAGTCAAATTTGACAAGACTGCCATCTGTCCAAATGACAAACAGGGAAGCTCACCACCAGTGCCTGGGTCTCAGCATAAACCCCAGGGATGTGGGGGGGACTTCATTTGGTTATTTTCAACAGCTGGGAGGTTTCCCCAAAGCTTTAGGGACCCAACAAACTGAAATTCCTAGCTTTAAGGCTGGCAGAATTTGGGGGCCAGCTTACATAATAATAACACTTTACTGTATGCATAAGAGAAGAAGGAGGTGGGAAGAGGAAGAAGAGGAAGAAGTGGAGGAGGAGGAAGAGGAGGAGGAAGAGGAAACTGCTGCCCAAGGAAAACCGCAGGCTGGTAGAAGACAAAGGAGTCGGGTCAGAGGAAGCTCTGGGGGCAGGTGTTCTAGAATTTACTATTAGTGCTGAGATAAACTTCAACATTTTAAAATCAATTTCTTATTTTACCATCCAATTTAATTCATAGGTGGTATTTTAGAGCCCTTTACTATTACAAATTGCCATTTTAGTCAATTTTTACAGATAATTTCATATTGTAATTAAAGCTGCCAGCGTGTTTGTGATTTTTTAAAAAATGTTTATTTTCCAGGACTTTAAGGGTTCAAGATAAACCAGTTTGGAGGTGGTAAATGTTCCCTACTGAAGGACTGCAAAGCTAGGCAAACTTCAGTTAGATCTCTCCTTTCCCCAAATACTTGCAAGTTGAAGGCCAGTAATTACCACACATAAAGCCTGCTGGAGCTTATCCCCAGACACTTCCTGGTTTTTAACTTTGTCCCTTTCCCCCCTTTTTTTTGACAAGTTGCCTGTCTCTGCCAGGTAGAGATGCTTGTTTTGGGTCAAGTTTATGTGCTGCTTTCATAACCAACTTTCTCAACGTTTACCCTGAGACTATTTTCTCCCACTGGGACCCAGGGTTACCCATCATGTTCATAAAAACATGGGGAGCAGGAAATGCTTGTTAGGTCCCCCATGGAAGCTGTTTCACATCATGAGGTGTTCCCTGACATCTGCACATGTCTGTGTGGAAGGGAATGAGTGCCTTCTATTGTTGGCACCTGTGATGGTTTGAATATGCTTAGCCCAGGGAGTGGCACTATTAGAAGGTGTGGCCCTGTTGGAGTAGATGTGTCACTAGGTGTGGGCTTTAAGACCCTCAGCCTAGCTCCCTGAAAGCCAGAATCTGCTAGCAGCCTTCAGATGAAGATGTAGAACTCTCAAGTTCCCCCTGCACCATGCCTGCCTGGATGCTGCCATGTTCCCGCCTTGATGATAATAGACTGAACCTCTGAACCTGTAAGCCAGTCCCAATTAAATGTTGTTCTTATAAGAGCGGCCTGGGTCATGGTGTCTTGTCATGCATGGCCTTAGAACGGTGACAAAGACAAGTACTCACAAAGTCCCTAAGCTAACGACTTGGCAAGGCCACGTGAGAGCAACAGGAAGATGCAGAACTAAGCATTTGAGGAGTGTCAGGAAGCAAAGGCCAAATGATAACAACCCAAAGTATTTCAAAGGCAATGAAAACCAAGACAAACAAAACAGAAACCAAAATGTTTTCAGACTTCCAAAAAGTGAACAAAACCCAGAATGCCTTTAGAGACCGGAAAGCAAGCGAACAAACAAAAACCAAACCAACCAACTAGATCAAAACTCTTAAGCAAGCAAACTAGATACTTTAAACCAAATATTTTAAAAGCAGAGCAAGAAAGGTATCTTCCAAATTAGGATCCTTAATTAACCAACTCAGAATAAACAAAGAAATCATCAGCCAGACCCAGGACAGCCTGAGACCCTGAAAACAGTAATCCCGGATAGCCTGGACTCAGAGGGTCCCTGCAGGCACTGCCTGCCTTCCATTCAGGTTGTCCCCTGGTGAAATGCAGATCGTTCTCAGAGTCCCGAGCTGTGGCACCATAACTGTTAACGTGAAGCCTAGCTCTCATCTTAAGTGAAATAAAAGACAGTTTATGCCAGAGCCAAACTTAAGAGACCGTAGCTGAGGAACACAGATTTTTGGGTACCCCAAGCTTCACATTCCAACATGGAAGCATAGTTTCACAGTTTCACAGAGAAAAAGAGTTAAGGCCACTTAAGATGCATTCGTTGGAGAGGTCGTTGCAGAAAGATGGGGGAAGCTTTTCCGTAGCTCTCAGATGTTAGCTGATGGCATGCTGAGCTTTTGGTTTGATGGAAGCTATTGGCCTCCTGAGTTGAGAGATTTCAAAGGGTTTTATCTATGAGTCACAAGAACTTAAATCAAGGTGGTCAAGGAATGGTGGTATTCAGGGGCTAAAGCAAGCCCCCAAATTAGATGATTAGCTTCTGGACCTGCACCATCCCAACCCCTCCACACCACTGCACTTCTAATGAGTCCACCATCAGCACAGACACAGCTCCTTTCCGGGAACTTTTGCTCTCAGTATTATGTGGCTGGCATACCAGGTGCTTTAAGATACAACAGAATGGCCCCGTTATCCAAGAGTTCACTGTGAGAGGGGAAAGGCAAAGGCGATTTGAATGAAAAAATTCTGTGATCGACTAAATTCTCATAACTCCAGGAGCTAAGAGCGCCCGTGAGACCCAGTGAACTCTTGGATGTTTACAGCGTCTATGCTGTGTCGCGTGCCTGACTTCCCACAGCCCAGCTGTCTCTGCCATCTCAAAGCTCCAGCATCATCAACACCTTACTCTTCCGATCCTTTCTTGGTCCGTTGTTCTCTTTTTACTTCCATGGTCCTGACTCCACTTTCCCACGTCCAGGACAGCCTTGTCTTGGGATCTCATAAGTGGTCTTCCCACCGCCCACATGGTCTTACTCTTGTCAGCTCTGTATCTACTTCCGGGGAAATAGTCCTGAGCTGCAGCTAGCCAATCAGAGAGTGAGCTGTTGCTGCTGCTAGCCAATCAGAGAGCTCCACTGCATGCCATTTTTATGGCTGTCCTACCCTGAGAAATGATGAATGGTGGCATCTTCCAAGCCATTTGAAGGTCCCGAGGTACCTCCTTAGTATGAAATATGAAAAAAGGGTTGATATTACTTTATTGACAGATATTCTGCTTTTTAACTATATCCTATCCACAACACTCAATTCCATATCTTTAAAAAGAGTAATAATACCTAATTAATATTTTTGTGTCAATGTTTTCAAGATTGTAGGTGGTATATTTTGTCAATGAAGAAATACTGATTTTTTTGATAATCAATATCAATTCATTTTATATCAGATGAGTATCACACAGTCCAAAGAAGAAAAAGAGAAAAGAAGAAACCCAAAAGATAAAGACCTAAAAATAATTGCCCGAAACAACAAAAAAAATCACTGCAATTATCTGTTGTTCAAAAAAGAAAATTCAGGATCTGGAGAGATGGCTTGGTAGTTAAGCCTCTTGCTCTTCTAGGGGACCCAGGTTCAATTTCCAATACCCACACGTTGGCTTGCAACCACCTGTAACTCCAGTTCTAGAGGATCCCAAGCCCTCTTCTGGCCTCTGTGTGGTGCACAATATGTGTGACATAAATAAACATGTAAAAAGAAACAAACTCCAAAAAGAAGAACATACAAAGCCGTTGGGGAAACTGGCTAGCAGATTTTAAAACAGGAGTTTGGGAAGTTGGAGTGTGTCTCAGTGCAAGTACAGATATTTATCTTCCCTTCCTCTCAGTATAATATGCAGTCAACAAATATGTCCCTCTAATGCGTGAGCCACCTACAGAGTATCCACTGGAATTTAATTTATTTGCAAATCCTTTCCCGGGTCTGTGAATAATTTGCTTTTAACTTGACTACTGGGATCCAAGTGAGTTCAAAACTGGTTTTTTCCCTAGCACTTTGGGCAGGGCCCCAAGTTACATTCAAGTCTAGCCAGACCTGAAGCATACTTGTTCACCATGGAGAGAAAATGATATTTTAACCAGGAAAACCAGGGAATCACAGCAGTCAGAGAGCAGGCAGGACTGTGTTGTGCCTCCATCTGTAGTTTCCTTTGAGGAATGAACATGGAAACTCCCTAAATCCCAAAAAGTCTCAGAGCCATCCTTAAGGAATGCAAGTACTTTATTTCCCCCAATAATTAATTAATTAATAATTAATTATACATCCTGATTGCTGCCTCCCAGTTCCTACTCACAGTCCTTCCCTCCATCCCCAGCCCCCAGCCCCTTCTCCTCTGAGAGTGAGGGGCTCCCCTAGGTATCCCCACCCATTCCTCTCACCCCCCCACCACCCCATCCTGGTGCATCAAGTCACTGCAGGACTAGACCTATCCTCTCCCACTGAGGCCAGACAATGCAGCCCAGTTAGAGGAACAGATTCCACAGACAGGCAACAGCTTTAGGGCCAGCCCCTGCTCCAATTGTATAGGACTCACATGAAGACCAAGCTGCACATGTGCTACATATGTGTGGTGGTGGAGGTCCAGCCCAGGTGTGTTCTACAGTCCCTTGTTCAGTCTCTGAGAGGCCCAAGGGTCCAGGTTAGTTGACTCTGTTGGTCTTCCTGTGGAGTTCCTATCCACTCCAGGCCTTCAACCCTTCCCCCAGCTCTTCCATAAGAGTCCCCGAGCTCTGTCCAATGTTTGGCTGTCAGTCTCTGCCTCTGTTTCAGTTAGCTACTGGGTAGACAGTTATGCTAGGGCCCTGTCTGCAAGCATAACAGTATCATTAATAGTGTCACAGATTGGTGCTTGCCCATGGGATGGGTCTCCAGTTGGGCTGGTTATTGGTTGGCCATTCCCTCAGTCTCTACCCCATCCTTTTCCCTGCATTTCTTGTAGACAGGACACATTTTTTGAAGTGCTTTTAAATGTCAAAATCCTAAGTGTTGTTTATTTTTTGATTCCCTCATGAGCCCTTTGATCTCACCCATGCGATCAGAACTTTGCTGGGTTATCCGTGGTCTGTCAAAGCCAGGAATCCTGAGACAGCACATGGTCAGGGGGCTCCACACTCCAACCAGGTAGGATCTGGTGAGGCATCCAGGATGCTGCCGTCTTCCTTGCCCTCCTGTTGAAAGTGATTTGGTGAGAAGCCTGTCCTCTGCAGAGACAGCACTTAGCTTCCCATGCTCAGCTGATCTTTCTTGCCAAACAAGGGGTCAAAGCCATGCCGTAATGTTCTTGTGGAGCAATGTCTCTGCCTTTGGCCCTTTGCTTTCCTCCTATCAGATATCATAAGGCCAGGGGTGGGCCACCTGCCACCCCTAGATGGTCTGCCACCATCCCTAGAGATCATACTGATTTTAGTGTGCAAGTGTCTCTGAAGATAGCACAGCATTAGAAAGCACAGAGCCCAGGCAAAGTCAAGCCCTGGCAAGAACCCTGACTTGTCTGCACGGAGCCCACGCTGCGGGCTCTCTCAGGTAGCAGACTCTCTAGACAGGCTGGAACTGAGAGCCTGACCCAGTCCTTCCTCTGCTTCTGATTCCAGAGGAGAAAAGTGTCTTCACATCCCATGCATCATGGCCCTCTTCCCTAGTTCTTTGTATACTATACAGTCAATAAACATGTCCCTCTAATGCACAAGCTACCCGTGGAATCTGCCTTCTCTTTTCTCAGTAGGATTTTCTTCCTGTGATGTTGCTGTGGTGTGGCCAACCTGTTGCAGTGACCAGTGGCCTGAACTGGTCCTGATAGATTGGGTCACAAGCACTCGCAGGTCTCAGCCTGCTGAGCCAGTGCGGTCTGGCTGCTCAGGCTTGCTTGCTCCTGAATGCTCAGTTTTCAAGTGTTTCCATAATGCCTATAACTTAACACTCTTTACGGGTTCTCTTTTACCTGTGCCCCCTAAATCTAACCAGATCTACAGAATAGAGACCTGGGTATTAGTGAAATCTCTCTCTCTCTCTCTCTCTCTCTCTCTCTCTCTCTCTCTCTCTCTCTCTCTCACACACACACACACACACACACACACACACACGCACACACACTCACTCTTCCTTCTATAGTTCCCCTCAATAAAATTGGGCTCTAGAGAAAGGGCCAATTCATCTTCTCTCACCACCTGACTTCAAAATCCTTTTAAAAATTCTGTGGTCACCTAGTCTGAGTCATGTTGAAGACTTAGGAAATTGGACATGGGGTATGCTCATGTTTTGAGACTTAGGCCGACTTGTAAGAGGTCACAAATGGCCAGTGCCGCTGCTCGGTCCGGGCCCATCTGTCTCCACACCTCCAATACTGCTCTCTGATCTACTGTATCCACTAGGACAGCTCTGCAAAATGGCCAAGAATCCTATTGTGTGCAGAGCCTTACAGACATTGATCCACCCGGCTGAACCCTTCCTTCCCACGGCCTCATGAACCTCATCACATCCACTCCTGGATCTCAGCAGCTCAGCCACCTCAGCCGCCCAACCACACTCTCAAATTAAGTCAGATTGACCACACACCGCTGTTCATTCATCTCTCCATGGTGTGGGCATGCAGGAGCCTCATGCTGCACTCCTGCATGCCCACTGCTTAGTACACTACCCGTTGTGCACCAGAGCATACAATTAACTTTTGGGGAGCAATTGGGTGAAGGATTAAATGGCTGGTCAAATGCACAATAGCACCACGTAACTGATTTAGTCAATATCTGCACAAATCCCCGCACATTAGCATTGCCATAGAAAGAGATTCGGAGCATGTTCTACAGTGAAAAATCTAATTCTTAAGAAAACATCAGTGTGTGGCTGGAGGGACAGCGCACTCTATAAAAATTGCCTGTGAGTATGGGAGCTGAGTCTGGATCCCCAGAAACTGTGTGGAAACTAGGAGTGGTAGTGGTTTCCTGCAGTGCCAGTGTCGGTGGTAAGGCAGACAGGATGTTCCCTGGAACTCTCAGACCACAGAGTCTTGACAAACTGATGGGCTCCCAGTTCAGTGAGAGAGCCTGAGTCAGAAATACAAGGTGATCAAAGATTTCTGATATTAACCTCTGGCATTCACATGCCTGCACATTCATGCATGCATGCACACACGCATGCACATATAATCACATACACTTGTATACACACACATGGACACATTACACACACATGCACCTAACCCAGCCAGTTTTATTAAAATGTATGTCTTTTTAAAAAGGTACTAGGAATTTACCATATGGAAGCTATTTGCTAAAAATATGTGTAAATATTAAGGCAGAAATTAGGAGATGTGGGTTTGATGGTTTCTTCTTCGTACATTTCCATAATGCTTGAGTATTTCAGATGGAAACGAGTTGTGTTTACATAAACCTCCCATTAAAAACAAGCCGCAAATTTTAGGATGCTATACAGGTACAAAGCTTTGTATTTTGTTCTGAAGTCTGCAGGATAGAAGTTCCTGGGGTGGGGCTGGGGTGGGGAACAGCATCAGCGCCCTGGGGGATGCCTTCCAGGGAGCCCAGGATTTAGTGCTTGCATGCAGTGACCAGAAGGAATGGGGCCTCCATGTGCCCAACACTTTCTTCTTAATTAAGAGGTTGTTTTCCTTGTCTCTACAGGAGATTTCTGCTGCCGCCTAATTTAAAATACAAACAGACAGAAATGAAAATGACAGCCGCGTGTTTCCTGGGAGCTGATTGTCCTTTTCATCGTCCTCCAGAGGGGCTATCTCCATGTACAGAAGCCCTGGCTTTAGCTCTCTTCCACCTCAAACACACTCAAAACAATATGCAGACTAACTTGCCTAAGGAATTGGAGCTTTGAAGTCTTGTTTGGACACCCGCCAGTGTTAACATTCGAACACCTCCCACCAGTGAGGAAGGTAGGACTTGGGACTAGGAAACACACAGAAACTCTCACTTCTGCTGGACAGGAGAGGGAGAAGAGGCCCAGCCCCGCTGCGCTTCAGTAGGAAAACCAATGAGAGGAATGAGCTGAGCCTCTTACCAATGCGAGGAAAACGCACAAGACATCATTGAATGTGAACAGCAA
This sequence comes from Apodemus sylvaticus, assembly GCF_947179515.1. NCBI lineage: Eukaryota > Metazoa > Chordata > Mammalia > Rodentia > Muridae > Apodemus > Apodemus sylvaticus. The sequence goes on from NC_067485.1 coordinate 10,195,055, forward strand.
ACTGTAGGAAGATACAGGCAATTCTCTTAGCAGCTCACACACACACACAACTAACTCTATTATAACTCTTCCACAGGGACACACAAAAAATTCCAGAACAACACAAAACACTGCAAAGCTTCCATTTTGGGGTAATATGGCAGCCTTCAGCTAGGGCATGGATTTTTGAATTTTTATAAGAAAAGCTATTTTCTCAAATTAAGTAGCACGTTCAACGCACCCCATTACTGCTTGACACAAAGGATATGACCAGCAAGTAGAAGTTGATTTATTTTTTTGTGATGTGATGATTTAATTAGGTTTAAAGGTGTTATAAAACATTGTCCACATTAACATATATGTCAAAGGTATGTGCTGAGAGAGGTTGCCTTTGCTGTTTGCACACTTCTGCACTAGACACAAAACTGGAAAGAGAAAGGGTTTTGACTAGACAAAGGCGCTGTCATGAGGCTGTCAGCCAGAGCACAGTCCTGCAGCCCAGGGCCCGCAGCCCACGGCTCAGCCCACCCACAGCCCGCAGCTCGCAGTCCACAGCCTGCAACCTGAATGAAGCACATGTCACCTTCCCTGCCTCTCAAAAGGACATCCAGAACAAGTGTTTTTTTAACCACTCCAGTCACTTCCTGTAAAAGCCACTATGACGTTTCCATGGCACAGAAACTTACACGTGTTACCTTTCGAAGTGCCTGGGCTCACAGCCCCACAATTTGATAATTGAGAAATCCAATTGGCAGTCTCTGAAGTGGGAAAATGGATTTGAATGGAGATGGAATTCAGGCAAAGGCTTTCAGGCAGGCTGATGAATAGCTCTAACAGGTAAGACTGAACCCAGGCCAGGAGGGGGCTGGGGCGGGCAGGGACCCACAGCACTGAGAAGTCAGGATTTGGTTATGGTGTCCTTTTGCTTGGCAGTGAAGTCCTGGAGGAATCTGCCTGCTTTCACCTCTTTCCTGGCCAGTCCCTGCATCCAGTAACAGGCCCTCACCTTCGGCAGGATGACTATGTTAGTTACTGTTCTATTGAATTAGGGTTTGTATTCTGTTTCAGAGGGTCAAAGTTCACAAGCATGGTGGCAGGAAGCTTGGTAGGAGACAGGCATACTGAGAGAGAAAGCTTTTGCCTGGTAGGGGCTTTTGAACAGTCAAACCTACCCTCAGTGACACACCTTCTCCAACAAGGCCACACCTCCTAATCCTTTTCAAACAGTTCCACAAACTAGGACCTGAGCATTGAAATGTATGAGCCTATGGGGCTGTTCTCATTCAGACAACCACAGGATGGACACTCTTCAGGAGCAGAGAACTTTCACACAGTACTGAAACAGGCCAAGAGTTCCCTCCTCTTCCTTCTCTCTCTTGCCTGAAGTAAATCAAGATTCCTGGTAACGTTTTAACACACAGCCTGCTCTTTGTCTCTCAATTTGTTTCCTTGAATGGATTATAAAGATTTACTGTTGGCCTTAAGGCTCAGTGCCTCTTGTTTCGAGAAGGCTTCAGGATCTGCTGCCCAGGCTTCATTCCATATTCTGAGGCAGGATATGTACTAGGATTCTGTCACCGTACCCGTGGTAGATGGTAAAAAGACACCAGGGTTTGATTTGATGTCCCTCTCTGTCCCTCTCTGTCCCCAGAAGATGGGAGCTCTCGGGGTTCTCTTGGTGCCTCCCTGTGGATTGCATACCTCAAATATTCTCTTTGAGCATGTTCTCCTGATTTGTTTCTAGGTGGTTCAAAAAATCCAGGCAAACATTAGGTGGAACACGGAGGGGGGGGGGGACCCTGTAGAAGTCCAGGGAGGAAGGATTAATGGAGCCAGAGAATGCAAAGACACCCAAAGAACACAGTTCACAGGGCTCATGGGGTCACAGAGACTGAAGTGGCCATCACGGAGCCTGAATGGGTCTTCCCTAGGCCTTCTGCATATCCAGTGTAGTTGTTTAGCCTGAGGTTTTGTGGGACAACTGACAGTGGGAGGGGGTGTGTCTCTGCTCTTGAGGCCCTGTTCCTCTCCCTGGGTTGCTTCACCCAGCCTTGATATAAGGGTTTGTGCCTGGCCTTATAACTTATGCCATGTTTGGTTGATATCCCTGAGAGGGCTGCTGTTTTCTGAAGGGAAATGGAGGAACAGTGGATCTTGGGGAGAGGGGAGGTGAGGGAGGCAGTGGGAAGGGTAGAGGGAATGATGTGGTAGGGCATGACGTAGACTAGGAACCAGTAACTGAGGGACGAAACTCTGCATCCAAGCTGAAGCTAATGATTCAGAATCTGTGATCAATACAGCAAAGGTGAGGCCCTGCGGACAAAAGAAGCAGCGCTCATTGGTTCAGATGAAACTCCAAGATCCTCCTCCCTCAACATTCATGACGTTCACATGGAATCTGAGATTGCCTGACTTTCAAAGAATCCAGGGATACAGCGAGCTGAGGGCAAGCTGGGAAGGACTCAAAGGATGGCACCAACGAGAGAGAGAGAGAGAGAGAGAGAGAGAGAGAGAGAGACAGAGACACAGAGAGAGACAGAGAGACAGAGACAGAAAGAGAGACAGAGACAGAGAAACAGACACAGAGACATAGAGAGACAGAGACACAGAGACAGACAAAGACAGAGACACAGAGATAGACAGAGAGAGGCACCCAGAGAGACTGGTTCCCAAGGAAGGAAAACAAACCAGGTTTCACTACAGGAAAACATCAGCAAAGAGACAAACATAATGCACAAACAGAAGGCACAGAATTGAAATAGATAAACCTGAAAATTGAAGAAAAACTGATAGACTGGACTTAGCTGAATGGCCATAATGGAGAACACAGATTCGATGTGAGATCAGCAGTAATCAAGCAGGTAAAGTGTAAGAGTTTCGCACATGGAATCTGTATCAGCGAGAGAAATTAAAGACTTCCTTAAAAGAAGGAACTGATCACACACTCAGATCCAAACTGCTCAGTACAAACAGATGTGAGGCCCCAGGAAACTGAATGAGTAAATGAATCGAGGTCCCTGGGGTGTCCCAGGTAGACTGTTAGGGGCAGTCAAGCACTGCACTGTCTACCAGTTCTTCCCCGAGGCTAAATGCCTGACAGAACAAGATAAAGGGAGAGTTTATTTTGCTCACAGTGTCAGAGAGTCTAGTCGCAGCCCTCACAGCCCTGGATTCTGATGCAGCAGGATTCTGCCCTGGGAACATGTGGTAGGAGAGTCTGGTCACCTCATGGTAGACAGAAACAGTGGGCAAGGGAAGAGCCAGGAACAGTCACAGAAAGGCACAAAACATTTGACAGATGATCTGTGGGGTGGGGGCACTCCATGGTCAAAGCATAAGACCTGACAAGCCAATTTTGAAATGAAATATGAGGCCAAGAAAATTGAGATATTCTTAAAGAAGAAAGTAAAAGGGCACAGTGTGTCAAGTATTCGTCCTAAGAGCTACAGCAAGTTTTACAGTGCAGCATTGAACCAAAGAGACAGAGAATCAATGGGGCTGACTAGAGTTCGCAGAGCACCTTCCTACACACACACACATAGACACACACACTCACACACACAGGCACACACATGCACACATACATATATGCACGTGTACACACATGCACACACATGCACATGCATACACACACATGTACAACATACACACAGGTGTGGGGTAAAAAAAGGAAAGGGAGGTGGCAGCAGCAGGTCCTGCATGGGAGAACTCTGGCAGGAAGAGACCAGGGGGATAGGGGATCACCAGCAGGATCACGCACAGCACCAGGGTAGGGAATGCAAGGCGCCCAAGTACCTATAGAGCAAGATACTTCCTGGCTAGCTCGGAGGTCTTTCCCAGGCAACAGCCAGGTAACCAAGGGGCAGGGAAAGCCTGGCTGTAGCCAGGTGATTATGAGGTGGAGTCCAGCCAGAACACTAGGGGCCTGGGGCCTGGCCACAAGTGACTGATGTGACTGATGGCCACAGGATTATGGAGTTGAGGAGTCAGAAGTCTGAGAGCATAGCTCACGGGTTCTGTCCCTTGTAGAATGTTCTATTGGGTCTCCAGGGTGGCCTTGCTTCAGCCAGGCTACAGACTGTCTCACACCACAGTCCCATACACAGGCACACACATTTGCAGACACATGTACACATATATACACATACACACATAGGCATACACATTCACATGCATATAAGAGCACACACATGTACATACATACACACAGGCACACATATGCACAGACATATGCGCACACCCACATACACGCATACGCACACACACATACCCACACCACCCACAGCCACACACACACACACACACACACACACAAACACACACACATGCACGCACGCACGCACGCACGCACGCGCGCACACACACATCTGTGGAGCCTGCTTAAAAAAGAGCAGAACTACAGAGGACAAGGGAAGGAATGACTTTCTGACATTCCAACTGGAGGGCAGCCAGCCCAGAATACTTGATCTTACTTCATGCACTCAAGAATCCTTAGCAGCTGTAAAGATGGCTCAGAGGTTAAGGGCACAGTCTGCCTAAAGTGGATACTGAGAACCAAACTTGGGTTCTTTGAAAGAGCAGTGTATATTCTTAATCTCTGAGTCATCTCTCCACCCCCAACTCACGAAAACTTTATAAAAAGAACTAAGGACACAGTCTTCTTTTAGGAATAAGGCTATAGGTGCAGATGATAAAGATGCCAGAGGAAAACCTCAGTTCAGGTCATGACGAAGATAAATGTTCAGCCTTGGATCGCCAAGCTCTGACCATGCAACCCAATGTGAAACAAGCTCCACCTAGGCCGGCTTAGGCCTGCTTGGCAGATGTTGGTCCCTCGCAGCAAATTCAAATCCTGATCTCTGCAAAGTCAGAGCTGGACCTGGTACTACTTCCTAGTTCACAGATAGCACCAAATACGCATGAGACCTACTGATTGGTCCAGGGATGTCATCACAACATAGAAAACAGAGATGTGTCTAGAAAACAGAGCAAAGACTTTCTAGACAATCAAACAGAGGTTTGGAGACCTCTAGAGACAGGCACACTTGGGCAATATCCATTTTCTATGTTTTAGAAAAACTTAGGTCAACTGCTAAGTTGGTGAGAAAGTCGCTACTGTTCCAGGTTTCTCTTGTCTTATGGAAGGATAATGTTGTGGTCACTGTCAAAATAAGCAAGTAAGTAAATAAATATTTACTCAAATTGGCTGTGGTCAACTATTTGCTGAAAGCATTCTTTCCAGAAGTCCTTTGTTCTTGAGGACAGTTAGCCTGGAACCCCTAGAGGGTTTGTTTATTCTCCAGGACTGAGCCTCAGCCAGCTTCCTGTGTTGGATGTAGGGTCTTGGATGAAGAAGCATCACCAGGAAATCAGGATAGGTCACACTCATTTCCAAAAGCAGATTGAGCCCAGATTATTTTAAAAGTTGGCTGTGAAGCAAATCAAAGTTGCTTTTAAATACATAAATCCAATAAGCCAGTTGGACTCAGGTCTAAACCTGTATCTTTTCTAGAATAACTCAAGCAGAAAATCAAAAGATTTCCCCCAAACAGAAACGGAATTGAACAGTATCATTATTGAATTTAGCCCAAGTTCTTAGATCTTGGGAGGAGGAGAGGGGCTTGGGGTGGGGGGATGGGAGGGTTTGGGGGAGGATGCTGGTATTGGGAGTCCTGTGGGTGGCAGAGTTTCTGTGAGCATGTTTCTGTTTGGAATGTAAAACAAAACCTTGTTAGGGAACTGGCATGCAGGAGCTCTAGCTGCAGACAGTGATTTAGTCATCAAAGAAGAAGTTGACCTATATTTGTTTGTACAGACAGCACGAGCAGTTTAATGGGGCCTCTGGAAATCACCTACGACCAGGGAAGATTGCAGAGTTTGGCCCTGCCTGTAATTCTTCCCAGGATGGGCTGTGTACCTGACAGCTATGATTTGTAACAAAAAGAATGCAATGTTTTGTTCTTAAAGCTCAGCTCACTCCTCAGGTAGAGCAAAGGAAGCCTGTACCTTTTCAAACCTCCACAACAGTGCAGCCTTTGATCAAAGGAAAGTTTCACTGGCCGAGCGAGCGTAGGCTTGCAAGGGAAGCGTTGTAATGCAAATGCTTCATCCTCACAGAACCAGGAGCCATTCAAAGAGCTTGCAAGCAGGAACGAGTGACTGCTCAAAGCCCAAACACAGACAGGAAGCCCTGCAGTGTCAGGGTGGCTTGTCTCTGGTGTCAATTCAAAACAGACTCTCACCTCAAAGAGCATTTGTTCTAGAGCGCCAGATGTTCCAATGTTCCAGTGTGGTAACAGAATCAGGGAGCTTTTCTAGTAACAGAACAAATGAACTACTAAGTCATAATGAAAGGCTCCTTTCAATTACATGCATTGGGATGTCAAACGGGCAGTTACAGCAAATCAGAGAGGTGGCTCCACTGTGGGCCCCAGACACTAACTAAGGATGTCCATAGCTTTTTGGTTAGTGGAAGCTAGCAGTCTTCTAAAACACTGCAGAAGGTTTCACCTGTTAGTCACAAGGTCAGATACTGATGAGCAAAAGATGATACCTAAGGATGATACAGATAGCCCAAGAGAAACTGTAATTAGGCTCTGGACCCAGGACATCCCCTCTTCTCAGTCACTGACATGCTAAACAGTTAATCAGCTTTGCAGAAGCATCAGTATGAGGTGCAGTTCTTTCCAGGAACTTTTGCTCACACTGGGGACCTCAGAGACTCTTAGAAGCAGAAGTAACGTTGTGGCATGCAGTACTGGATTTCTGCACCCCATTCGTGCCCTCTGCTCCCCACTCTTCCATTTACTAGAACCCTAAGATGCGGTACGGAGTACTTTGGGCTCCATGCGTGGAGCACCCACGATGCACTGTCCAAGGATGGGTCGGTTTTGATGGCGCCTTTCGTTAAGCACCGCAGGTTTGGCGGGAGCAGAGAAAGGAGTGTTCTCGCTTTTCTGTAAAAGCATGCAAGACCAGGCAGGCACAGTTCATTGTCAAAGTGGCTCAGCTCCTAGTTAGAGTTTCCTGAGATGGAAGCCTGGCTTTGAGGCTGCTGAGGTGGATTAATGAAACTGCTGGCCCACTAGACAGCTTTTAGCTGGTCTGAAGAAGCACAACACATCAAGCTTAGGAGCTCAAACTATGAGGACTCAGACTGAGTACTGAGACTAAGACCTTGACCCTGGATGAAGTCTTGTTATGCTGTGCTTGCCAGTCACCTAGGCAAGGCTTTCCCAGAGAGAACAAGGACATGCCATGCACTGATCCTCCTACAGGGACGGCTACCCAGATAGAACTTAGTGACTGTAGAGATGTGGGAATATCCCAGGTCCAGAGCCTAGCTACCCTTAGCTTGAGCTACCATCAACTTCCTTAACAGTCATTTTTTGCCCATCTGTGTCTGACTAACAAGGAAAACTTGTTTTAAATGTTTTAAAGGGCCACTAGTTTGCATCAACTGAGAAGCTAAGAACATCCTCAAAGATTCCTCTGCTTTGCTGTCCCAGATAGCCCTGCCAATCACCTGAGCAGAAAAGACCTCATCAAGAAAAGCTTCCTGCCCTAGAGGCTTTAGACCTATTGTAAAGTCTATTGAAAATGTAGTTCAGAGCAACCATAGTTTTGTCAATCCCCCCTCCCCCTTGTGACTCTCTACCTTATGCTAATAAACTTCATCTACCATCTATCCTGTGCTTGGTGCGTCTCATCTGACTTCTCAGACACAAGGACTAGGGAGCTGAGGGGAAGGAATACATCGCTCTGTTCCACTTTCAGTATGGTGTGGTTTTAGAGCTCATCAAGGTATAAAAAAATCTAGCAGAAGGTACCAGGGCCCTGTCTTCCCTAGATATCAGCTAGTTCCTATTTAATCAAGTGCTTTCTGTCCATCTTAGGGCTAAAAGTTACAGCCTGCTACTTGACTGAGCCAACATATCAGGAAAAGAAGAGCAGGGTCCCAATACCCCTGATGATGGGGGAGCCTGGTGTAAATGCTATAGTAGACAAGGAAGACGTCTATGACTCTCTGAGACCCCCACATTATGTGGAAGAAAGGGAAGGGATTTTGCAGTTGGGACAACAACAGCCACTGCTCTGTGCCAACTTTCTGGGCCAGCCGTTTTGCCTTCTGTTTTGCCTTAGGCTTGCTTCTAGAAATATGAATGAAGACTGTCTCACTTTTGCTATCTAAAGTCTTGGAATTTTGTTTCCACAGAGTGAGGGTCTTGAATCCTGCAAGGGGAGACTGGATAGCAACAGTGGGGAGGCCCAGTCCCACCCTGTCACCCTGGCAACTGGAAGAGTCCCCTTTATGTTCTAGGGACTTCAACTCAGGTAAAGTCAGGCCCTTGTGTTCAATTTACAGGCTGAGCTAGAGGTAAAAACAGAAAGAAAGGTTCTCGGGGAAAGAATAACATAAGAGGGTGGGTGGGGACATCTTGAAGAATGGCCATTGCTTTTACATTAACCATTTAAACCATTTGGGTGACTCTCAAGACACATCTCAAAAGTTGTAAGAATCTTTTCCTTTCCCCACCCTTTGATAAATGAGGTTATAGAGTATCTCTAGGTGTGGCTTAGATGGGACTATATAATATGTCTATTATGCTGTGTTTGTTATAATATATCTAGAATGTTAAAATCAGGAGCCACTAGTTGTAACTGTCAATCACCTGGTCACCACTCAGGAAAGCAGTTTCACCTAAGCCCCACTGAAATGACAGGAGGAATAATTATCCCTTGAGTGAGACAATGTGATACAATGTATTCTTTCTTCCCAGAATGGAATCTCCATCTGCAGTGGGGTTGCTTACAAAACTGCAACAATGCAGCTTCCTGAGTCAGTGCCACTGAATTACTCAGAAAGGCATCCTTCTCCTTTCTCTTTCTGCGTAAGCTTTCCCTAACACCTTGGACTGTCTCTTAAGGTCCTCTTTCCAACACAGGATGCCTGTTCCCCACGTGGCTGTCCGCCATACCTAAGTCAAGCAGCATGCATTCTCTCTTCCTCTAGCCCCCTCCTCCAGGCAGCAAACGAGATCCTCAGTTTCACTGCTCTGCAGTTTTACTTTATACACCTAATAAAACTGCCTTCAAGCTTCTGTTTCAGTCCGTTCTTAAATCCTTTTGTTAATGAGACCAAGAACCCCGAGACAGGACCCCAATGTCCTTGGTAGCTAGTGGGGTGTCCCGTGGGGCTCCCTCAAACATCTGGCAACAGCAGTGTTCCATAGGGATCTAAGGACTTTTTTTTTCTATATGGGGGGAGGGAGGTTCTGGTGAGACTCCTAGAAAATGTAGATTTACAGTTGGAGAAAGGCTGGGTAAGAGGTTAATTGTACTGGAGTTGCTGATCCTCTGCTGGTGAGAGGTTTCAACCAGACTCCAGAATGAGGGATTTCTTTCTCCCCTCACATCTCCTCAATGTCAGACATTCTTCTATTCTGCCTGAAGACTAGGACAAGATCCTAGTAAAGCCACGAAGGCTGACTCGGTGCCCTAAGGGCCTTGAACAATAGGTCACCTTCCCTTTGATGGCTGAATTGCTCCTGCAAGGGCAGCTTCCCCAAGCAGACTCCTAGCCCCAAAGGCAGTGCAGCCCTGTGCTGCCTTGAGCTTGGCCTGCTGGCATCTGCCATGGGTAGAATCCTCATCTGACGTATAAAGTCCTGGATGACTTGACACCTGCCAAACCTCTCTCTCCCTTCTGCCCCAGTGACATCAACCTTGCCTCAGTTTCCCCACTTTACCATGCTCTGCCTACCTTGACCTTTACACCTGCTATTGGCCACAGTCTCAAATACTGCGTTCTACTTAATACATTTATAATGGGGACAGAGGTTTAAGGGAGCAAGAGGTTAATTAACTTGCCTAGGATCGCCCAGCTAGCAAACATCTGAACCTCCAGTCTCCCGGTCACAGGAGTGCCTTTAGAAGTGTTTATTGAAGGAACCAGTTTGTAAAGGAATGAATAGGATTTGGATGCTACAGGAGAGCCAGGGGCGTGGGCTGTGTTTTGTTTCTACCTGTGACAGATGCTAATGTTTATTAAATGTTGATTATAATCATATTCTCTTGTTTTGCAGATAAGTCTTACAAATTAGTAATGAATAAAACAGCTCACACGTGCCAGAATCTGGATTTTGAACCATTTTGAACACTACACTGTACTGCCTCCCACACAGAATCGGGAATAACAAAAGCTGCCGTAAACTCAAAGAAAGTGCCCCACACTTGTGGATTTTGGTCACGTGCACTCAAGCACACAGACAAAGCCCTTTCAAATAAAGGAGCAAAATGGATGGGATTTAGATTCTTCTCTCCTTTTCTTTTATAAATTCAACCCAAGTTAAGGTATAGCAAATGGCCGTTGATGACGGCTGCAATCTAGCTCTGGCAGACCGAGTGCTCATTTTTGATGCTAGGACATAAAAGGCTCACATTTCTGAGCAGGGGGCTTCAGGTGGGCAGAGATTCCAGTTCCTTCCACACCAGGTCAAACCCATTTCCCCAGAACCTTCTCCTTCTCCCTGAAGCTGTTCCTTCCGGTTGCCCTGGCCTCTGTCATCTATTCTAGCCCTCAGGTGTGAAATCAAGGAGAGCAGTGGGGGTGGAGACAATTGGGTTCTGACCTCAGGTACTGAATTCATAGTTCTTTATTCATTCATTCACCAATACCATCCGTGACATGCCAAGTCACATGCAGAGTGCTGAAGACAGAACCCTGAGTTCTGCACAGTATTAGCCCCTATGAGACAAACACTGTCTCCCTCAGCACAAGGGGGCAAACCAATACTCAGCAACTAGTGGCATAATTGATTATGGAATGCTGAGATGAAACTGTAGGTACCGAGACCTGCGAGGCTTGTGACATCATACAAGCAACAACTAAGACAATGTATAGGTCTGTTGCCAAGGCAACAGCTGCTGGTTTACCCAGAATTCCATAGCCCACCTTTACCTGTAACTACGTCATCACCCGTATATAACCAGGCAGCGCTTCTCCCCCGTCCTCTTTTTCTTTTCCTTTCTCTCTTTCTCTCCTTCCTTCCCACCTGCTATCCCTTCCCCATCTTAAATAAAGTTCCATGTGGACGTGGAACTGGTGGAACTGTTATTTAACATGGGGAAGGGGTAGCGGGCAGGAAGGAAGAGAGAAAGGGAAAAGAAAAAGAGGACAGGGGAGAAGCACTGCCTGGTTATATACGGGTGATGACATAGTTACAGGTAAAGGTGGGCTATGGAATTCTGGGTAAACGGCAGCTGTTGCCTTGGCAACAGACCTATACATTGTCTTAGTTGTCGCTTGTATTATGTCACAAGCCTTGCAGGTCTTGGTACCTACAGAAACAACATGAAATGTCACCAGAAGATACTTCCTCTGCTCTTTTGGGTTGTCCACTGGTTCCTGGCCTTATCAGCATCTAGTTATGGAAGTCAGGCTCACAGCTAAGAGGCAGAGAATCTACCTCTTTCATCTTCCAGTTGAGAGGTCATGCAGTTCACAGGACCCTCTCCATCCCCAATGAGCAGAAAATGGAACTCGGCTAGTCCATGGCTTCCGCCATCAGACAAGTAGACAGAAGGGCCCGGGAGAGAGACGAGGGCAGTGAAGTTGGGAGACCTGGTCCTTAGCATTCCTTCCTCCTGGCTGGTCTCCAGGGCATGCTCTCCACAACACTGAGACAGCTGTGAACACAGCACCCGAGCGCAAGCCCATCATGGCTGAGTCTCTGGTCCTGAAATTACTATAGATGCGTCCAGCAGCAGCCTGCAGGGAACCCGGCTGAGCGTTTAACTGATAAATGGAGGCAGAGTGAGAACTTGGCTAGCCAAGCTTCTCCCCCAACAGCCAGCTGGCCCACACTGGCATGGGACACAAATGCAGGCGGGTTTGCCAAGCTACCCCCAGTAAAACAAAAGCTGAGACTTACATGCTCCCCAAAGGCTGGTGAAAACCTGTCTGCTTCCAACTCTGGAGCATGGGGAAGAGGAGGGGAGAACAGAGGGGACCTGGATGGATATCTCTCTGTCTGGTTAGCTTGGACAGACCTCGAGGCATCTGGGCTCAGCATGTATGGAGATGGGTGGGGGGTGGTGAACCCTGAAATGCAATCCCTAAATAAGGCAGGACTTTTAATCTACATGTAACCAAAATAAAGGTGGAACTGCTTATAATGGAACAATGCCAGATTTAATTGTAGAAACTTAACAGGCTAGCCAAGGCCATGCATGCAGACTCTGCTGGGCCAATTCTTTTGTGTCCTAGAGGACAGAATTTGTCCCAACCCAGGACTACTTCTATCTTTCCCTCCATTCGATCCTAAGCATTACATGTCCAGTGCTGGCCATCCATGGCCACCATCACTGGGAGGCAAGATGAGCTGCTGCATTTAGTCCAGGCTCCACCCCACAGTTACCTGGCAACAGCCAGGTGTGCCTGACTCATAGTAAAAGGGGCTGCTCGCCCCTCCTCCCTCTCCTGCTCTCTCCTCTTGCTCCTGCCCCCCGCCCCCCCCCCCCCCCCCGCGTGCTCATGGCTGGTCTCTACTCCTCTACTCCCCCCCCCCACTCTCTCCGTGCCTTCCTCTGTCTCTACTACACTCTCAACTCCCCTCCCCATGCCCCGAATAAACTCTGTTGCAACCGCAGAGGCACCCCTCCCCCAACCCCTGACTATACCTCCACCAAACATATTCCTTCTCTTCCTTATGTTATAAAACACCACATGAGCCATGACTTTGGGCCTTTGCCCTCTAAACAAACCCATCCCCTGCACATGCCAGGGCCTGAGGCTACAGGAAGCTGAGGGTGAACAAGGCTCCCAGAAGCAGTCTACACATCTGGGCTCCCAGATCTACAAATGCAGCTTGTGACAGGAGTTACAAGGACAGATTTCCAAGGGAGGCAGCGCGTCTGGGGTGACATAAGAGCTGACCTGTGGGAAGGAGATGCTCCTCTCTGTGATTTCTCCCTGGGGAGATGCGCAGACAAGCCTGCCGGCAGTGGGACAGTGTCACCCGACAAGTGGAACACAGCCTTGGGATTCATGTCCATAGGACCCTCTGCTTGGGGACTGTGGAGACCATTTACAACTCAGTCATAAAAATGATGAGGGGGTGCCTGAAGGCCAGGCCAAAAAAATGCAGAAACAAGAAGAGGGCTTCTCAGCTGCCTTCATTCCAGCTATGCCAGGGCTGGGAAGAGAGGATGCCTAGGGAGTGGGGAAGGAGATGGAGAGTAGAAAGGAGGGAAGGATAACATAGAAGATAGGACTTAATTCTGAATTCCAATTTTTCCATCAAGACTGTGAATTTATAGGTGGTCCAGTTTGATGCCCATAATGGAAAATAATATCATGATTACTGACAATTTTATATAGTGACAGGTATCCTGACTTTGTACCAAGAGGGGGGTGGCTGAATCAATAGAGTATTATTATTGTTGTTGTTATTATTTCTATTAACCAGTCATCTAGTACACAGCCTCTTAGGCTGCAAATTGTGACACCAAATGGTGATGTCACTTGAACACGGAGGTTGTAAACATTCTTCCAACAGTGAAGGGTGAATGAATGGGGACCAAACATTAACTTGAAAATCATATGGGTAACGAATCTGAGGCATTTCTGCCAGCTGCCCTGACTGGTGCAGTGCTGCTTCATAGAAGCCTCTGTTTTTGAACACGTGGCATACAAGGTTTGCACCATGTGCACCATCACACAGTGCAGTGCCGGCAGACACAGCCTGAAACACCTCAGCTCAGAGTCTGAGAGCAGCGTGAATTAGGAATCACAGTTGCCTGGCCCCAGGCACCAAGTTTTCTACTCATGTGCAAACATAATAGTTTGTTACAGGAAGCGGCTTTTACTGCTTCCTTGCCGTCATATATAGAACGTCTGAATTTTAAAACAGTTTGAGTTGCTGATTTGTGTTTTGTTGAAGGGCTGGAGAGATGCCCATGCCTGGTGGCCATGGAGGAGTGTGTAGGTAGGGGCCTGCTACATACCCAGAAATCCAGTGGGAGGACACTGTCCGGAAGCAACAGGCTGCTGAGCGCTTTCCTTCTGTGCCCAGCGACTTTCGTGTGCCTATAGCCAGGCCAATTAAGGACATTCAGGCCTTGCACGTGCGCAGAGTCACGCAGCCAGGTCTTGTTAATTTGGAGTTTTGTGACAATTTGACATAAGCCTGGCTGGAGTCTGTCTCCTACAATATCTGGAGATAAAAGGCTTGGGTTTTTTTTTTCTTTTTCTTTTTTTTCTTTTTTTATGAATAAGAAAAGTAGACAAGTAAAAATGGGAAGTTTCACCGCCTTAAGATGTCTTATGGGTTTGGTTTTATTTGTAAGGAAATTAAGCCTGGATCTCTACCAAATGCCAGGCCCTAATTGCTTTTATTAATGGCCAAAGCAGACTCAGCAAGCTTCCTAGGCCCTAACTTCTGAGAAATTTCTAAGTAACTCCACCAGCTATGAGGTAATGCTCTATTCCGCAACAACTTTTCCCCCAGGTGAATGGATGTCCTCCCGCCACAGCCACAGCTGTATACTATGACATCACAGCCAAGACACCCCATATACCATGACATCACAGCCAAGTCTCCCTGTATACCATGACATCACAGCCAAGACTCCCCGCATACCATGACATCACAGCCAAGACTCCCGGTATACCATGACATCACAGCCAAGACTCCCCGCATACCGTGACATCACAGCCAAGACTCCCTGTATACCGTGACATCACAGCCAAGACTCCCCGTATACCATGACATCATAGCCAAGACTCCCCGTATACCATGACATCACAGCCAAGACTCCCCGTATATCATGACATCACAGCCAAGACTCCCCGCATACCGTGACATCACAGCCAAGACTCCCCGCATACCGTGACATCACAGCCAAGACTCCCTGTATACTATGACATCACAGCCAAGACTCCCCGCATACCATGACATTACAGCTAAACCCAGCTGCAGATGAGCTGACCTACACTGACTGAGCTTTGTCTTTTCAGATAGTTTTTAGTTTACTGGCCGAAGGCTCGCCTGGGAATGTCATATTCTGTCTGTGAGCCAGCACAGGCAAGCTCCCTCTTGTCCCAAAAAGACAACAACAGTAACACTAACAGCAGCAGCAGCAGCAACAACAATATGCAAACAAAACCCTCCAAACCCACCGCCTGTTTTTCTGCAGCAGGCTTTAGCTTCTTTCTTAAACCACTTTGCCCTGCCTTTGGTTTGAAACAATGTTTCTCTTCACAGCATTTCTGACAAGACTCTTTCCATTCTTCTCCATCCTCCCACACCTGCGGATGAGAGCGCAGGCTCCTGACCTACTCATTCTTTCTCTTTGTCCTCTGTCCCCTTCATCAACACAGGGCATCTGTGACATTCCCACGGCAAAGGCAGTGCCCTTTCTTCAGACTTTGGGCTGACCTTTTAGAGTCTCTCACAGGATGGGCCCTCTCCTTCTCACCTTTGTAGGAAATTCACAGTTCACACTAATCCCATCGTCCCCTTCCCCACCTCTGACTGTGGTTTTGTTTGCTCTTCTCTCTAGATCTTCCCATATGTGCCCCACCCAAAGCCTCTCCTGTTAAAGCCTGGGTCCCAGCTGGTTGCTCTGTTAGCCAGCAGCTGGGCAGTGAGGACAATCCCATTTTGAGCACAGCTCCCTCTGGCAGTGGGAGACACCTGTCTGTTCTTGTCTCTTGCTGTAAATGCATCTTTGTGGGCAGCCTCCAAAGCTGAAGTCAAGTTTTGTCTTTTTACCCAACAACCAACTAACCAAGAACTATGTGCACACATTTTTCTCATATCTATTCTTAGCAGAACTGCTACCTTCTTGGTCTATAGGGCTCCCACAAGGGCTGGATTACCATATCATATCTCACCAACTCTACTATATTACAAGTTACTCCTTAAACACACTGCATTCCATAGGCTTTATTGATCCACTGACATTGGGTTGATAGGATCAAGATTATAAGGTGACTGAATAGAGTTTACCCAATACATACTTTCTCCTAGTAGGGTACACCTTTGCCTTTGTGAACCTAGAGATTAGCATTGTGCCTAAGGGCATCCAAAGGTGACACCACCAATGCAGTGTTCAAAGCCCTGTGAAAGGAGACACTGCCAGACAAATTGTCAGCAAACTCTTGCTCAGGGAGAGAGCATAAACAAACTCGCAGAAAGCAAAGCTTCCTGGCTCCATCTCAGTGGGAAGTCTGTCGAGCAGCTCAGGATTTTTGACATTTTATGCATGTCTGTGAAGGCCACTGAAAACAACCAGAGTATTGATCTTAAATTTGAGCCCAGAGGCAAGTATCGCATTTGTAAACAGTTAGAAAGCCCTGTCATAGAGCTTCCGTTTGACAGTTCCCTATGACACTTTACCTTAATCCAACCTTGTACTGCCCATGTGTCCCCCATACTGCCCATGTGCCCCCCATACTGCCCCTGTGCCCCCATACTGCCCCTGTGTCCCCATACTGCCCCTGTGTCCCCCATACTGCCCCCGTGTCCCCCATACTGCCCCTGTGCCCCCATACTGCCCCTATGTCCCCCATACTGCCCCTGTGTCCCCATACTGCCCATGTGCCCCCATACTGTCCATGTGCACCCCATACTGCTCATGTGCACCCCATACTGCCCATGTGTACCCCATACTGCCCATGTGCACTCCATACTGCCCCTGTGTCCCCATACTGCCCATGTGTCCCCCATACTGCCCATGTGCCCCCCATACTGCCCATGTGCCCCCCATACTGCCCGTGTCCCTATACTGCCCCTGTGTCCCCATACTGCCCATGTGTCCCCCATACTGCCCATGTGCACCCCATACTGCCCATGTGTCCCCTATCCAGCCCATGTGCCCGCAATACTGCCCTCATATTGCCCATAACTCCTTTAGGTAACTCCTTTAGGTCTCTATTCTCTGTGCTTTAATTCACATGTTCTGATTGGCAGGGGGTGGGTCACCTCCCATGTCACCTGTATTAGTCAGGGTTCTCTAGAGTCACAGAACATATATGATGGATGGAAGTCCAAGGATCTAGCAGTTGCTCAGTCCCACAAGGCAAGCAGGCAAGGAAGAGTGAGAGTCTTCTTCCAATGTCCTTATATAGGTCTCTAGCAGAGGGTGTGGCCCAGATTAAAGGTATGTGCCACCACGCCTTTAATCCCAGATGACCTTGAACTTGGAGATCTCCTTGTGTTAATCTTCTGGAATTCATAGTCACTATGCTTCAAGATCTCCATGCCAAGATCCGGGTCAGAAACTTGTATCTCTGAGCCTCCAGATTAGGATCATAGGTGAGCCTTCCAATTCTTGATTGTAGTTCATTCCAGATACAGTTAAGTTGACAACCAGGAATAGCCACTACAACCCTTCCCACCTTGCTGCTCTCTGAATCATTTTTGACCAGCTGACATGGTATGGATGTCTTCTCATGAACAAGCCCATGTAAGTTCCTGGATTCTAGAAAGAGCTGGTAGTATTCTTCTACTTAATTTATACCATTTTTATTTATCTTTTTCTTTCAAAATTTCAAATGCTTGCAAGTCACCCTTAGCAGTGGACAGATCAGGGGAGAGATTAGAACCAGGGTTTGTGTCAGATATTCTGACTTCATAGGTGGCACAATTTCAGGGTCTTCTGAGCCCTACTTGGAGAAAACCTGTTATTGGCCAACGAATAGGAAGGTGTTTCATAGACTACAATTCATGCCACCTGTGGTGGTCTGAATAAACATGGCCCCCACCTGCTCATAGGGAAGGGCACTACTAGGATGTGTGTCCTTCTTGGAATAAGTTCAGGCTTTAGGGTCTCAGATGTCCAATGTAAACCCAGAGTGACATTCACTTCTGGCTGCCTGCCGATCTGGGTGTAGAACTCTCAGGTCCTATTCCAGCGCCATGTCTGCCTGTGTGCCGCCATGCTTCCTGCCAGCATGAATGATGGACTAAAGCTCTGCCAGTGTAAGCCAGCCCCAGCTAAATGTTTTCCCTTATAAGACCTGCTGTGGTTGTGGTGTGTCTTCACAGCAATAGAAATCCTAAGACAGCAGCTGTGAGAGTACCCATTGCATGTCGGCAGCAGGTATAAGCAACCAACCATGAGTAGACAGAAAATCTCAACAAGACAAGAAAAAGTGGTTTATTGGGAACACTGAAATGAGCAAAGGTCCCATAAAGAATAAACATAGCCCTGGGGAGACAGCTTAGTGGATAAAGGAAATGTCTACGCAAGCGTGAGGACTGGAGTTAAGATTCCCCAGAACCCATGGCTCACAGACCCAGTAAGTGGGAGGCAGATTGGACTCCTTAGAAGAAGCTCTCCTAGCTGAAAGGGGCAGCTTCAGGTTCCGCGAGAGACTCCACCTCAAAATACAAGGTGGAGAATGTTGGAAGAAGGTGCATAAAGCCCATCTCCACACCAGCAAGCACACCTCTGCACCATACACATTCAGACATGCGTGTGCATGTTCATAACACACACACACACACACACACACACACACACGCGTGTGTGTGTGTGTGTGTGTGTGTGTGCAAAAAAAGAATAAACACAGGTGTGATCATCCCAGAAATCAGTATTCAACACGCCTCCGAACGAAGCTCTTAAGTGTTGGTTCATGGACTACCCTCTCTTTCCTGTAGGGTGATGCTTTCCTCCAGGACTGAGGACGAAGAACCTGTTCCTCCAAAGACCACAGCACAGGCCTTGTACCTCCTACATGCTCAGCCAATGTCTGAAAACACAACTCATTTACACACGCATCAGTAGGAAAATCGCCCCACTCAACAGTGTTAAACAGATGTCTGCTCATGGAATACCAATGCACTTCTTAGCTGGCTGGTAGGAAGGGATAGCAGTTGGCCACTAGAGAGCCAGGCAAGGAAAGAAAACAAAACAAAACAAAACAAAATAAAGGCAGACATCAAAGTGGAGAGTATACGCAGGTGTGTGGCACGCTCAGCTAACCAGCTCTGTGGCCTGTTCTTCAGCCTCGGCGCCCACTGCTTACAGGACCGTACAGGACAGAAGCTGGTTCAGTGTGCAGAACTGACCAGTGTGGAGACCGTGAGCTTGCTGCAGCTGTTCTTTTGGTCCCGTTTTGTTCACAGGGACAGGTCTCACTGTGAAGCCCACCTTTGCCTGGAGCTTGCCTTCCTTCTCACTAAGTCTACTTGGCACCAGGCTAACAGGTACACGCCACCACCTCTGAGTGCCCTGTTCTGTCGTGTGGCTCTCTTGACACCCTGGCGACATCTATGAACCTTTTCCTGAAGTTCTATTTACACACCTATACAACAAAACGCATAGGATTTCAAACATGACAGTGTTACTGAGAAATTACAAAACAGTTTATTTTTAAGCTCATGCATTGGGCGCTATCCACAGCACTTGGGATGTTGGAGCTGAAGGACTATTATGGGCTCAAGACTAGCTTGAGCTATGCAGGGAGATCCAATCTCAAAACAAATGAACAAACGGGATATAAGCATATACATTCTTTATTACTGAATTTGATAATAAGACTTGAGGGAAATCTAATAACTAATATAATTGCACAGTAATGACAGATAGTAATTATATATATATATATATATATATATGCCTTTTACTGGACAGGTGTGTACCCAGTGAAGGGTTGGTATTTATATTTATAACTAAAGAAAAGCCTAATTTAGAGATAGACATTAAAAAGCAGTTTTCTTCTACTCAGGCTCATGGGCACTTTAATTCTACTCATAGACCCAAAACACCCAAATGGAGGGGCACATGGGGAAATGCCCAAGGCCTCTGTGTTGCTCATTGTGAAGCCACATAGACCTAACAGCCTATCTGTGGTATGCACCTTGTCTTCGTGTCCTGTTGCTGTGAGGTGATACCAAGACCACAGTAACGCTCATAAAAGAAAGTATTTAATCAGTGCTGGCTTCTAGTTCCAGAGTTCAGTCCATTGTCATCTCTGCAGGAAGCATGGCAGCATGCGGGCAGACATGGTGCTGAAGAGGTAACTGAGAGTTCTTTATCGAGATCCATGGGCAGCAGGAAGAGACAGACACCGGGCCTGGCTTGAGCATTCAAATCTCAAGGATCACCCCCAGTGACACACTTCCTCCAACAAGGCCACACTTCCTAATCCCTGTCAAATAGTGTCACTCCTTAATGATCAATCACTCAAATATGTGAGCCTCTGGGAACTATTCCCAGTCAAATCACCACACACTCAATTTTTATTTTCTGTTGGACAAGGGGAAAAAGAACCTGTTTTTCTTGGGTCTGCTTTAATTGATATTTCTTTGCTTTTCTTGGGTCTGCCTTAATTGATATTTTGTTGCTATGATACAATACCTGACTAAACATACCAAAAAGAATAAAGGTTTATTTTGGCTTAGTGTGTCAGAGGATTGTGTGAAGCAGTACATCAGTGGTGTGTCAGCAATCAGCATCACTCGGCATCCAGGAAGCAGAGAAAAGGGAACAGCCAGAGACAAGAGACGGGCTCCAAGGTCCTGTCCCCAGAGCTATGTCCTCTAGGGGCCTCGCTTCATGAAGATCCCATCACATTCGGAAACAACGTCAACATCCAGGGATCAGTGTTCAACACATGAGACTGTAGGGAACCTTATTGTTAGATTTAGTTCAGTTTGGGTATTTTCATGCATGTATGTATATGGACCACATGTAGATTGTGATAGCACATATCAGAAGAGTGTGTGGGGTCCCTTGGAACTGGAGTTGCGAAGGCTGTGAGTAACCATGTGGGTGCTGGGAACTAAACCATGTCCTCTACAAGAGTAGCCAGGGCTCTTAACTGCTGAGCCATCTCTCCAGCCCTGTGGAGGAAACATTTTATATCTGAATCAGCACACTACTGAATGTTGTACAATTGGATTTTCTATTTTCAACTTGTGATAAAAATAAACAATGATTAACTGATGCTGTTCTGTCTCATAAAAGCCTTCAGTGCAGAACCCTACAAGTAAAATGCGTTAAAAATAAGAAAGACCACAGAGAACAGAGTGCATGTGGTACCCACCTTTACCCCACCACCCCTGCCAGGCATAAATGCTATTTATATTTTGATGTATGTACTTTGAAATTTATATACACATATAAATATGCAGATACCTATTTCTAAACAAAATGATTTTAATCATTCTCTAATAACCCACTTTCTTTAAAGATTTATTTATTTTTATTTGGTTTGTATCAGTGGTCTGTCTTCACATACATCCATAGAATATGTGCATACAGTACCCACAGAGACCAGAAGACAGTATCAGATCTCCTGGGCCTGGAGGTGCAAACAGTTGTGAGTCACCATGTAGGCTCTGAGACTGGGGGGTCCTAGTCCTCTAGAAGAGCAGGCAGCGCTCTTGGCTGCTAAGTTGTCTCTCCACCCTTGTTCTCATACTTAATACACCATCTACATCTTTGTGTTTTCAAGATATTCTATAACCTGTTTCAAAATTAAGATAATTGAATTGTGTTGTCTAATTGTGATACAATGTAACAAATTCTTATCTTAGACCCTTAATTTGTTTAATGGTCTACCAAATAATATCCAATAAAAAGCAAACATTTCATGTTCAAACTTTCTGCAGAAGTGAAGGGGAATTCATTCCTCGCACTGCAGACAATCAAAACCCACAACAGCAAGGTCATGGGCCCTCAGAACCTGCTCTTAGTTTTCTAAACAGTTGTATCACTAGACCCCTGTCTAAGATTTGTTTTTATCTGTAGATTTGCGCTGTTCTCTTGGTTAGAGAACTCTTCATTTGCGATGGGCAGTTATTAATGCAGAGTCTGCTGATGACTACTGTAGGTGGGAGTCACTTTTCTTTGAAAGGAAAGTAACCACTGTAGGCTACACATGTCCCAGCATATAACCCCACATCATGCACATCTGAAAGACGCCAAGAGGATTCAATAGGATGAAATATAGGCTAAAGATGCATACAGTCAGGAAGAAGATGTGTTGTGGGCTCCCGGAGGGAAGTGGGAAGAAGTAGAAAGAGAATATGATCAAGACATGTATGTGAGAGTTTCAGAGAGCAAGTTTAAAACATAATTTAAGAAATTGTTAATTAAGTTTCTTTAATTAACTTAAACAATTAAATGTTAGGGTTAGGGCTAGGGGCTAGGGTTAGGATTAGGGTTAGGGTTAGGATTAGGATTAGGGTTGTGGTTAGAGTGTTAAGAGTTAGGGATAGGGTTAGGGTTTAGGGTTAAGGTCAGGGCTAAATTAATTAATTTAAGAAAGAAGGAATACCAGAGACAAGGGTACAGCACAGGAACATAGCACTTGCACAGCAAACACACGAGAAAGAGCTGCCTAGAAGCATCATGGGCAGCAAAGACGAGGGAGCGCCCAGAGGGGACAAGGCAGCAAACTTAGATCACAGATATGGAGAGTGTTAAGTCAGGAGAATCAGCGGGAAGTCTATGACAGCCAGGTGGAGGGTTAGAACTGCCCAGCCTTTGAGCTCGCCAAGGTATTTTAAAACATAAGCTAGTATGTGTGTGTGTGTGTGTGTGTGTGTGTGTGTGTGTGATTCCTGGATTCAAAGAGTTCCTGGGCAGGTGTCTGGAAGTGCGTGACCCACCAGGAGCCAAAGCTGTGTTGCTCAATTTATTGCTACACTTTGGAGGGTGATACAGGATTGTAAACTCAAGGGCAGCCTGAGCTACTTATTAAGAACTGTCTTAGTCAGGGTTTCTATTCCTGCACAAACATCATGACCAAGAAGCAAGTTGGAGAGGAAAGGGTTTATTGAGCTTACACTTCCACATTGCAGTTCATCACTAAAGGAAGTCAGGACTGGAACTCAAGCAGGTCAGGAAGCAGGAGCTGATGCAGAGGCCATGGAGGGATGTTCCTTACTGGCTTGCTCAGCCTGCTCTCTTATAGAACCCAAGAATACCAGCCCAGAGCTGGTACAACCCACAAGGGACCCTCCCCCCTTGATCGGTAATTGAGAAAATGCCCCACAGCTGGAGGCACTTCCCCAACTGAAACTCCTTTCTCTGTGATAACTTCAACCTGTGTCAAGTTGACACACAAAACCACCCAGTACAATTGACCCCTTGTCAACTTGGCACACAAACACATCACTATTAAGCCTCAACCCTTATTTTCTTATTCATCCGCAAGATCTAAATTACTTTAAAAGTCCCACAGTCTTTATACATTAAAAGTTCAATCACTTCAAAATGTCCAATATCTTTAAAATTCAAAGTCTTTTAAAAACTCAAAGTCTCTCAACTGTGTGCTCAACTAAAATTCTTTCTTCCTTCAAGAGGGAAACATATCAGGGTACAATTACAACCAAAAGCAAAACTCAGACTCCAATGGTTCAATGTCTGGGATCCAACTCACAATCTTCTGGGTTCCTCCAAGGGCTTGGGTCACTTCTCCAGCTCTGCCCTTTGTAGCACACAGCTTGTCTTCTAGGCTCCAGCTGTCTGTACTCCACTGCTGCTGCTGTTCTTGGTGGTCATTGTATGGTACTGGCATCTCCAAAATGCTACTATCTTCCACTGTAATTAGGCTTCACCAATAGCCTCTCATAGGTTTTCTTCATGGTGACAAGACTCTGTTCCTATGCATGACCCCTTCAAGTCCTGGGCCATCAATTGCAACTGAGGCTGTACCTTCACCAATGGCCTTCTGTGGCCTCTCACTATACCAAGAGCCTCAGCTGCTCTTCGTGATCCCTTCATTCCTTCAAAACCAGAACCATCTGGGTGACTCTTACAAAGTATTGGTACTGCCACAGCACAAAATACAATTGTGGCTATCTCTAGAACACAACCTCTGTGCTCTCAGAAAACACTTCCCAGATGATTTCACCTCAGTGATGCTGGTCTCTTCTTAATCACCGCTAATTTCTTAGCTCCAGCTAACCAGCATCAATAGTCCCAGGAACACAAAGGTTTGCTTTAGTGGTTCTGGTATCTTGTTAATCACAGCTGATTCTTCAGCCCCAACTAACCAAAACCACAGATTCTTCACAATCAAAACATGACCCATTTAAGAGTCTTTAATCTTCCCTCTGAAATTTCACAAGCCAGGCCTCCATCTTCTGCACTGTTCGTAACATTGTCTTCCAAGCTCCTATAGAACATTCCAAGAGCTCTTAACACTGAATGGATCATCTAGCCCAAAGTTCCAAAGTCTTTCCACAGTCCTTCCTAAAACATGGTCAGGTTGTCACAGGAATATCCCACTCCTGGTACCAATTTGTCTTAGGGTTTCTATTTCTGCACAAACATCATGACCAAGAAGCAAGTTGGGGAGGAAAGGGTTTATTGAGCTTACACTTCCATGTTGCAGTTCATCACTAAAGGAAGACAGGACTGAAACTCAAGCAGGTCAGGAAGCAGGAGCTGATGCAGAGGCCATGGAGGGATGTTCCTTACTGGCTTGCTCAGCCTGCTCTCCTATAGAACCCAAGAATACCAGCCCAGAGATGGTGCAACTCACAAGGGGCCCTCCCCCCTTGATCACTAATTAAAAAAATGCCCCACAGATGGATCACATGGGGGTACTTCCCCAACTGAAACTCCTTTCTCTGTGATAACTTCAATCTGTGTCAAGTTGACACACAAAACCAGCCAATACAAGAACCTAACTTTAAAACCAGATATTCAGGTCATGGGTGGATGGCTAACCGAGTAGCCCTCGGACACAACATATATCCAAGACATTGAAGGGAAATAGAGCTCTTAGATCATCACAGCCACTGTCTCATGTGATCACTGGGGACACTAAATGAAATAAAGAAGGTAAACTATTTGGCATGGGGTCTCAGACATGATATATGTGTGGAGAGCATTGTCTATGTTGTGTTATTTTTCTTTGTGGTTATTCCATAGGATAGGTTCCTGTATCAAATACAGGTTTCCCGTGATGTCACAAGACACTATGACCAGAGTACCTTGTGGACAATGAGTTAATTTTGGCTTATGATTCTGGCAGGATACAAGTTTATTGGGGCAGACACAGTAGTGAGTGGCAGGAGCAGGCAGCTGAGAGCTCACATCTTGAGCCACAAGCATAAAGCAGGAGGGACACATTAGGAGTGGTGGATTTAAACATTCAAAGCCCATTCCCAACGATGCGCTCTGGCAAGACGTCACCGACTCAGCCTCCCCAAACTGCATCACCAATGGAGACTAAATGTTCAAGTGTCTAAGCCTTTGGGGGGCTGTTTCTGCAAATGAGGCTGATTCTCAGCCAATGAGGAACAGCCAGTCTAACCCCCCCATCCCATCCCCCAACCCCATGTTAGGGATGAAAGATAGAAGCCATTTTGGCTATATTTGTCGCTTGCTAGTTCAGCTTGGGTTGAGGTGCACCTGTTTTGGGGGGAACTTGTGGGGGATGGGGGGGGGAGTCTTGACTACCTAAAATTGAAAACAGAAAGAATTTCACACGGTCAGGTCTGTGTCTTCCTTCTCACCTCTTCTGTGGGTTCGTCATGCTCTGCAGCACCGGTTCTAACATGAGTTTACATCCGTGATGCTTCTTTTACGAGCCTTTATAAGTATTTATGTATAAACTTTCAGGCTCATCTGGAAATTGCTTTGATGTTCTGTGGAGAATTAACTTTAAAAGTGTTTAATGGTTGTACCAAAATAATTACTAAATCCATAGATCTTTTTCAACAAAGAGGTGAATCAAGGAACTCTCACTAATCCTGTATAAAGCACATTTCAAAGAAACTGATTTGATTATATTTTCTTCACTTACATTTTGACTTTGCAGCCCACAGTGGCGAGGAAATGTGATTATGTTAAACTGGAAAACATTAATTAATCCTTTCCACTCCCTGATTGCTAATTCCCGCCCCATCCTCACAAGCGCTTCACTATTTTATTCCCATCTCCTCTCTTGAAACATTTCTACCTTTGTTCTGAGCCACGGCTGATTTCAGCACCAGGAAAAAGGATAACACAATGGTCAAGGAAAGGGATGGGGTGGACACAATTTGACCTAGTAAACAGTACTATTGGTTTCTTTTGCATGCTGCCTTGGGTACAGGTAAATGGTTCACAATCTTGAGGAAAGTATTCATGAATTCACTCAAGAGGAGGAGAAGTATCATCACCACCTCCACCACCACCATCATCATCAATCATCATCATTATCATCGTCATCATCATCATCAATTCTCTTTGTCAAGGCCATCAGTTACCGATTCTGTTGACCAGAACTTTGCATACTATGTGTGGAATGCAGTCACCTAAGGCAGGACCTAAAGGAGATTTTCCAGACAGTAACTCCTAGTTACAAAGAGTCAAACTCTTCTTGTTTTGGAGATGTAAAATTGACCAGAACAGAACAGAGGACAGTAACCCTGGGATAACACTGTGCAGAACAGTGGCACCTCAGAAAGGTTTCTTGATCAGGCCCCCCTACGTGATAAATAATACGCACTGGTATTATTAGAAAATAGAAGAGTTTCTCCACAGAAAGCCACCCATAACCAGGTTGGTCTCCATCCCAGAATTGCTGTGAAGCTCCGAAGCCATTTCTTGCTTCCTCACGGTCTCTCATAAGACATCGTCACAGGACATAGAAGCCACATACATGCTTCTAGTGAGTGTATTTCATGCCTTTAAATCCTGTGTATCACCCAGTTTTTATTTCAATAGATCAGTTCATATTTGAACACTCCTAGAGACACTTTAACTGAGTCCACCATTACAGGAGTGGTGAGCCCTTTAAAATTAGCTGTACTTACTGATCTGCCCATGGCATTGAGACAAACAGATCAGTTTAGGTGTAGGAGCATAGAGTTGCTTTCCCTTACTGAGATTTTAGTCATCAGAACTCATCCGGAAGCTTACTCTCAGCATGGCTTTTCAGGAAGGGCCAGGTAGGAGACGCCTCTATTACAGGAGAGGAGTGGACCGACATCTTTACGAGTTTCTATTCTCAGGATTATATGAGCTACTAGAAGATTCCTATAAAGCACTGTGCTTCCTGTCTTTCACAAACCCTGCTAGCCCTTTTACTGTGAGTTGTTATAAGAACACTCACCATACACCCATAGATGTCAGCGTCATATTCTTGGATGTCACAGCCTCCAGAAGGATGAACAAAACCATGTCTCTTTTTCCTATAACTTATACTTGTGGGTGCTGTGTTACAGCAATGGGATCTATGAGAAGACAGCCCTCTTCTGCACGCTTACCTGTAAAGAAGGTAAGTGATAAGGAGACCTCACCATTTCACCTCTCACTAACTCGTCTAGTCCTATATCTCCGTTATGATTGAGCCTGCCTCACAGAATGCGAATCCCATATCCTACCTTTAATGGTTGGCTTCCCCTCCTTCTTTACTAAGCTCCTTTTCAGCCATCCATGTGCACACAGAGCAGACCTCTCTGGGGGCTGGAGAGCTGCCTCAGCAGCTAAGAGCACTTCTCCTCGCATTGTATGAGCTCTGCATTAGTTCTCCACAACTGCGATGCAGCCTACAGGCATTCATCACTCCAGTTCCATGGTCTATGCGCCCTTCTAGCTTCTGTGAGCATGGCATGCACATGATACACAGATACACATCCTGGCAAAACGCTTGCACACAAAAAATTATATAAATACATCCTCAAAAGGAAAAAGAAGAGAACAGAGTTTCTGACATTGGGTGTTGGCTGGTATGTTGTTCATCTGGTAACGGAAGGGATGCGACAAACCTATGATGCTAGAGGAGACATTGATAGTGATGTACTGGCTGGTGTTGTGTGTCAACTTGACACAGGCTGGAGTTATCACAGAGAAAGGAGCTTCAGTTGGGGAAGTGCCTCCATGAGACCCAGCTGTGGAGCATTTTCTCAATTACTGATCAAGGTGAGGGCCTCTTGTGGGTGGTGCCATCCCTGGGCTGGTAGTCTTGAGTTCTTTAAGAAAGCAAGCTGAGCAAGCCAGAGGAAGCAAGCCAGTAAGAAACATCCCTCCATGGCCTCTGCATCAGCTCCTGCTTCCTGACCTGCTTGAGTTCCAGTCCTGACTTCCTTTAGTGATGAACTGCAGCATGGAAGTGTAAGCTCAATAAACCCTTTCCTCCCCAACTTGCTTCTTGGTCATGATGTTTGTGCAGGAATAGAAACCCTGACTGAGACAGGTGAGGAATAAACAGTGTGCTTTAGCCTTCTCTATGCCCTTCCTTTACATTGGCCTTCCTATAGTGACAGTTTAGGACTGGTACAGTCTCTAATTTTTACCAGTGTTGAGACCACATGCCTGACCTACATGGTAGAAGAAGAGGTATTTGTTTGGGCTCCTAGCTTTTGAATCAGCTACAGTCTTTTAGCTCTCTAGTTGGGGGGTCTGCTGTGAAGCAGAGGATCATAAAAGTGGGGCCATGACAGGAGAGGCTCTCCAGGAAAGAAGAGACAGCAAGTAGGGGGCTACAGGAAGAGCCACTGGCAAACATCTCCAAGAAGCTCTCCCAAGGACCTACTTCTTCCAATACTTCCTACCACCAGCTCAGAGGAAAAGGAGATGAGGGGTGGGGGAAGGACTGTGGGAGGGGTGGCTGGAGGGGGCAGGGAATGGGATCTACAGTGAATAAGTGGAAAACCCATGTCTGCTATGTGTTTCCAGGGTGAAAGCAGCCAGTGGAGTCTGAGCAGCTTGGCCTTCCTCCTCTAGCATCGATGACTGGACGTTCCAGCCTATAGTCGCCAGCTTGGGAGCTATGAGAGGCCTTTCATGTTCAAATATTAACTACGGGTATCAAGTGGGTATACAGAGAGATATAGAACAGCATTAATCAAAACTAAGAACATGTCTGCTGGAGTCTAGCATGGCTGCCCTCTGAGAGGCTCCACCTAGCAGCTGACTCAGATACAGATACAGATACAGATGATACAGATACAGATACAGATGACACAGATACAGATACAGATACAGATACAGATACAGATACAGATGACACAGATACAGATAGATACAGATACAGATGATACAGATACAGATACAGATGATACAGATACAGATACAGATGACACAGATACAGATACAGATACAGATGACACAGATACAGATAGATACAGATACAGATGATACAGATACAGATGATACAGATACAGATACAGATACAGATACAGATACAGATACAAGTACCCACAGCCAAACAATGGAGGGAGCTTGGGGACTCTTATGGAAGAAGGGGAGGAAGGAATGGGATCCCAAAAGGGATAGGAATTCCACAGGAAGACCAACAGAGTCAGCTACCCTGGCCCCTTGGAGCTCTCAGAGACTGAACCACCAACCAAAGAGCCTACACGGGCTGGCCCTAGGTCTCCCCACACATACGTAGTAGACGTGCAGTTTAGTCTTCATGTGGGTCCTGAACACCTGGAGCGGGGGCTGTCCACAAAGCTGCTGCCTGTATGGAGGTATGTTCTTCTAGCTGGGCTGCCTTGTCTGGCCTCAGTGGGAAAGGTTGCACCTAGCCTCACAGAAATGATGTGCCATGGTGGGGGGACACCAGAGAGGACCCACCCCATCAGAGGAGAAGGGAATGGGGGATGGGGGGAAAATTGTGGGAGGGGAAAAACATGTCTGCTGTGAATATCCAAGGTGTGAGAGAGCAGCGAGTGTATACTGTGCAGTTAGCCCTTCCTTCCTTCTCAAGCATCAATGACTTTTAAAATTTTTTTTAGTACCTGTGCGTGTATGTATACATATATGTATGCATGTGTGTGCAAGCGTGTGTGTGTGTGTGTGTGTGTGTGTGTGTGTGTGTGTGTTATCGCTCTGTCTTTCTGTGTCTAGGTCTATGAGTATCTTGGGTACAGGCAGGTGGCCGGAGAGCCTCAGATCGCTAGAGTTACAGGTAGTCGTGAGCCTCCCAGTGTGGGTGATGAGATCCAAACTCAAGTCCCCTGCAGGAATGCTACACTTCCTTAACTGCTGAGCCATCTCCCCAGCCTCCACCAACGGCTTCTATAAACTGCATCTCCTCAGTCAGGGCAGTGCAGGTCACCACAGCTGACAACCTCAGGGTGTTCTCTCTGTTTCCACACAGCAGGCAGACAGGCTCTGCTCACTTACCTTCCCTGGAATAAGAACATGGTTTCAGTCTCCCTCCCCAGCTCCCTTTACCATCCTGGGATCTCCATCTTCCCTGGCTCGTGCCCTACTTTCAAAGTTGGCCGGGCACATGCTTGCTCCTCTGGTTTCCCTTAGCTGTCGTGTCAGTCTGGACACATGTCACTGTCTGAACTGCTCATCCAGACGCCACCTCAGAGTGTCTACCCTCCTCAGCTCTGAGTTCTACTGGAAGAGTACACATGGGGTTCTTGAACTTAAAGCCACACTCAATGGAGCTCCCCAAGTTGGTAAAAGCCTGGAAAGAGGTAAGAGACCTCATGGTCTCTGTTTCCCCCAGAAAGCTCAGCTCTAGGAAGCTAAGGGGGAGTGGAGGGCCTTGATGTAACCACACCGTCCTAGAGCAGCAAGCCACTGAGCCGTCTTGGTTCCCTTACCTACCATACACATTCTATCGGCATAAATTCTACCCCTCAGGTGAGACATTGAGCCCCACAATGCCCAACCTGTCAGCATTCACTGACGTCCTCTTTTCCGTTTCTCTAGCTAGCTCACTCCTTACTGGGACACAGTCTGCTCATAACGTAACTCCTGCTCTTGTGACACTAAGGATCGAAGCCAGAACCCTGAAAGCACTAGGCACCCGCTCCAGCAACAGACTAATTTTCCTGAACCAATTCTTGCAATTTTCTCCAAGCTGTAGAATTCCCGCCAGAACATGGCCAAGCCTGCTGTGGGCCTGACCCTGTCTTCACATCCTGGCACCCAGTTCTGACACCTTCTGCCATGCGTGCCATGTACTCTTGTGACTGGATGAATGTGTGGGAGCAAATGAATGACAAGTTGATGAGTTTCTCTTTGGGAGCGCTCCCCACCTCAGCACATGCTTGTGGCACAGGAGCTGCCTCAGGCTCCACCTGCCCACAGGAGTGGCCTCAGTGCTTTGAGTGTGAGGATGTCTAGGTAATTGATTTTACACTCCAGAAAATGCAAAGACGGCTTAATGATAACATTTCCGCAGCCTACAATTTTTAACATTAGACAGGATTTTTTTTTTTTTTTTTGCATCATCTTTAGGTTTAATGAAACACTCAGTCCTTGGCTTTCAGAGTTTTCCTTTCTCATTTCCCCTAACTGCATTTCTGGTTTGTACATGGCGCTTGTCTCTCAGTGACAGTTTTAGGCTTTCCCCAAATGCTAACGACGGGAAGGATGGATGAAACCGCTGGTAAATTGCCAGAGAGCTGCACTTCTGAAAAGATAAAAGGAACAAGAAACTGGGGCTTCTCTGTTTTCTGTTTCATTTCAATGACACATTTCTTATTAGCCATCTTTGTGTTGTACTTGTGGGTATTTAAATTTTTAGCAGACTGAGTAGTTTTTCCCAGAGAACTACCAACTGAACCCATTTTAACTATGGCAAACAGCGTTTTTTCTCATCTAAAGTAGATCATGTTTTTACTCCAAAGAGCTGAGAACACCCTTGAACTGTTAACTTGGATCCCAAAGCAGTTTTTCCCCCTTGCAGAAAGGCGGTTGTGGTTGCACTGTGGCTCATTCGTAATCCTTGGTTATATTTCCAGCATGTTTTGGGGTCTTCCTCTGACCTCCCTCATCCCAGAGTGCACACCGCCGTGAGAGCACGCTTTTTGAAAGTCACATCCAATAACAGCGCTGCCTCTGGGCCCGCAGTGCCTCTCCTCTACCTCCCGCATAGACTGTAAACACGCCATCTCCCCAGGCTCGGCAACCACTATCTTGTAGTTGTGCTGTGCGCGTGTACCTATGTGCACAAGTCCCTTGGCAGACCCTCCGAGTGCCTTCCCAGGCCTCACCTGCTGCTCTGTGTGTCCACGCCTGAGGTCAAACACCGCCATGTGTCTCCTCACAACCATCTCCTACTATCTGTCAATAGACGCTTAGCCATGATTACCCTGCAGAGTCTAGTGCAATGAGAGCTTCCGTCTCTGTTGGACGCAGGGGCACCTTGGAGTAAAGAGTGAAACCTAAGCGGCACTAGATCCCAAGCTCATTCCCTGAGGGTTTCTCTCCTTGCCATGTCTCCTCTAACCTATTTAATGAACATGGTGCTTCATTATTTCTGGGTG
Organism: Apodemus sylvaticus; assembly: GCF_947179515.1. Lineage (NCBI taxonomy): Eukaryota > Metazoa > Chordata > Mammalia > Rodentia > Muridae > Apodemus > Apodemus sylvaticus. Next base: position 10,227,229 of record NC_067485.1, read on the forward strand.
CTTCTCAAACCACACCTTAAGAGGACACCAGGGAAGGAAGCAGGACTGCCTTGGTTGCTGTACGCTTCGGTGTAGCGGGGAAGATACTGATAAAGGTTTTTGCCTCACAGACCACAGAACTTCAAGGTGCTTGGAGGGGAAGCGGCTCATGGTAGACACAGTAACTAAAGTGAAGAGCTGCCCATTCCAGTGGAGAGCCTAGGATCTAGGATTTGGTTGGTTTGTGTGAGACAGTGTCCTTCTGGGCGTCCCTGGCAGGCCCAGAACTCTCTATATAGACCAGACCAACCTTGAACTCAGAAATCTACCTGCCTCTGCCTCCCTGTGCTGAGCTGGGATTAAAGGCACGGGCCAGCATATTCAGCTCTAAAGATCCTCTTCGAAGATTTATCTGACACAAGAACCCTTGGCTTCCACAGCAGAGTGAGTCAGGTCTCCTGAATCAAACTCGTGAGAATCTTTGTGAGAATCTTTAAACAGTCTTCTATGAAAACATAAGGACTCACGGGACAGGTTCTGATGTAGTCTAAATAGTTACAAAATGTAATGCTGATGATCAGAAGGCCTAGGAAGATAGAAGGAAGAAGAGGGGTATCTTAGGGTTTTACTGCTGTGAACAGACACCATGACCAAAGGCAAGTCTCATAAAGACAACATTTCATTGGGGCTGGCTTATAGGTTCAGAGGTTCAGTCCATTATCATCAAGGCAGGAACATGGCAGCATCCAGGCAGGCATGGTGCAGAAGGAGCTGAGAGTTCTACATCTCCATCTGAAGGCTGTAAGTGGAAGACTGACTTCTAGGCAGCTAGGGTGAGGGTCTTAAAGCCACAGTGACACACCTACTCCAACAAGGACACACTCCCTGGCCAAGCACATGCACACCATGACAGGGAGAGGAGGAAGAGGCAGAGGAAGACAAAGAGGAAGGGGAGGAGGGAGAAAATATTGAAGGGTAAGGATCGGATCACAGCAAACATCCACTTAATGTGGAGTGCATCTGAGAAGCTAACCAGTGTGAGGGCACTAAGACTCACCACCATTATTTTATGAATAAATGCCTGGAACTACCAATAATCACAAAGATAATAATTTATTGCAAACATGAACAATTCAAGAAAAATAATTAGCAGGAACAGTTATTGTAAGGAAAATAGTATTTGTCCATAAAACATATGCCCAAATCAATTCCTTGTTCCTTTTAGAAGCAATGAGTGGTTTATATGATTTGCCTCTCACAGATGTTGATACATAAGAGAGTTCTGAGCCCGCGTGATGAATCTTTTTTGTGTAAAGAACAAAAGAATTCATTGAGAGCTTCGTTATCAGAGATGATTGAGGTTGGGGGGGTGATGGCATTTTATTTCGAAAGTTCATCAAACAGGATTTTAATTGTGAGGCTTGACTAATCATGGCCACTTTGACTCTTGCTAATTGTGTATCGAGATGGAAATGTTTAATGACTCTTCTTGAAATTAAGGATACGCCCCGCCTTTGTTCATTTAGTAAGGAAAGAGATGTTCCAAAGCCTAATATTTAAAAAAAAATGTCAAAAACCTGCTTCTGAATATACTCCTTCTAAAAATGCATTTATTCTGAGAGTTTAGCACGGAAGTGGCTGTTTGGAGAAGCTGCATTGTTGGAGTGCTCTTCAGCAGCTGAGAAGAACAGTCGGGAGCTACTTACATAAGGGAACAAAGGAAGTTAACAACCCCTCTCTGGAAGGCTTGGCCTTCCAACCCCACACACAGGGTCAGGGTGCACAGGAGAATCCTGAATGGCTATTGTGAGGTGTACCATCTAGATCAGATGCCCTAAAGGATGAAACACGATCTACCAAGGCACCCAGTCAAAGTGTAGAGCCTGCTGCTCTCCCAGGAGCTGAAGCCAGTGAGCAGAGCGGCCAGCTCGGGATTGCTGATGGGCTGAACCACTCAGCCACCAACCAGGCCCCAATCTAGACCCACCCCAACACCCACCCCAACTGTGACCCGCTAGGGGAGGGAAGGGGGCAGTCCTGCAGATCAGAAGCTTGTCATGGAGAGCCATGACGCGGAGACATCTGAGAGGAGTCCTGGCAAGGATCCAGTATTGATTAGTGTAGCAGAAGTGAGAGGCCTGGAATCAGACCAATGACTCACTACAACGAACGTTTATTTGCAAGTGAAGATGTGCAGGCAAAAGGGTATGGACACACGTCAGCTTCCAGGGCTGGGTGGCTGCTGTTGTGATTGCTTTTATTTGTGATAAAATATTGTGATTGTTTTTATTTTCACTGTTTGTTGACTTTGTGGGGGAGGTTGAAAGGGCAAAGGGTGCATATAGATGGATGCAGAAATGAGTGGGACTGGAGTGCATGATGGGAAAGTCACAAAGAATCAATACAAAGTTGTTTTGTTTTCTTTAAAAAAAAAAAAAAGATCAGACTGGAGAGATGGCTCAGTGGTTAAGAGCACTGACCGGAGGTCCTGAGTTCAAATCCCAGCGACCACATGGTGGCTCACAACCACCTGTAATGAGATCTGAGGCTCTCTTCTGGCGTGTCTGAAGACAGCTACAGTGTACTTATATTTAATAAATGAATAAATCTTTTTTTTTTTTTTAAAGAAAACGTGCCCCTGCAGCACAGCATTTGATAGGCAGCACTGAAGGCTCCACGGCCTGCATGGGACATCTGTGACGTCATATCAGCCAGGCCTTTGGCTATGTTTCAGAAAAGGATTTCAGGGCTAGACAGAATGAAGTCAGTGAATTTATCATTTAGAGGGAAAAAAAGAAGACATTAAGGAGAAGGGCAGTACACACTAAAACTCTGAGTGTGGGGCTTTTGAAAGAGACACACTTTGGCTCACAGCAGTGTTTTGGGGACTTTGAGACATTATTCTAAGTTACTTTGCTTAAGGAATGTTAACTTCTAGCAGAGTTTAAAGACTGAGAAAAGCTTTAGACTCAAGTGAGAACGACGAACTGGATTGCTTATTTCTCTCCCCTTGGTTTCCTTTGTAAGTGAGATTGTAGGATGGTTTCTTGGGGTGCATTGCTTGTTCTATGTAGACATGCTGACACAGTTAAAGTAGAGGCTAGGACTGTTCTGCTGTGGGCAACATCCTTGTCTGGGATGTCACTGGGAAGACCACTCTCCACCCACTGCAGGAAATCTCTTCTTTTGTGTATTCTTTTGGTTTTTTGTTTGTTTTGTTTTGTTTTCTGTTATTCTTTTCTTCCTCACGTAACCCAGACAGGCCTCAAATTCACTATATTGCCAAGAATGACCTTGAACTCTGATCCTCCTGCTTCGCCTCCTGGGATTACATGACTCTGCCACCTACTCCAGGCTGCAGTAGCCATCCCCTTTCCATGTCCCCCAATTTATCTGTTTTTTTCTACCCTGCCTCATTGTGTGTGTGTAGATGTGCCCCCTTGGCAGCCTCTCTGAGCATGGTGACTCTCAGAGGTAACACCAGATAAGGAAGACATTAATGCTCTCCTAGACCTTCAGTTTGGTTCACGTAAAAACATGATTAGTTGGGAAAATAATCTACTCTGTTCTACTGGTGAAATTTTTTAAATGGGCCTGAAGAGGTAATGTAAGGTAACTTAATTTTCCTGTTGTATTTGTTGTCTGGGAGGCTTACTGCCTCTGTCTGCTAACACAGGCCTAGTCCTGGAAGCTTCTAGCTTCTATACAATCTTGTGGAGGCCCAGGATGTTTCAGCCTCTGAGACTTGCTGCTGAGTAAGCTCACCCTTTCTTGCTCTTTCTGAACTCTGGCTGGCTGGTTCAACTTAGCTGTTCTGGCTCAAACTTTTCGCCAAGCTCACTGATTCAAGGTGGCTTCTCTCTCAGCCTTTGAATTGCTCTGTTTGGCCCCAAACAAGCTCTAGCGATCTCTTCTGGATCCTTCTCATTCTCATCTTCTGGCTTCTCATTCATTGGCTTGTTCTGTCTTTACCTGTGTCGTCTAGCGTGTTCTCTCTTCAGTCTGTCTCTGTAAAACTCTCCTGGTAACACTGCCTCCTTCTCCCTCTCTGGGCTGCTCTGTTCTCCCTCTCACTTCTACTGTACCTTCCCCCATGAACTCTCCTGTACCTTCCCCCATGAACTCTACTGCATTCCTGTACTGTAGTCTCTCCTCCTGGACTGTCTGTCTTTCCAGGAAGTAACTTCTTTCTTTCTTCTCTTCTCTTGAGAGTTGGGCAGATCCTTTTCTGTCAGATATTTCCCTGATTGGTCACTTTTTCTGCCACTCAATGACACATCACTTTTCAAACATGAGTGCTTCCTTCTACAAAGTAACTTTACCTTCAGTGCCTGGGATTAAAGGTGTGTATTAAGGGTGTGTCTGTATTACAGCCAGAGGGATTAAAGTTGTGTGCTAAGGGCTGAGCCACACCACAACTAGAAACAGATTCAAACATCCTAGAACAAGATAAAATTGCCTTTCCTCCTCCATAAGAAAGCAGAATCTCAGAGAGAGACTGAGATGTGAGAGCTCCAGGCTGTGTCCCACCCACTTGCTCACAAGGTCCCATTGGTCCCCAGTGTGCATTTAACTTTGTAGTGTCATTTCTGACAATCAGCCTTCCCAGCTAAATAAACCAAATGTTTTTAAAATTTGAGGTGTATTCAGAAGCCAGTTGGCTACTGAGACATATTGATGGATAGTGTTTTGATTGTTCCCATGGTGATTTTAGGAATTTCCCTAGACCAAGAGCTTTTCTGGGACCTCAGTTTCCAAAACAGAAGACAGGAAGCCTTGGTGTCTCACAGTACACGGCTTCCCCTCAAGCAGATCCCTGAGGCAGAATGGAGACACAGAGCAGGAGGCAGATGAAAGAAGCTTCTGTAGCTGACGCAGTGTTATAGTTTCAGGACAGGTGCTTGGGCTTAACACTGGGAAAAGCATGACTTGCAAAGGGTAGCCTTGAACTACAACTTGCTTGGGTTGAAGGAGGTCTAGTGCATCAGTGAAGTACAGCTGTGGGGATGTCTGTGAGGTACCAGTACCAAGCCATCGATTGCAAGACCGATGGCATAAAGGGGGCAAAAAGAGGACAGCATATGTTTTCATCTCCCCAAACACACACACACACACACACACACTCACACACACACACACACACACACACACACATCATGCTCCAAGCACTCCACCCTTCCCCAGCAGGCTGAGGCCGATGAAAACATTTTCAAAAGTAAATCATTCCCAAGTACATTTTTCCCCCCTCAGGTAGGTGATCACAGAGATGATAATCTAACACATGGAAAACAAAACCCACCACGGACTGAAACAGGACAACACACACTTTCAACCAAGAAGCAGACATCGCATGTGGCAGGCAGATGAGAGCTGGTCTGAGCCTCTCCCTTCCTGCCCATGCCTGCCTTTGTCAGCAGGTAGTGGCCTCCAGATCTCTCGGTTTGAATGCAGCTGACTGCCTGGCCCCAGTGCTTTGTCGTTTGTCCCCACTTTGATGCCACAGGCCACATATCAAATTCCTGAGCAGACAAACTTCTTAGTACTTTTCTGACCTGGTGGTCATTGCTGGGCTGGTGCTCATTTAACATCCAACTTCAACAAAGGATGCGTCTCCAGCCCCACCATCCACAAAGGAGGAGCAGAAGTATCTGTTGCCATAGCAGACACATTTGGCAACCAAGTTTTGCCCACTGGCATTTCTGGCTGATTGGTTGGCTTTACGGACTTTGGAATTTATCTCACTATTTAGCCTCAACTAGGGCTTTGTTAATCAATCTATCTCAAAACCATATTAGCTGCGTGGTTAAGTCTATGATGAAGACAATTTATCCACTTACAAATGAGAACTGATTAAACTAGCTAAAGATGGCAGGGCTAAATTAGCTAGGAAATAAAGAGCTTAGTCATTCAGGGCTTGTTCGTCATTCCTTGAACGATTCACTGGGTCTTCTAAACTAGGATGTTTGGTAGCCACAGGTGTGATCAGGTAGCACTGTCCACCAGCAGGTGACAGGCTACAGGTGTCTTGATGTAGAAATCCCGCAGTTGAAGAACAGGTCTTCTGCCCATTGTGTATACAAAAGACAATGAGGAGCACGTGACTCTAGAAACATAGCTGTCCCAGGTCTCTCTCTGCTGAGCACAGTCAGAGCTCAGGGACTCTGAGAGGAAAGAATCAGGGGCTTGTAGTCTGCAGTTCAGGGTCAGAGTCCTCTTCCTGGAGGACAGAGGGCCAGAGGATACCCATGCTAGAATGCCCTGTTGGGCCTAGTACCTGCTACCCAAGACTCATGCAGGGGACCCCACCTCAAAAAAAAAAAAAAAAAAAAAAAAAAAAAAAAAAGGACTCTTCGGACCTGACAGGAAAGACATGACTAAAATCTAACTCCCACTAGCTCCCACTCCATCTCTGAAACCCAGACCTAATCAGACACTCACCACACTTTTAAAGAGAACGTTAGTTACAATCCAGAGCTAATTAAAACTTTCCATAAAATGACTCTTTAAAATTTAAGTGGCCTTGAACGCTAACAGCACAGGCTCCCTCCCGTCTAAGTGTGGGATTATTATTAACACATTAGCACAGCAATACCAGCCACTGAATTTGCTCAGCAATTCCCACGTAATGATGTTTTGAGTGTCTCCAGCTGAAATGGTGTGTCTCTTTCAATTGTGACCCAGCGGGCCATCACCCTCCTCCCTCCTCTGCCTCCCTCATTCTGATGCTCCTCCTCTGCATTCCTGAAATGCTGGGTTCCTGGCCTGTGCCAGACAGCAGAACTGGCTTCCTGGAGCTCAGTCTGATAAACTGGTGAGAGCAGGTTCAGGGAGAGACCCTGTCTCAAAGAAGAAAGTGGGGTGTTTATCAAGGCACTAGATATCATTGTCCAGCCTTCACATGTGTGTACACTACACACACACATACACACACACACATGTTACATGTACAAAGAGAAAGAAGGAGAGAGAGAGAGGGAGGGAGGGAGAGGGGGAGGGAGAAGGAACGAGAGGGAGAGGGAAGGGAGAGGGAGAGGAAGGACAGGGAGAGCATAATAACAAGAAGGGGGGCTCCATCCCACGTTGACTCACCTGCCTCCTGCCCTGGGCTCTGTGCCAGCGTCCCCATGCCAGGCTTACCACAGCCTGCTTCTTTTTCCACTGTGTGGTCTCTTCTGCACCACCCTTTTCCCTTCTATCTTTCTGCCATGAGTTAATACAATTTAAGGTTCAGCAGGAGCTAAGCAGATGCCAGCACACACACACACACACACACACCCCAAGAACTATGAGCCAAATAAAAAATTTCTATATAAAGTATAGAATCTCTACCATTCCATAACCACTGAAAGTGTATTAGAAAGAAGATCTATAAAGACATTTCCCTGCATCATTTCAGCTAAATGACACCCGGGGAAGGGAAAACTATGATGTTTAAGATGAGTGTTGGCCAAGAATGGGGGTGAACACGCAGAGCACAGAGACTCTCCAGGGCAATGAGACATACTCAGTTGTTGGCATTGTTATGAGGGATGTGTGCCATTAAACACTTGGCCAAACTCACAGAATGTAGAACACCAAAGACAAGCCCCACATAAGCTACAGTTTTGGAAGGTAACAGATGGACGGACGCGTCAGCAACGAGTTGATAATGAAGGAGGCTGTATTTGAATGAGGAGCTCCATGGTATCCTCTCAGCTCTGCCCTGTGCCCAAAACTGCTCTACTGGAATTATAGATATTATAGACCTTTATTAAAAGACTTTTATAAAATTGCAGTACACAGATATATAGAGGCAGAGACAGAGAGATAAGAGATAGACAAAGAGAAACAGAAAGATAGAGATTGAGAGATACAGAGAGAGAAAGAGACAGATACAGAGATAGAGAGACAAAGAGAAACAGAGAGATACAGAGATACAGAGAAGGAAAGACAGAGGGAAAGAGAGATGAAAGAGACAGAGATAGAGCAAGACAAATACAGAGACAGAGATTGAGAGATACAGAGAGATAGAGAGACAAAGAGAAACAGAGAGATAAAGAGAGACAGAGAAGGAGAGAGAAAGATAGAAAGAGAGAGACAGAGAGAGATAGAGAGAGAAAAATACAGAGAGAAACAGAGACAGAGATTGAGAGATACAGAGAAAGGCAGACAGAGACAGAGAGATACAGAGAGAAACAGACAGAGAGAAAGACAGAGAGAAAGACAGAGAGAGACAAAGAGAGACAGGGATAGAGAGATACAAAAGACAGAGACAGACAGAGAGAGGTACAGAGAGACAGAGAGAAAGACAGAGATAGAAATGAGAGAAAGAGACAGAGAGATAAAGAACAGAGAGAAAGAAAGAAAGACAAAGACACACAGAGAGAGCCAGAGCCAGAGAGAGATCTGATAAAGAAGCAGAAGGGGAAAAGAGCGGAGTCTGTGCCCAGGCAGAGCAGGAGAACACACTAAACGTTAATTAGCTATTAACTGAGAACCTGTACGAATGGCTGGGGATGGGGTCAGGTTAGGAAGGGGGCCAGAACCTCTCTGCGCACACCCTTTTATAGTTTTGCTTTTGATTTAAAATTAATGCCTTACATATTTAATCAAAATAAAAACCCTTGATGTAAGAACATTGAATTAAATTTAAACAGTTAAATAATGCCTTTCTAATTTTTTTTTTACTTATTAGTTCTTGGTGAATTTTACATAATGTGCTCATCAATCCCACTCCTCCCCTCCTCCCCTCACACCTGCTCCCCTCCTCCCACCCACCCTTGCAACCTCCCCCTCCACAGAGGAAAACAAATCCTGTTGTGGAAACTGTGGTGTGTCCCATTGTGTCCCGCAGTGTACCCTTTGGTCCACACTGCTCTGATTGCAGATGTTCATTGCAATGGCTTGTTGGTCCTGCATGAGGCCTGTGGCTTCTGGTACTCTATTGATGCTGAAACCTCACGGGGGGCTTCCCTCAGATATTCTGTTGGTGCCCTGTCATGGAGATCCTATAGCTTTAGATCTGCAGGTCTGGCCCGTCCATGCACGCCAGCAGTTTGTGGATGGGGAGATGTTGGGGTGGGCCTGGGAGGTGTCTGAGCTGGTCAGCCCACCATCTCTCCCATCTCATGCCCCAGGCTGGCTCGCCAGCCACCCCTGCTTCTAACCAGCTCTACCCCGCTGCCCAGGCTGCGCAGGGCCTGCTCTCCTGCCTGCCATAGATGCCGCAGTATAAGGGAGGGCCCAGAAGACCTGAGGCATGGCCAGCTTGCCCACATTATGCCCTCAGGCCGGCTCACCTACAACCCCAGCATGCAGGGCCAGCTCTACTGTGCTGCCCAAGCAAGGCGCAACCCGGTCTCCTGAGTGCTGCAGCTGGTGAGGGGCAGGGCCAGCTCTCCTGCTCTCAGGATCCCAGGACCAGGCTCCTGTCTGCTACAGGAAGTGAGTGCTGAGGGGGGAGGAAGGTGTCTCTCTCATCCACACCACTGCAAGGGAGACGAGTGGTAGGTCTCCCACCCTTATAATCTCAGGAGCTGATTAACTCACAACTGCCTTTTTTTATTGTTAAGATAGGGTTTCACTGTGTAGACGTGGCTGACCTGGAATCCTTGTGAAGATCAGGATGGTCTTGGAACCCCACAGATCTGCCCTGATAAAGAAGACATATTGTGTCAATTTCAGGCCTACACATATACACACACCACACCACACACATACCACACACACACCACACACACACACACCACACCACACCACACACACAGCACATACACATACTACAAACATACCACACACACACACACACACACACTACACACACCACATACATATACTACAAACATACCACACACATACTACACACCACACACACACACACACACACCACACACATACCACATACACACACCACACACATACCACATATACATACTACAAACATACCACACACACCACACACCACATACACACAACACACAACACACACACAACACATACACAACACATACACACATACTACAAACATACCACATACACACACTACACACACCACACACACATCCCACACACATAGCATCCTACAAACATCACACACACACACACCACACACATATACACACCATACACACACACCACACATACCATACACCACACACACACACATATCACAAACACCACACACCACACACACACTACACACACCACACACACACACACACACACACACATGTACCAGCATACATACATGTCCACATCCATATGAACATATACACACATGTGTATGTGTGTATATGAGATATAGCATTACCAATACAGAATTTCTCCCTGAAATGTTTGACTTGATGTGGATGTTGGAAGACTACCATGCAAACTCAAGTTTAGATCATTCTGAAAAAATAAGGGTCTATGTTCTTGAAGAACATCTACCTCATCAAAGTCACTCCACTGCTTGGACAAGGTTCTGCCTCGAGAGAACCTAACGACAAACACCAAGCTAATGAGAGGCACCTGGAGAAATGGCAGACGAACGGCATGGTGGGTAATCCTGCTGCAGCTACGTGGGATTTTCTGAAGGTGGTGGTAAGGAATTATGATTATGAAAATGCCTTCTTTAAAATTTCTAGATGTTTGCAAAGTAACTCTCAGAAGGTTCGGGGGAAATGTGACAGCGTATGGAGAAAGATAAACTGAGACTTGTAACAACTGTGGCCAAATATTTTGGCCTAAAATATGAGAGAGAGAGAGTGGGGGAGGGAGGGAAAGGGAGGGGGGAGGGAGAGGGAGGGAGGGAGGAGGAGAGGGAGAGAGGAAGAGGGGGAGGGGGAAGGGGGGAGAAGGCGGTGCACTCCTTTAGTCTCAGCACTCTAGAAGCAGACACAGTCAGGAAATCTTTGTGAGTTTGAGCCCAATCTGATCTATATATTGAATTTCAGGACAGCTAGAGCTGCATAGTGAAACTTTGTCTTAAACAATTAAATTAACATTTTTTTAAAAAATAAAAATAAGAAAGAAGAACAACGTCAGGAGTTGGGAACCATGTTTTCCAGCCCTGGGTCCTCTGTGCTCTATCTCAGGAAAGAACGACCTACCTTCCTTCTCCTTTGACTGCTACTTCCAGCTGGGTAAATGGATGTCAGAGTGGACACTGTGTGCACTTAGAGCCCCTCAGCCCCAAACAACTCCCCCCACTACCTCCTCACTCCACTCCCCACCCCTACCCACACACACTCAAAGCTAAATTTCAGCTCATTTGTAACTTGTGCCCTGACTCATCTCCCCCCCACCCCACCAACCCTCATGGTCTTTTAGTTTGAACTCTGACCTGTAAAGAAATCTAGAAATTTCCCAAACCGTCTTTACTACAACAGGAAGCCAAACAAGTCAAAATCAGCAAGTGTTCTCTGACCAGGCGAAGAATTAATGTCACAGCTTGAGTCACAACCTCTAAATCTGAAGAGTCAAATGGACACAGAAAACCTAGCCAGACAGCCCCAGGTGCTAAAACTGAGAATGAACGTATAAATGCAAAGTCTGATGGGTCACTAGATGCTGCATGTGAGTCTTTGAGGCTGAGAGACTCCTGAGGCTGTTACATTTCTAGGACACGAGAGAGTATAGACGGAGTGTGAGAAAATCACTCCTCGATTCCAGCAGGAAGAGGGGCCATTTTGAAATACACCTATTCTCCACTGAAGAAGACTGAGAGCCCCCATTTTTCTAGGCAGAAGAGACAGAAGCATGCAACTTACTACAGGCCTCTGTTTAGCCTCTGTGGTAACTAAGTATTGGGATAGGAGTAGCTAAGAAGTTTTGCAAAGAATTGTGAAATTAACATGCCACACCATTTTGTATTTATACATCCATTAAATATTTAATGCGTAGATATAAATCCAAGACACGTATAAGACCTCAGTGACAAAAAGAAAATGGCTAAAGGATGGTCAAAAACAAGGGAAAATCTTTTTCTGAGCCTCAGAGACTTGCTGCCAGGGATAATGGCCACACAGATGCTCTGCCAGTGACCAAATCTGCCTGAGGGAACAGTTTTATGGAATTGAACAATATGTTGCAAGGGCTGAGAAAAACCTTAGTAGTTTTGCCCCTTGACCCAAGCATTTCAATAAGTGTAGGAAGTTCAGCACTCCCCTGGCTTATATCAGTTTCCCATCGCTGACTGACCTCCACTCTGGTTATCATTCCTCAAAGAATGCTAAGATGCATCCATGCCTGCTTTGACAAGTACCACCCAGCCCACCCCTCCCTCTGCAGCCTACACACTCAGTCTAATTAAACCTGCACTTCCAACGGGCAAGTCAACTCTGCACCAGATTAATCTCTCTTTGATCTTAATTTAATCTCAATTGTGGTTTCTTTGTTGACCATCCTTATGTAGAAAATTATAGAACATCTCATAAGACAAGTAGCAGAGCCAAATAATAGGAAAAAGATCAATATTCTGGAGTCCTCAATTCTTTCCAAGTCATTCTAAAATTTCAGTGCCTTGACAATTAAAATCTCAGCAGGCTATCATCTTGGAATCAGTGAGTTGCTTCTAAAGTTTCTATAGAAATGCAAAAGGCCCAGAAGAGCCTAAACATGGGAGCACTGAAGTAGAGCAAGGTCACTGTGTGACTTCAGGATTTACAGTGAACCTGTAGTCATCACAACAGCATGGTACCGGTAAAGAAACATTACATAAATCACTAGCCAGGAATAGCAAGTTCAGAAATGGACCCATGCACCCGTAGTTAGTTTGTCTATAATGAATGTCTTGAAAGCAATTTAGTGGAGGAAAGATAATCTTCTCAATGAATGAAGCTGGAAAATTGACATCTCGAAGTGCATAAACAAACCAACATAAACTCCCAAGGACATAAACATGACTTTATACCTCTCTCAAAAGATAATTAGTATATTATAGACCTGAATGTAAGATACAAAGTACTCAGCTTATAGGAGAAAGTATAAGAGGAAATCCTGGCGATTGTCCTAAGTTCATTCCTTTTGCCGTGATAAGATATCCCAACAAAGAGCAAAGCAGGGGAGAGGATTTGTTTGACCTTGCAATCCCAAATTACAGTCCCTGCTGCAGGGCTGTGAAGGCCACAGCCTTCTGTAGCAGTCAGTCCCATTACGTCCACAGCCAAGAGCAGAACCATAAGACACATCTGCTTAATGCTCAGCACTTCCCTACACTACACCGTCTAAGATTCACACCATGAAATTGTGCCCCCCTACACACTCACAGGGAAATGAGGGGTCTTCCCATATCAATGAACATAATTAAGGAAATCACTCCCAGGCCTGCCCACAGGCCAGTCCCATTTAAGCAACCCTCCCTGAGACTCTTGCCACAAGATTCTACACTGGCAAGTGGATAGTTTAAGCCAGCCTTCACAGTAACTTTGAGCTTGGTGGTGAATTCTTAGACACGATTAAAACAAGGTCCATAGAGAACAAGGTTGCTAAAGTATACCTCGCTGAAATAAAAATCTTTGCTGTGGGGGACATCAATAAAGGAATGGGAGGAAAACCTCAGACTGGAGGAGACTTTGCCAAGCCAGTGTCTGATAAAGAGGTTGTATCCAAATCCCAAACACCCTTGAGATGTAACAAGAGAAAACAACACAATGTAACTTTGGAAACATGCAAAGGTCTGGACAGGCCCATCATCAAAGGAGCTATGCAGAGAGAAAATACCACAGGAAAGAACGCTGCTTGTCAGAGGAAACTTAGGTTAATCCAAAATGAGATACCTTATACACGGCTAAAATTTTCCCCCTCAAGTGATGAGAACACCCTTGTACACTTGCCAAAGTTATTTGGAAAATTACATGAGATGGGGGGAGATGCAAGTGAATGCTTATGGCTACTTTGTTCATAATTGACAAGAACTAGATAGCCGTGAAAGTGTCACTCCATAGGTCAAAAGTGAGACGAACAGATCAACATTAACTCTGTGAGGAAAGCCACAATCTAGTGAACCTTAGAAAGATACAATGAGCCTTTCATGCAAATTGCTAAGTAGAAAAGTCAGGCTGAGAGGGCTGCAGGCCAAATGGTTCCAGTTACAGATACTCTGAAAACCAGTAGTGCTATTGTGGTGGTAAACATTGTTTTCTGATTTCAGTTGGAGGGGGGTGAATAAATATGCATATCCCAGGGTGTCCCTAGGAGACTGCAATTGTTCCCCATATTGTGATTATGGACACACCATATTATTATTATTTTAAATTCATTGAATTTATTTACAGCAGAAAGAGCAAGCCCTAATGAAAGCAATGCTTTAAAAATAGCAGGAGGTCTGAAGGAACCAGATCATGGCAAGAGGCAGGAAACTGCCCCTGCAGAGAATAGAAGCTGCTGACCTCTGAGCCCCAGTGGGGCTGAGCTCTGAGGCTGCAGCACAGTGCTGAGGTCTCCAAGACTACAGGCAAAGGCGATGCACACGCATGCTGCATGGTGGTTTTCCGTGAAGTACAAGTCAGTCATTGATGGTTCTCTAGATGGATAAGGAATCGAACACTTATACAAAGTAACAATGGGTAAGGGCTAGGTTTACTCAGATGGGAACAACTCACAGGTAAATGAGCATTTGGTTGTAGCCCCGAGTTATTGCTGGAGACCCCAGTCAGCCTCATGCTTAGCCAATGCAGACAGATTGTAAGAGTATTCTTAGTATACATATGTGTATATCCTGGTTCTATCTGGAGGAAAGGGCTCAAAATAGTCTTGCCCTAGTAGCAGCAAACAAGCTAGCTCCCTGGTCTTGATCCATGACGCCATTTTCCAGTTAAAGGAACTAAGTCCCTGTGGAGAAGAGGCTGTTACTATATGAGGTTGAGCAAAAACAACACAGTAGGAGCCCAGAGCTTGTTATGATGCCAGCAAGCAAGCGATTAATTATTAACAAATAAAGTACAATACAGGGATGAAGTTAGAGCGAAAGGGCACAGAAGCCAACAAGGAGAGCTGTCCTAGAGGTAAGAGCTGGACCAGTCCGAGCAAAACGTGGTGTAAGGAGGACTGAATAAATCTACTCAAATCCACAAATCCATGCAAACATCAGGAATGACCGAGAAGAGACGGGTAAGAGACAGAGCTCCCTCACAAAATAAATACCAAAGTAACGGTACAAATAAGGAAAGTGAAGAAACCTTCCCTGCATCAGAGGGGTTTTAGTTCAGCAACTCTGTCTTTGTTAGAGTTTCTATTTCAAGATTAAACACCTTAACCAAAAAGCAAGTTGTGTGGGCTGGAGAGATGGCTCAGTGGTTAAGAGCACTGACTGCTCTTCAGAGGTCCTGAGTTCAATTCCCAGCAACCACATGGTGGCTCACAACCATCTGTAATGGGATCTCATGCCCTCTTCTGGTGTGTCTGAGGAGGGCAACAGTCTATTCACATGCATAAAATAAGCAAGTTGCAGAGGAAAGGGTTTATTTGGCTTACACTTCCATATCACAGTTCATCCTGGAAGGAAGTCAGGACAGGAACTCAGGCAGGAATGGAACCTGGAGGCAGGAGCTGATGCAGAGGCTATGGAGGGATGGATGCTGCTTAGTGACTTGCTCCTCATGGCTGCTTAGCCTGCTTTCTTCTAGAACCGAGGGCCACCAGCCCAGGGGAAGAACCACACACAATGGACTGGGCCCTCCCATGTCAGTAGCTAATTAAGAAAATGTCCTACAGCCAGATTTTCTAGGGGCATTTTCTCCATTGAGTTCCCTCTAGCTTTTGTCAATATGACAGAAGACTAGGCAGCACAGGCTTCCTTTCTGAGAGCCCAGCATGGGATCACAGGGGAAGACAGTGAGAAACTTTATTAACATGATGACATCAGATGTGCAGGCAACGTCAACACCTCCATCTACAAGGCCCACATGACAAGATCTGCTGAAAACAGCCCATTGTTTCTATGGGCCTGCTTTCCCCAAACCCACACACCAAACACATCTGATGGGTAGGGCATGCTACAAGGTAGTTGGTAAATACACATCAAAATTGTCAAATTGGTCACAAATAAAATATGGAATTGTCACAGTCCAGAAGAGCCCAGGGATATATGGCATCTTAGTGTCATGCAGTCTCCTGGGAGGGATTCAGGAACCAAAAATAGACATTAGGTAAAACTAAAGAAATCTGCATAAATTGTGGACTTTCAGTTAGCCAATAGTGGTAGCACGCTCTTTAAATTCAAGCACTCAGGAGGCAGAGGGAATCGGATCTCTGTGAATTTGAGGCTTGCCTGGACTAAAAAGTGAGTTCCAGGACAGCCAAGGCTGTTACACAGAGAAATCCTGTCTCAATCAATCAATCAATCAATCAACCAATCAATCAATTAATCACCAACCAATCAATTAATCAATAAGAACATAAATTTATGGAAAAAATGAAGAGCCTTGTTCTGATTCCTTTCTGTAGACTGTAGAGACAATGCTCAGGTCTGAGCACCCTGTTCATCTCCTCATTCTTCAGCTGAAGAATCCTTCCTCCATTTCTCCAGATTTAATCACTGTGGAGTTGGAATAGCTTGAGACTCCTAGCTGAGGTACGCGCTCCTGGCTTCAGCCCCTGGACTGACATGGGAAGAATGACTCACCTGAGTCATTGAAAACACTTTCCGTAAACCTTTGTCCAGGAATGAAATATGTAAGGTTTCTCCACCATCCTCCGCACGTTGAATACTTCATTCCCAGCACATGCTCCTGTGACCACCTTTCTTGAAATGAGATTTAAATTCCTGTTTTTCTATTGTATTTTGCTTAGAACTGAGGATATCATTCTTAGATTGTACTTGCACTTTCTTACTACTCAAAGACAATACTGTTCTGATTTCAAATAGCTGCCTCAATGAAGGGAGATAAATGTAATTAAAGGTTGTCTTATATATCATTATATACCATTATATTCATTAAAGCTACCCTACTGGTGAAATTTCAAATAGTGCATTTAAACTCCATATTTTATCCAGATTTTTCCTCCCCGTTCCCTAACAATGCAGCTGATATATGTTAACATATCTACAGTCTACAGTCTACAGCTGGATGTGTTAACGCTTTCGGCAATGCACATTGTGCTAAAGACGCATAGCAAACACACTTCAGTCCGTGCTGCCTTTGCCTGCTCGTGAGCTTTGTACAAACAGTGAGATCCTCATCTCTGGCAAGAATGCATTCCAGCAGTGCTTTCCTCAGAGGGGCTTGCCTAAGAAATATCGAGTCAGCATCATAGAATTTGGTGGAATGGAGTATGAGGTTTTCATGCCGTGCATAAAACCAAACATGGCAACAAAAGAAAAACTGGAATGAACTAGCTCCAGGGAAAGGTAGATATTACTGTACTCAGATATGAGAACTGGAATTAGGTGTTACCTTTATGCACACCAGAGTAAACATTTTTGAACATCTTCGAGCAAGGACATAGGACACCCAGTGATTAGAACTGAGAGTACTTCACCTGCTTGGATAGGCCTGCTTCCAAGACCTTCCTGCCTGCCTTTCCTGGCTTCTCTTCATGGAAACACTGTTTTAGATATAAGGACCTTGGTTAAGACTTTCTGAAAATTCTCAAGTAAAATATCACACACATGCATGCACATACATACACACAGAAACACAAATGCACACACACACACACACACACACACACACAAATACACATACCTCAGTTAAGATGTTCTGAAAATTCTCAAGTAACATAACACACAGACTTGCACGCACACATACAAATACACACATGAACACAAACACATGAACACACATACTCATACACACAAATACAAATGCACACACACCAATACACACAGGAACACACACACACACACACATACACACACACACACTGACTAGGTCAACATTCCAACTTCCCAATCCTTTTAACTAACTTTTAATTTTAGCCTACACAAGCCGTCTTCCTCTGAGCCTGTTTTCGGCACAGTCAGTGGTAGATCCTACATACTGTGTAGCCTGCACATACTTTGATAAAAGAAATATTTGTCCTTCTTGAAAACAGTCTGAGGGCAAAGTGAGGCTGGCTATCACTGATGCTGGGAACCTTTCTTGGTTCAGAGACTCAGGATTAGTTCTATAGGCCTTGGCAATGTATCCATCTCTGAATAAGCTGAAGGTGCCCAGTGGGAGGAACTCTGATCCCTTTTTCTGAACTGCTTCCAGTTAACCTCCTTTGCAGACCCAGAGGCAACCCTGATGGTTCAAAAGAACTTACTTGAGAGCAATAACTGTATTTTAAAGCACACTGTCATTCCTGTGTGCACTTTGGAGTGTGCATAGGATCTTTCCTGTCCCCATAATCACTGAGTGACCCCACGGAGATGCTGCTGTTACATCATGAGCCCCTGATACCTTTGCAAACGGCAGGCTCTCTGCCTGTGCTTCTCCTGCTCTGACTGGGGAGCCTGCTGTGTGGCCATCACTATCTCCACAGCTACTCTACACTGTGTGATTCTGTTTTATGCCTGGAAAAAACATTCCCAGAAGTTAGGCTGCAAACCAGAGGAATCCTGAAGATTCAGAATTTCCTATTGTTGCCAAGGTTGGCTTCTATGCCTTGCTCTAGGAAATTGGGGATGGCCAAGCAATTAACTCTTATGCGTCAATTCAGATCTAGTGGTGTACACTAGAGGGTTGTATGCTGAGGCTGAAACCTTGCCTAAACTCTGGATTTTAACTCAAAAAAAAAAAATAGCCTAATTAAAGACGTCTGCTGGGAACGGGAGCCAGCCCCACGAAGACACTTAACGTTAGTGTTTCAGATCTCCCGCGATGAGTGAAGACTTATTTGTGGCCATGAAATGATGAATCAGCATACTAAATATGCTCATTACCACCTCAGGTTTGTTTAGGGGCGCTGCTGTGGTAGGAAATGCGCCTTTTCAAGGTGTTTTCAGAGGTGTGTGTTTTCTCACTATGCCTCCTTCCCTCCCTTTTGGAATGGTAATGTATAATCTGTGTCACCACATATTAGAAGTATGTAATTTGCTTCTTCTGAGTCTACAATGAGTTACAAATAGATTTTAGACTTTGGACTTTTAAACAGTGTTGGGATTCTAAAAGACCATGAGACCATGAGGACTTTTGATGTTGGGCTAAAAGCATTTTGTTTTATGATACGGCCACAAGACTATGGGGTTGGGGGAGGGGGGCTAGAGCGCCATCTGGAATGGTTTGAATGATAGCTGTGTCCCAGTGCCTTAAGAATTTGAATGCTTCATCCCCAATTGGTGGCATGGTCTGGAGATGCTTAGGAATTATGGCTTTGTTGGAAAAAGTATGTCACTAGGGTGGGCTTTGAGCTTTCAAAGTCTCCTAACATCCAAGTTTGCTCTCTGCTTCTTGCTTGTGGTTTGAGATATGATCTCTCAGTTTACTGCTCCAGCCTCCATGACTGTCTGCTTCTGTGTGTCTCCCAGAGATGGTGATAGGCTCTTATCCCTCTGAAACCATCAGCCCAGATTAATCTTTCCTTTAATGCTGCTTTGGTGGTGATGTCTTATCGCAGTAATAGAAAAGCAACTGATTCACAGGCAGGTGTGAGCTTCCGCACAGGTGCTGGGAACCAGACCCTTGTCCTCCACAAGAACAGAGCACACTCTTAACTGCTGAGCCACATCTTCAGTCCCCACACCAGCCTCTTGAGCAATATCCATTTTCTCTCTTGCAGGTTGTAAGCCCCACCAGTGAGTAGCGTGCACACCCTGCAAAGTGCTTGTCACTTTCAAATCTGGAGTCATGCTATCTTCCAACTGCTTGTTTGATGTTAACATTATTCTGAGAATTATATCCTGGCCAGCATGATATTTTAATAAGCCTCTGTCTGTTCGAGTTAAGTCAGATGGTGCTGAGGTAATAAAACACTGGAACGGGAGAAATGGTCCTGCTGGGTCCGCGTCTATGGCTGGGACAGACATCTGTGTCTTGTCCCACAGCAGGGACAGACTTCATCTAGTATCTGTTCTCTCCAGCAGTGGAGGGTCCACACCCCGAGGATTTCTAAAGACGCCGTTTAGTGCTGGTCTTGCTGAGTTTTGTCATGGTCAAGGGTATATTGGGTAGGTGTGTGTTCACGAAAGCTCCATGGCTTAGATCAGTAAGTCATCTCTGGGACAAAAGAAGCTGAGATTCCTCGGGTCTCTGTGGTGATACACTCAGTAGGAGTCTGAGTCAGTCTAAAAAGCTCAGGGGAAAGTGAGAGGAAGGAGATAGGCCTGTTTCCAGCTGAGCCCAGGGCCCAGAGTTGGGAAGGAAGGACACTGCCTGGAGCCTGGAAGAAAGGTTGGACACTAACCACCCACCCACACTTCCTCTTCTCCCTGGGTCATGCCCTCTTCAGGATTCCTTTCTTTGGGGACTTAACAACCATTCTGTTCTGATTCTTCCCATGGCTTTTGATGCCTGGGTCATGTTTCTTTAGTGACAATATTTGCCACCTCCTTTGCAAGTAATAACAGCCATTTACAATTCCCTGTAGATATTAGATGCTTACTTGAAGGTTTTGATTTGAAAAGACCCAGAATTTAATAAAGAAACAGAGTTAAACAGAATCTCCGACACTTGACTAGAAATGTTTGACACAGAGAGCCAAGCAAATACCTGTGTCTGTGGCAGTGCTGGATAAAAAAAGAGCTTCTTCTGCAGAAACTGGGGGGTGAGTAAGGAGGAGGAGGTGGATGGGGACAGGAGAGGAGGGAGGAAAAGAAGGGGGAGAAGGGGAGAGAGAGGGAGCAGAAGGGGGTGTCCTAGTTAGGGTTTGACTGCGGTGAACAGACACCATGGCCAAGAAAACTCTTACAAGGACAACATGTAACATGTTTAACTGGGGCTGGCTTACAGGTTCAGAGGTTCAGTCATTATCATCAAGGTGGGAACATGGCAGCATCCAGGCAGGCATGGTGCAGGAGGAGCTGAGAGTTCAACATCTTCATCTGAAGGCTGATAGCAGAATACTGCTCCCAGGAAGCTTAGGATTAGGATATTAAAGCCCAGGCCCACAGTGACACACCTACTCCAAACAAGGCCACACCTACTCCAACAATGCCACGCCCACCCCAATAAGGCCACACCTACTCCAGCAAGGTCATGCCCACTTCAACAAGGTCATACCTCCTAATAGTGATACTCCCTGGGCCAAGCATACATAAATGATCACAAGTGGGAATATAACAGAAATGAAAATCCTAGAAGTCTCTGACTATGGTATCCAAGGCCAACAGCGTACAGAGCAGGCACACTGCCAGACACAACTAATTTTAGGGTCAATGATACCTTGCTTTAAGTCTAGGCTTCTCTGATACCAGGACGGTTTTGTGGGGTTTTGTTTTTGTTTTGAATTTTGTTTTTGTTACATAAATCTACTTCTTTCTGGGAAAGTGGGGGTAGTAAAACCTGCCTAGTAGACATTAGGACTCAATCAGGTGGAAACGGAGTTTCCAGCATGTTCGAAAAGTAAGACCCAGGCTGCTTCTGCCTCGCACAGGACAGGTCGGCAGGTCGCTTCTGCCTCTACTTCTGAAACTTTGCCTCTCTTATGCCGAGACCAACAGGTGTCACTGGGGCCAGCTGCTCCTTCCTCTCGGGCTTGTCAGTCTACATGGCTTCAGGTGGAGGAGGCCTGGTTGGGCAGTGGGACCAGAAATGAGGCTGGGGACCCGTGTCACACCACATGCACATACTATATACACACACCACATGCACATACTACACATACCACACACACCACACACACATACTACACACACACACACCACATACCACATATACATACCACACACACCACACACACATACTACACACACACACACCACATACCACATATACATACTACACACACCACACACACCACATACACATACTACACACATACCACATACACATACTACATACACCACACACACCACATACACATACTACACACACACCACACATACCACATACACATACTACACACACACCACACATACCACATATACATACTAGATACACACCACACATACCACATACACATACTATACATACACCACACACACCACATACATATACACACACCACACATACCACATACACATACTACACACACACCACACATACCACATATACATACTACATATATACCACACACATCGCATATACATACTACACATACACCAAACACACCACATATACATACTACATACACACCACACACACCACATATACATACTACATACACACCACACACACCGTATACACATACTACATACAGACAACACACACCACATACACATACTACACACATACCACACACTGCATACAAATACTACACAAATATCACATACCGCATACACATGTTACACACCCCACACACCCACCCACCACATACACATATCACACACAAACAACACACATGCATATTACACACAGAAAGACATACCACACTATACACACACATAGACACATGCATACCAGACACACACAGATACATCACATACCACACATACACACCACATACACATCACACGCACACATACCACACACATACACACATACACATACCATACACAGATACACATGTCATACCACACACCCACTCACACTCACATGTGCACACACACACACACACACCACATGCACCACATACCACACACGCACATGCACACACCACTCCACACTAACATATATTAACAGAGGATAACATCCTTGTGTCTATAAGTGCCACAGAAACTAGAAACATTGAGTAACAGACGGCAGCCATGGCAGCACCCTGCCAGGATTTTCCTTGTAAGGCAGAGATCTCATAGCTCCTCGTGGGCAAGCCCCTTGCTGCATGCAGCTGTGCGGGTGGACATGCATCTAAGGTCCGGCGTCTTTGTCCTTGTCTCTGCCCCGTCCATGGACTCTCGGCCAGCTCCTAGCACGAGCTCCACCCTCCAGGGCTGCTGGCCACTCAAGCTTTCCCCAGCGTCGCTGCTGTGTCCTTGGGACTTCCCTGCCACAGTGACCCTTAACCTTCCACACAGTCATCCAACTGCACAGCACCAAGAGGCGGCTTTGACTCCCAGGGAGGTGGGATTCTTGCTCTTGTTGCTGTAGTGATGAGCTACAGCGCGGCACTGTCATGGCTGCCCAGCGTTGCCCAGACTGTGTCTGGATTGATGGGCTTCTCAGAGGGAGGGCAGGACAGTCACCCCACAGTGAGAGGGAGCTTGGTGAGGGTAATATAGGACAACAGAACTGAACCACAGAAAAACCTGGGGTTCATTACCCTTTCTTGCTCTCTGGCCTCCCCAACTTTTCTCAAAGGATGCAGAGAGAACCCCAGATGTTAAACAAGAACCTTCTAAGAAGAAAGAGTCCTGAACTTTGGCTGCTTCTCTTGAGCTTCTCCACCCGCAATATTACTCACTGAACAGGTCAAAACTTACACACGCACCCAAGCCCATGGGAAAACATATACCAATCAAAAGAAACAATGGAACATAAAGACTTTCAACAGCTCCACCCCCACATCCCTGCCTCCCCATCCACCCTTTTCTCCTAAAGCCACTGGCCATTTTCAAACAGAAGACAGCATCCTTAAAGAGGGGAACATGATCTGGCTTTGGGTGAGGGAAAAGAACTGAAGCCTTGAGGGCCTCAGAAAGAATGGAAACAGGCAGCCTCAGGAGATATGAGCTTGTGTGTCCAGCTATCGCGATCTCTCTGTCTCTCTCAGTCTCTTTCTCTGTCTGTCTGCCTGTCTGTCTGTCTGTCTGTCTGTCTGTCTGTCTCTGGGAATGTACCCACCCCCCAGTGATAATGTAGCCGCTACAGACATCTAGAATAGAGTACAAATTATATCATGGGAATAGGTAACGCCTCTGGTATCTCCACCCCTGAGACCCAGAGAGGCGTCACACTATCTGTGTTTCCACAAGGACAGGTTATTTCCACTGCTTATCATTTCTGTAGAACCCTATTCCTGCTTTATCTATAGTGGTGTGGATGTTCCGCTGCTAATACAAAAGCCCGATGATAGTGTTCATGATGATGAAGTGTTTCATGCCCACCACTGTCTTTAGTATGTCAAGGTTTCACACATCGCTAGTGCTGAAAGGAACTTGGTAAGGCTTGTGCTCCTCATGTCCCCAGAAAATAAGGACAAGCAGCCGATCTCTTCTCCCTGCAAAGGAAAAGCAGGGACAGGCGTAGTGCCCGTGGGTGAGTGTGCACATGAAGAAGTCCGCACGTCACCTGTACAAACTTTCTCCAACTAGTAACTTGATATGAGGAATGCTAATTTATTCATTCATTAGCAATGACTAATTTATTTCAATAGCGTCTTTATTTTTTTTAAATGGGCAAAGAGTGTGTCATCTTTACTGTATTTTTATATGTTGCAGAGTGGTTAGATCCAGCCAGTTATCAACACTGCCATGTACAGAGGAGTCACACTTTAAACAATTGTTAGGTGCCTGTCTGTGTTGCAGACATGTGTGTGTCTGCAGCTCAGAGTTGAGTTTGAATGAACAGTTCTGATGGATATGAGAGACATGGAATGTGATATGAAATCATACAGTAGAGAAAGAAGCTTCAAATATATAATTAGAATCTAATTCTGTGAGCAGTGTATGTATGTTTGAGTGTATTTGTGAGTTCATGTGTGTGTATGTGTGTGTGAATATGAATGCACTGATAGATATAGGCATCTGTATGTATGTGCATGTGTGTGTGAATATGAATGCACTGATATATGTATGTATCTGTATGTATGTGCATGTGTGTGTATGTGTCTGTGTGTGCATGTGTATGTATTTGTATATGTGTCTGTATGTGAGTGCATGCTTCTGTGTATATATGTTGCTGTGCTTATGTGTATGTATGTGTCTGTGTATGCATTTGTGTCTGCTTGTATGTGTATGTCTATGCATCTATGTATGTGCACGTATGTGTGTGCATATGTGTGTGCATATCTGTGCATGTTTATTTGCCTGTAAATCGGTATAGGCCTATTTGTATATGTGTATTTGTAAGTCTCTGTGTGTGCATGTATCTTTCACTCTCTGTGCATGCGTGTATCAATGTGTGTGTATGTATGAATATATTTGTGTGTGCATGTATGTATGCAAGTATGTAAGAGTATGTGTGTGTGTCTGTATCTGTGTTAATGTGCCTGTGTGTGCATGTGTGTGTGTATATGTTTGTGAATCTCTGTGTGTGCATGTCTTTCTCTTTTTATGTGTGTATATGTATTTGTAAGTATGTGTGTATTTGTATTTGTGAGTTTCTGTGTGTGCATGTACCTCTTTGTGTACATGTGTTTGTGAGTCTGTGTATGTGTGTGTATGTATGTGTGAGTCTGTGTATGCATGTGTGTGTGTGAGTGCGCACGTGTGTGACTCTGTGTTTGTAAAGAGACTAGGAGAATTTTTTTCCTTGTTCTCATTTGCTCTGGGCACAGAGGCAGGTGGATGTCTGTGAGTTCGATGCCGGAATCTTACTCTTCTGCTCTCATGCCCACTGGCTAACCCTGGTGTGGCCACAGAAGCTTCAAAGCAAGCTGAGACGCACGGTCTCTGGCACAGAGGAACTTGTGTACAATTAAACTGGGGGAAGTATTGTGCCAAAGAAGAAATCACTGAGGATTATAAAGTAAGCTTCACTTAGTCCCTAGCCCTCCTAAAGACTTCGCTGCGTGCTCACTTCAGCCATGGGGTGGGACAGAGAACCTTTGCTGATTTTTTAATCGGCATAATAGCCCTCACCGCAGGAGTCGCGGTTGACTTTCCCCTGAGCCCGAGTGTTCTTGTCTGTTCTGTTCTTTTCTAGATTCTTCTCCATTGGCCCAGCACTGTTCCTGCTTGTTCATGATGTGATGGCTAATCCGCACTTCAGAACCCTTGAAGTGGAGCTCAGAACGGCCTTTGTAAATTATTCCCTTTCATCCTCTTTGAAGTATCTCGTGCTTTTTTATTAATTAGATGTGTTCTTTGACTGTTCAAGGTCCTGAGAAAAAGTGAAGGCTGAGTTTTCATTTCTTAAACAGGACTTACCCATCCCATCCCACTTGGCAAGGCTCAGGGAACACGGAGGAAGGAAGAGGGGGTAGAAGGGTGGAATAGTCTGAAGGGGTGGAGCTACGTCCTGGAGGCGGAGCTATGTCCTGGAGGCGTAACTCACAGAGGATGCATAAGACTGGCCCCAGCACTATCAGTCAAGGTAAGAGCTGACAGCATCCCATCCCACATTACTGAAAGGGGAATGACTGGAGAGACGGCTCAGTGAAGAGTGCCTGCTGCTCTTTCCCAAGGATTCAAGTTCAGTTCCCAGCATTCCTGTCGGGCAGCTCAGCTATCCCTAACTCCCGACCCGTGGAATCCAACATCTCTGGCCCCAAGGACACCTGTGTTCACTCGTACACACCAGAGGACACATGCACATGTGCATTAAGAAAGCACACAAACCTTTCAAATGAGAACTATTTTCTGGTAGTTGATTTCTCAATGGCCTTTCTCACTGACAAAAGAAAATGCCCTTGAACTACTGATTCACACACAGAGACCACACTTTATTCTTGCTAACCGCCACAGTTTATATATAGCAATGGTTTATTTAATGATTTCTCTACTGGGAGAGATGTTAATCTTGATAAAAAATAAAGTTTTCTGTGGACTAAATTCTAAGACACAGAATGTGTAGACTACGTGTTGTGAACATTTAAAATGCTCATAAGAGTTCCTTGCTGCCTTCCCGAAGGCTTTCCAATGAACGCCCCCACAGAAGTCAGCAGTGATGGGCTGTGATCAATACGTCTAATTATTTCCTATCCAGTGGGTATCAAATGTGAACTAGTTGTTGATTTACTTTCTGTTTTCCTGATTCTGAGTCACAATGGACATCCTTATGCATTTACAGTCTCTTGTGCTGATTTGTATTCCTCCTCTATTTTTCACGTTTTAGAATTTACAGAAGCTTTTTATGGATTTTGAATATTAATTCTGCTCTAATTTGTATCACAAACATTTTCTCTTAGACTGCTGCTTGTTTTTCTCAAAAATTTATTACGAAAACTTGCAAATACTCAGTAGTCTGAAAAAAAATTTTTTTTATTCCACAGCAGCTTTTGTATAAATTTAACTACATGTTACACATCTGGAAACAGTGTTTGTTTGTTTGTTTTTTTAACTCCTGACATTTTATACCCTATCCACCTAAGAGTTTAATTTATTCCAAGGTCACTGAAAAATTCCCATTCGAGTTAGCCTTAAATGTAGATTACTGCCTTAAATGTAGATTTTTTTTAATGCACCTCATTTGAATGTGAGCCAGAGGGCTGTGAGTATCTAATTTTCTCAAGTCAATAGCACTGGGGAAGGATTTGCTCCAGCCAAAGCAAAGTGTCTGTTTCTGTTTCTACTTTATATGGAATCTATCCGTCCCATAGGCTTTGTGTACACATGAGAACATGCCTGACTTCTGTCTTATTCTAACAGTCTATTTGTTGATATCCATGTTCCCACAGTTTTAATTATTCCCTTTGTAATTTGATAGGTTAGGTACACTACTCCCTATTTTCTTTCACTATGTTTTACTTTAAATTTTTCTCTGCCTTGTAAACTTGGAAGAAGGGATGTATCAGTTTTATGTGCAAGGGTACCTAAGTATGAGTGTAGGTGTAGGCATCACATACATGCAGTACTCGCCATGGCCAGAGGAGGGGAGAAGATACCTTGGAATTAGAGTTCCAGCTAGTCATGGGCTGCTAAGATAATGCTTATCCATCACTTGACTTTGTCCTCCTTACAATTCACCTTGATCATGCCTAGCAATGGCCAATCTTGGGTAAAGGGGGATGGGCATTTGACCTGACCCTCCCGTCTTCCCCCATTTCTGTCCTGTAGCCCCTCGCTTATGAGAAGATGGTGGGCTTTGACTCTTACAAAGACCTCAGCAGGTTTTCCTCTGAAACAAAGGCTGCACTGTCTTCTGTTGCTCATTTGGTTGTCTGTCTGACCTTCCACATCTGAACAGTAGAACAAAACTGCAGAGTTGCTAACTGCTTACTAAATACTTTTCTATAACTCGCTTTGAACAAGGTGGCTAAGCTCAGAGGATCTCGTCGGTGGCCTAACCGGCCATTTTGACTGGGGTCTCTACTGCTGTGAAAAGGCACCATAAGCAAGAACAGCTCAGGGTGGAGAGGGTTTAAACTGGCTTGCAACTCTCGGTCCCGCTCACATCAGTGAGGGAAGTCAGGGCGGGGATGTGAAGGCAGGAGCTGAAGACCAGGGAAAGGAAGCGCTCACTGGCTCTCTCCTCATGGCCCTCTCGTCCTGTTCTCTCACACAAATCAGGATCACAGGCCCTGCCCCTGCCCCCACCCCCCACGCCCCGTGAACCTTTAATCACGGAGGCATTTTCTCCACTAAGATTCTCTCTCTTCCCAGGCACGCAGGCATACCAAGTCCTGTGTCAACTTAACAAAACCAAAAACAATACCTATAGAATAGAATTCATCATTTCACCTACCTTAGAGGAGGTTTGGTGATACTTAGAGAGCCTATTTAGAACATTTACAATAAATTCATAGCAGTAACATGCACTCTGACCAATATTCCGTAATTGGTATTAATGATTTCTCTCCGTAATTACCGGGCCTGGCCAGGTCACACAATTCCTCCTGTAGCTCTTGCTCTGTGGTAAACAGCGCCAGTGTCTGTCACACAGAACGTAATGGCACCAAGGCTCCCTTGCCTCCCTGCGCGCTGTGTTCTATGATCCACCAGGTATTAGGATATTGATGAATGCTCCTGCACCGTGAATTCTCTAAATGACCACGGGAGGCGACTAGTTAAGGACTTACGAGAGAACTGATTACGGAGGAGACAAATGGGTAGTCTCCTCAGATAAGTCCGGGAAAGCATTCTACTCTCGCTGGCTGGCTCGGCCTTGCAGGGGTCCTAAGATGAGAGCTCAGAGATGTGACCCAATTTTCTGAGGCAGTGGGGGTCTTTAGTTGAGTTGAAATCGAAAATGTTTTATTACAGTGCTGTTAGAATTTTCCACAGGATGACTGTCTCAGCCGGGGTGTCTTCTGCTCTTAAAATTCCCCTGCCTCATTTTTTATCGCAGTATAACACCCTCTCTTGGGCTAACATCCTGAGTCCCTTCATCCTCTCCATGTGCTCTTCCCATGGAAAGCAGAGAAATTCTCGTGAGATCACAGCCGGGCTGTGAGAACAGGGAAGGTGTCTTAGGGCCTTTCTGGTTTCTCCCCAGGTTGCCAGGGGCTCAGTCGAAAGCACGCTCTGGCTTGCAGCAGAATTCCCTGGCTTCCAACAGAAGTCTTCCAAGCTATGAAGCTGGACAGATACTTCCCCCCACTTGTGATGGAACTGACCCGACATGGTCAGAACTAGTGAGACGGAGAGAGGCTGCCCGAGGCCACTCAGATGCCAGAGCTAGAGTGTCCTGTCGTCCCAGGTTTTGCTGTGAATCCTTTGCTGTCACCTCCCTACTTCCTAGTCATCCTCTTATTCCTTTCCCAAATGCTACATGAGAAATGCTAGATCTCTTCAACCTTGAAGGGCTTGCATTAATGTCTGTGGAATACCCTCAGAAGTGGAGGTAGAGTGGACTGTTGAGCACGAGCAGGGATTTTGATTGGTTATGTTTACTGACACAACTTGCCCCTGAGGCATGGGCTGGTGACTCTGTCAGAATTCAGCACAAACCTCTGGGTTGTGGAAGAAGCAACGATGCTAAACATGTCTGATGGTGACAATCAGCTGTCAACAGGACCTAGAATCATCTGGGAGACAGGCCTCTGGGCCGCCTGTGGGTGATTATGACTTCTATGAGATGGTACAACATTCCATCCACCCGTGGTGTGTGGTCCTGTTTCCTGGCGGGGACCCCAGGCTGTATGGATGAAGAAAGAGCTGAGCAGAGTTGAGCCATCTTTCTCTGCTCCTGATTGTAGATACGATGTGCCAAGACCCTGCTGGCTTGAATTCTCTGCCGTGATGGACCGCACCTTTGAACTACGAGCCAGAGGAACCCCCCTCTTTCCTAGGTTGTGTTTGTCATGGTGCTTTATCACAGCAACAGGACAACAGTCTAGACAGGCTATTTTGACTGAGACTCTTACAGGGTATCAATACAATCTCCATATTGTATGATAAAGAAACTGAGGCTGAACAAAACTAACCTACCACCAGTCACAGTCAGAAAGCCGGTGCCAACAGCCTCAAACTGCAGCTGACTGGTCCCCAAACGTCTTGTCCTGAACCATTCACTGACACTGCATTTGTGGTCACACGGAACCCATTTGTGGTCACACCTGGTGCACAGTCTTTACCAGAATGAATCCCCCTGCCTGCTTGGAGAGCTAAGTCTCAGTGGCGTATTCCAATATCTTTGCTGCCCCCGAACGATCCTTCTCCTTGTCCCCCAGCTGGTGCTGCCAGCCATCCTTGAAGGTGCCCTTGTCTGATTCCCCATCACCTGCAGTAAGCAGGGCGTGGATCAGGCTGTGCCTTTGAAATGTCACAGTTTCAGTGCTGAGAGTGAGACGGGAAGGACAGCGGGCGGGAGTGGACGCCAGCCTAGGGCCTCCTTCCTCAGGGTTCTACTTCTTAGGAATGAGTAGCTTTCCCATGGCTCCCTCTCAGCCAGCACCTTCCCTGTTCCTCGGGGTCAATCAGAAGGACGCTGGGAAGGACACAAATGGTTGTTTTTCATAAGCAAGGCCCACCTTCCAAATCCCTCATGGCCCATAATGATAACGTGGCTAGATTCTCATAAGAATCTCATCTCCATGGGCCTAAAATGAAAATCTCGCAGAGACCCAATGACCAGGCTCATCCCCTGAATGAGATGGAGTCCATTTTAGGTAGGTCACATGATTCCAGGGCAACTTCTGCCCAGACTTTCTGGGTCTTCATTCCTCATGGCCCATGATATGATACGTAGCTGTGATTCCTTTGAAAGCAGAGCTTTGCCACATACCCATCTCTGTCTCCTGGGCCAGCCCAGCGCCTGTCCTTCAAGGTTGCTTTTCATAGCTTCTGTGTTAGTAAGAAGAATGCCTGCCGTTGCTTCCAGCCTGCCTGCTGCTGTCTGACTCAGGCTCGCCGCTGAGCCCCAGAGAAATGGCAGCTTTCAGCAGCACAGCATCTAACTAACACTCAGAAGCAGGAGCCAATCTGAGCATCCCAGCCCTAGAGAGAAAAGCCACCTTCATATCGCCCTAAGGGAAGATGCCAGGCATGCCCTGGGATTCCAGACACAAAGTATAGGACTCGGTGGAGAGAAAGCGGGGTTCACAAAACTCAGATTTAATGTTCTATTCTTGGTCTGCGTTGACAGGACAAATAATGGCTCTCAGACAGTCCGAGGCAAGGATGTGACAGAGACAGATGTAGGACAGGCTCAGTCTGAAACTCCAAGTCCTCTGTCAGTGTGTTCAGAGCTCCGTGCAAAGGAAAGAGGTGTAGTCAAATTGTGTGCACATTCTTCCATTTATTTGGCACATATGCTGGCTAGTTGTATGTCAACATGACATAGGTTCCGGTCATCTGAAGAAAGGGAACCTCAGTTGAGAAGATGCCTCCATAGAACCCAGATCTAAGGCATTTTCTTAATTAATGATTGATGGGGAGGGCCCTGCCCCACCCACTGTGGGTGTGGCCATCCCTGGGCTGGTGTCCTGTGTTCTATAAGAAAGTAGTCCAAGCAAGCAATGGGCAGCAAGCCAGTAAGGAGCAGCCTCCATGGCCTCTCCCTCAGCTCCGGCCTCCAGGGTCCTGCCCTGTTTCAGTTCCTTCTGTGGTGGCCTATGGATTTAGAAATGTAAATAAATCCTTTCCTTACCAACTGGCTTTTGGTCATGGTGTTTCATCACAATAGGAACCCCAACTAAGACAATATACGTGGACAGTGGCCAAAAAAACTTTTAAGAGGAGATAGGAAAGGATGCTGTCTTTAGCAAGAATTCTTGCTTAGGAAATTAATTATGGCACCCTAGCCCGTGAAGCAGGCAGCGACCTGCAGGTCTTCACTCCCCTCCAGGTGCAGCTGCTAGCGTCACCCCCCACCCCCAGCTCTCTCCCATCTCTTGGCCTGTCATTGGGGCTTGCCTCGGGATTCCTGTTCATGTTTCTAAATTTTCCTTCTCAGTGTTTCCCTCAGTCTGGGTTTTACTTTTGCCTTCAGGTCCTGAAATGTTGTGTTCATTTCCTTCCAGCATTTCTTGGTGTTGTCATAGGATTCTTTAAGGGATTTATTAATTTCCTCTTTGAGGATTGCGATTATATTCATGTAAGTTCAGACACACCAGAAGAGGGCATTGGATCCCATTACAGATGGTTGTGAGCCACCATGTGGTTGCTGGGAATTGAACTCAGGACCTCTGGAAGAGCAGTCAGTGTTCTTACCCACTGAGCCATCTTTCTAGCCTGCTATTATATTCATAAAGATGGTTTTAAGGTCTTTGTCTTGTGCTTCAGCCCTGATTCAGTTCTCAGGGCTGTGGTAGGGTTGCCAGGCTCTATGGGATACATACTGTCTTGATTGTTATTGATTGTGTTTTTACACAGGCATCTAGTGATTGGGTTTGGGAAGACTCTAAGACTAGGTGCTGATAGCTAGTCTTGGTTGTTTTTTGTTTTTTTTGTTTTTTTGTTTTTTGTTTTTGTAGGAATTGCATTCCTTGGTGTCTGTTTGCCCTCTCTAGTTCTTAGGAGGGATGGTACCTGGGAGGGAATTGTTTGGGGATCCTGCTAGGTATAGCCTCTAGGGGTTCTGGGTGAATGTGTGTCTAGGTATTGAGAACTGACACTTAGGAATGGAGATGGGCATGGGGGGTGATGAGGGTGTTCGAATGAGAGAGGAAAGCAGGAGTCAACAAGGATCTTAGATCTTTGTGTTGATCTAAAACTTGGTTTTATTATGAATATTATATATCTATCTATTGTTATTAAAACATTTACTGGGTATGATAGCCTGGGCTTTATAATGCCCTGGGGATGGGGGCAAAAACTGAGGAGAGGTCACTACAGGTTGTCTGCTATGGAGCTGTGGGTAATTCTGTGGGGCAGGGGTGGAGTCAGGAGAAAGGAGAGAAGGTGAAGAACCAAGGCTGCCTGACTGCTTCCCTGGCCTGACTGCTTCCCTGGCCTGGCTGTTTCTCTGGCGGGCATGGCTGGTGAGTTCCGAGGGAAAGCCGGGGTCTGGGCTAACAGGATGACTGGAGAAGAAAGCTGGAGGAGGAGATCTGTGTGAGCCCCTGAAGAGGGGGCAGAGAGGAAGGGAAGCCACCGCACATGGTTTGATATCAAGATGGGGATGAGACCAGGGGACTGGATTGAGAGGAGAGAATGGTGAAGAGCCTCAGTCAGGCCACATGCTTCTCTCGTGTAAGTGGGTGCTCTGCAGGTTCCCAGGGAAAGCCTGCTGGAGCTGGGGACTTGGGTAAAGCAACGGGGGGGGGGGGCTCAGAAATGCTGAAGGGGAGACCTGTGTGAGCCCCTGGAGGGGAAGATATGCGTGAGCCCCTGGAAGGGAAGACATGTGTGAGCCACTGGAGGGGAAGACATGTGTGAGCCCCTGGAGGGGAAGACATGTGTGAGCCCCTGGAGGGGAAGACATGTGTGAGCCCCTGGAGAAGGGCCAGGATAGAGGGGAGTCATCAGCAAGTTGTCTGCTACAGAGCCAAGGGTGAGGCTGGGGGATTGGGTGAGGGCATTGCAGACACAATAGAAGAAATAGATACAGTGGTCAAAGAAAACATTAAATCTAAAAATGTCCTGGTGCAAAACATCGAGAAATCTGGGGCACTATGAAAAGATCAAATCTAAAAATAATAGGAATAGAGAAAGAAGAAGAAACCCGGGTCAGAGGCACAGAAAATATTTTCAGCAAGATCATAAAAAAAAATTTCCTTAACATAAAAAAGAAAATGACTAAAGTACTAGAAGTCTATAAGGACATATAAGGACACCAAATAGACTGGACCAGAAAAGAAATACACCCCGTCTCCCACCAGTACATAATAATCAAAACACTAAATGTACAGAACAAAGAAAGAATATAAAAAGCTACAAGAAAAAAAAAAAAAGACCGAGTAACATGTAAAGGCAGACTTACTAGAATAATACCTGAATTCTCAATGGAAACTTTAAAAGCCTGGATAGAAGACCACAACATCAAGAACAGACATCATCTCAGGGTAAAAGAATGGAAAAAGTATTCCAAGCAAATAGATCAAAGAAGCAAGCTGGTGTAGTAGCCATTTTAGTGTCTGACGGAATAGATTTCAAACCAAAACTAATCAGAAGGGACAGAGAAGAACACTACATACTCACCCAAAGAAAGATCAGCCAAGAGGATATTGCAATTCTTAACTTCTATGCTGCGAACAGAATAGCACCCATGTTTGTAAAAGAAACACTGTTACATCTTAAAGTACATAGTGACCCCCCCCCCCACACACACACACACTGATAGTGAGAGACATCAAACCCCACTCTCTCAACAGACTAGTCATTCAGACAAATACTAAACAGACTGCTGGAGCTAACTGCAGTTATAAACTAATGGACCTAACAGATATTTATATAATATTTCACAAACACAAAAAACTGTATCTCCTTCTTAGCACATCATGGGCCTCTTTGAAAAACTGATTACAAAGCAAGTCTCAACAGACACAAGAAAATTAAAATAACACTGGGCATCCTATCTGACCAACACAAGTTAAAATTGATATCAACATCAACAGAAACACTCAGGGAACCTGAATAACTCAGTATGGAGTGAGAAATGATACAAGACAGAAGTTAAGAAAGAAATTAATGACTTTCTAGAACTGAATGAATACACAACATATCCAATCTTATAGACACAATTAAGGTTATTCCAGAAGGTAAGTTCATAAGTTCATACCATTAAGTGCAAGAGAGAGAGAGAGAGAGAGAGAGAGAGAGAGAGAGAGAGAGAGAGAGAGAGGGAGAGGGAGAGGGAGAGGGAGAGGGAGAGGGAGAGGGAGAGGGAGAGGGAGAGGGAGAGGGAGAGGGAGAGGGAGAGGGAGAGGGAGAGGGAGAGGGAGAGGGAGAGGGAGAGCTCTCGTATACTGAAAGCAGTAGGAAAATAAGAAATCACAAATAAATGGTATAGACATCAAGAAATCATTAAACTCAGGATTTAAATCAATATGACAGAAATAAAATGAAAATAAAGGATCAATGAAAAGGAGAATTAGTTTTTGAGAAAATAAATAAGATCGACAAAACCTTATCCAAAAAAACTACAGGGCAGAGACAGGACATGCGAATTAACAAGAAAGGAATTGAGAAGGCAGTTATAACAACAGACACTGAGGAAATCAGGAGAGTCATGAGGAAATACTTAAAAAAAAAAAAAAACAACCCATATTCCACCAAATCAGAAAATCTAAAAGACATGGATAATTTCCTCAGTTATACCACGTCCCAAAGTTAAGTCAAGATCAGATAGGCAATTTAAAGTTATGTAGTCTCTTGTGATAAAGAAGCAGTAATTAAAAGTTCACCAGTAAAAAAAACAAAAACAAAAAACAAAAAACCCAAACAAACAAACAAACAAACAAACAAACAAAAAACTCAGCCAGACAGTAGTATGGCAGAATTCTACAAGGTTTTCAAAGTAAAGTTAATGCCAATACACCTCAAATTCATACACCAAATAGAAACAGAAGGAATATTTCCAAATATTCTTCATTTCCTCATTTTATGAGGTCACAGTTACCCTGTTACCCAAACCACAGAAAGACTCAACAAAGAAAGATAAATATAGACCAGTTTCCCTTATGAACATAGCTACACCAATTCTCCATGAAATACTTGCAAACTAAATTCAAGAACACATCAAAAAGATCACCAACCATGATCGAGTAGGCTTCATTCCAGAGATGTGGGGATGCCTCAACATAAAAAAAAAAAAATCAATAAATGTAATCCAGTATCTGAACAAAATGAAAGAAAAAGCCTACATGATCATCTCATTAGATTTAGAAAATACCTTTGACAAACTCCAACTATGATAAAACCTCTTCCTGATAAAAGCACTGGAGAGATTGGAGATACAAGGGACATACCTCAACAGAATAAAAGCAGTTTACAGCAAGCCTGTAGCCAATATCAATTTAAATGGAGAAAAACACAAAGCAATTTCATTAAAATTAGGAACAAGATTATTCAATCTTTCCATATCTAGTCAATATACTACTGGACATGTTAGCTAGAACAATAAGACAGCTGAAGGGCATCAAGGGGATATTGACTGGAAAGGAAGAGGTCAAAGTATTTCTATTTGCAGATGATATGATACTATACAGAAGCTACCCTAAAAATTCCACCAGGTAACTCCTAGAGCTGATACACATTTTCAGCAAAGTAGCTAAATACAAAATTAACTCATAAAAATTAATAGTCCCCCTTTTTACAAATTACAAAGGAACTGAGAAAGAAATCAAAGAAACAATACTTTTCTCAAGAGCCTCAAATAATAGGAACTATCTTGGAGTTTCTCTAACCAAGCTAATGAAAAATTTGCATGATAAAAGCTTCAAGTGATTGAAGAAAGAAATTGAAGATTATCAGAAGATGGAAAGATCCCCCAAGCCCATGGATCAGGAGGATTAAGATAGTAAAAATGGCTACTCTTCCCAAAGCAATCTACAGATTCAGCGCAATCTCCATCAAAATTTCAACACGGCTCTTCATGGGTCTTGAAAAAATGTTTTTTTCAGTTTCATATGAAAACACAAAACATCCAGGATAGCTAAAACAATTGTAGATAATAGAAGAACTGCCGTAGGCCTGGTTCCTGGCTTCAAGTAGTATTTCAGAGCTGCAGTAATAAAAACAACATGATATTGGCACAAAACCAGACAGGTGGATGAATGGTATCAAATTGAGGAAGCAGACTTATATCATTGTCTGCTGAGGACCACTGATGCCTGATTTTTGATAAGGAAGACAGAGATGTAATGAAAAAGACATCATCTTCAACAAGGGTTCTTGCTGCTAGTCAAACTAGATGCACACACATAGAAGAATCCAAATAGATTGGTACTTCTCACCCTGCACAAACTCAGCTCCAACTGGATTAAAGTTCTCAGTGAAAAAGCAGATACAAATGAGTCTGACAGAAGAGAAAATGGGGCCTCACCTTGGTTGGACTCACTGGCACAGGGGAAGGCTTTCTGAAGTGAACCATGCTAGTGCAGGCACTAAGGTCAACATTAATAAATGGGACCTTATGAAACTGAGAAGCTTCTTCACAGAAAAGGACTTTGTCATTCAGACCAAGTGCCAGCCTATAGAACGGGGGTTTTACCAACCACATACCTGATATTAAAAAAAAAAAAAGGAAAAGAAAAAAGAAGAGTAGACACCAAGAAAACAAATAACCCAATTAAAACATGGGATACAGATGTAGACAGAATTCTCAAAAGAGGACGCTTGAATGGCTGAAAATGACTTAGAAATGTTCGATATTTTTAGTCATCAGGGAAATGCAAATCAAAGCTACTTTGAGATTCTGTCTTACACCTGTCAGAATTGCTAAGATAAATAACACAAGAGACAGCTCATGCTGGAGAGGAAATAGAGGAAGGGGGAGGACACTCATCCAATGCTCCCGAGAGTGTAAACTTGTCCTATGGAAATCCATGTGGTGGTCCCTCAAGAAGATGGGTGTAGAGACTGCGGATACATCACCTGTCAATTAAAAAGCCTATGACCTATGGCTTAGGCAGGAAATAGAGGTGGGATATCTGAGAGGAGAAAGGATTCTGATAGAGCCAGGCACAGGAAAATAGGCATATGAAGATCATATGATTGGGTTATCTTAGTTATGATCTAGTAAGAGAAGAGCCTAACTATATGGCCAAGATATTTGTAAATATATTTTGAGTCTGAGTGTTGTTTCTGGGAACATGAAGGGAGGAAGCTGGGAGGAAGAACTAGACCTGACTTCAACAGATGGGAGATGATCTACCTCAAGATCCAGCTGCTCTTGGGCATACACCCAAAGGACACTTCATTCTATCACAGACACTTGCTCGATCATGTCACTGCCGCAGTATTCATAGTAGAGGGAACTTGGAAGCAACCTCTACGTCGCTCAGCAGATGAATGGGTAAGAAAACTGTGATACATTTACACCGAGAAGTATTAAAAATCATGAAAATAGCAAGTAAATGGACAAACTTGGAAAAAATCGTCCTGATATAACCCAGACCCAGAAAGAGGAACATGGTATGCACTCACTTACATGTGGATGTTAGCTGTTAAGTAGATGACAACCCAGCTACAGTCCATAGAACCAGAGGTTAGGTATAAAATAAGGGACTGGGGCGTGGAGTAGGGGGAATGACAGCAGGTAGATCTCCCTAGGAAAGGGAAATAAAATGGCTATGAATGGATTGAGGAGCTGAAAAGGCATTATCAAGTGGTGAGGGGGACGGGATTATCAATATGGAAAGAGACAAATAAAATTGAGGGACTTTTGAGGGGTAGTATGGAAACCTAATGTAGTAGAGACTTCCTAATATGTGTGTGTATGTGTGTGTGTGTGTGTGTGTGTGTGTGTGTGTGAATGCAATCTAAATAAAGTCATCAAATAATTGGGGGAAACGGAGCCCCAACAAGATATCTCTTGTCACCAAATGAAGCTTCCAGGACTGATATTCTGTTTATATCTAGTTGAATTGTTACTCAAAAGGATCCCCCAAATTACCCAGGATGTCGCCATGACTACACAGGCTATTCTCCACAAACTAACGGCAAGGCTCCACTGCTGAAGGCAACACCTGCTCAACTCATTGGACATGGAGAAGTCAAGATGGCGTCTACATGCAACCTTTACCCCAGCATGCTAACAGCTTCGGTACAGGAAGGCACTCTGCACCCTACCAATGGAGAAGCCATGAATCCAGACCCAAACCCCGTGATCTACAAAAGTGTCCTACTTGCAATATATGTTAGCACAGTGATGGTGCAAAGCTTGTGGAAGTAACCAACCAATCTGTGTTTTGACTTAAGGTCCACTCCACGTGATGGAATCCATTCTCAACACTGCTTGGGTGGCCAAGAGCCTGGGAGTAGATAGCCCAAGGAACTAGGGTAAAACCAAATACTACTTTGAAAAGAAGGAACAATAGCATAGCTCCTAATGACATTCTGCTATACTGGATCAGTGCCTAGCTCAGCCATTTGAAAGTGTGAGGTGTTTAGTGTTGTCTTCCCAAAATGTAAACAAGTCCTAATCCCTAGAGCCTGAATATGCGATCTTTTATAGGGGTCAGTAGAAAGTTTAAAGGAGCCATCAATTAAAAGCAGGCATCTGGCTGGAGATCTTATAAGACTGTTCGAGCTTAGAGGTGGTGTGAGGGAAGACTCTGTCAAGAGATAAGAGGGAAGGGACCTCTCTACAAGGCAAAGAGACTGACTCAGAACAGACCCTGAGTTCAGCACACGAGAAGAACCAACTACCCTGATACCTGGACTTCAGAGTTCTTGCTTCACGGTTATGAAGTAATGGTTTCTTCTAAGCCTCTAGTCCATGACATCTTGCTATGAAAACCCTGAGAAATTAATCCAAGAATTGGGGTGTGCCACTCATGTGTTATCCCCCTGCTGCCAATTCTGATGGGAGGGAGGCAGCTACCAAAGGGCTGTGATCCTGGGAGAGCATCAGTGAAGACTGTCTCTCAGCTCACCCAGAACATTGAGTGTCATGGTTTGAATGAGAGGAATGTCCCACACAGGTGCGGGTATTTGAACATTTCACCCTTGGTTGTTGATGGAACCATTAGGAGGTGTAGCCTGGGGGTGGGGATCAGGCTTTAGAGATATATATTCTCACCTTATTTCCAGGTCACTTTGCTTCGTGTTCTGATTAAAGATGTGATCTCTCAGCTTTCTGCTGTAGCTTCCTGCTGCCATGCTTCCTCTGTCATTTTGGATGCCCCCTCTGGAACCACAAGCCCAAACTGTCTTCTGTAAGTTTCCCTTACATGTGTTTCATCGTAGCAGCAAACATAACTGATACACCATGGCAAAAAGTCAATGAACCACACACCTTCATGCTGTGGGGTTAATCACTCCCAAAGCCAGGCAATATTTTCCAGATTCGTCTATGGCCCCTTCTGACAGAGGACTTAATACAACCAGATGTGGCTGCAGCAGCTGCCCAATTTAGGCGCTACGTCGTGGCTCATACTTATCACACACATCTGGGCTCCTGCCATCAGACCCAAGCAGAAGACTAGAGTAATTTAATGCTTATAGCATCCCTTCCCGCAAATGAGCCATCTTCTGGTTGGAGGCTGCATCCTACCCTGAGGTCTGGTCCCCTAGGAATGGAAAGAAACGGTATCAAATGCCAATAGCCACACTTATTTTTATGAACCGAATTAGTAGAAAGGCTGCCCAGACACGTTTGCTGAGAAAAGGAAGCCATTCCTCTGAGAGAATCAAACCATAAAAGCAAGAGGGAACAGATATGATTAAGGACACGGGAGAAAGATGGGCCCCAGCCAGGGTATCTGTCATTTGCACAGGCCTCTTACGTGCTAAGCGACTATAAAGCCATGGGCTTTATATCTGCCGAGCAGTCCCCTAAACCTGTACAATGCATGTTATTATCATCAGTTTGCAAAGGTAGATGCGGAGATGCATACAGATCAGGGAGTTTGCTCGGGATCACGTTGGAGATTAAATAAGACTGAAGAGGAAAAACCTATGGGTATATAGACTTTGCTTGAAACAAAAAAAATACCCTCTTCTCTCCCATAGTGGAGAATGGCTGCTAGATGGCAGTGGCCTGGGCAACCTCTACTCTGCTGCTTGAGAGCCATCTTTGCCCTCCCTGTGATCTGCCCTGTGCCCTTTGAACTCTGAGATTTAGTTCTCTGTGCTCTCTTATGTGCCAGTGCCAGTTGAGTCAAGCCCAGTGGAATTCTCCTGGAGGAGACCAGACCGCAGGAAGAGTTCTTGTCCCCTCTCTGCTACCTTGTCGCTACAAGTGACCTTCGATTCCTGAATATGGACCATGAGTAGGAACCAATGGCTTCTCCACAGAGCGCTCTCTCTCTCTCTCTCTCTCTCTCTCTCTCTCTCTCTCTCTCTCTCTCTCTCTCTGGATTATAGTGGTTGCAACACTTCTGCTCCCACGTGGAGGACTCCCTCTACCTTTTCCTTTAAATCCTGACCATACTTTTGTAAAATACCCTTTCAACAAAGCTCCGTTTAGTTTGCCAACTTGTGTGCATCGCTGCTTTCTATTGATGGACCCCTTATTGGTGCAGAGAAAGGAGATGAAGCAAGGGGTGGGGGTGGGTCTGGGATCATCTCCCTGAGGAGGAAGATGAGCAGAGTCCCCAGTAGGGAGACACAGGCTAAGATAGTGTTTTCATAAGAACAGATACAGACATGACCACTAAGAGTTGAACAGGGGTCATGCTGGCTGCTGTCTTCCCCTTTGACCAACAATTTGAAATGCAATCAACTTCCCTCATCTCTTGCTGTGTGACTTCAGAGAAGAGGAACGGAGCTATGGTAACGAAAGCCTCTCACAGGAGAAAGGAGAGGGAGTGGCCCTGCAAGCTGCAGAGTTCCTATATAACAGGCAAGCCACAGGTGACAAGAGAAGGCCACACACAGCACAGTACATCAGGCATTGCAAACAAGCAATGCCTGCTACCTGGAAGGGCCTGGAGACTCCATAATCTTGTCATGTCAACCAACTTTCCTTCCTCTGAGGTTCAAGAGAGTGAGATAAATATGAGGCATGTCAGGCAAATTAAAGAAAACAATATTAACAACGCATTATTATGTTACTACCCAGGAGCCTACATTGGTAAATGTCTTTTTCTTATGCTGGTGCTGCCTGAGGAACTGCATATCTGAAGCAGTCTGTTAGTTACAGCTTTCCTTCTTTTTTGGTAAAGAACCAAATGTAAGAACAAGACAAAAAAATGAGACCGTATGTCCTTCCCAAAGTCACTAATCCTCTAGTCATAAACCACAATGAAAATGACCTTGAAGATCTTCTGGACAAATAATTCAAAAGAATAACTGTGTATAAGCAATGAGTGAGTGAGTGAGTGAGAGAGAGAGAGAGAGAGAACATAATGAAATGAAGAAGTCAATCTAATATATGAAAAATTGACTTCGATAAAGAGATGTAATTGTTGAAGAGAAGCCAATCTGATGTGAAGCTCTAATGGAAAATTCAGCAATTAAAAAAAAAACTTTAGTGGAAAGCATCATCAACAGAACAGATCAGAGTCAAGGCTGGAAAACCAAATAGAGGATTTGGATCATTCAGTAAAATTCAATCTATGTGTGTGTGTTTGTGTATATAAAACATTGGCAAGCTTTGGGACCTTATGAAAAGAACTAGCCTTCAAATTATGGACATAGGAGAAGAAATAGGAGGAGGAGGAGGAAGAGGAGGGGGGAAGAGGAGGAGGGGGAGGAGGAGGAGGAAGAGGAGAAGGGGTAAGAGGAGGAGGAGGGGGAAGAGGAGGAGGAAGGAGGAGAAGGAGAAGAAGAAGGAGAAGGAGGAGGAAGAAGAGGAGGAGGAGGAAGAGGAGGAGGAGGAGGAGGTGGAGGAGGAGGAGGAGGAGGAGAAGAAGAAGAAGAAGAAGAAGAAGAAGAAGAAGAAGAAGAAGAAGAAGAAGAAGAAGAAGAAGAAGAAGAAGAAGAAGAAGCACAGTGAAGGCACAGAGAATAATTTTAATAAAGCCATAGAAGAACATTCCCACACCACACTATCACACCATGCAGGCATATAGAATACCAAATAGACAGGACCAGAAAAGAAACTCCCATGACATATTATACTTAAGATACTAAAAACACAGAATAAAGAGACAGCATTAAAAGCTGCATGAAAGATAAAGTCACTTATAAAGGCAGGCCCATCAAGATGGCACCAGAAACTTTTAAAGCCAGAAGAACCTGGTAGATAGACTCCAAGTCCTGAAAGACATCAACTCTCAACCTAGGATGTGATACTCAACACAACTACCCATTAAAATTAAAAGATAAATAAAATTAATTTTCATGATTAATAATAGATTAATAGAAATATTACAAATATTAATAGAAATCAAATAGAAATAGAAAACGTAGCCACCTCTACGTAGGATACCTCAGTCTGAAGAGATAAATACACCCAGGAGGGCATGTGCAATAAATGAACAGTGCTAGGACTATTTGTTGTTTTTCAAAACAAAACTCCCAATTGTTCAATTTACCAAATGAGGACTCAGGAGCCAGATGCTGTGGTAAAAGCCTGCTGGATCGAGAGAGGCAGAGAAAGCACTCAGCTGACCTTCCTCCTCAACAGACATCCCAGGAGGGAAAACAGAAACCGCTCTCCTACTCCACATTGTTTTAAAACCTCTTCCTACTGAATGTCCCTCCTTTCCACTTCCTGTTCATCTCTCTATCTGTCCTCCTGACTTCCTGTCACCCTCTAAGTTTTTCTCCTATGTCCACTCCCCGTCAGCTGGTTGCTTGCTCTGCCTCTTGACCTATGGTTGACGTTATTCAATCTTGTTTACAAAAAACAGAAAGCTCTCAGATTAAAGATGTGTGCTAGGGTTGAGCCACACAACTTGAACAGGCTTTTCCAGTACACAGTCTCAGTGTGAGCAAATGTCCCACAACACCACTGGACTAATGGTGTTTGCTAGGGCTGAGCCGCACCACACTTAGAGACAATCTCATACAATCTCAGGGTTCACAGTGCAACAGCAACTAGTCATAAGAGACATAAAA
Source organism: Apodemus sylvaticus (assembly GCF_947179515.1). NCBI lineage: Eukaryota > Metazoa > Chordata > Mammalia > Rodentia > Muridae > Apodemus > Apodemus sylvaticus. The sequence goes on from NC_067485.1 coordinate 10,270,997, forward strand.
GGACACCCAAAAAGTCAACAAAATGGTACATCTTTAACGTGCATTAATTAATCTACATTAACATTAATGTACATCTTTAAGTAATTCCTCCAATAAAAACTTATTAGCATATTGGATTAGAAAACAGAATCTGTTGTTTTGTTGCTTCTAAGAATCATATCTGTCCCACAAATGTAGAGGCTAACTCAGCCAATGGTTAAAAGGCTGGCCTTGTTTGGAGACCTAAAAGTTCCTATATGGGCAGAGCAGCAGATCTGATGGCCAGATTTCTTTGATCATGAGTGTGTCTGGACAATTTGAAGTGTCCAGTTGGAACGTAAACTCTGCTGTAAAACATCCCATTGGTCTGTAAAGCATGGAGAGGCCCAGGTGATCTGAGCTATCGTCCTGCATGCATGCAGCCATCCACCAAGTCACTTCTTAAACACACAGCCACGCTAAAATTAGGTGGCAGATGGTCCTCAGCTTACAATGCGTCAGCTTATGGATTTTTAACTTTATGGTAGCACAAAAGCAGCATACACTCAATAGAATGTGTACTTGGGATTGTGAGCATCTTTCTTTTACTGGGCTGGCAATATGTTGTCTGATAACACCTCTCTTTGTTAGGTTTCGTGAGTGAACCATGGCTCATGGTCAGCTTCAGGAGCCGTGGGACACGAGTGCATACTCTGTAGAGAAGCTGAATGTCCCGTGTCCTGAACACTGTAAACACTGCTGTTCTATAGATTAGGTGTATTAATGCATTTCTAGTTTATCATATATTTCCCCCGATGGCCTCACTGGAAGGCAATCCCATTGTAAGTGAATATATACATTTATGACTAAGTAAATTATATGTTTATATAAGAATAACTACATTTTATGAATGACCCATTAAATAAGCAATATTATATACGATGAAATAGGCTCAAACGTAATCACTACTGTATAGATTGATAAGCTTATTGACAGCTCTTATCTTTGGGTAATAAATTAATGTATAGGTGGTATACCACACAGTTAAAAATAAATGTTGTAAGTCTAAGAACAGAAATAAGAGAAAATCTGACAGTGAAATAATTCAAGAAAAGCAAGGACTGGTGGCCAGGATATAGAAGAACTCTGTGTTGAGTGTGGGGATAGAGAAGGCACCGCCCGCCCTTGACACTACAGTCTTACATGTGATTAATAAAACATAGCTACATCTGTATACTTGAAATTGAAAAAAATCCTTAAAGTGTCTTGTGAATAGAGGCCCTGGGAGGTGATCTATTTACAAAATAGGAAAATATGGCTAAAGATACAAGCAATGGTTTGGCAGAATCACTGGGATTAACCAGGTAGGTAGCAGGGCACCAATAGAGAAAATCAAGCTGTGAGAAGGCAAAGGGGGGGGGATACGGAAGCCGCCTTTGAGCTGCAGTCCTGTGGATGAAGAAGAGTTGCCCACACTCTACCATGGTCCTCAAAGACCATATGTTGTCCTACCACCGTCGGGTCTGCTGGCATCAGAGAAAGGCCAGCTGGCTTACACGGACTCTCAGCCCTCGCTAAGACTGTGCTCACAGGCTATTGTAATCCCTTGAGCTAATTGGACACTGTTTCTGTATCCAGATGCTTTCAAAAGTCTGTGTGGTGATTCAGAGGTATTAAGATTAATCTCATATTGAAAAGGACATCTGTGAAACTGCATCCTCTAAATGTCTTCCAGTGACGTCTACCCGCCTTGTTCGCTGCGGTGTAGACAGCCCCGCAGGGTGGAAAGGATCGAGGAGGTGTCAGGTGACCTTCAACTTCTGCCATCCCGAGTTGGAACTCCTCGTCATCCTCCAGTAATTAGTTTGGATCAATTAAACTTTTGGCTGGGTTCCTGGACTCTTTCTCCAGCCTGAGCTGAAAAGCTGCTTCACTTCCCTTATAGCAAGAGAGGAAGCTGAGGTGGTCTTGAAATCAGGCCGCTGCTCAGCTGCCCACACACCGCTGTGTAGCCATGGCTCCCAACGATATCTCTGGGACCAGAGGCTCCAGTGAGCAGCCCTGAACAATGGGGAAGAAACATACTGCAGCCAAAGGGGAGTCTTTGCTGTCGCACCCCTGGCTGCTTCCTAGATGAAAGGCCCTCAGCCCATCATACATGCAGCGCCGTGGCTAAGCTGCCTACAGGTCTGCGTCCCTCGGAGGACTCTTACAGACACATGCAGTGGAGGCTGGAGAGGCGGCTCAGGCTTAAACGGTTGCTCCTGTGGAAGATGTGAGTTTGGCTCCCAGCTCCCACAGGCAGCTCACAACTGTCTGTAACTCCAGTTTCAGAGGATCTGAACCCTCTTCTGACCTCCGCAGGCACCGTGCATGCACACAGTGCTAGAAAAACACTCATACACGTAAAACAAATCTTTAAAAAGGAAGCATACAGTAATTGTAACTTAGAACATGCTTTGTAGGCACCTTATTACATGACAAGAACATTTCTCAGTCATGTTTCTAGATTGTTCTATCTAACCCTCGCAGCAGGTTCATGGGAGTGCGGTATCGGTATGCCTTTTTGACAAAAGTAAGCTGACTGTTACTTAGAAAAGAATTACTTCTCAGGAGACAGAGGAAGGCAGATTTCTGTGGGTTCAAGGCATCCAGAGTGAGTTCCAGAACAGCCAGGGCTACACAAAGAAAGCCTGTCCAAAAAAAAAAAAAAGGAGATCAAGATAAGGAGATCAAGATAATGGAACTAATGAGAAGATAGATTGAGCGTCAGCTCTTTCCTACCTCCGACTGGCGTCTTCGTCTGTGGACAACTGAGTGAAGAGGTACAGGCGAGGCGGGTGGGGAGTGGGACATGCTAGCCAGGCAATGAGAAATGCTTCGTGGCCGAATGCAACTGGAATTGAGGCGTGGAGGGAGGGTTTTAATTATGTGAGAACTACAGAGGCACTAAGATGCTCCCAAGGGGAGGTCATGGTGGCCGGTGTTGGGATTGTAGTCATCCTGACTTATCCCCGAGAAGATGAGGGCAGACTTGGGCGGAAGGAAGAGGAGTTTAGGATCAAACTGGGCTTGAGCTAGCCTCCGACCTTATCGCTCCCTGAGATCTGTCCACAAAACTGAAAAAAAAAAAAAGGCCTTTAGCCCACACTTTCTTCATCAGCAAGCGTCCGGCATGATTTAACCCAAGGGGTAAAGAAAGCAAGGGGGCCCGTGCTCGTGCCCCAAGCTAACGTGGACATTATTCCCAGACCAGAAGCACCCTGTGGCCCCTGGCAGCCCTGTGGAGCTCTGTGGAGAAAGGCAAAGGGAATGGGAGAAATCAGAGCCTGCTCTCAAGGAAGCCGAAAACTCTTGGGAGAGTGCAGGAGGGTCTGTGTACTCAGCAAGCACGATGGAGAAGGGCGCTTGGATGGGTTTTAGGGCCAACAAATGCTGCTCTATCATGTCTAGAAGTGGGGCACAGGGACTATGACAAGGTCAGGGTGTGGGAGGGACCAGCGGCTCAGGTATTGAAGCCATCAAGGGTACAGGAAGGAGAATCAATAGTCACAACGGTTTTGATGTGCCAGGCAATGTGCCAGGCACTCTGTCTGTGTCATCTAATTAAATTCTTACCGCACACTTCTAGGAGAATAGAGAGACTCAGAAAGGTTAATTGACTTGCCTGAAATCATCCAGTTTTTAAGTTTTTGAATCACATTTGAAAGCAGATACTGCTGGGCTCTCAGCACTCAGCATTGTGAGTGCTTCAGTAAACGCCTTCCTCCTGTCCTCGTGGGCACAGAAAATGAACTAGCCCACCATTAAGCAAGCATCTTGACCACTCAACCCACAGAAACACTCCAATTGTGTGAATGAGTACGAAGGCTGTTTTTCACCTGTTCATAGGAGACATGAGATTCCATTTCTAGACTGCCGTACTCGGCTGTGAGGGAGTGTAAGTAAATGAGCTGCCATTGTGACTAGCACCAGGTCGGTATGAAATAAAAGCAACTTGCTGACGTTGGAAGCCCTCAATATCACTCCAGGGATTCCAGAAACTATGTTGTGACTACGAATCACAGCATCAAACACTTCTCAAAAGTCCTTTGATGTCCCACAACGTTAATTCATGACACCCTTTCCACCAGTCCTCAGGGTTTACCTAGAAAGTTCTAAAATCGCAAAGAAGCACAGAGCTCAGTCCTAAGCCCCATGCAGAGATTCTCAGAGTCCATGCTGAATTTTTCTCAAGCCTATTTTTTCCATGTATTCTTACATATAATATTCAGTGCAAACTCACATTTTTTACATCCCTCGGATATTATCATAGGCTCTTTCTCAATTCCTTATAATCCTTGCTAACGTGCTGTAATGGGTAAAGGCCCAAATGCTGAATGCCTCTGTCAGGGATGACATCTGTTAATTTGTCTACAATATTTGGTTAAAGCACCATGGCTTCAATACTTTAGTGCAATAAATCAACACATAAAATTATTTCCCCAGGACAGACTGTGACTGGCAGAAGAAGTTTGTGTACCTTTTCTGCATCATCTCAAGTTCCCATTATGGACCACTTTGCTGACTGAAGCTATTTCTCTAAATATTTCTAAACATAAATACATGTATGGCATATCTAACATTCATGTTCCTGTCTTAGTCAATGTTCTAAAGCTGTGAACAGACACCATGACCAAGACAACTGTTGTAAGGACAGCATTTAATCGGGGCTGGCTCACAGGTTCAGAGGTTCAGTCCATTGTCATCAAGATGGAAGATGGCAGCAGCCAGGCAGGCATGGTACAGGAGGAGCTGAGAGTTGTACATCTTATTCTGAGGCTGCTAGCAGAATACTGCTAGCTAGAGGCTTCCAGGTAGCAGGATGAGGGTCTTAAAGCCTACACCCACAGTGACACACTTCCTTCAACAAGGCTACACCTCCTCCAACAGGGTCACACCTACTAATAGTGCCACTCCCTGGGCCAAGTATATACAAACCATCACAGTATCTGAGAGTATTTTCTTATTCTTTTATATTTGAGTTCTCATTCACCAGTTTTTCTCTAACTCTGTCTTATTCTCTGCAGTTCAGTACCACAGAAGAAACTCTAGAGTTATTCAAATATGTGTGGGAGTTGTTTGAGGAGTCATTTGTGAATCACATAAAACAGTATGTGCAGATTTATTTTACAATTAGAATGATTTATTTCACAGTGATATCTAGGTATGAGTGAAATTCCTTCATCCCACTGGAGAATATAATGTTTTCTTGTCTCTGTATGTGCCATTTAAATCCGTTCTTATTAAAACATATTTTTGCAGAACTTTCTCTTGTTAATTCTTGACTCTTGATTAAATATCAGATATTCTGTGTGTTTTCCTTTAAAAAATGTTAACTGAATTGTCTACTTTCTGTTTTTTCCTGTATTTATTATTTCTCCCATTTTAAATACTTGTTGCATTTCCCTATTTTGTTTTATATGTATAAATGTTTTGCCTGCAGGTACACCTGTCTCATGTGTGTACAGTACCAGCACAGGCCACAAGAGGGCACTGGATCCTTTGGAATTGAGATTACAGAGGGTTATGAACCACCAAGTGGGTGCTGGGAATGGAACCTAGGTCCTCTGCAAAGCGGCAAGTGAGCAATGGCTCTTAGCTGCTGAACCATTTCTCTAGCTTCTAATTATTAAATATTTTTTAAATATATGACTGTAACATTAAGTTGAATTTTGGTGATTTCTAATTTTAAGTGATTCCCACACAGACTTAACCCTACATTCTGATCCTATAGGTCACATGTAATCAGTCTCCCTCTCTGACTTAGACTGCTATCTTTTTATTCTAGTTAATCATGTGTGCATGTCTGTTTCTGTTTCATAGAGACCATGTTTCTTAGAATTCTATTAAGTATCTAATTTATTGAACCCTTTCCCCCCTGTAGTTCATTATCTTTAAAGGCTTTCTGGTTTTTTTTTTTTTTTCTGTATGTTTAATATAACATCTATTCACCAATCCTGTAGAACACAAGATAGATCCCATAGATGTTTTGCCTTGAATGAAGAATGTGAGCTTTCTCCAAAGTCTCCCATAGTCATATATATATTATCACCCCCTTGTAGACCTGTCTGTATCATTTTAAAAAGTATTTATGTTTTGCCTGTGTGAGTTTATGTGCACCATATACATACAAGTGCCCACAGGGGCCAGGGGCTTTCAGATTCCCTGGAGCTGGATTTACAGAGAATAAATATAAATGAATAAATATAAGCAGTTTGATATGGATGTTGGATCTTCACCTAGCCCCTTAACAGGAGCAGTCAGAAGTGTTAGCCATGGGGCCGTCTCCCTTGCCAGTTTTATTAGTATCTCTATCATTTATGTATGTATGTATTTATTTATTTAGATTTATTTATGTATGTAAGTACACTGTAGCTGTCTTCAGACACACCAGAATAGGGCATCAGATCCCATTAGAGATGGTTTTAAGCCACCATGTAGTTGCTGAGAATTGAACTCAGGACCTCTGGAAGAGCAGTCAGTGCTCTTAACCACTGAGCAGTCTCTCCAGCCCTTAGTATCCCTATCTTTTATTTAAAGTTGTCACTTCTTCCCTTTTCACCACCAAGTTCTCAAACATTCTTCTTACTAGGCTGTGTTATACCACAGCAAGACAGGAGACCCCTGTGTAGCAGCATCTTCATTTATGCCTCTAATTTATAAAACACAGATTATCATCAGTTTCTAATGCAGTGGGTAGCCATGCTTAATTATTTTTTACATCATTTCCCACTAATGTGTTTAGGGGAAGTGATTATTGGAGATGTGTCTGAAACACTAGAACTGCCATCTGGGAGACAGATGGCCCACAACAACGCAAGAGCCACATCATCCAGCAGGAAAGTAGAATTATGCCCCATGTGCATTGCAGGTGGGTGGGACTCCATGTTAGTGCATGTGCATGAATCCTCCCGTGGTTAGAGCTGTCGGTGGTTGTGGCCCCAGATGAGAGCATGGGGCCAGCACACAGAGTTTAATATTGAAGCAAATCCATGTATTTCTGCACTTGAACAATGTTTCTTTTCCACACTTTTCCACACTTCAAGGTGGCACAGGCACTTGGAAGCCATTGCTCTGTTAAAAAAAAATCATTCAGCCTACAGAAAGCTGGCAATTGTCTTTCAGTGATAATCATTTCTACAATTGGAGGCAGAAACAGACGTTGAAGATAGAGGGGTAGACAGGCATCCAAGTGCACTTCTTCTCCCTTCTCTGTCCAACGGTCTTCCATTTGTCTTCTCTGCAATGTGACAAACCTGATTGATCACTAGTTCAGACTGTCAGCTTTCATCTAGCAAATATGAGCAGTGTGCAGCCTGGTACCTGACTGAGGGTGATATTGCAGGTTAGGATGTATCCAGCAGGGATAAATGCAACAATGTATCCAAGGCCTTGCAAAGGGGTCATGAAAGATCTTACAGCTCATCCCAGACAACCCAGGGTGTCATCCAGGAGCTAGGGTTTGACTCCAGACTGCTCCAAGAGCTATACTCCCATCTTTAGAACACAAGCAGCTGCCTTACAAACTCAGTGTGGCTCTCTGAGTAGGAGCTAAGCCTGCTAGGTGCCCTGCACTGTACAAGACAGACATTGTTATTATGAGGAAAGAGTCCTAAATATTAGTACCCTATGGGATGGAGAGGTGGCTCTGTGGTTAAGAGCATTTGCAGAGGACCTGAGCTCAGTTCCCAGCATTTCCATGATGATTCACAACTGCTTGTAACTCCAGCCCCACGGGATTACATGTCCTCTGACCTCCAAAGGCTCCTGCTTGCCCATAGTACACATACACTCACTCAGGCAAAATGCTTATTATATACATAAATAAAAGTAAATAATTAAATATTTTAAAAAGAAAAATAGTGGGCTGAAGAGATGGCTTAGTGGTTAAGACCATTGACTGCTCTTCCGAAGGTTCTGAGTTCAAATCCCAGCAACCACATGGTGGCTCACAACCTTCTATAATAAGATCTGATGCCCTCTTCTGGTATGTCTGAAGACAGTTACAGTGTACTTATATGAATAAAATAAATAAATTAAAAAAAAAGAAAAATAGCATGAAACCATGCTATTGTGGTAGCCACTAGAGAAGTCGATAAAGTGCTTAAGAATGAACTTAACCAGGGAAAGAAAAGCCTTCCAGAAAGCAAACCTTAAAATATCAAGGAAACACAAATGGAAAGAAAACTATTTTAAATTCATGGTTTAATCTTGATAAAAATGTCCATTTATCAGAAATAATTAAGAGATTCAATGAATCCCTCATCGAAGTATCAATAGCATTCCATACAGAACTGGAGAAATCAACTCTAAAATCGGAATACAACCACAACCCCCTGGAACAGTGTCTTAGTTAGGGTTTCACTGCTGTGATGACACACAATGACAAATGGCGATTCTTATAAAGGTCAGCATTTAATTGGGGCTGGCTTCAGTTTCAGAAGTTCAGTCCATTATCATCATAGTGAGAGCATAGCAGCGTGCAGGCAGGCATGGGGCTGGAGGAGGAGCTGAGAGTTCTACATCTCAATCTGAAGGCAGAAATCAAGAGACTGTCTTCTGCAGGCAGCCAGGAGGAGGCAGTCCTCCCCCCACTGGGCGGAGCCTAAGCATAGGAGACCTCAAAGCCCGCCTACACAGTGACCACTTCCTTCAACAAGGCCACACCTCCTCCAATAAGGCCACACCTCCTCCAATAAGGCCACACCTCCTCCAATAAGGCCACACCTCCTCCAATAAGGCCACACCTCCTCCAATAAGGCCCTGCCTCCTAATGGTGTCATTCTGTACGGCCAAGCATTCAAAGACATAAATCTCTGGGATCCAAACCTATTTAAACAACCACAAATGGCCAAAGCAGTCTTGAGTCCAAAGAACAAAGGAGGAACTATCACATTGCCTCACTGCAGAATATACTGCAAAGCTGCAGCCATTGAAGCAACAGGGTATAGGCATCAATAGAGACACACAAGCAGGTAGGAAAGAATCGAGACTGTAGAAACCCACACATACACAGATGGTTCCTGGCAAAGACACAAAAACACACATCGAAGGAAACAGCGCCTTCCATAAATGGTGCCGAGCACACTGGATGCACGTGAAGACCACGGGCCCTGGACTCTTCTCCTTTACACCACAGAACGTCAACTCAAGAAGGATCAAAGCCCAAACGCCAGCCGGGAAATTCTGAAACGACTTAAAGAAGACATGGGTATGACGTTTACAGACGCTGCTCTATGCATTATTCTCTAGGGAGAACCTCAAAAGGACAGGAAGGAAAAAACCGAAAGCGAAACCTGACAGATGCAGGAAACTAAAAGACCCCGCAGACTGAAAAGACAGCGATCAATGGCCTAACCAGACAGTCCACAGCATGGGAAGCTGTGAGGTGTCTCTTTTACCTGGCAGAGTGTTAAAATATCTAGAATATTGAGAATTCACAGGGTTTAGCAAGAAAAGAGCTCAGTAATTTAATTTAAAATGAAGAAATGACAGGAATAGATACATCTCAAAAGAAGAAACTCAAATGGCCCATGAATGCACAGAAAAGATTCAGGAGCACTAACCATCTATTAGTGTTAGCCATCACCCCCAAGGCAAATGGCAACTGCAAAAAAAAAAAAAAAAAAAAAAAATCTAAGAAGGGTGTAGAAGAAGAAATTTCATGGCCAGTAATGGGGGCGTGAATTAGGATGGCTGCTCCAGGGAGTGGCACAGAAGTTCTGCAAAACACTAACAATAGATCTTCATAACAGATTAGCATAGAACACAAGAGGTCTGTGCTTCAGCTACCTGGTCATACACCAGCCCTTAAAGGATATAAAATCACATACCAACGAGATAGCCACGCACTCACATCTATCACCATCTCACCATTCTCTAATAGCTGAGACAGAGAACTGGCCTGCCTGTCCAGCAGCACATGAGCAGGTAAACTACAGAGTCAAAAAGAACGAAACCCAGTCCTCCCACCGCGACGGGCAGGAGCAGAACCTGTGATGTCAAATGGAATAAGGCAGGCGGCCGGCACGGACAGGCTCCAGGTTCCTGCTCTCTTTCACTTCCCGGGGTCAAGGAAAAATGTCAACTGCTAACAGAATAGGAAAGGCAGAGGTGGGAAGAAAGGTATGAAATGGAAGGTTGAATTTAATCACTGCATGCTAGTTACATACATGTAAATATTGCACTGAATCTCATTAATATGTACAATCCAGTGTATTAATTTTAAAAAGAAACAAAATTTCCAAGGCCCTGGATGCAAAGTCTTACACTAGTGTACTCTGTGAGTCCTCATTCCCATGCCGGGAATGGAAGAGGTGGAGGATGATCACAGGGAAGAGGGTGGCAGGGAGGACCATCATAGGGAGGATGGTGGCAGGAAAGATCATCACAGGGAGGATGTGGCAAGGAGGACCATTATAGGGAGGAGGGTGGCAGGGAGGACTGTCACAGGGAGGAGGGAGGCAGGGAAGAACGTCATAGGGAAGAGGGCAGCAGGGAGGATCATCATAGGGAGGAGGGTGGCAGAGAGGACTGTCAAAGGGAGGAGGGTGACAGGCAGGACTGTCACAGAGAGGAGGGTGGCCCAGGAAGCCAGGAGGGTGAAGAAATTCCGAGGAGCTGTGGGCAGATAAGATGTGCGATCTTCACTTCTGTCGAAGGCTGCTAGGCAGACAAGCAAGCACACACGCACACAGATGGGCTCACAGGATGCACAGAGGTGGGCACACTCACTACAGACACACCCCACTGGCAAAGGCAGAGACTCAGGAACGACTCTCTGACCTCAAGGCCATGCTATACAGAATGACACAAATATGTCTGAAAAAAATTATATAACAGTTGAAATCACTCTGTACTCTGGGGTTCCCCAGACATTAGGTATCAGCTAACTTGTGCTGACTCTGACCCCAAATTGTCCACTGTTAGTCATGATTTAGCCGATTTATCCCAGACACCCACCTCAGCGCCATGTTGTGTAACTATAATCTGCCCCTGTGGTCTTCTGTTTTCAGCATTACCTGTCTCCAGATTTTCAAGCCTTTAGCTTTAGACTGGAAGGAACCCAGCCCTGTGGCTGGCGTCTCTGGTTCCTTATGGGCTCTGCTTCTTTGAAGAATTCTGGTAGATCAAACGTGGAGATTTGGGGAGGGTGTGAATGAGAAGTGACTTGTTAATTGGGTTTTGAAGAATGAGTGAGACTGTGCTAGTTCCAAGGGTGGGAAAGAAGCATCGCTAGCTTGGAGAAATGGTGGTAAAGAATGGGTCTAATGGAGAGCTTCGGAGGGCCCGGAGCGCAGAGCGAAGGCCGCACGGAGGGCACCTCGTCCATTTTGCGCTGCTGTGGCAGAGGAGGGCCGGGCTATTTATAAAGAGCAGATGGTTATTCCTCACAGTTTGGGAGGCTGAGAAGCGGAAGTTCTTGGTGTCAGTAGACTCCCTCCCTGGTTCTACATAGCATCTTCTGCGGCAAATTCCAGAAAGAAAAAAAAAAAAAGGAACACTATTTCTCACACAGAAGACTGGGTAAGGAGGGATTTTCTCTCCTGGAACCTTTTGTATAACAGTATCAATGTACACACCAGGGCAGGGCCCATGTGAACCAAACACAGAACACCAGGCCCCACCTCCTAATGCTCGGGCTCAAGACCTTTCCAGTGCACAGATTTTGGAGGGCCCACTCAGAAGATGTCTGGGCCGTAGCAGCAGCACGGGTGTCAGGAAGCACTGCGTGGCGCCTGTCAGGGAGCACCAGGAGAGGCTCGACTGTGAGGTCAGCATTGAACCAAAACACAACGAAGGCCTTTGTTCTCCCACACGGAGCCACTGGCACGCTTTGCGTAAGGGATGAGATGGGTTTGGTCCCAGTCATTCAACCCGATGCAGTAGCAGAACTGGGCTGGGGTAAACATGGAGTTGGGACGGACAGACGATTGAAGTGGCGCAGGGGACATCATTAAGGAAGCTGCGGCTGCAGGCAGGGAGAGGCATCTTTAGAGAGCATAAGCAAGTCTTCCGCTTGAGCTAATGTGACCATACATCAAAGGTTCCCCCAGAACAAAGTGTACAAACACACAGAGCCTCTCCGCGACCTTTGCCGACTCCTGGTTCTATTAAACTCTTAAAGGAAACCGTGAATTTGGCCTTATATCCATGGGAGTGAGTGGGACACTAACATGCCCACCTAAAACAATTCAACGTCTTCTTAAATCATGGCTCCACAATCATTTTAAAGCACAATTGTTCACTTGTGTGGATAAATCATGCAGAGAGAACCCCAATGAGTCTCATTGGAAAAGGGCTCTGTACATGGGCTACTAGTTCAATATTCCTTCAGTGGACGGCCCCTGCCCCTAAGAGAAACCATCTCAAAACCTGACCATGCCTGGTTTATTTCTGAAGTAGAGTAAGGCCCACAGTGCCCCCTCCTGGCATCTTGGATATATAGCCTCTTGAGAGCTTTTTTGGATTGTTTTTGCCTAATGAAATGGTTGTTAATGTTAGTTTTCGCTATATGGAGATCGAAATAAATGAATCGTTTGGGGACAATGGTTGCTGTTGAAATGGGGATCAAGAAGGAAGCTAATTTTGGTTGGAAAATGTAAAGGAGACAGGTGAAATATTAAGCAAAAGGTTAAATTGGGTATCTGAAATTAGGTTGTGTCAATGGTACACACACACACACACACACACACAAAACCCCAAAGAGATCACCACATCTGTGCTCACCCAGGAGACCTTTATCAAATTCTCTTATAAGAGTGCATGTGATATAAATTGTATAGAAGGGATTGCTAGAAAATATCAAGACTTGTAAACAAGGTTACAGACCCTGAATCTAACATCTGTACTTTTAGAGTCTATTCTAAGGGGTAGAGAACCAAAATGTATAAAAGAGGCGTGTATAAAAGATTCTCAGGCTAAGTAGATGGCTCAGTGGGTAAGAGGGCTTTGCAGAACAAACATGAGGATCTGAGTTCAAATCTCTCCTACCTAAAGATAGGGGTACCGTGTGCCTGGTACCCCAGCACTGGAAACAGATTCAAGAGGACAAGGGGAGTTTGCTGGCCAGCACACCAAGCCAAACCTCAGACTACAGGTTCTTTGGTGAGAAATCCTGTCTCAAAAGAACAAAGTGAAGAGTGACCGAGGGGAAGCCAGTGCCCTCTCTGGCTTCCTTGTGCGTGCCCATGAGTGTGCACATGTGCACACATATGCCTACACCATGCCTACAATGTGAAGGCACTCAGTAGCAAGAAAGGAAGCTGTAAGTGATACCAGTTGACCATCCCAACATGGAGAAAACATCTAAATTAAGTTGTTGCATCTATAATGGTGCCACTTAAAGACAAAGCTAGGACATTCAATTAGGTCAGAATGTGTAGGATGTTAAAAGAAAAGTCCGTATGTGCCAAATGTACTAGAGATGTGTGGAAACAAGGAGGAAAATCTTTGCAATCTTAGACAAGTTTTCTTAAGAAGAGCAGGTAATGTCTGACGGCAAGGAGGAGACCAAACTACTGCGGTAAACTGACAGAGATGAACGCATTCAAGGTTACGCTGAGACCTTCTAGAAGTCTTTTGTTTAAAACTTTTCGATGTCTATATTATTTTGTTTGGGGATGTTTACCCCAGAAAATGGTTATGTACATCCAAAATGAGAATAAGGATTGTCACCAACACACATTGGGAGCCAGAGGATGATCACTTAGCGATTATGGGCTGTGTGCTAGGTACCTTGGCAAGCACCCAGAGGCTAGCAAATGCTTCTGCTCTCAAAGCACTGACCAGCAGTTGCCATGATTAAATGAGGAAGCTGACACCAGAAATGATTGCATGTGACTTCACCCGCCCACACACACACATAAACTGTCCTGAGAAAGATCAGAGACATCAAAGAGTCACCACTGAACACTTAAGAAGCAGCCACCCCGACAGAGAGATCTGGGACACACCACAAGGCTCTCCATAGCTCTCGGGAAAAGCAAATCTGTGCAACGCTCTATAACGCTCCTGTCTCAACAGTGGGATCAGCCAGACCCACACACAAGACTGCTGACGTGGGAGAGAGGTCGGTGGAAAGTGGAAACGAAGTCTGGTGTTAGAAGATGCCTGTTCTAATCCAACCATGCCCATCACCAGCGAGAACTCAGGACAGTCAGTTACTCCTCACCCAATAAGGTTGTACAGTGAATGAGTCGGTTTCAAACAAGATATACACTTTGTAAAAGGTAGTGTTCTCTTTTTATTTTTAACTGACAAATAAGGTTGTGTATTAATCACCTACATGTGATCTTTTGAAATAGGTACACGTCACTGCCTGATGAAACCCAGCTCCCAGCCCATGCAACAACTCCTGTACTTGTCAGTTTTTGTAATATGAAAATCTAAAACTACTGGCAATTTTCAGCAGGAGGGACGACTTCGTATACAAACAAGCATGAAGACCTAAGTCTAAATCGCTAGCACACATGTTAAAGGCAGGCACAATGCCTCACATCTCAATCCCAGAGAGACAGCTAGGATCTGGCACTCACTGGCCTGAGACTTCCAGAGTCACTGAAATACCTGCTGAGCAACTGAGGAAGATACGCCACAGTGACCTCTCATCTCCACTCAGGCGCACACAAACATGGCCACGCACTCATACGTGCGCATGCGCACATGTATCCCGGACACCACCACACACACTGTTAGCAACTTTCAAAAAGAACAATAGTCACCCTTGAGTGCATTTATCATAGCTGAAGGTTTATGTCTTTCAATCTACTCTACAGCGCCCCCAAAAAGTTGTTTTTTATTTTTGCAAAGCTTTCTGAAGTCATTAAGCTGACCGCCAGATGGCAGCAGCATCCGGCTCCATTCGCTTTGCAACAGGCTTATCTTCAAACTTCACAGCCCACTGACAGCAGCACGGGAAAGCACAACTCTACTCCATTTGGGGATGCCTCTAAGAACAAAGAACAAACTTCACGTGAGCTGCGATGATTAGATTTTGCACATTAGCGGTCCCCAAATTCAGAATCCCTCTCATTAGAAAGAGCCGAAGGTCAGGGCTGGAGAGATGGCTCAAGGGTAAAGATCACCAGGTGCTTCTCACAGAGGATCCGGATCTGAGCCCCAGAACCTACATGGATCTCACAACTGTCTGAAAATTCCACAAGGAATCCAATGCCGGCTCCTGGCCTCTCCATAGGCACCAGGCACACAGGTGGTGCATAGACATACAGAGCCAAAATACTCATATGCAAAAGATAAAAATTAAAATGCAGAGGAAATATTCTGTCATCACTTGATAGGATCACAGGGGAGTGACTTGAGCAGCACCCTCCCCTGCCACCCAGTTCAGTCACAGGACACCCAAACACCCAGCCTGTGGCGCCTCCCTGTGGGAATCTGGGAAAAAAAGGGGGGTCATTATTTTTCTTGGAAAAGTTGTTACTGTATATGTGTGCCAGCCACCAATCAGTCCTTAGACCCAAGAGGTTTCCTCGATTAGAGAATTACAGTAGCCAAAAGGCAGAAAGTTATTCATCCACCTGCCCAGGTTTCCAAATCACAGAAGAGGCGTGCAGGCAGCAGACTAGCTTCCTGTCCCACGTCAGGCCAGTTACAGGACTCAGCTCTTAAAGGAACACCAGACCCGAGTCATCAAACACACCTAAACGTGTTGTTATTCCAGGAGCAAAACAAATGAGAACAATACAAGCAAAAATTAAAATATCTTAAGTACCAATCAGAAGAGAAGTTTTTGTCAGGTATGGTCTGACAAATTTATTTAATATAATTAGACTCCTAAAGGACATGTTATTTGGTAACTTGGTGTTTCTACCTAATTGTAGCTTTTCAAGTCAAAACATTTACTTTCACATTTTTAGGTTTGCGGTAATATAATTAATTAAGCCATTTCTCCCCACAAGAAAACAGTGGAGTTTCTTTTGTGTTAGCCAACTACTTCTAA
Source organism: Apodemus sylvaticus (assembly GCF_947179515.1). Lineage (NCBI taxonomy): Eukaryota > Metazoa > Chordata > Mammalia > Rodentia > Muridae > Apodemus > Apodemus sylvaticus. The sequence continues at coordinate 10,286,958 of NC_067485.1, forward strand.
GCTAGAGCCTTACCTTGGGGTGGTTGATAAAGTCTGTGAGGCTCCATGGGAGGAAAAGGGTTTTCCTAAGACAGTGGGCATCACCTGCAGATGGCTTCTTGGTTAGGGGTGGGGCTTTTGCCTATTTCCCATTCTTGGTGCTGAAATTTTTGTCTGATTTGAACTTTTGCCGGTCTTATGCATGATATCTTTGTCACTTTATTTGTTACCTGCCCTACTGTGTCTAGAAGATTCTGTTTTCTTGAAGTCATCCATTAAAATAAAGAAATTAAAACCCAACCACCTTTCTTCGTTCACTGGAGGGCACTGTCTTCAGAGTTTTTCTCACCCTCGCCAAGGTCCTTAGAAGGGACAGTTTAGAAACCTGGTTTGCAGGCAAGGCTTCCTGTAGTGGGATTGAATGGGGCACCAACCCAATCACAAAACCTTTGATCTACAATCTGCCCTGCCTGCAAGAGGCACTGGGGCAGTGATATCACAGAACTTGTAGGAGTGGTCAACCACTTACTGGTCTAATTTGAGGCCCACATCTCAAGAGGAAGGCCACACCACACACTGCCTGTATAACCAGGAATCTGAGGCTGGATAGCTCAGAGACCTCTGATTTCTCTGATTTAATTTTGTGCATCCATTTTGCAACAATCTTATTCATGTTGGTCTCCAATACCTCTTGTTCCTCATCACCATTTCTGCAAGAATACTGTGAATCTTGTCTAATCGGAATAGTAAACCCAGTTCATGGACATTTAAAAAAAAAAAAACCATTTGTCTCATGTTGACACAAATACTTGAGTTAGATCTAAAATTCAAAGTCCACTTTCTGAGGAATCCACACAGAAGACAAGGTTTAGTGCTGCACAATGTCTAGAAATCCGTTTGTTGTGCCAGATCCTCTGATTGATCATCCTCTGGGGTAATTACAAACATCCTCATCCTGCTTAGGGATAAAATGGAGGATCTCCTGATGATTTGCTCTTCCTCGCCTTCACTATAGGGCAGGTAGACCTTGGAGACCAGAGGCTTCCCGTGGTTGCTGAAGGTGGCTGGGCAGGGTTGACCTGGTGGGGACTGAGGGCTGGGGCCAGGGTGGGCTTTCGAGCCTCACCTTTGGGAGCTGCTACTGCTGCTCCCCTATGGGCCCCTCTTACCCAGCATTTGTTCCTCACTGAGACACTTTCCATTTTCCCTGTTGCCAACGATGCTGTCTTTAACATTTTCACAGGTAAGTCCTTCTACTTTTCTGTACATCTTCAGTTACGTCATCTCTATATTACAGAGTAAATTCCCCAAATTAAAGGATTAGAAACCAGATTGTGTTGTTTTTTAAAAAAAATGTTTTTAATGTGTATATGTTCCATGAGCATGGGGGATGCAGCAGAAGTCAGAAGAGCACGCAGGAGCTTCTGGAACTGGGGTTCTGGGTGGTTTTGAACTTCCGGTGTGCTGCTGCAAACTGTAGGTCCTCTGCAAGAGGACTAAAGACTCTTCCCTGTAAGCCACGCCTCCAGCCTTTGGTTACATTGTTTCAAGACCTTTGGTTACATGTTTCAAGACAGTTGGTTACGTTGTTTCAAGACCTTTGGTTACATTGTTTCATGGCCATTGTTTACACAGTCTTTGCTGAGCAATGCTGTAGGTAAGACTTAAGGAAAAGCTAGTGCAGCCTAAGAACTTGTTAGGCAGCTGCAACTACAGCGCAGGTCAAGAGACAGCATGCCACCAGAAACTCATATCCTTAAGCCCCTAACACTGCTCTTCCTGCTCTGAAGCAGAGTTACTATCCCAGCATTCAAGAGCATAGATGAGTTCTCCTGGACCCGAGTCTTGTCAAGTAACTGCAGCCGCGTAACTCACGCTTTAGGTCTGATGTCTTTTACTCCATAGTCTGTTTCTGAGATGTGTCACCTGACCTCTGATATGCATTTCTATGACTGTCTAGCGGGTGTTCATATGTGAAAATACCATAATGACACATGCCACCTATTGTCCTGGCTGTGGACACAGAGGTTGTTGATGCTTTCACGTCTAATGAGAAATAAAAAGATACACACGTATTTCTGTGTCTTTTGGTACAAACTTTTCGGTCTTTCTGCATACACACATAAGTTTGTTAGATGATGCTAGGCAGTTTATCTCAGAGGATGTGCCAGTGTTCACTTCTGCCTTTGGTGTGTGACATTTCTAGTGGCTCCTGGTTTCTTTAATAAAATAGTCATTTACATCTCAGCAAGTGTGGTAGTGGGACAGTAGAACCGTACTGTGATTTCAGTTCTCACTGGGTGTCTTTCCATTGGGCATCTCCAGCAAGGTCCCTCTCAGACCATTTATCTACATACTCTGAGTCAGTTTTCTTATGAATTTTAAGAATATAGATATGAGAACTGCACTGTTCATATTCATTGCAGACATGTCTTCTTCACACCCTGTGGTTTGTCATTTTACAACCCCCATGGCATGTTTGATGAACATAAGTTGACATTTTTTTTCTAAATGTTTTACTTATGTGAACGACACATGTGTGCAGTGTCTTCAGAGTCCAGAAGAGGGTGTTGGGTTCTCTGGAGCTGGAGGTACATGCTGCTGTGAGCTGCCCAGCATGGGAGCTGGGGACCAAAGTTGAACCCTCTGCAGGAGCTGCAAGTTTCCCAAACTTCTGCACCCTCTCTCCAGCCTCCGAAATCCATAATCTTAATGAAGAACAATTTATCAAAGATTTTATTACAGAGCATATTTTATTCTACTTTCTCTCATTTCATAGATTGAAAATACTAAATCATGGGAGGGCTGTCAGACACTAAGATTTAAATGTGAGCATTTGACTCCAGAGCCCAAATCCCTAAATAGTAGGCTATATTACATTTTTAAAATCTTTAAACATATTTGATGAGAGTTTCATACATAATCCATCTAAAGTATATGTTTTCTTTTCATTGGCATATATTCATTGTACATGGTGATGGGTTTCATAAAGAAATCTCCTTCAAGTGTGGCTTGCCTTCCAAACATCCCTCACTCCCCCTTCTTTCTTTCCTCTTTCCTTCTACTTGTCTTGTCTCTTGTTGTGTGCACTGTGTGTTTGTGTTTGTGTGTGTGTGTGTATGTGTATGAATGTGTGCTCTGTGTTTGTATGTTTTTGTGTGTGTGCTTGTATGCATGTATGTATATATGTGTTTGCATGCTTGTGTCTATGTGTGTGTTTGTGTGTGTGTGTGTTTGTATGCATGTGTGTATATTTGTGTGTGTTTGTATGTATCTGTGTGTATCTGTGTGTGTATGTGTTTATGTGTTTGTGTGTGTATGGTTTCTGTGTGTGTTTGTTTGTATGCATAGGTGTGTATTTGTGTGCATTTGGATGTTTTGGTGTATGTTTGTGTATGTATGTATGTATGTATGTGTGTTTCTGTGTGTGTTTATATGCATGTGTGTATATTTGTGGTGTGTGTGTGCATGTACACATGATATATAAAAAACCCCAGGGTCTACAAATAAGAGAAAACCAACCTAGTATTTGTTCCTTTGAGTGAGTCTGGCTTATTTTGCTTAATGATTACTAGTTACAAGAGTTTTTACCACTGGGCAGTGGTGGCGCATGCCTTTAATCCCAACACTTGGGAGGCAGAGGCAGGAGGATTTCTGAGTTCCAGGACAGCCAGGGCTACACAGAGAAACCCTGTCTGGAAAAAACCACACACACACACACACACACACACACACACACAGAGTTTTCACCAATGACATAATTTGATTCCTGTTTATGAGTGAATAAAGCTCTATTACACATATACATATATACAGATACAATATAATTACAGATATGTATGTACAGATACATATTTATAATCAGTTTCCTTATCCATTCACATTGATGGACACCTAGGCTGACTTAAAGTTTGACTATTATGAACAGTGTGCAATAAACATGGATAAGCAGGTGTTCCTGTGGTATATTGGCTTAGAATCCCTCCGGCGTGTACTCAGCAGTTGGAGGGAAGGGTTATGTGATAGTTCTATTTTCAGTTTTTTCGTAGGAATCGCCATAAGGATTCCACAGTAGCTAAACTAATTTACACTCCTACCTTCACTGAATGCCTTCTCCCCCAGGCACTCCACAGGATTCATTTGTTTTCATTAGGATGATCTCAGGGAAGTTCTCATTTACATCCCCCTGCTGGCTAAGGACCTGAGCACCCAGAAGCATCAAGGGAAGACTCATTTCTTCTGTGTTACTATGTTTCATTTTCTCATTTCTTCAGTGTTACTGTGTTTCATTTCCCCACAAATCGCAGGTGTCTAAATCTGTGAGCCTCTTCCCTTTTCTACTGCCCTTGCTGTTTTGAGCGCTGTTACTACTGCCTCTGTGCAGGGCTGCAACTCAGGCACTTCCAGGCTTTAGCAAAACTCTTCTGGCTATACTCAGCTCTTTACTCGCCATGTAAATTTTATGTTTCTCGATTTCCATAAGAAGATGTATGCAATCAATATATTTGGTTGCATCGTGTATGTATGTAAATCAAATTGAAATAATTTATTTAAAATAGCCATGTTGTCTAAGGACATGGAAGAATCTCTTATGCTTTTCCTCTTTGAATTATGATGTTTGCTAAATAGAGGTCTTACATGTATTTCATTACAATCTTACCTAATATGTATCTGCAATGCTACTGTGAATATGTTATGACATTTGATTGCCTATTTATGGGGTGCTTGTAGAAATGTAAGGGACAATGGGCTATTGACCCTGTGTCCTGTAATCATCATGGGGTCTCTTACCCCATGTAATTAGCAAGATTGTTGTCTACACACCAGATTTTTAATTTCTTCCTCTCAAACCTTTATGGCATCACTTCTTTACTGTACTGTATTTTTCCAGTCTAGGATTCTCAGTAAATTTCATGTAAACATTTAGAGATTTGAATAATAAGGTTTTCTTGGAGATTTGAGAAGCATAAATGATTGAATTTTATCATTTTATCTCTTGAAAATATCATGCGACTTTTTTGTTCTGTGCATATTAATATGATAAATCAATATGATTACTTTGAAAATATTCAAGACTCTCAAGTTCCTGTTTGTCTGATAGACACACACACACACACATAGAATTTAAAGAAATGTAAGCAAATAGAAACAGTTTATATTTCTTTCACTGTATTAGCTATAATTAATACATAAAAATACTATGAACTGCATACACATACATACTACACATTACATATAACTTATACAACATGCATTATAATACATACATTTATATTTACATAAATCTTGCTGGATTCTGCTTGCTGACATTTGCGTGGTCCACCCTGAAATGGATATAAGATAGGTCTATGGTTTCTCTCACTTTACAGCTTCCTCATCACAGTACAGCTTTACAGGAAGAGTTGGGCAATGTTTCCTCTTTCCCTATCAGGAAGGATCCATATGTGCTGACATTATTACTTCTTGAAACATAATGATGTACCAGTGATTCCCAGTACCTTACACTTCACGGGCAAAGGATTTTAATGGTTAATATAATTAAGTAGAGCCTGAAATTTTCTGACATCAGTTTTAACAAGCTATGTTGTTCATTTCATCTAAAGCTTCAGTCACATTGACTGTGACGTAAACTATATGATAAACGGTCTAGCAAGACTGATTTGTATGTCCTCTGACACTCCCTGCCTTGCTTGGAGCCTGTAACAGGGTCAGACAGCTCAGAGCAGTAGAAACTGAAGCCTTGAGAGCAGCCAGAAGGAAGCCTTTCCCAACAGTGGTTGCTCTTACCCATCACATGACAAACAAGTACCAGTCTCAGACACAAGAAGCCAGAAGCTTGCACGGGGAGAGAGCTCTCGCCAGAATTCTCTCAGTCCAGAAGTCTGGTGTCCCCTGTTATTTCTGCTGGATATGGAAGCATCTTCTCACTGCTATGAGCATTTGCTTGGTATTTGTTGTCTGCCTGCTGCTTGCGGTGTGTTCTAGGTCTGCTTGCTGCATGCTTAAAAAGCTCTCTCTCTCATAAACAAAAGTAGGTCTACTGTAGCTCATTTCTGGACAAGAGATGGATGGAAAACTGTTGGTGATACATTCTTACCATGGTTTCTTACTGATGTTTGGCCTGCTTTGTGACCTCTGATGATAGTGTATCTTGTTTTTTACTTCCCTTGGGTCACTGGCAACAGTTCTGGGCTGTTACTATGGGAGGAAACAATGCTGACTTTGCTGAGTCTGTTCTGTTCTCTAATTCAATCATTCTGCATCTATTTTTATTGTTTCCTTTTCTCTTCTTTCTCTAGAGTTCAATTGCCCTTTCCAAGGACTGCTTGCAATAGCTAAATTATAAAACTTTAGGCTCCTTATTTTTGCTAAAATATGTACTCAAAATGATAAATATATATACCTCTAAGGATGTTACCAGCTACAACTCAAAAGCTTTTTATCACTTGTTTATAATGTTTTTATTTTTATTTATAATTCCTTTATATAATGGATTTTAAACTATTGCCAAGTTTCCACATGCGTTAAAATTTCCTATTAATCTTTTATTACTTATTTCTAATTTAATATAACATATCAAAGACCTAATAAGTGTACTAAAGTAGCTTTTTAATATAAATTTGTATAAATATGTATGGATTTATTTGCATACATTTAAATCCCATGACATAGTATTATTATTTAACACAATCTCTTTGCTGCTTAGGAACACTTTTGCCCCTTACTCTCCCAAAGTTAAATAAAATTCTGGTTTAGTTCACTATAAACTTCAAGGTTTATTTCACTTTTTTTTGCACTTTGAAATTTTTATGTACTCACAGTATATATTTACTTAAAGTCTTGATATTGCTGGATATGCTAAATAGATATTTAAATACTATTAACATGCAGTGTCCCTGTGCTCCTGGTAGGACAGGTGCTATTCTTTGGGATCCTCCAAGGTCTATCCCTGCTGTCTACAGTGGCTGGGGAGATGCGATCTTAATTGTCCAATTTTGTTGACTACGAGGCTCATGTTCTTAAAATTTTGAAGTCATCTGAAGTTCTGGGGACATTACCTTCCTCCAGAGGGGATTTGAAGATACTTCTGGAAGACAGTTGGTCAAGAGACACATCACCATAGTGCAGCTAGGAGCCTTTGTTTCATCCTTTGTGAAGGCTGGCCTAACTATGTAGCTGTATGGGACTGGGTGGGGAGGAGGGGGCAGTTGCAAATGTAGGGTTGTTTGCTAGGGCCCCTCTTCCTTGGGAGGCCCTGAAACCTGATCTCCCCATCCAATGAGATCACAGGAAACAAGCCCCTCCCTGTGTTCGAGTGACCCCAGAACTGTGGAATCCAACCCCAAGTGACCAACAGTTTCATACTGTGTAAAAAAAGGTGACCACACTCTGCAAAGAATACAACTCAAAACTAAACTAAACCATCGAGCTGGTTTCAAATGGTAGAAGCTGGGAGTGAATTGCTCTGAAACCATACTTGCCTAAACTCTGCTGTCTGAACAAACTGCAGACTCAAGCACTGAGAATAACAGGCCTGGCTAATTAATAAGCTGCTAATTAATTAGCCATTAACTATGATTGTTGAATAAATATTCCAATAAATTACCATGCCACTCATTCATTGATTCTTATGTCCAACAAATATTGATTTAGGACAAACACAGACGACTTTCAGCAAAGCTCTTGGAACACAGGGTTGTCCCTGAGGGATTCAAAGGGCTTAGGGACAGTGACCCAATAGAGAACTGGCTTGTACTGCTCCTCAGGAGCCTCAGAGAAAACAATCTGAGGATCAAACAGAGCATGTAATGAATTTTACCCACAGACCCCTAGGAAAGGGGTGGGTAAGCTGATTAATCCTTGCTGTGGTTAATTTTGACAGAATGATGTAGCTTCTTTCTGGTATTCAGTTTCCTTCCTGCCCAACCGCTAATGGCGCTCACTGAATTTTGTCTACCTGTGTTTTGATTGCTGTGGCTGAGATAGTGGATATGATCTGTGTCCCCTGAGTGGGTGGGAAGAAACGGTCCCAGGTTCAACTTCGTTCAGAGACACTAGAGGGCAGCAGAGTCACACGGCTGGAGCACTTCCTGTACTGTCTCAGCGACCTTTCTTTCTGCTGGGGTTGATCTGTATGAAGTATGGACTTCCTCATCTCTAACATCTCCAACCAGGGGTAATTTTGCAGCCACTTTCCCTTCCCTTCACCCTAACCACAGTAAAACCATGGTGACTGTTTCCACAACTGAAATCCGGAACTCCTGACATGAAAATCTGATGTAATGTTTGAAACTGAGGTTGGCAGGGAGTCCTTGGCGTGGGCTTGGTACAGCTAGAGCCTTTGGTGTCTGATCAAAGCCCCTTCTGAATCGATTCACGTACCAAGGCAGACAGCAAACAAGCAAACATCTCACACCAGGTGTTTATTTGTGTGGAGCTGACTAGAAGAAAGTCTAGGCTAAAACATCCTTTCCTGAAGCCGGGGAGATCTGACATCCTTTGTACTGACAAGCTAACCCCCTGGTGCCTACAGAGACTCTGAAACTAGATACCTCGGTGCAGCTACAAGAAGGAAGGTTCTAGAAGTGCACAACAGTGAGCTCCCTCGCCACTGTAAAAGAGATAAAGCAGAGCAGACTTCAAACACAGGAGAGATGGTTGTGATTCATATGCAAGAGCTGCTACGGGTGGAGGCTTAAAAGTGATGAACCGGACCTCACGTGAGGGGTTAACTACTTAGTGGATACATGGTTACAGATGGGCTTAGAAAAGTCTGGGAGAGAAGGCTCAGCAGTTAAGAGCGCTTCTAGCTCTTATAGAGGGACCAGCACCCAAGTCAGGTGGCACAGAGCTGTGTCTAACTCCAGCTCCAGAGCATCTGATATCCTCTTCTGGTTTCAAGGGCACCTGCGCTCAAGTGGTCACACATACATATGCATAATTAAAAATAAAGTAAATCTTTTAAAAATAAATAAATGTATGTCTCGTAGCAAGCCTGTGCTGAGATTTTCCCACTACAAAATGTCTCTGTCTTTTTAACTGAAGACTCCAGGTTTGATGAAAAGTGATTTAAGACCAATTGGTTTCTGGTTTCTGGATTGTCATTAGTGTTGTTCCTGTAACATGGTCAAGCCATCCATTCAAATCCAATTTGCTTTAAGTTCAGAGTGGCTATGGTTCTGAGACATGCAAAGTTGTTGCTCTCCCAGAACACAGGGTTTGTTGACGGTCACCTGCTCCCTTGTCCCTTTCACATGCAACCACCTCAGTGTTTGCCAATTAGCATCAAAGCCCAGGCAACGCCCCCAACCTTTTTCCTCACCCAAGGGAATATGGTTTTCAGCTTTTCAGCTACCTGAGTCCACCAGATAAATGCATTCTCCACAAATCAGATAGTACAGAAGCCACTTTGGGCACATGACTTGCTACGGAGAGTTTCTCTCTCTCTCTAATTACATAGGTGACAAAACGTGAACTTGAGAATGAAGAACATTAAACTTTGATGCCCCAAAATTCCAAACCAGATGTGTTCCGATTTTAACATCTACTTTTCTCCAAACACAATGGAGACCTTGATCGCAGAAGCTAGGTATCAACTTATGGGCTATCTGAGGTGAAGAAGCCAGACAACACATCCTCACTGGGAAGGCTGAGCCAGAACCCATAATGTGAATTCAGGAAGTCAGAGTTGCGCTTGTAAACTGGAGGCATGCTGATTTAGTAATATTGGATCCTAATGTTGCGTGACGCCGTGCTTTATAGAGCAGTTTGCTGGCTGTATTTCCCTCACAGGTACCCAAGAAAACAGGAAACATGATGTCCCAATACCGGGCTGTGTCTCTGTGAACCTGCGTATAATGTGATTTAGCTTTATCACTTTCCAGAAGGAAGGAGATGTGAAAATGGAAATCCCGGAACACATTTTCCCCGTGTGCATGACAGGAAAACTGCTCTTCTTGTGGGTGCGGTTAAGGCCCTGGGTAAAAGAAGCTTCTGGGTCACTGGGAAGGAAGGGCAGCGTGTGGGGAAGTATTGGGGACTCTGGGGAGACGCTAATTTGGCAGGTACCTGAGTGACATTAGCCTACCAGCCCAGGGATGGCACCACCCACAAGGCGCCCTCCCACCCTTGATCACTAATTGAGAAAATGCCCACAACTAGATCTCATGGAGGCACTTCCCCAACTGAAGCTCCTTTCTCCGTGATAACTCCAGCCTGTGTCAAGCTGACACACAAAACCAGCCAGGACAGTTGGTTACTCTCACAGGATGTGTGTCACTATTGCCCTAGTATATCTTGAAGTCAGCAAGCATTGTAGATCAAAGAGTTTGTGGCTGGCTTGATATTTCTCCTTTGGTAGCCCATAGGGTACCTTCCTGTACCAAAGATGCTGACACACAGAGGCTCTGTGGAGGCATCAGCTCGACTTCCCCATGTTCAGTGAGTTGTGTAGGGGACATCTTCAGCAAAGGGACCTTTCCCTCAGTTTGTGGAGAGCAGCCTGTAGTCTTGGCAACAGCCCGGGCTGTTTGGGGGTTCCCAGGGACCACTCTGGTCAACAACTCAATTAGATATAAACCCAGTCCTGGAAGCTTTGATTGGTGGCAGGAGATGTCCAGTGCGGGGATCTTTCTCCCCATTGTTTGGGGATGTTATTTAGTAATTGGAGACCCCACTTTTGTTTTTATTTTAGGAAGCATCTACTGTGTTGGGTTTGCATACCACCCCTCAAATGGCCCTCAGGTCAAGCTGCCTCTCTCTGTATTCCCTCCCTTGTCTTCTCTTCCCACCTCCTCTTGACTTAATCCTTCCACTTAGGCTCCCGCCCCCATCCATCTACAGCTATTGATCATAATTCCCTTTCCTTGGGAAACCTATATGCCACCCCATCCCTTACTCTATACCTAACCACCTCTGTGGTTCTATGGAGAGTAGCTTGTGCATCATTGACTTAACATCTAATATCCATAGGAGTGGAGACTATCATATTTCTCTTTCTGGGTCTGGGTTAGATCATTTAGGATGATTTTTTTTTTTCTAATTTAATCCATTTACCTGTTAATTTTATGTTTTAAATGAATGAGTCATACTCTATTGTATGACTCACATTTACGTATCACATTTTCTTTACCCATGCATCTGCTGAGGGACATCGAAGCTGTGTCCAATTTCTGGCTACTATGAATTGAGCAGCAGTAAACGCGGCTGGGCAAGTGTCTCTGTGGATGGACGGAGCTTCTATGCCCAAGAGTGGTACAGCTGGATCCTGAGGTACATCAGTTCCCAGCTTCCTGAAGAACTGCCACAGGACTTCCACAGTGGCTGCACAAGTCTGCATTTCCACCAGCAGCGGATGAGTGCTCTGCTTTCTCCACGTCCCCGCAAGCACGGCCTATCACTTGTGTGATTGATCTTAGCCTTCTGGTGGGTGCAAGATGACACTCCAAGTTGTTTCCATTTGCACTCCCTATTAACGAAGGGTGATGAACATTTCTTGATAGACCATTTGAATTTTCTCTTTTGAGAGGTCTCTGTCTAGATCTGTAACTGTTTTAATTGGATTATTTGTTTCCTTGATATCTAGTTTGAGTTCTTTATATATTTTGTATATCAGTCCTTTATCAAATGTGTAGTTGCTAGATGTCTTTTTTTTTTATTCTGTAGGCTGTCTGCCACGTGTTCAACGGACAGAGCCCTTTGCCATACATAAGCTTTTCAGTTTCACAAGATGCCGTTTATTAACTATTAATCGTAGTGCCTGTAGAAATGGCGTTCTGTTCAGGAAGCCTTCTGTACCCATGAGTTCAAGGCTGTTCTCCACTTTCTCTTCTTCCCGGTTCTATGTACTTGGATTTATGTTGAGGCCTTTGATCCATTTGGAGTTGAATTTTGTTCAGGTTGGTAAGTGTGAATCTATTTGGATTCAGCTACATACAGCTGTCAAGATTGACCAGCACCATTTGTTAAAGATGCTGTCTTTTTCCCAGTGTGTATTTCTGGCTTTTTTAATATCAAAACTCAGATGTTCACAAGTGTGTGGATTTATGTCTGTGTCTTCAGTTTATTTCCATTGATTGACATGTCTGTTTTTTGTGCTAACACTGTGTTATTTTTATTATTATATTTCTGTAGTACGATTTGAGGCCAGGGATGGTGATACCACTAGTGGTTCTTTGATTATTCAGGATTGGTTCAACTACCCCAAAAATCTTTATCTCGGGGCTGGAGAGTTGGCTCGGCAGCAGAGAGCACAGGCTGCTCTCGGAGAGGCTCCAGACTTGGTTTCCAGCACACACACATACTGGCTTACTACTGTCCATAACTCCGGTGTCAAAGGCCCCGTCAGGGATTGGTTCCAACGCCTTGCTTTAGCTTCCAAAAAGCCTTGTCCAGACCTGAGGATCCTGCCCCCAGCTGGTTTGACTGGTAATAAAGAACTGCCACACAGCCAATGGCTGGGCAGAACGATGGAGGCGGGACTTTTAGATTGTTCAGATGAGCAGACAGGAGAGAGAGGAGAGACAGATGAAACTTTTAAGGCCTGTCAGCATGTGAGAATCCAAGAAAGTAGGCCTAGAGGTCACTTCCCTAACTGGGACTCTAGCAGAATGAAATATAGATTTTAAAAGACATTAACTCAGGAATACAGGAGGAAGTTGTTAATCTTGGGGAAATGCCCAGCTATTGAGCTAGTCAAGGCATATCAAAATTAGTTTGCGAGAGAGAGAGAGAGAGAGAGAGAGAGAGAGAGAGAGAGAGAGAGAGAGAGAAAGAGAGAGAGTGTGTGTGTGTGTGTGTGTGTGAGAGAGAGAGAGAGAGCGAGAGAGAATCTTTCATTCACAAATCCAGAGGGCTCTGGCAGGTGGCTGAAGAACCTCCCAGGAGCCAAAGCTGTTTACCTAATTCACCACTACAGGGTCCAAAGCCCTCTTCTGGCCTCTGGGACACCATTCACGCATATGACATTTACATGCACACAGGCAAACACTCAAACACATATTTTTTTAATATTAAAAAAAATCCCTTAATCACACTTACTATTCCTAAAGATTGGTTGTCTGCCATCTTCTAAACTGCAGCAAAGCATCTTGTGCTGACGTGGGCATGGTTTAAGAGACTAGGAGCCAAATCAAACACAGAAATAAAACAAACTAAGAAGAAATGAACACCAGATTGCCTCAAGTATCTGTGAGCAAATTCCCCAAGTCACGAGGTGATCTCTGTTCCTTGCTTATTTGGTTCTGAGTCCAAACAGGTGGATTCTTCCAGAGCAGGCAGAACCAGAGCAGAGGCTGGAGCCCTGGTGAGAGACCGTGCTGGCTTCCGGCCGCACAGCCTTCTTATATTCAGAGTCGTGGAACTAAACTTCCCTAGGATTCCATCCTTAGTCATCTTTCTGCCTCTGTCTGCGTCAGCAGTTGCCATCCTCTGTGCACTTGCAGAGTGCGTCTCTTTGTCCTGGTACATCCGTCGTGCCCTGCCACACAAAGGGGCCTTTTTCAAGGCTGTGTAGGGATAAGGAAATGTGGGGGGGGGGGGATGTGGGAGGAGTCAGAGAAGAGAATGTTCTAGAAGCACCTTAAAGAAATATGGCTATTTATAGATCTCGAAAATAAGCAGCCTTCCTTTGATTGGGAGAGGCACTTCCAAAGGAGCTTCTTCAGAAAATAGGACAAGAACATGAAGCGGCACCTCAGACAGTCTGCCTGCCACAAAGGTTTCTCCTCAGTAAAGAAATCAGAATTCTCGCATGATCACATGTACCAGACATTAAAAGCTACTCAGAGAGGCAGAGGGAAGAGCCTTGATAAAGTTGATTTGTGACTAGGGGAAAAAAATCAAACTTTGGTTTGATTATAAGAAAAAGAACTGGACTCCAAGGGCCTTGGAGAGAGTCATACAACTGTTCTCTTTCCAAAATGAGAAAAACCAAGGTTCAAAGAAGGTAAGTGACTGCCAGGCGGTGGTGGCGCACGCCTATAATCCTAGCACTCTGGGAGGCAGAGGCAGGCGGTTCTCTGAGTTCGAGGCCAGCCTGGTCTACAGAGTGAGTTCCAGGACAGCCAGGGCTACACAGAGAAACCCTGTCTCGAAAAAAACCAAATCCAAAAAACAAAGAAGGTAATTGACTAAGAAAACTTCATAGTAGTCCCACCATTGTTTGCCCTTCCCAACAACCACGCCTAACCTCCGAGGGACTGACCGTCTTCAAGGTGAACCCTGTATGCTACATTTAGACTAGTCCTTATGCTAACCCAAAGATGACTCAAGTGCTACACCCAGCTGCTTTGGGATTCACACTGTGAATACAAAGAGGAGTGGAAATTTAGGTCTTCACACCTCGGTTTCACCCATGGTTCCTCTCCTGCCATTAGCTTATAGCTGCTGCCCTTGTCAGCTGTCAGGCATAGGCTAGACTGTATTTAAATTCTAGTACGAGACCATGTCCTCCTGGGTGGCTGCTCCTCTGCTCTGCATCAGCTCTGGCCATGCCTGGGTTCCTGCTGGGAAGAGAACCCAGACGTAGATACAGTGTCCCCAAGGGGCACTGCCCACCTGCCCAAGGTGCAGCTTCACGATGCCACACTTGGGGTTTTTATTGATGGAGCAACTTGAGGTGAAGAAGGCACGTGATTCGTGGCACTGTGTCCAAAGCCTTGCTGGGAGTCCACTGTTTAACAGGCCTGCAGGCCCACAGCTAACGGCTTTTAGGTAGGTGACAAACAGAAGCATAGTGGTTGTGAGTCTTCAGCAGGTAACAAGGCAACCCTAAAAAGGAAAATATAGATGGTTTTCAAAAGAACATTTTGGTATATAAAATAAGGAGCCATCTATATCCATGGGGAAGAAAAGGCACACTTACTTCATGTTGGTAGGAGAGCCAACAAATTTTCTTTCGTGTGTTAACTTTGTATTTCTAAATTGTCTTTATTCTAAGTACATGTGTGTTTTGCCTGCGTGTATATCGTAGAGACCAGAAAAGGGCGTCAGATCACTTGAAACTAGTGTTACAGATGGTTGTGAGCTATGAGTGGGTGCTGGGAGTCAAACCCAGACCCTGTGATCTTAATGGTAGGGCCATCCCTGAAGGCCTAGACTTGCTTTGCAGACATATAATGTTCTACTTTTAATTGTGTGTATGTTTGTGTGTATGCATGCATGCATGCATGTGTGTACACATGTGTGTGTATACTTGCGCACTTGAGTGTGATACCTACAGAGCCCAGGAGCTATGTCAGATCCTCTGGAGCAGGACATACAGGTGGCTGTGAATGGATCCAGGTGCATGCTGGGAACCAAATTCCAGTGTTTTCTCCATGAACAATCTGTACGCTTAACTACTGACCCATCTCTCCAGTCCTCGTGAACAGATTCTACATCAAGTGCACGCAGAGCACACAGAACAAGTTAAAGCAAACATGCACGACAGTGAACGTGTATAACTAGCTCTACAGTTTACACACACCTTCTGTATTTTGGGTTCTGGCTGGGGGGATCCTTCCAGAGCAAGGCGAAGACTGGCTTATGCCCAGCATGCGGCAGCTAGGGCCACGGAGAAGGGAGGCCTTTCTGGCTCTATGTGTTCAGCCACCTTGGGTGTCAAGTCTACTGCCATACTATCTGTATGTTGTTAAAACTGTCCTGTTTCATCAAGGATTGGTGATGTCACTCCCTCTATGGTGCCTGTTACTGAGAGGCCTACAGTGCCTAATCAGAAACGATTGAGAGACCAGGAGCCAGACAGAGTCCCGGTGGGCAGGCAGACAGGAACATGGACACTTCTTCCTCACCCTCCTGACTTGAGATAAAAAGCTTGGCAGCTTAAAACAAAGGCATTGCAGGTTTTTGTCTCCCACAGCCCCAGGCCCCTGATGACGAACTGGATTAACAAACTCAAGGACAGGTTACACAGCCATTGCAGACCATCCAATCAGCAGCCCTTCTTCAAGGTGGCTGACCTGAATTAGGGGAGGATTCTTCAGAGAACGTTAAAACCCCAGTGGATTTCCAGATTTCCAAGTCCCCTCTGCTTTGCAGAGGATCTTTTTCTCTGCTTGTCTGCTGCATATATGTGTTTACACACACACACACACACACACACAAACAAAGCCTCCCTTCAACTGTTGATCTGCTTGTTCCTGTCCGAGGTGTCCAAGATCTCTCCACTGCTACCTGAGCTGCTCAAGATTTTTCTGCCCCTTGATTCCTAACTGGTAGGGAAAACAAGCCTGAACAAGAGCCCTAGCCTATATCATTGTCAGAGGAATGTGTGTGTTGGGGGAACGCACAGGATAGGTGGGGTTAGTCTAGCCAAGCTCCAGACACTGAACTGAAATGTGTTCTTTGTGCATAAACCATGGTGGACTCTTCCTGGGACAACACTGTAGCCATCTCAGTGTCTGTCATTCAGGAAAGGAAGCGTCAAATCCACAGGTAATGAGCCCAGATGGCCGCCAGAGGGCAGTAAAGGACCAAATTGGGACTGTGGCTAGGCCTTTGGACAAGGAAGGCAGGAGATTTACATCAGCCAGGGTGGGTGACACAAGATAAAGCTATTCTTCAGGTTCCGAAGACAGAGCAAGCAGGAAAAGAAGTTACCCAGAATCAAGCCTCCCAAAGTCCCCACACTTGTGGATATGTCTCTAATCACCTCAGAGAGGAGCGCAGAGAGGCCTGGGACCTCCCATGAACGCTGCTGATGAAGGAAAGGTCGTCTCTACACGCAAATAATCCATTCTAGCTAGAGTCATAGAAAAGGAATACCACATGGTTTAGGGTCGTGGGAGTTTAAGAAATACGTCCCACAGCCAAGGAATCCATTGGGCCAACCAAGTTTGGCTCTACAAGCCTCGAATCGCCCCCACAGCTCCAAGGAAGCCTGACAGGCCTGTCCTGTGGTGCCCCGCCCCCCTCCTAGCCTCTTCCCATTCTGGTCTATCCCTGCTCTGTGCTGACAGCTGTCTGCCTCCCTTGGTGATAAAGGGAGCTGCAGTTTTCTTCTTGGAGGGACTGAGGAGTTTCAGAAGACTCACCAAAAAGTCATGAGGCCTCTGGGCTTACATAAACAGTCAACAAATGTTGGGCATGGGGCGGGTGCAGTAGGGTTTCCTGCAAGGTCCATCAGGAACACCAATGATGCAGCATTCCCAGACTGCTACCCATACTCCTCTGCGATTTCCAGTGAGGCAGCTGCCTATCACCCATGCTTCTGTGCATAACCCAAACAAAGCAGATCACCAGTCTGACTGGGGTGTGTCGGTTCATTGCTCTGGTCTGGTTTCATCAGTGCCTTATCTGAGGTGAAGAGGGCCTTTGTTTCCAGACCTTACAGCTAGGCCTCATGTGTCCCGTTCTCCTGTCTCTTTTAATAAGAGTAGACTGTACCGATTACAAAGTAGCAAGAATATTCTAATCACAGAAAAACAGAAGTACAGATTAGGGAGATACATTGTTAGGATCTACAGATACCACAAGACAGGGCCCAGGATATTGATTGGAGCTGTTTTTTAATGGAGAGCTGATGGCTAAGGTTATCATTTAAGGTTAAGATTTGAGTGGGGTTTTTTATTGACAGGTTATTATATAACCATTTTTCACTGTGCATGTCTCTTCCCATAATGCACTTATTTTGTATGCATAATCAGTTATGCAGAGGCATAAGATGGTTAAGTAGGGAATTCTCCCTAAAAGTTCACAAGGCACAGTTTGCCTTAGCTAGACCCCAAACCAGTTCAAATTTGATTGTCCTTTTTAGTCTTATTCCTGGTATTATCTGAGTACAGACTCATCTGTTTGGTGGTTGGTAAGGAGAAGAGACCTCTACTGCGTTCTCCAGTGTGGTATGCACGTAGCTCAATCTCAATGCAAGATTGTCCCACAGGTAGCTGGGTGTGCTGTCTGGAAGCCAGGTGTGCACAGTCAGTGGAGGAAAGGATCTCAAGCTGACAAGTGTGCTATTCAAAGGGTTTTGTACACAGTCCATACCGAGAGGAGTCCTAGGCTATTAACCTGTTCTCTATGCGTGTCTCCATTTGTTGCTCTCTCTCCAGGAAAGAGTTAAACATGTTGCAGAAAGGCCACTCCCACAACGCTACTACCTGCAACCTCAGAGAAGCATCTAGATCTGGCTGGGGAGTAAAGATTGATGCAGGGAGAGCACCCTGATATTCTTCTGGTTCATAAACTTAACCAGAGCTGGGGAAGGGCTGGTCCTCCCACTGGGCTCCAAAGCACCTGCCTGGTCAGCATCACCAGAAGCTTTGACAGGATTTGCAGGATGTGAGGACCTCAAGCAGGCCTTAGAAAACACTAGGCCTGGCCCTGATGGCAGGGTCAGTGGTGTCTCTTTTCTCTGCATAGGGGAAGCAGGCTTTGATTGACAAGTGCAGTGAGTTCTGATTTTAGACTACAGTGGCTCTATCCCCAGCCCCAAGAAGGAGCTATTGCAGCTTTCCCTGCCCTGTGGCCTGTAAGCTCTGTGTCAGGGAAGGAAGCCACCCTGGCCTGGACCTGCACCCCTCCCCCTCTGTTCCTTCCTCCCAGGTTCACCCCTGCCCCCTCCTCATCCCGCTAAGCACAGTCCTCCGGTCTGCTCACTTGTATTTAGTTGACTCTGTACGGCTCTCCCTGTCACATCCTGTCTCTGGTCCAGCACCGACCCCGGCCACACCCCAGATGCTCCCCGGCCCTTACCTGAGCTTGCGTCCCTCCACCTGACTACTCATTAGAGACAGCTTGCCCTGGCAGGGAGCCGCTGGGCCACAAAGACATGACTCCTGTCCATTGCTACGTTACTTTAACAAATGTTTACTGAGCATCTACTGTATGCCATTCTCCAAGCTGGTCCCAGGCAGCTTAAGAGACAGGATGTCAACTCTTACCAGCTGGGAAGCTTTCAGTGATGGGTGGCAATCAACATCATCAAAAACAAGATGTGATGTCAAACTGTTTTCCACACAAGAGGAGTTGACCGGAACCAGAGAGAAGATGCCTGGGGGTCAGGCACTCTTCTGGGTTTCTCATCTGACTGAACCCCACTTCCATGTGTGAGGGGATACAGTAAGTGCAAAGGGCCTGGGGTAGTAAAACATCTGATGGGTAAACAGTGTGAGTGTGTATGGCAGGAGATGGAAATGTGAACTTGACATATCCAAGTTGCAATGAGTTTTTCTGTAAAACCGGCCTCACAGCTGTCGTCTCACCTCAGAGACTCCATTTTCTTACTGCTGAGGTGGGCAGCCTTGCAGTTAGCTGATCCTTGCCTGTGCTCTACAGCCAGTCTTTAGAAGGTGCAATCAGCTCCACTGTTCTCTGGGGTCAGACTACTTTCCCCACCTTCGTGGTGGCCACCCTAGGCCAAACCCTGCTTTATCCTCCTTTCCTTTGGAAAAGTGCAAGCTCGTGGTGCTGTGTGGCTCAACCTCTGGGGGTCCCGCCTCCTTCTGAGTACAGCTACAGTGCATCTTGTGAGCCCTGAGGGTCCCACCTCCTTCCGAGTGCACCTACAGTGCATCTTGTGAGCCCTAGGGGTCCTGCCTCCTTCCGAGTGCACCTACAGTGCATCTTGTGAGCTCTGAGGATCCCCGCGTCCTTCCGAGTGCACCTACAGTGCATCTTGTGATCCCTGAGGGTTTTGCCTCCTTCAGAGTACAGCTACCATGAATCCTGTGACCTCGAGGGTCCCCGCCTCCTTCTGAGTATGGCCACAATTCCTCTTGTGGCTCAGAGGACTCCACTTACGTGGACTCCCCTCCATACTGGTTCCTCCCACTCTGCTGCAGAAGCCTCTTGCTCTGCTAACTCTGAGTGCACTCTCCCCTCAAGGCCTTTGCCCTTGGGCCTCCCCTGGCACACATACTCTGTGTATCTCCCTGTCTTAAAATCCTTCATGTCCACTGAAAGTCATCTAGATATGGAGGCCACTCTCGGCTCAGCTCCTCTCTCTCCTCTCCTTATCTACTCGGGACACTTTCTGTTTCTCTCCGCAGTGGTGTGACAGCGATTTGTTACCACCTACTCTGTTCTGTTTGGTGCTGTGTCGCCAGCATCTGGCTCCGTGCCTGGAGTGTGGGGGGACAGGCTGCTAAGAAGATCCCAACTTGAGTTAAGTAGTTCAGAGTTTTAGTCCAGAAGCAGCAAGAGCCACTGAAAGTTTTGAGTGATGTGCTGGGATCTGATTCATGTTTTATGTCTAGAATGGATGCGGTGCGGAGGATGCTGGAAGCAGAGAGGCCTCGGAGAGGAGGAAAATGGTGGTGCTGGTGTCAATGGGACAGTGTTGGGGGTCTGAGAACAGGATGCCAACGAGGCATCTAGAGAGTTATCCAGGGAGAAGCTGCTGCCCAGGGCCAGAGGGCTGTGTGTGGCTCACCCTTGTGATCGGCCTCCAGACAGGCTGAGCACTGAGAAGGGACCCCTGTGCTGACTATTGAGCAGAGGCAGGGGGATCACAGTATGAGATTACTTCTTGAAGATGAGAATCTGAAATGAGCTAGCCCTGAGCTCCTGCAGGAGGAAGAGGAGCCACCCTGCCACTGAGCACTGCGCTCTGCCACCCAGCTCCTCACTAAACACTCTGCAGGTGGCTGGCTAGCTTGGAGGCAGGACGGAATCTCTAAAGAGGATGCTGGGACCAGGTATGGAGCAAGAAATTTCTACCAGACAGGAGGACCTGTGGCAGGAAGTGGGGTAGCCATGAGGCTGTTGCAGGAGGGGCTGAATTACAAAGGAGAGGTAGCCCAGGGTTCAATATCCAGATCCACAGGCAGCAGGGAGAGAGTGACCCTGGGCCTGGCTTGAGCTTCTGAGACCTCAAAGCCCAGCCCTAGTGACGCACTTCCTCCAACAAGGCCACACCCCCTAATAGTGCCAATCCCAGTGGGCCTATGGGGGCCATTTTTATTCAAACAACCACACTGGGGAAGGTGGAGACAGGCTAGTGGCTCTCTGTCATTAGAGATACTAGGGTCAAAGCCTGGGCCCCGTGGTCCCAACATCTAGGCTAGGCCGTCTAGCAGTCCTCAGTAGGTACCTAAGACTTAAAACAAAACAACAAACAGAGACAGTTACTCACTGCGGAAGATGGAACAGATCAGTCCAGGGACTGCACCCTGCCCTGCCCTGCCCTGCCCACCCTGCCCTGTTCACCCTGCCCTGTCCAGCATGCCCTGCCCATCCTGCCCTGCCCACCCTGCCCTGCCCACCCTGCCTTGTGCACTCTGCCCTGCCCATCCTGCCCTGCCCATCCTGCCCTGCCCACCCTGCCCTGCCCACCCTGCCCTGTGCACCCTGCCCTGCCCACCCTGCCCTGCCCACCCTGCCTTGTGCACTCTGCCCTGCCCATCCTGCCCTGCCCATCCTGCCCTGCCCACCCTGCCCTGCCCACCCTGCCCTGTGCACCCTGCCCTGCCCACCCTGCCCTGTTCACCCTGCCCTGCCCATCCTGCCCTGACCACCCTGCCCTGTGCACACTGCCCTGCATGGTCTCAGCTGGCTCCGGGCTCTCCTGCATATTTGTCCAGCCAGTTGTCAGAACTGTGTGAGATCTCTTTCCAGAAACCAGATCTCCTGGGGATGGCACCTGGGTACAGCTTTTTCCTTCTCTCTGTATATGATTCCTGGGGAAGTCCCAGTTCCCCGGGACCTGTCGCCTCAACAGTAAGACAGCAAAAGGGAGGGAACCAAATGTCTCTTTAGAGTACCTTCACCCCTGGCAGCCAGGCAGCACACACTTTCTTAGGAAGAATTTACTAAGATCTGGGTCCCAGGAACTTTCTGCTCCTCCTAGCTATGGGGGCCATCTTGTCCAAACATGTTCCTGGCTCCAGCAGGTAGCTTCCCTGCAAACTGCAGAGAAGACCTACAGTAAAGCTCTGCATCTGAGGCTCACCGGCCAGACAACCTCACAGCCATGCCAGAATCTGCTGTGTTGGGGAGATGAACTTTGGGGCCATCCTAACAGGTGCCACCACCCTGTTCTGGCCACAGCTAGGTCACATAATTCGGTGAAAATAACAAGACTAGCAAGTTCTGTGCTTTGTGACTGTTGACCAGCAGCAGGTGTTTATGAGTGGGTGAACACCCACACTGTCCTATGCCTTTGTCCCACACAAGCCACAGTAGCTTGTGTGACAGGGGACACAGTATCTTGCGTGACCTTCTGGGACAGGGGCTGTGCCTCACACCTGTAGAGGTGAGAGGGATGCTGTTTTAGCATTTATAGGAGGTTACTTTATCTGACCATGACCACTAGTGATTGAACAATGCTGGTTCCGTGGCTCAAAGCTCAGGGCCCTGAGCTTGCATCCAACACGTCAGTGAGAAGATGAAACCCTCCCAACACAGCAGATCTCACGATAACTGAGCAGTATACTCCTCACATCCATGGAGTAAGCACCAATTTACCCTTGACCTCAGCCTTTTATCCTGGAGTCTCTGAGCTGGATCGCTGCTTGAGGTGGGAGCAGGTGAGGCATTTGCCAGAACTCCCTAGTTCGGTGGCAAGCCCACCGGAGTGCCTTCCTATCCTTCTGTGGAACCTGTGAAAGTTTCAATGTTTTCCTCTGAAATGTTCAACAAAGCAATGCTTACACTTCTCTTATTGCTACAATCAAATACAGGACAGGAAGCGTTTAAGGGAGAAAGGGCTTCCTCTGGCTTACAGTTTGGAGGGATACAATCCATCATGTTGGGGAGGCCTGGACACAAGGCCAGGGAGTCACGGTACAATGGTAGTCAGGAAGCAGATACTAACAAGGAAGTGAGGCTTGGCTATAAAACCCCCAAGCCAGCTGCCAATCACCCCTCTGCTCCAGCCAGGTGCCACTTCCTGAAAGTTCCACACTTTCTAAGCCAACGGCTGGAGACCAGCCTTTCAAACACAGGGGCATATGAAGGACACTTCACTCAGAACCTCAGTGGACCGACCTCAGCAGAAACCAGAAACTTCAGTGAGACTTTAGCAAGGCGCTAAGTTTGGACATTTCAGCAAATTGCCCGAGCCCTCCACCTGGTTCCAGGAAGCCTGGAGCAGTATGGTGAGTATCTGCTGTGTATCCACCGAGCCTGTGTTCAAACCCTTTGCCGCCTTGAGAGGCCAACACCCCCTCTGAGAGCTTGGCTTCCCCATCTGTGACTCTCTCTCTCAGGTCAGGTAGGAGTTGCTCCAGGGCACCTGCTCTGTTGTGTGTGTGGTTGCGTCCTCATGTCAAAGAGAAAATGCTCGGTCCTGGCATCTGCTTTATCTAGCTCTGCATATCACATGCAGTGTAGAGAAACAGAAGGTTCTGGTATCTGAGGCACTGCATCCTGGCTGGGGAGGTTAGCAGGACAGTAGACTTCTGACCAAGTGTGCCACCACACGACCCAAGAGGAACGGTGACAGAACTGGAACTCTTGAGCAGGAAACCAAGAGACAACTGTGCTTCCCACCACCTTCCTCCCTCTGTGTCCGTGTGGTCCTCACTGCAGCTAAGACTGGGAATAAGCAGAGACCTCCACCATGTCCTCTGTGTGCAGGGCGTAGACTGACTGTATTCCAAACACTAAAGAAGACGTACATGGATGCCTGCACCAGGCAAGACAGGGAAGGGAATTGAGATGCTAAGTGAGAGAGCCCCCTAGCGTTTATCTTCTTCACCCCAGACTCCTGGTCATCTTGACTCCACTGCAAGCAACAGCCATGATACAGATGTGTGTGGCCTGCTCCAGTCTTGAATGTTCTACAAAAATAAGCCCCAGACATGGTCTGGTGGTCGAAGAAGGACTGACCCCCACAGACTCATAAGTTTGAACTTTAAGTCACATGGAGTGAAAGTGTATAAGAGGATTAGAATGATCAGGGGCATGGCCTTGTTGGAGGAGGTGTTTTGAGTTTGGAGGGTGGGTATAAACCCACTGCAGGTAGGGTTTAAGTTTTCAAAGACCAGGACAGGCTGTGTGTGTCTTTCTCTCCCGGCTGCCCTTTGATCTGGATGTAGCTCTGGGGTCTAGGGCCATACCTACCTGCATTCCACCATGTTCCCCACTATGACGGCAAAACCCTCAGAAACTATAAGCAAGTCTCCAGTGAAATGCTTTCTTTTAGGAGTGTTAGCATGCTCATCATGTCTCTCCACAGCCACAGAGCAGTGACTCAGACATGTGAGAAAGCGTGTTCCTCCACCACGTGTTCCCTGCCATGGTATTCTGCTCCCCACAGGTCCACAGTTCATAGAGTTGTGTTACCCCGACAGAAGCTACTTAAGCCATAAAACAAATCTTTCTTTCGTGTAAGTTTATTTTCTTAAGGAGTTGTAATGTAGCAGGAAAGTGTCACAGATATAGTACTCTGAGTTTTGGTGTATCATTCTTACCCCCAAACACACACACATATACACACACACATGCATATACACATGCACACACACATACATACACACATACACATACGTACATGCACATACACACATACACGCATGCATACACACATATATGCACATACATAAATACACACATATGAGTATACACATGCACACACATGTACATACATGCACACTCACATGCACACTCACCCCTCTCTGCCCCCATTCCAACTAGACATTCTAGTCAAGCCCTGTGGGATAGGAACACTTGGCAGGAGGTTCAAACAGGGACTGAACAACAGGCCTCCAAATATATGAGAAAACAACAGTGGGGTGACCAGCCAAGGCCCTGAATCAGGGTATAAAGATAATGGTGCTGTCATTTGGTAGCCAAGATATCACAATATGGAGGCAGGTGACTCTAGTTGGGGCCACTGAATGCTCCAAAGACAGCTTTAAGAGCCAGTGGGTGACAGTGGTTACAGCAACCCCATATTCCCTCTCAAGGGCACATCAATTGTTACCTTTAACCTAGTAACCTAGTCTTTAGAGTACTTAAAATCCTATGCAGATTCTCACATACTATATATCTTCTTATAAAGATTGAATTATGAGTAAAATGGGCTTGTGGGGAACGCTTTCCCCTTTGCTAGAAGTGGCTGCCCAGAGGAAGCAGAGAGAAAGGGAACCTAAGCCTTGTGCTGAGAGCAAGATGTTGCTTTGCCTGGCCCACTGTGTCTTCTAAAGAGCACACTTCCTGCTTTCTTGCTTATTCTAATTAAAACATTTTAAAAAATAATCAGTAGTTATCTGTGCGCGCACACGTGCATGAACCATGGCATGTATGTAGAGGCAGAGAACAAGAGTATGTATGCAGAGCCAGTTCTCTTGTGGGCGAGAACTCAGTTATCTGTGCGCGCACACGTGCATGAACCATGGCATGTATGTAGAGGCAGAGAACAAGAGTATGTATGCAGAGCCAGTTCTCTTGTGGGCAAGAACTCAGCTTCTCAGGCTTGGCAGCCAGAGCCTTTACCTGCTGGGCCAGTTCCCCACCGTCAATCACATTTCGTGACTGACCGCTTGGTTCACTACTATAGCCGGTCTGAATCCTTCAACCCTTCTCTCTAGATCACATGTACCAAGACCAGAGGAAATCAGAGACCTCAGAATGGGGAATGAGTAGGGGGATAGCAACTTGATAAGTAAGTTTTTTGTCCCACTGGCTATGTGGGACTAGTGACAGAGCCTTCCAGAATCTTCCCTTTGGCCATCGTGCCACTTTCAGGCAAAGATACCCCAATGCGATGCTGGGGAGATCAACATGTTGAGGGAGTCTCTCAGGAAGGAGCTGGGACAGAGGTAATAGGGTTGGAGAAGAGGCAAGTGTCTTACTTAGGATTACTGCTGTGAGCAGACACCATGACCAAGGCAAGTCTTATAAATGACAACAGTTAATTGGGGCTGGCTTACAGGTTCAGAGTTCAGTCTATTATCATCAAGGTGGGAACATGGCAGCGTCCAGGCAGGCATGGTGCAGGAGGAGCTGTGAGTTCTACATCTTCATCTGAAGGCTGCTAGCAGAATACTGGCTTCTAGGCAATGAGGATGAGGGTCTTAAAAGCCACACCCACAGCAACACACCTACTCCAACAGGGCCACACCTTCTAATAGTGCCACTCCCTGGGTTGAGCATATACAAACCACCACAGCAAGGATCTAGCAGATGGGCCCAGTTCAGCCAGACACATCTCAGAACCCTGAAGGAATAATTTGAATTAGAGCTTAGAGACCAGGGGAGGGGACTTGACATGTTTGGCTCTCCCAGCTCTTGTCAAAGTATGACCACACTGTCCCTCCTCCCCAGCCACCTGGGAGAGACTCAGGAGAGAAGCTGGATAGAAGGGAACATATTTGAAACACTTTCTCTTCCTAAGGTCGACCCAAGGTGATAGTTCTCAAAAGAAAAGCTAGAGTGGAGCTATTTTTTTCTGTTGTTGAAATTGCACAGCAGTGTCAGTAGGGGCCGTGGCTTCTGGCAGCATTGTGAGCTCAGGCTGGCTGCTTCCTGGGACAGTGACCTTCAAATGTCACGCTAGAGAGATGGGAAGGGAACAAGCCTGGCCTGCCGTTGGGACTTCCCTTCGCCCGTCCTGCTAAGCATCACAATGGACTCATTTCGAGTATGGAGACTGGGCCCACACTTTCCGTTATGAGAATCTCCTTTTACCTTGTTCAGATGCAGAGAGCTGTGAGCATCGGGTGAGGTCATGAGTATCAGATAAGCTCTGGACCTAGGACCTGGCTTCTGTGCCTATTACAGAGACGACCTTTCACAGGCTGCACAATCTTTCCCAGATCACTTTGCTCAGAGGCAAAGTTAATGGCCCAGGAGTTCTGTTTAGATATTTTTCATGCTTATATTTATGCATTATTTTTGACTCTTTCATGGTAAGAAAATCAAAGCATCCAAATGTGAACCACAAAATAATGATTATAAAACCTTATCTAATAACAGATGGGAAACAGGAAGGTTTGGATGACTATCAATGAAGCTCCTTGGAGGCAGTCCACATCACTAATACTGTCAGGGCTCTATAACATATGCTAAAGGTTATAGCTTCTCTCCACGTACAAAATCCACGCTGGCTCGGGGATGCATAGCTACAAAGTGACTATTCTCTCATAATTTATATATAATCCCTTTTTCCTCTGCAGGTCTTCAAGAAGATGACCAAAAGGGTGGGGATTTGATAAAGCCACCATGATTGATGACAGAGTTCCCTGGTGTTATCAGACAGTCTAGTGTTCCCGACCTGAGGCAGAAGGGCTGGAGGAGGGCAGCAGTCAACCCTATGCACCAAAGAGCTGTCAGCTCAGCTAGCTACCAACCCAGGAGCCAAAGAAGGCAGGACTGACCACTGACTCTCTACGGCCAGAACAAGCTCTTATGATCATCGAAGACATGTCCCAGGCTTGCCTGGGCTCCTGGGAGTTCAAAGGCTGCTTCTGGGGTTAATGGGTTTCGAGAATTCCAGAAAAGTTCCTGATCTAGGAAGCACAGTGATGGGGTTGGAAGGAGGAGAAGGAAAGAGGGAGAGGGGGAGAGGAGGGGGGAGGGGTAAAGGGGAAGGGGAGGGGAGAGAGAGAGACTATATGGGGTCTTCCATTGTTCAGAGTTCATGGTCCTTTGGGAGAATGGGATGTTTGTCTTTGTAACAACATAAGGTGTAAGGCTTAGTCTATAGCCTTGGTCAGCAGCACAAGTACATTGGCTTCCAGACATTTTTTGGGAAGTAGAGGGTGATGTGTCTCCTGGCTTTGGGCAGATTTTCTCATTACACAGACAGTGCTGCTTTGTCTATGGCTCTGGACATGCAGTTCATCTTAGATTATAACACACTGTGAACATCACCACATGGACCCATGCACACCAAGCACAATGCTGGATATTTCATGTCAGACATTGAGGATAGGTTACCAGCACGGAGTACACAATAGGGCAAGAGCTTCCTGTACACTTGCAATGTCTGCCCTTGTAAGTCCCAGACACTGAATTCTCACATCCCTCCTCGGCAGGATTAATATCACCTGTTTTACAGGTGAGAAAATAAAGTCAGAGTTTAGTAAGCTTCTCTAAAACAACACAACCATCAATTATTACAGAGCCAGACATGCTGAAACTACTACTTTGTTGCATCAGAGCATGGAGGAGGGTCACGTAAGCAGATGATGTCATGTTTAGGGGCCGTGAAAGGGTATAGGGACCGTGAGAGCCAGGAGGGTTCAGGAAAGGGTGAGAACAGCCAGATACCAGAGGCGATGCTGATAGAGACAAGATGTGCCCGTTTGCATAGTAGCTCGTCCAGGGGGGATGTGGTTTCCCAACAGAGGCAAACAACTACAGAAGTCTCACTGGAGAGAGAGTTTGGTAGGGTTATACCCAGAGACAGGAAGAATTCAGTGTGGCTGGTCACTGATTCCATAGCCAGAAATAGACACAAGGTTTTGGAGGGTCATTTCTATTCAATAAATACATGACTGACACCCATAACACAGCAGGACCCTGGTCAGTCCATGTGAGCTGATACAAGTACAACTTCGACCTCTTGGATTTTATATCCTATGGAACGAAAAGATACCTCCTGATCTTTCCCACCCTGTGAAGGCACAGGGTGGCCACTGTACTCTTTCCGTGCCAGGCTGAACACCGTCTAATGAAATTACTCATTAAGGAGCCAGTTGTCTAGAATAAAGTACCTGTGTTTGGCTTTGCCCCGTGTAGTAGTTGTGATATCATAGGGGAGTGAGGTCACTAGAAAGGTAACATCAATAATTAGCTTTGTCATCCTGTAGAATGTTAGCAAATTTATGTCCGTCTCACTGTGTCTATTTCCCACTGTTGCCACAGTAAATTATCACATGTTTAATGGGGAAGCTAAGAGCAGCCATGCAGTTCTGGAAAGCAGAAGTCAGGTACAGACCCAAGTAGGATAAAATCAAGTGTCTCTTGCCTTTCTGGAAGTTCTAGGAGAGAATCTATGTCCCCTCACTGATTGGAGCTGAAAGAATTCAATTGTTTGTAGATAATTTTTAAATCTTTTAATCTCGACAGTCCAGTCATTATCCCCCTTCGGTTCTGCCCTCCAACAGTTCCTCATCCCATTCCTCTTCCCCATCTCCAAAAGGATGCCACACCCCACCAAACCTCCCCATTCCCTTGGGTCTTAAGTCTCCCAAGGGTTAGGTGTGTCTTCTCTCATTGAGGCCAGACCAGGGTATTGATAAAAGTTGATGGCCACCATGATTCTAGGCTGCTGGCCCCGCCCCCTTCGCCATGTTCACAACCTGCACCACAGGCCCTCATGAGGCAGTACTGTGCTGACCTGGTCCTGCCTTCCTCTCTCACCTGAGAGGACTCATATGGTTAAATTGATCATACCCAGATGATTCAAGACCCTCTTTTAATTTCAAGATCCTTAAGCAAGTGAATCTGCAAAATAATCTTGCCATAAACCTGCCAGGAACCTACATGGCTGGAAAGATTAAGGTGCTGGCACCTTTGTGGGGTCACTCTTGAGGCCACAAGAATATATAACAACAATTGTTATTTCAGAGTGTGAGTCCTGGTAAACTAAATAGCCCCATTTCCTTGGCATGGAACCTCACAAGAAATGAAGTAGTGAGCGTGAGGAGAGGGTGAGGCCTCTAGAAACGCCAGTTCTCTCAGCAGCCTGACAACCTGCTTGCTTCCGTACCGGGAAGTCTGTGACTGATGACTCAGCCCCTCCTTCACACACGTTCCCTCCACTCACTCCGTCTCTGTGTGTTTTTAACTTTTAGAGGACTGAAGTCATTACAGT
Organism: Apodemus sylvaticus; assembly: GCF_947179515.1. Classification (NCBI taxonomy): domain Eukaryota; kingdom Metazoa; phylum Chordata; class Mammalia; order Rodentia; family Muridae; genus Apodemus; species Apodemus sylvaticus. The sequence continues at coordinate 10,316,641 of NC_067485.1, forward strand.
TGTCAGTTTGGAGGCTTCAGGGAAACCTGTCTGTGCCAATTAAAATGTGCCAGGGAAGGGCACTGTGCGCACCGCAGCTGACACGGCTATTTTGGCTCCTGGCGTCGGTCCCAACGCCAGCTCTCTCCAGACTCTCCTCCTTCTCCCTTATCTTCCATCCTCCTCTGTTTTTATTTGGATCCAGCTTCAGCTCTGCTCCTAGTTTATGGCTAATCAATAACTTACTTTCTATAGAGGCTCCAGTGACTGGGTCTCAGGTGGCCTGAGATCACCTGGCAATCCCAACAGGGAAGAGAACGTCTCTTCTCTCAGATGAGAAATGGCCAAGACTCTACTTTGTTGGTTGACTCAGTTCGTCTGATTGATGGCTGGCCTATAATTGTATGAACTTCTATGACACAAAGTGTGACCTTTTCAGATGTGGACAGCTCCTGTCCTCCTGTAACTGAGTTTCTAGGAGGGAAACCACAAGGTCTATGCACATATAACTGGATGTGACCAAGGCGAACTTAGTGTGTGCACATGTGACTATGTGCCTATGAATGTGTATATGAGTGTGTATGCACATAAGTATGTGTGTATGTGTGTGATTTGTGTATGAGTATACAAGTGTATGTGTGTGTATATATGCATAAGTATGTGTGTGCATGTGTACATAAGTATGTGTGTGCATAAATATGTGTGTATCTCTATGAATATGAGAGTGTATGCATGTGTATGTGTATGTGTGTAAAAGAGAGAAATATTTTCCTTTTTCTGAAAGGCATTAATACATTAGAATATGTTATCTCTTAATTAATTGGTTCATGGAGATTTTAAGCACCTACATTAAGTAATATTCCCAAAATTCCTCTCAAACTAAAGAACCTACACTTTTGACGTATTAAATAAAACAGGGTTAGAAACTTTGGGCAATTTTTCAAGGGATCATGGTTCACACAAAGTGAACCCCATCAGGCTTTTGAATCAACAATAACTGTATGTAACTGGGGGTTTCTCAATAGAGGGTATAATACAAATTAGCTAATATTGTTGCTATGTAATATTTAGAATTAAGGAATATAGAAATTTTCAACTAAATTGAATTATTCTAAAATAAATTGAGCTGTGTAATACTGACAAGCCTTTTACACCACTAATGTTTATCAAATGTCTGTTTGGATGTAGCTTGCTTTCTTTCAACATCCATATCTAACTTTAAAACCATATGCCAATTTAAAATTGAAGCAATTAATGGATAATCTTTGGTTCCCTGGGTAATTTCTAAGTAAAGTTGAATATAAATATATCGGTTGCTGATCATGGTCTAGGTAGCTAAGTAACTGTGATTATGTGTCCTCTTGTAATGTTACAGAGCGGCCTCGCCTTTGGATCCAATGAAACGGAAGTTCCTTTTGCTACATGGAGAAAGTGTTAAAGGCACTCTAGTGACTCTTGGAAGTCATAGCTGACAGTCCTCTAAGCCTTGGGGTCTGCATGAATGCAAGCATTTGATGGGTAGTTTTCAATTTCTGCTCCCTCCCTCCTCCCTTCCCCTTTCCTCTCCTCCCTCCCACTTCCTCCCTGTTATCTCTTTAAGATGGAATTTGTCAACAGACTTAAAGAAAGATGGTTTATGATGTAGCACAATAACAAAATATCCCCTAGTTTAATAAATAGAACATGAGAATCTATAGTTTGGGGTCTGATGTTATAAAAACAAGAATTGGGTCTCTTTCTGTTAAAGTGATAAATGGACCCAGATGTGGCGGTTCATCCAGGTGTGGTGGTTCATCCAGGTGTGGTGGTTCACACCTGCAATCCCAGCACTCAGAAGTTAGAGGCAGGAGGAGTACTATACATTTCTAGGCAGCCTGGCCTACACAGTAAGTTCTTAGCACAACCTAGGCTGAGGAATGCCATAGGAATGCTATATATATATATATATATATATATATATATATATATATATATATATATATATATATATACATACACTGTATATATCAGTCACATGGTAACCTGATCTGAGGGCACTGTGCCCTTAGGAAAGCAAAGCAAAGGTGCTTCTGTGTGTCTGTTCATTTGTGGGATAGCAAGAATTTTGAATCTCACCAAAATAGTTTCCTGTGCATCACATGACTTCATCATGCCCGTGATTACTAATAATCTAAGGTAATTTGAAGACTCCTTCAGCAGTCTTCAAATATGGCGTGGCCACTCTAATGGCAGGCAAGCAATTGCTGCGATCTCGAGTGCTCGGAGCTAACTCTTCACCTAGCCATCCTGAAATCAGGCCAGAATTTAAAGGAGAAAAAAAACAAGGTTCCTTTCCAACCTAAGAATTTTTTAATGTCTCAGAGCTCCCACAGGTGGCTCACAAATCTTTATTTTATAATCAGGGAGAAAGAATACCTAGAAAGAATTAGGCCCATTCCGGGTAGTCATAAGGTGACTCAATATGGTTGTAAAAGCCAAACAGCAAAAAATGTGATTAGTCAGATAAAAGAGAAGTGTACGTGATTTAAATATCACTCATGTGTCAGAAAAAATTAAACTTCACAGAAGATATTGGAAGATCCCAGACATTTTCCAATACTATCATTAACTACACTACGTCCCTGCCCAAGACAGACATTAGTTAGATTCTTAGAGAAAGAATATTGGATCCCCAAAGAAAATCTAACCCTCCTCTACTTTGATTTTATTGTCAAAGTTTTCTCTTTATTGTTGTGATAAAATATCATGACTGAGAACAGCTTGTGCAGGAAAGGGTTTATCTAGCTCAGAGGTTGAACACCACCAGCAGTCTGGAAGCTATGAAGGGCACTCAAGTGAAACCTTGATGCAGAGGCTTTGGAGAGGCTCTGCTGCTCCCTGGTTTGCTCCTCATGGGGAGCTCAGTCTGTTCGCTTGTACCACCCAGGACTGCCTGCCCAGAGACCGTACCCTCAACACGGGCAAGGCCCTTCCCATCAATCAGTAATCAAGAAAATGCACTATAGGCTTGCTTCTAGGTCAATCTAATAAAGGTACTTTGCCAAATGAGTTTCTCTTCCCCGATAATTCTAGCCCAGTGGTTCTCAACCTTCCTAATGCTGCGACCCTTTAATACAGCTCTTCATTTTCTTTGTGGTGACCCTCAACCACAAAGATATTTCATTGCTACTTCATAACTGTAATTTTGCTACTTTTATGAACCTTAATGTAAATATCTGATATGCAGAATATCTGCTATGTGACCCTCAAAGGGGTCTCAATGCACATTGGAAAAACACTGTATCAAACAAATTGTGACACAATGTGTCAAATTGACAAAGCAACAACAATGACAAAAACCTAACCAGGACAATTATTTACTGTACATTGTGGCACAGGGCCAGATGCTGCCTTCTGCAGATGTTTCCACCCTCTTAGGAGCTTACATGAAGCCCACAGGCCTCCATCATCTGCTGGGAGGAAGCATAGGCCTGAGTCTCTAGAAAAGGACTCTCCTGGGTACCAGTGATGTGCAAAGCTTCACACGCGCTTTCCTGGAGGACTTTCAGAGAGCAAAGCTGCTTCATTGCGATCTCTCCAGAGCCTGGTCAGAACTTCCAGGGCTCTTTAGTCTAGAAAGAGATCCATGGAAGCAGCTGTTCACCCAAGGCATGCTGGGTAAACTGAGCCATAGAGGGCTCGTGCACAAGAGGGAATTAACTGCAGCTCTGCATGTCTTTCAGTGCCCTATTTCAGATGGATGAAGACACACAATCTGCTATGGGAAACTGAAACCACGAGGCTTGTGACGGTACTGATTAAGCAACCTCAGAGCCCAGAGAATTATTTTCACTGGGATGCTCCACTTTCTGCCCTTCCACCAGAAGTGCGCTCATTTGCAAGGGTTCTGTGGGAATTTCATTCTAAAGTCCTGAGACTGACTTTTAAAAGTCACTTGTGCAGCTAAGGCCAGATGAGCTTGGCCTTGGACTGCCATGAGGACCGGCCACCTTTAAGCTATGAGAAGCAGCCCTGCCTGGAAGAGGCGTGGCTTACCTGTGGGCTGTGTTTACAGAGATCGGAGGCCCATGTAATCCCTGGTCACCTGTGACATCAGGTGGAAACCCATGGGCTTGATTTCCAGTCTGCGGATTAGATGATCTGTAAACACTCAGACTCAGAGATTTTAAAGAAACTTCTGGACAGAAGTCAAGACTCTGGACTTGGAAGCTTTTTCAGTTCACATGTTGAAGGAATACTTTATGGTGACTTAAAAGTAGTTTTGAAAACAATCAGATTAATACCGAGCAAGGGCAGCCATTTTCTAAGACTGTCATCTATGGAGATTATCCATGATCCAAAACAGATGGGAGGTCCTGGGGAAAAGATCATTAAAAAGTCGGAAATTAGGCCCAAAGAGGATGTGTCATGTTCTTCCACATTAAAAGGGAGTAGCATTTGACATCATGGGGAATCATGAGTGGGGAATCATGAGTGACATGGGAAGTAGATCTGGGTTTGCCTCACCCATACACAATCAGACAGGGAATAACATGCAACATGTCGTTCTCTCTCTCTCTCTCTCTCTCTCTCTCTCTCTCTCTCTCTCTCTCTCTCTCTCAATAACTAAAGGCTATATTTTATTGTTTGCAAGCTCTTCCAGCTTTCTAACTAACAGTGAGTTTACTTCAGAGTAGTGGCCAACTGTGTAACTCCAGTTCTTCAGAGTCAATTCTTAAGCACCGTCACCATCTTACTGGGTCTGTCATTACTTAGTTAATGACCCTTGGCACACAGTCATTCTGTGTTATATGAGTCATGTTATTTATTGTTCCAAAATTACAGCTGGATATAGGTTCCCTGGAAAGATGGGCTTTTTCCCCCCAGCCGTCCAACCCCAGGGTGTGCAGAGCCCTGCTCCTAAAGTGACGGCAGCTTCACCTCCCTCTGTGTCCATCCTCTCTTCTCAGCCACAGGGCAGGAGAGATGAGCTGGCCACTCTTTTTCCAGGTCTCCTCTTAACTGCCTCCAAGAGTCGGAGGCCTGAGTTGTGATGTAGATCTTGCTTCCCTATGAGTAATTCCCTACAGTTAAGAGCACTGACTGTTCTCTCAGAGGTCCAGAGTTCAATTCCCAGCAACCATATGGTGGCTCACAACCATCTGTAATGAGATTCAATGCCCTCTTGTGGTGTGTCAGCAACAGTGTACTCAGATAAATAATAAATAATTCTTTTAAATCAATCAATCCATCCATCCATCCATCCCTCCCTCCCTGGTGGCTTCTGGCCGTTCCACACACAAACAGGAGGGCTCAGGGGAGAAGCTATTCTGCCATCTTGTCCCATACTGCCCTCCAAGACATCAGCTTCTGGCATTCTGTTTGTTATTTACCCAGTGATTTTGCCCATGATTTATTCATTTCCTAAGACTGCAGAAACTGGTTTCAGAGCCGCAGTGGATGGTTTAACTTAATTAGGGGAACCATCAAAAGCTTCCGTGAGCATCAGCGGTGCAAAGCACAACTTCAGGAACCCAGGCAGACACTTACACACGTCATTAGCAGCCGTGATGGACTAGCTCCGTCACTTCAGCAGATGAACTTTATCTTATTCTCAGAGCGCACTACTCATGGGAAGGATTCATCTCGCAGTCCAGGCACTCCACCATCTTCCACTTGTAGCTTGGCATTGCCCTGGGCATTGGCATCCTGCTTGTGGGTAGATGGAGGAGGAGCTAAGGAATGGGTGAGGATTTCCTAGTCTGCCCTAGAAGTTATGGTCTACGGACATTTCACAGATCAGAATGTAGCAGCAAAGTTGTATTTCCTAAAATGGAGTCTGGGAATCTGTCCATATGTGGTTTTAAGAGATGAAAATGGCCTTCGTAATAACAGATGAATAACTGAGGTCTAGGGAACCCAGAACCAACCTAGCTGTCACCAACACTGAGGGAAAAGGGTGCATCTGCAAGAAACCCATACTTCTGAGGCCAGCATGCAGAGGCTAGAAAGCACAGGTGTGCGTGGCTTTATTACGCGGCCTCCCCGCCCCCGGCCAACATGTCTTCCAGGCAGAAGCAGGGCCTTCTTTCCTGTTAACTGCACTGATGTAAAGTTCTCAGCCATGTGGTAGTTAATCATTATTGTCAAACATGGTAAGGTCTTAACCATGTAGGCCTCTGGGCATGCCTGTGAGGGATTATCTTGCTTAGGTTAACTGAGATGGGAGACTTTCCCACTGTGAGTGGCACCATTCCCTATGTTAGTATCCTGGTCTGAAATATTGAGGATGTAAGCTGAGCACAAATTTTACCACTCTCTGCTTTTCCCTTTCCTGCGTCTTTAAACTTGTCACACAAAAAGGCAGTAGCTCTTTAATGACTACCTCCCTTCTTTTTTGTGTGAAATGTCCCACTTTAACTTATATTTTCAGTATGACTGGATGATCTCATGCCATTCAGAAACAGGCCATATTCCATTAGGCTACACATTCGGGGGACAGGGAACTCTTACAGCCCATGCTCTTCAGAAATCCTCCAGCTTTTTTTTTTTTACCTCAGTTGACTTCATTGTATTCAACTCTTCCAAAAGGGCTCCCATGTCTACCTACTCCACCCAGTTGCAGTACAAACTCGGCAAACAGGCACTGAACTTGTTTTAGCTTTTTTTTGGTCCTGTTTTGGCCTGAATGCCTCCATTCCATGCATGGTCAGTGTCTTGTTTCATAGAAGAAAGGCAATGTCAAGTTTTATAACACTATTTCCATGGAAAAAATAGTTCCAAGCTGTCTTCCATCTTCCCAAATTTGTGTTGGAGCGGAAGTCTTGTATCCTGCAATGCAACCCTACAAATCTTAAGGTCAGATTTGTAATACTCTGTAAAACCTCATAGGTCAAGCTCTTAGCTATCAGGAGTAATATAGTCATATAGGCCAGTGCCATTCTAGACAAATCCCAGTGCTCAGCTAGGAGAGCACTGTCCCTTCCCTCAGGTTTGGGTACTGGTGTAGTCATCTATGACTCAATGGACACCTAGACAGAGACTTTGTTCCTTTCCAGTAGTTACAGATTAGTCATTATCCTGGAGCTTTTCAAAGGCCAGAATCACATCAAGTTGCTGTTGATGGACTAGACATTCTTATTTCAAAAGGCCCAGGCACTTCCTAGAAGCACCATACTCTGGATTTTGGGATGTTGGTGTAGGAGCCCTGGACTTATGGGGTGTAGATGTAGAAGGCTGTGTGCTCCTTCAGTAGTGCCTTGATCACCGTGCTGGAGGCTATTGCTTTGGGAGGCCACTCTCTGCTTTCTGACTTGGGATGCTATTGGCTGAAGTACAAGCTCACACTCCTGTTTCTGTGGCTCTCAACCACTGGCAGGCTATAACCCCGAGCTAACGAAATCCTGTATCCCATAACTTTCTTTGGTCATGCCATACTACCACCACCACAAGGAAAACTGATTAAGACAATGTTATCTTTGGAATTCTATTCTTTAAACACCGAGGATGCTGGCTGGTTTCTAGGAAAAGATGGACTTTGCGGCTTCGGCCTTAAAGATAATGCATGCGCACAGCGAAATGACGCCTGCCCCCTTCACCTGGCCAGCACCACACAGAAAGCACCCAGAACTGCAAGATCTGAGGTGATCCCTAACTTCCATACAGTTTCTTATGAAGTTTCTGCATCATTTAGCTCAGCCACATAGTTGTCTGGTTCCTGGTTCTGCTTCCAGGTGCTCTGGAAGATGCCACTATAGATCTTTCCATTTTATGCCAAATATAACAGGAGGTGGGGCAGTAAATCACGAATCTTTTGTATTCACTAACATTGCCAACTTGTTTTGAAACATGAAGGCTTCTTTATTCCAACCAGTAAGAGGGTGAAAATTCTTCCAAGACACCCCAGCTGCCTTTCCAGTAAACGCTGTCTTTTTTATGTTGTTTGCCTGGACAATCATTTCCAAATGGAGATAATTTTCAACAGCATGAAGCTCAGTCTTAGTGACTAGAATAAATCATGAGAAACTGAGGTATTTTCTTTCCCAACAGCTTTTAAGCTACAGAATTTTAGTGTATGAACTCTCTTGGTGACAATAGTCAGAGGGGTCCTTGTAGTCACCTAGAGGACCCTGGGAAATGAACACATTTTTACCTCCCATGGTTAGGAGAAAGGCCTAGGAATATCTCTGTGGGTTTTTCAGAAATACTTGTAGACTTTATGCCTCATGTCAAATAAGAACTATAACTATACCAATCATGATTGCTATAGTTATATTTCATGATTATAACATTAATATTTTAAATCATAAATTTATCCAATAACTATATATTGAATATATAAGTATATTGCCTCTAGCTACCTCATATTGCTTTTTTCTTAAAATAACCCTGTCTTATTACAGCAGAGGATTTGGAGCATGTTCTCTCCTAGCCATGGAGAACCAGAAACCAGAAAATGTGGGTGTGTGTGACTCCACAGAATTTGAGACATCCTAGTTTTCCTAACTCAAATTCACTGTCTACTTCCTCAGTGTCTAGTGTCCCCAGCAAGGGGACTTGCTGCCTATCTTGCTGACACAGACTGCCTATCACCTGTGACAAAAATAAAGTGTGTATGTGTGTGTGTGAATGCATGTGTACAAGTTGTATGAGCATATGTATATGCATGTATTTCTGTGTATATGTACATGTGTAGAGTACATGTGGTGTATATGCACACATTTTAGTATGTCATAAATGTATGTGCATGTATGTATATGTGTATATTGTATGTATGCATGTATGTATGTATTGTATGTTGTATATATATGTGGTTTTGTTTGTGTAGAATATGGACATTGTGTCTATATGTGCAGTATAAGTGTATGAGGTATATATGTATGGAGTATGTGTGATACATGTACACTCATGTAAGTGGTTTGTGTGTATATGTGTGTGTATGTGTGTTATGAGCATATGTACATGTATGTGTTTCTGTGTGTGGAATATGTGTGGTATGTATGCACACATTTTTAGTACACTGTGTGTAGTAGTATATATATATGTATGTATGTGGGCACGTATGTGCTGTGTATATGTGGTTTATTTGTGTGGGACATTTTTGTGTTGTGTTTATATAGTATGTGTTTATGTGGTATGTATGTGTATGTATGGAGTGTATGTGTTACATGTGCACTTGTATAAGTGGTTTGTGTGTGTGTGTGTGATGTGGGGTGTATATGTCTGTGTGATGTGTGTTTACACTGGTGGAAAATCACAAACAAAAGGTTTATTCGGGAAACCATCTGGACTGTCTTCTGCTTACCCAAACAGGAGCGTCTAGATTTCCCTTAGAGTTCCATCACTGAGCTGGAAGAGAAGTCAGGGTGGTTGTGCTATGTTTGTTTTGTGATGAGGAGACTACCTGGGGACGCTGGACCTGAGAGACATCGAAGTGCCTCTAACAGGAGGGGCGAAGCACCCAGCTTTATTGTTTTAGAAACAGATTCACTAATAGACTCCCCTAACTAGCGGTTCCTTGAACTAATTGGGAAAAGAAAATCCATCTTGAGCACTCATTATATTTGCTTCTCTGGCTCATCTCGCTGGGCAGGAGCCCCCCACGCCCCCCTGTTTTAATTACATATGGTTTGGCTGCAGGCTTGCCAGCCACAGCCTCCTGGTGTCTGAATGCTTTGTCACTACAATTGAATTAATTTATGGAAGGAGCTTATTTCTACCTGCTGTTAAAACTAACCTCACTGTGTTATGCCGCAGAACAAACACATTTCATGGCTCATTTCGGCTCCCACACACACCCTCTGGGCTAACAAAGAAAGCAGAAAGATAAGGTTTGGGTGACATCCAACAAGCCACATTTCTCTGCATATACATGACCCCTGTGCTCCTCAGCAGGCGGTGACATGCTGGCAACAGGATGCTTTAGACCATCCTGCTTGATCATCCCCTGCCTTGCCTGGCTGACTCCAGAGAGTGGGGTCTGTTTTCCTCTGCATTTCTACCCCAAGCTTCAAGTGTTCTCTGCCCACCTCTCTTGCGGCCATGAGTTATTCAGAAAACCCAGAGTTTTATTAAGGATAGGCAGCTACATAATAAAAGTTGTACCAAACTCTGACTGGGAACACGGGATTAATTATGAGAAGGGGTAGGGAAATTCTGTAGACATGAAGCCAGTGTGAGAAAATGTACAAAACTTGAGAGTCCACACAGGACATCTTACATGAGATACCCATCTCTGGGTCTGAGCTACTTCATGAGGAACAATGGCTTCCAGCTCTAGCTATTTAACTGCACATTTCACAATTTCTCTTTTTCTGAACAGCTGAATAATAATCCCTGTGAAAATATAAATTGTTTATTTTCCATTCATTAGTTGATGGACAGCTGGACCGCTTCCATTTCCTGACCATTGCGAACAGAGCAGTGGCCGTTGATGAGCCTGTGTCTGTGAAGTAGAATTCAACTCTGTGAGAATATGCTGAGGTGGTGTACAGACGGGTCCTGTGGCTCAGGCTGATCTGTTTCCAGCTTTGTGTTGTTGTCATTTGGTTTGAGACAGCTGTCACTGTGTAACTCTGTCTTGCCTGAAATGGACTGTGAAGACCAGGCTGTCTTTGAACTCACAGCGATCTGCCTGCCTCTGCCTCCTGAGTTTTGCTATTAAAGGCATGCATTCATATGACTGGTGCATTTCTATCTTTTGAGGGAAGCTCTACACTGAATTCCATAGCGGTCACTTCACTCTGCTAGGTGTCGGTGACCAGCGGTCCCTTTCCTCACGCCCACAACAGCACCTGCTGCTATTTGTTTTGGGCTTAGGCATTCTAACTGGGTGAGATGACACTTTAAGGCATTTTTAAAATTTGCATTTCCTCAGTGGCTAAGGGCATTGAACACTTTTTAAAAAGCACTTCTGAGCTACTTGTACTTCTTCTTTTGAGAACTCTTTTTAGTTTCATATCAATTTTAATTGGGTTTCTTCTTTTCTTGATGTTTAGTTTGTTGAGTCCTTTGTGTATTCTAGACATTAGCCTCTGCCAGATGTAGACCTGGGAAAGACTTTCCCATCTGGGGGCTGCCTCTTCGCCTGCCTGGTGCTGGCTCTGACTCTTCAGATATGTGTGTCTTAATGGAGCACACATAGGAAGGGCCATGGGGGAGGGAGCTTTGCAAGGAGGGGAGAGAGAATGCAGGGGTGTGGGGAGCAGCAGGGAGGAAAGGGAGACATGGGGCTGCGGAGGGGAGGGATATGTAGCCGAGGGAGAGGGAATAAAGAACTGACACTAACATCTGAAAAGCCCTATGGAAATCTGCTACTATAAACACACACATGAATACACACACACACACAAACATACACACACACACACATACACACACACAGAGAAACACACACACGTGCGCACACATATAGGGAGAGAGGAGGAAGAGGGAAGTTAAATGGAGTTATTGTATATCAAGAGGGACAAAACCTCTCTATAAGCTATCCAATACAAATTTTAGTGTCAACAACGGGTAACTCCTTTCAGTGCTATTGGTCAGTGGGTCTCCAGAGCCATGTCCCCAAAACTGTGAGTCACAGCCATTGCTCTTGGTTACCCTTTTGAACACAGTGAAAAGAGTCGATTGCTGGAGATACCAGAGAGTTGAACCATACACCACAGAGAAATCATGCTGGTACTGTCTACAATCTTCATTTTTCCTGGCTAGCTTTCACCGTTCTGGAAGGTATTATCAATACAACTGGGGGATGGGGAGGAATCATTGGCCTCACCCAACTATGAACCCTGTAAGCTATAATAGTGACCAGCCAGGCAAGATACGCTCACTGGTGAAAGAGAGGCATGACTGTTTGGGGAGTAACCAACCACTCTTTGGTTGGATTTAAGGTCTACAAAGCAGAACTCATATCTGGAACCAATAACAGTACCAAAGAAACATGACTAGGGTGCTGGTTTTGTTCTGGGCCCTAGGGGAGAGCCTGCTCTTTTATTAAATGAACATAGCATAAAACCAATTTCTGGCACAGCTTGCTCCGGTGGCACGGAGCTTAGGTTCCAGTCCTGAGGCCTCTGGTGGGAGCCCTCAGATCTCTCCGCTTCCGGATCCAGATCAGCCTGGGCAGCAACACCACATCTCCAGGTCCTGCAAGATGCAAGAGGGGCTTCCGGGAGGCCGGCTGGGAGGAGTCAGTGTGCTCTGGTGAATCCAGCAGGCCCCAGTGGGAGCCTTCAGGTGTCTGCTTCGGGATCTGAACAGCCTGGGTAACAGCACCCTGTCTCCAGGCAGTGCAGGAGGTAAGCTGTGCACCAGAGGCCACCTGGGAAGGGGCAGCTTGCACTGGTGAGTCCAGCATTGACAAGACCAACTAACACCAGTGAGAACTAGATGGCAAAAGGCAAACGCAGGAACGTCAGTAACAGAAATCAAGGCAATGTGGCAATGTCTGAACCCAATTCTCTTTTACCAGAATGTCCTGGATACCCCATCACACCAGTAAAACAAGATTTGGATTTAAAATCAATGGTCATGATGCTGGTACAGGAACACATGAAGGACATACTTAAAGAAATTCAGGAGAAAATGGATCAAAAGTTAGAAGCCCTTGCAAGGGAAACACAAAAATCATTGAAAGAAATCCAGGAGAATACAAAAGCCAATAAGGAGGAAACGCAAAAAAAAAAAAAAAAACACTTAAAGAAATACAGGAGAACTTTGGTCAACAGGTTGAGGTCATGAAAGAGGAAACACAAAAATCTCTTAAAGAATTACAGGAAAGCACAAACAAGCAAGTAAAGGAGCTAAGCAAAACCATCCAGGATCTAAAATCAGAAGTAGAAACAACTAAGAAAACTCAAAGGGAGACAACTTTGGAGATAGAAAGCCTTTGGAAGAAATCAGGGGACATAGATGCAAATATCAACAACAGAATACAAGAGATAGAAGAAAGAATCTCAGATGCTGAAGATACCATAGAAACCATGGACTCAGTGGTCAAAAAAAATGCAAAATGCAAAAAGCTTGTAACCCAAAATATCCAGGAAATCCAGGACACAATGAGAAGACCAAACCTAAGGATTATAGGCATAGATGAGAGTGAAGAATTACAACTTAAAGGGCCAGCAAATATTTTCAATAAAATTATGGAAGAAAACTTCCCTAACCTAAAGAGAGAGATGCCCATGAATATACAAGAAGCCTACAGAACTCCAAACAGATTGGACCAGAACAGAAATACTTCCCGTCACATAATAATCAAAACTCCAACTGTACTAAACAAAGAAAGAATATTAAAGGCAGTAAGAGAAAAAGGCCAAGCAACATATAAAGGAAGACCTATCAGAATCACAGCAGACTTTTCACCTGAGACTATGAAGGCTAGAAGATCCTGGGCAGATCTCATGCAGACTCTAAGAGAACACAAATGCCAGCCAAAACTACTATATCCAGCAAAACTCTCAATCACTGTAGATGGAGAAACTAAGATATTCCAAGACAAAACCAAGTTTACCCAATATCTATCCACACACCCAGCCCTACAAAGGATAATAGGAGGAAAACACCAATACAAGGAGGGAAACTTCACCCTGGACAAAGCAAGATAGTAACCTTTCATCAAACCCAAAAGAAGTTAACCAATCAAATTTAAAAAATAATGTCAAAAATGACAGGAAGTAACAATCACTATTCCTTAATATCTCTTAACATCAATGGACTCAAAAAATGACATAGACTAACCGACTGGATATGTAAACAGGACCCTACATTTTGCTGCTTACAGGAAACACACCTCAGGGTCAAAGATAAACACTACCTTAGAGTAAAAGGCTGGAAGACAATTTTACAAGCAAATGGTCTCAGAAAACAAGCTGGAGTAGCCATTTTAATATCAGATAAAATTGACTTTCAACCCAAAGTCATCAAAAGAGACTCTGAGGGACACTTCTTGCTGGTCAAAGGAAAAATACAACAAGAAGAACTCTCAATCCTGAACATCTACGCTCCAAATGCAAGGGCACCCTCTTTCATAAAAGAAACTTTATTAAAGCTCAAAGCACACATTGCACCTAACACAATAATTGTGGGTGACTTCAACACTGCACTTTCCTCAATGGACCGATCAGGAAAACAGAAACTAAACAGGGACACAATGAAACTAATTGAAGCTTTGGACCAATTAGATTTAACAGATATATATAGAACATTCTATCCTAAAGCAAAAGAATATACCTTTTTCTCAGCACCTCATGGTACCTTCTCCAAAATTGACCATATAATTGGTCACAAGACAGACCTCAACAAATATAAGATCGAACTAATCCCATGCTTCCTATCAGATCACTATGGAGTAAAAGTGGTCTTCAATAGCAACAAAAACAACAGAAAATCCACATACACGTGGAAACTGAACAATATTCTACTCAATGATACCTTGGTCAAGGAAGAAATAAAGAAAGAAATTAAAGACTTTTTAGAACACAATGAAAATGAAGACACAACATACCCAAATCTATGGGACACAATGAAAGCAGTGCTAAGAGGAAAACTCATAGCCCTGAGCGCCTCCAAAAAGAAAATGGAGAGAGCATACACTACCAGCTTAATGACACACCTGAAAGCCCTGGAACAAAAAGAAGCTATTTCACCCAGGAGGAGTAGAAGGCAGGAAATCATCAAACTCAGGGCTGAAATCAATCAAGTAGAAACAAAGAGAACCATACAAAGAATCAACAAAACCAGGAGCTGGTTCTTTGAGAAAATCAACAAGATAGATAAACCCTTAGCCAGACTAACCAAAGGGCACAGAGACAGCATCCAGATTAACAAACTTAGAAATGAAAAGGAAGATATAACAACAGAAACTGAGGAAATTCAAAAAATCATTAGATCCTACTACAAAAGCCTATACTCAACACAACTGGAGAATCTGGAGGAAATGGACAGTTTCCTAGACAGATATCCAACACCAAAACTAAATCAGGATCAAATAGATCAACTAAACAGTCCCATAACACCTGAAGAAATAAAAAGGGTCATAGAAAGTCTCCCAACCAAAAAATGCACGGGACCAGATGGCTTCAGTGCAGAGTTCTATCAGACCTTCATAGAAGACCTAACACCAATACTCTTCAAACTATTCCACAAAATAGAAACAGAAGGAACTCTACCCAACTCGTTCTATGAAGCCACAATTATGCTGATACCAAAACCACACAAAGATCCAACAAAGAAAGAGAACTTCAGGCCAATTTCTCTTATGAATATTGATGCAAAAATACTTAATAAAATTCTTGCCAACCGAATCCAAGAACACATCAAAATAATCATCCACCATGATCAAGTAGGCTTCATCCCAGGGATGCAGGGATGGTTCAATATAAGGAAATCCATCAATGCTATCCACTATATAAACAAACTCAAAGAAAAAAACCATATGATCATCTCATTAGATGCAGAAAAAGCATTTGACAAAATCCAGCATCCTTTCATGCTAAAAGTATTGGAAAGAACAGGAATTCAAGGCCCATACCTAAACATCGTTAAAGCAATATACAGCAAACCAGTAGCCAACATCAAACTAAATGGAGAGAAACTTGAAGCAATCCCACTAAAATCAGGGACTAGACAAGTCTGTCCTCTCTCTGCATATCTTTTCAATATAGTACTTGAAGTTCTAGCTAGAGCAATTAGACAACATAAGGAGGTCAAGGGGATACAAATTTAAAAGGAAGAAGTCAAATTATCACTATTTGCAGATGACATGATAGTCTACTTAAGTGACCTGAAAACCTCCACCAGAGAACTCCTACAGCTGATAAACAACTTCAGCAAAGTGGCTGGTTATAAAATCAACTCAAGCAAATCAGTTGCCTTCCTATACTCAAAGGATAAGAAGGCTGAGAAAGAAGTTAGGGAAATGACACCCTTCAAAATAGCCACAAACAATATAAAGTATCTTGGTGTGACTCTAATCAAACAAGTGAAAGATCTATATGACAAGAACTTCAGGTGTCTGAAGAAGGAAATCGAAGAAGACCTCAGAAAATGGAAAAATCTGCCATGCTCATGGATTGGCAGGATTAATATAGTTAAAATGGCCATCTTGCCAGAAGCGATCTACAGATTCAATGCAATCCCCATCAAAATCCCAACTCAGTTCTTCACAGAGTTAGAAAAAGCAATTCTCAAATTCATCTGGAATAACAAGAAACCCAGGATAGCTAAAACTATTCTCAACAACAAAAGAAATTCTGGGGGAATCAGTATCCCTGACTTCAAGCAATACTACAGAGCAATAGTGTTAAAAACTTCATGGTATTGGCACAGTGACAAACAAGTGGACCAATGGAATAGAATTGAAGATCCAGAAATGAATCCACACACCTATGGTCACTTGATCTTTGACAAAGGAGCCAAAAATATCCAGTGGAAAAAAAGATAGCCTTTTCAACAAATGGTGCTGGATCAATTGGAAGTCAGCATGCAGAAGAATGCTAATTGATCCATTCTTATCTCCATGTACTAAACTTCAATCCAAGTGGATCAAGGACCTCCATGTAAAACCAGACACACTGAAACTAATAGAAAAGAAACTGGGGAAGACCCTTGAGGACATGGGCATAGGGGAAAAGTTCCTGAACAGAACACCAATAGCTTATACTCTAAGATCAAGAATTGACAAATGGGACCTCATAAAATTACAAAGTTTCTGTAAGGCAAAGGACACTGTTAAAAGGACAAAACGGCAACCATCAAATTGGGAAAGGATCTTCACCAACCCCACATCTGATAGAGGGCTAATATCCAATATATACAAAGAACTCAAGAAGTTAGACCCCAGGGAACCAAATAACCCTATTAAAAATGGGGTACAGATCTTAACAAAGAATTTTCACCTGAAGAAATTCAGATGGCTGAGAGGCACCTTAAGAAGTGCTCAACATCTTTAGTCATTAGGGAAATGCAGATCAAAACAACCCTGATATTTCACCTTACACCAGTCAGAATGGCTAAGGTCAAAAACTCAGGAGACAGCAGGTGTTGGCAGGGATGTGGAGAAAGAGGAACACTCCTCCACTGCTGGTGGGGCTGTAAGATGGTACAACCACTGTGGAAATCAGTCTGGAGGTTCCTCAGAAAACTGGACATGAGACTTCCAGAGGACCCTGCTATACCTCTCCTGGGCATATACCCAAAGGATTCCCTGGCAAGCAATGAAGACACATGCTCCATTATGTTCATAGCAGCCTTATTTATAATAGCCAGAAGCTGGAAAGAACCCAGATGCCCCTCAAAGGAGGAATGGATACAGAAAATGTGGTATATTTACACAATGGAATACTACTCAGCAATTAGAAACAATGAATTCACAAAATTTTTAGGCAAATGATTTGATCTGGAAAATATCATCCTAAGTGAGGAAACCCAATCACAAAAGAATACACATGGAATGCAATCTCTGATAAGTGGATATTAATTAGCCCAGAAGCCCTGAATACCCAAGGCACAAATTGCATAACAAATGACTCCCATGAAGAAGTATGGAGAGGGTCCTGATCCTGGAAAGTATTGATCTAGCATGGGAAGGGAATATAAGGACAGAGAAAAAGGAGGGAGGTGATGGGAGAAGGGATGGAGAGAAGAAGGTTTATGGGACATATGGGGAGGGGGGATCCGGGAATGTAAGGGGAAATCATTTGGAATGTAAACAAAGAATATAAAAAATAAAAATATTAAAAAAATAAAATAAAAACCACATATCCTACATAAAATAAAAAAACAATTTCTAAAGACTTATCTTTTTACCCACAGATCTTCCAACCCTCATCAAAGAAGCTTCTTTGTGCAGTAATAGCATTTTTTATAGAAACCCATAAGTGGTTAACGTTCCGAAAATAAGAGCCGCAGTACTTAGCCCTGAATAGAGGAGTGTCTCCATCATACCGTGGCCTCCCAAGTCCCAGGGATCACTGCCCAAGAGGGAGAACAAAGATTCTAAAAGCCAGACACAGTGACCCACAGAGAATCAGTATTTCAGGACACAACAGGGTGATTGCACATATGAACTCCCGTCAATTGTGATGTGAAAGATCGAGCCAAAATCCCACACGGGGGCATGGCTGAGGTAGTCATACTGTCGCACCCCTTCCTGAGCTGCTATTGGTAATTGATAGCTCCTGAGATAAGGAAGAGATAGTGTTCTTCAAGGCTGTGGGCCCAGAGAGGCTACTTATAGTCCAGGAGATGGCCTTAAACCATACACACATTGTGAGCATTAAGTGAACTCCATGAGTTTAAAAAAGATAAAGAATGCATGAAATTGGGAAGGGATATTTGCAGGCACAGAAGAGGAATTAGAGTGGAAGGAAAAGGTTGACCTTGATCAAAACACTTTATGTGCATACATGACATTTTTAAAGAATTAAAAATTTAAACAATAATAAAAATGATTATTTAAAAAGAGAGTAACTTGGGTATCACCTTCTGAGTCACTCTCGAGAAACAGTCTTGATGCAACAGCAAGAGGGTTTTTATTCCAGAGGCTCTGGGGTTCACAGTCGTACACCACGCAGAGGAAGAGGACTGTGGAACCCCACGTGCAGAACTGGGACAGCTTATATGGGTTTACAACAAAGCCCTGCACGTCACAAACCAATCAGTCCTTAGCATTGAGAGCCCACATAGTGCAAGCCAATTAATTTGTACCACTCCATAGTTTTTAGGCCAATCAGTTTAAATTATCCGAGCCCGCACTCTGTGGACCAATTAGTTTCCTATTTTCTCGGAGGTATATAGCTGCGTGAACTCCTGCATGGGGGTGATGGCATAAACAGTTTACAGAAGCAAGGTAAGTACCTAATTAGCTCATTTCCTGTTACCTTACAGGGCCAGGATCACATACTCAAGGCCCTTGGTTTTTTGGGTCTTATAGGAACACCTGTTGTTGTTGTTGTTGCTGTTGTTGTTGTTGCTGCTGCTGTTACATGCTGAACCCTTTCTCTGGCCCCCTTTGGATAAGCTTCAATATAGTGACGTGAGTGTTGGACCTACAATTGTCTTTCCAAACAGGGTAGATTCTGGGCCCTTCCATGGCCAGCTGCTTCTTATCTTGGTGTATCTGCTGCGCCTGGCACATGAACTTAGAGTGGGGCTTCAGGTGGCTTCTTCCCAAGAGTTGTACTCTCAAGGACTGAGAAAACTGGGAGTCAGACAGGGCAGGGAGCACCTGGTCCTGCACCTCTGGATGTGTCTTGGGAATGCTTGAATGAGATATTTCAGTGAGGACAAATGCTTGACCGGATGAAGGTAGAGTTATTCTTCAATGAGTGCCCTGGTGATCCCAGCAGCATTCCGAGACGGACCCCTTCAAATCACTTCCTTGGATGTAACTTCAAGGTCAGGGTAGGGCATTAGAATCTTGTGCCATTAAAATAAAGATAAAGCACATGGCAGTGGGTAGACAGATTGTCTGTCCCCACTTCTGGGGAAATCACCTATTCTACAGTTGAGGAATTGTCTGAAAGCATGCCTTAGGCAAAGGAAAGAAAGACATCACAGAGAGGAAATACATCTGAGCACTGGATTTAACTCTCTGGTTTTCTTGGGCCAAACATCCGATTATCTTATGTTTTTAGTGGCTGTTTCCATCTCCAAAAACAGAACAAAACAACAAAAACCACCAACAACAACAACAAAAACCAACAACAGAAAACCAAGCCCATTTTTTTCTTATTTTTTGGCTTTTCACTCCTAATATAAAAATGGACTCTGGAACATCAGCTAGTCCTGCATCTCTCTGGGAGTCCAGACACTGGAAGATTGGTACTCTAGTATTTTGAGAAGCTTGTCTAAAAACATCTGCACCATGGTCATTTTGGCAAAGAGATCTCCCAGGAGCCCTAACATCACCCTCAAAACTACTGGTTACATGCAGTTTTCAAATTTGGGTTTTGTGACATTTCTGCATGAATAATTAGTATGAATCCAATGACAGACAATGCAAAGTGTTCTGGGAATAAAAGGATTTTATTATTGCAAAAGCTCGGGTGCACACAGCCAGAGGTGGTTCGTCTCCTGTCCCTGCTCAGCAGCACAGGCAAGGCACCAAATTCAGGGGGTTCCCCTGCTGAAATGTGGGCCCTCATGGGCTCCCTCTCACATACAGCCCTGACATCTATAAGCTTAGAGCAGACACTGCAGGATGGCTGGGTCTTTAAGACCAGAGCCGGTAGAAACTTCTAGAAGGTGACAGGGGAAGATAAACTAGGCTTCTGGTGGTGTTCTGGCCTTCCATCCCATGGAGGAGATTTATTTTCCCTCAGTCAGCCAAGGATCTGTCCTGGAAGCAGGTGCTGATTTCCTAACAAGCTCTGGCCGCCCTTGAGTCTGACCCCAAGCCCCAGTTTTCCCACGGTGCTTTAGATCAGATGTCTCCTGCAAAATTGTCCCCGCTTCAGATTCTATGCTCCTCTGTCCTCCCTACCTAGCTCGCCCTCGCCTGACATTCTCAGGTCTGACTTTCGGTGCCCCCCTCCACTTGTCCCTGGCCTCCCCCTGGTTTGGCTCGTCCTGTCTCAGCATTGACAGCTGCCCAGGGCTCCTTCCAATGGAAGCTGGAAGGGGCAGGCCCCCATCTCACCAACTACAGAGGAAGCATTTCTTAATCAGACCCAGAATCCGACAAGGAGAGATGGCACAGCTTTCAACCTGCTTTTGGCCAAGGCCAGGACTGCAAGCAGTACATCTAATGGCCCAGGATCATAGCCAAAAGTAGATCCGGAATGCTCGACTTGGGAAGGAATCCCGTACACACCTCCTGATTGATGGGGAGCATGGAAATCTCTAAGACTGTGATGCCAAGACCACATTGCAAAACCTTTTGATTTTTATTTATTTGTTTTCTAGTTCCTTCTCATTTTTTCTGCTTGCTGTGACAGACCCAGGAGAGCCGAGAGGCACATGGTTCCTTATCAGAGCCTGCGACCTCCAGCGAGCCGTGGGCATGGGTATGCAAGCTCTCTGGCTCTCCTCAGCAAAAAATCACTTCTCTGATCATGTCCCAGATCTCTGTCTGTGTATATGAATATTTTGCTTTTCCAAGAGTGGAGATAGGATCTGGTCCTCACATTTCATGCAATCATGAAGGCTGAGGATGCATTAACTGGAGGCAAGGCTGGAGAAACTGGGCCTGAGAATCACTGCTGTGAATACTGATAGGGCACACTGAAGATACCTATAGTCCCATGACCACTGATGATTCCTTAGTTGAGTTCAATCAGTTTTAGACCAGTGGTTCTTGTGCTGGCTGGTTTTGTGTGTCAGCTTGACACAGGCTGGAGTTATTACAGAGAAAGGAGCTTCATTTGGGGAAGTGCCTCCATGAGATCCAGCTGTGGGGCATTTTCTCAATTAGTGATCAAGGGGGGAGGGCCCATTATGGGTGGTGCCATCCCTGGGCTGGTGGTCCTGGGTTCTGTAAGAGAGCAGGCTGAGCAAGCCAAGGGAAGCAAGCCAGAAAGAAACATCCCTCCATGGCCTCTGCATCAGCTCCTGCTTCCTGACCTGCTTGAGTTCCAGTCCTGACTTCCTTTGGTGATGAACAGCAATGTGGAAGTATAAGCAGAATAAACCCTTTCCTCCCTAACCTGCTTTTTGGTCATGATGCTTATGCAGGAATAGAAACGCTGACTGAGACAGTTCTCAACCTTCCTAATGCTGTGACCCTCCAATACAGTTCCTCATCTTGGTGACCCCAAACTTAATTTTGTTGCTACTTCATAACTGTAATTTTGCTCCTGTTATGAACTGTAGGATAAATATCTGTGTTTTCCAATAGTCTTGGGGTGACCCCTGGGAGGGTTGTTCAACCCCCAAAGGGGTCACAACCTGCTTTCGCCCAAGTACTGAGTAGGTGTCAGATATCATTAAAGCGTAACAACAAACACTGTCAAAAGGCACTGTTAATATTAATGATGTGTCCTTACTGTAAGTGCTTCTGATATGCGTTTTCTCGGTAAATAACCAAAGCCTTTGGAAAATGGAGCAATTTGTGTCTCCTTATCAACAGCCCTTAGACTCCTTCCTGGTGTCTTGACTTCCTTGAACAAAGGATTGCCTATCAGGAGCCATGTGGGTGAGCCTCATGTCACCAGTAGCCATTCAGAATAGCCTCAGAGGCCTGGAGGAAGCCACACCATCATCACAGCCCCTTGCTGCCTGCTGGAGCACAGCTCTGATGCCTAAAGGTGGAGCTGCAGCCTTGTAGCCCTTTCCTAGGGAGAGGAACATCTATTCACACCAGAGAAAGCGCCACCAGTAGGGCAAAGGGATGATTGCACCCAGGTCCCACTTGGAGAGCCAATCGATGGCTTTATTACTGGGCTTACTTAGAGAAGCATGGTAGACGGTCACTTATAGGAGTACGGCTGACTTAAAACAAAATGGAAAAGGATACATCACAAAATATGTCCCACTCTTTTATGAATCATCACTGTTAGGTCCTGGAACCCTTAGTTACCTAGACTGAGAAAATCCCGCCGCTCTTCAGAATTGAAGGCTGTCCCTTCAAGGCCCACACTGTGCTCTTTGTCCTGTTCTCTCTCCCAGTTCTCTCCCACTTCAAGGCCTTACCATAGCATGGCTGCCTGTGACCAAGAAGGTCACTTTTATAACAAAGCCCATCTTTAAGGGAAAACCAGTGTCAGCATTAGGAAGGTTGAAACCACTGGCCTGCTTTCTATATGCTTTACCGCCTCCGTATCATGCGGAGCTCTGGGGTAGAGGCAACGGTAGATGGCATCTCAGGTTGGGATCTGGTAACTCTACTTCTTCTCTACCTCTGTGTGTGAGCATTTATAATCCTGTCACCACAATGGAATGCTTAGCTACCACTATATTGTTCTGTTACTTTACTGCCTGACCAGAGCTATGGTTTCATAATAAAGACGGGTGGTGTTGTTATGCCCAGAGTGTGGTCTGGCTATCAGCAGGCTCCTGGGCACACTCCGTGAGCCAGCCCTCTCTCATCCCCCTACCACTGCCCGTGATGCTGCAAAATCAGGCTTCTCCTGAGAGCTTTTTTTTTTTTCTTGCCTAGTCTGACCCTCATCGTGAATCAAACAGACCGAGACAGGTAGCATGGAGTGAAGAAGCCACAGCAAAGGTTGGCGATGCAGTAGAGATGGGAGTTGTGGCAGTGGCAGAAGAGGGACCGGCAGCTGTGTGTGGCCACCACAGCTGTGATGGCAGAGACAGAAGTCGCAGCAGTGGGCATGCGTGGCCGGCGGCATCACCTCAGCAGCAGATGTCAGTAGCAGGGGCCAGGAGTGGGGGAGTGAGAAGCCTCGGTGAGGAGGAACAACACAAGGAATGAGATGAGAGGGAACTGAGACTCGAGATGGGTAAAAGGCTGCAGAAAGTCTTGGTTGTTGGCTCTGTTGCAGAGGCTGCCCAGAGCCAGGGCACCCGGACCCCCTCCCGATGCCGTAAAGCACCACAACCTCTGGACTGAAGGGCCCGGTGCCTGCAAGAGACTCAGACCCTAGAGGGCGTTGCTTCCTGGGCTCCCACAAGAGCATCTCCTCACCTACTCAGCGGGGACCACAGGCATCTGATTGGTTGCACAGCAGGAGAGAATCTGCCTTTCTGCTGGACTTCTTATTCTCTAGGGAATGAGGCCTGGAAACCAGACAGACCTGATTAATACCTTCCTCCCTGGTGATATCAGAGGGAAACACTGATTTGAATTCTTTCCTCCATGTGCAGCAGATATTATCAATTCCCAAGAGCCTTTGCATTTAGGAATGAGTGAGGTCACTCACGTTCTTTCTCTGGCATCTTCCCGACTTTGATTAAGGACGGTAAGGGGAGACTCAGGCCATACCTGGGGGCTGAGGGCAGCTACACAGCAGTGAGACAGGGAGTTCTCTCCAGGTGGAGAGAGCTGAGGCTCCATTGACAGGGATCTTATTTAACAGGTACCTTGTGGCCATCCTGACATATTAGAGCATAAAATAACCCGAGACAATTCTACTTTTTCTACCGTAAGTTAAGAGGCATGAAGCAAGAAGCAGCAGCAAATTTGCCATTTACTATTGTGCTCTATTAAGAATAGGAAATTCTAGTTGTTTTTTTTTAAAGTTCATGTCTTTATTTTTCTTATTTTTAAAAGATTTCTTTTTATTCTTTGTGTACGTGTGTTTTGTCTATTGCGTTTCTGTGCACTATGCGCACGCAGTGCCCACAGAGGACTGTGGAGTCAGTGGACAGATTCCCTGAAAATGAGATTACCGTGAGCAACCGTGTAGGTGCCAGGAACTGAACAGAGGTCCTTTGGAAGAGCAGCCAGTGTCCTTAACGACTAAGCCATCTCTTTAACCCTTCTTATAAATTTTTAAATCAAGATTTGGGTGGGGGGGCTGGAGAGATGTTCAGTAGTTAAGAACACTTGATGCTCTTGCAGAGGACCTGGGTTCAATATCCAGGATCTACATGATGGCTGACTGCCATTTGTAATGACAGTTCTAGAGGATCTGATGCTCCCCTCTGGCTTCCACGGGTACAAGATATACATGGAGGTATACAAATACACACACACACACACATCATACATACATATATGTACAAATGCATACATATATACATACATACAGGCCAAGTTATATACCTGAAAAGATAAGGTTCAAGAGCAATGGATGACCCCAGCTAGGAGAGTGAGGTTCTAACAGAGGCCAGGAGATTAATGCACTGCTCATCGCCTGCTGAGAAGAGTCAAGAAAGTGGAAAGTCTATGGCAGAGGTTTCATGACCCAAAGCTTGAAACCTACAGTTATGTAGCCAGCGTTAGAGCAGCAGGAGGAGCCAGGAGCAGCCCACAGGACAAAGACTTGCAAAGCCAGGAGTCTCTCATTCTGGGTCCGAACACAGCAAACCAGGCTTACATTGCTACACTGATCTTATGAATTAGGGGCGGCTCTTGGGAACTTTGTAATGGAAAAGGCGTCTAAGGCTTTCTCTGGGATCAACAGCAGTGCATCACAACTGATTAGCGATGTCTGATTGGGGCCCAGAGTTTGACATGGAGGGAGCCTAGTTAGTGTGGAAGGACAGGGAGGGTGCTGCTTGCTGAACAGAGATTTAGGTCAAAGGTCCACAGACTATGTGACTGTCTTTAACATGTGTGACACATGCTATTTCTCTTTGGAGCTCACAAACCAGGTGGTGCATCATGGGCTGGATGTGTTTCTAGGCTTCACTGCCATGAAAAAAATCCAAACAATCTGATATCAGTTGTTCAAATTTTATATCTAGTTAACTTTTGGAATTTGGGTCCTAACATTTTCTCTTGTAGAGCCAGACAGGTGGTGTAGAGATTTCTCGGTTATTTGTGGGACAGCGTGGGATGGACTATCTGGACGGGCTTGGAACATCATTTTTAGGTTTTAACCTTGTGCTCCAAAGAGCGGATGCTGAAACTTTCTATCCCATGATCCAGGATGCCACAGGTTTTGTACTGCAGCTAGCTCAGGCTGATTTCAATTGAAACAACATAATTCTCCTTCACAGAATGTATAAATCTCACATCTCTGCTTTTCCCTCTGAAATCCAGAAATAGGTTTCAAACATCCATGTGACCAGGGTTCTCAACATAACAGCCAAGGCAATACTGACTCTGGGTCCCTCTTCAGAAACCACAAGAGGCCTGTGCACAAACTGAGAGTCCTCGCTTCCAGGGGCACCCAATACTGTCTGGCCTAAATTTGAGTAGAAACAGAATTTGGGGCCAGAGTTTATTTTATTTTGTTCATAAGAACATAAATATCAAAATCTTGATCAATGTCTAAGAACCAGGCCAGTACAATTTCAGTTTTGTTGTAATGGTTATACTTTGTCACCAAGAACAGGGCAGACAGACAAAATACAATAGCTCTGCACATGTTTGATGCTAACACTGTGAAGGTAAACGGGCCATCATGTTATATGTGCTTGCTGGTAATCTCCTTCCAACTGTGGCAAACATTTTGAGGCCAGCATTGCATAAGTCACTTCTGCATCCCCCCAAATGTCTCATGCATGTCAATCACACAGTTACAGTGGAGAGGTGAGGTGCTGGTGAAGGGCTGTGGAGAGAGCTCAGCTGACAAAGGTCCTTGTTGTGCAAGCATGAGGATCTGAGTTCAATTCTCAGCACCCACACAAATAGCAGATGTGGTAGCAGATGCTCATAATCCACACGCTAGAGATGGGAGAGATGGGCAGATCCCTGGGACTTTGGGGTAACTGTTCTAGCCCTAGTGAGAGAGAAAGAGACTCTTTATCAAAAACCCAAAGGTAGAGAACCCTTGAGACTGACAACAGAGGTTGACCGCCACGTGTGCCACCCAACACATGAGATGCACACACCCACTCGTGCACATACAAAAAAAGAAAGCTAGATGTAGTACCTACCTATACTGCAGTAGTATACACAATACTGTATACACAATACTGTATACACAATACTATATGCACAATACTGCAGTGCTGAGTGCTGATAGAATCATGTACTTGAATTTGTTTGCCACATCCTGAGTCCCTAGGATAAAATCTGCTACATGGCAATTCTTAGCAAAAGGGGAATGTGACCTGGGACAGCTTGTAGACAAGCAGGTGTCCTCTGCGAAGTGGCTCCACCCAAGGATATCTTAGATTCTCGTTTCCATGCCAAGCCTAGGAATCAGTGTCTCTTGGAGGCATTCGCTGACAAGCTTGTAGGCATCTTGGAAGAAGGGACACCTCTTTCCTTTAAGATCTCTAAGATCCCGTCATGTCTAGGCAGATGTCTGCAGCCTTGTGAGACTTATCTCCCCACAGAAGATGAAGTCTATCCGCCTCTGCCAGATGGTTATGTCCTGAGGCCAGGAAGTGTCCTGTGCATTCCAACTGCCAGGTGCTGAGAGCATCAGAGATTTGGTGACTTTCAGAATAGATAATAGGGACTTTCCTTAGCGGAATCACGTGTCTTGTCTTGACATAATGTGTGTGTGTGTGGGGGGGGGGTTAGAGTTCAGTGGGAATTACAGTGAATGTGTGAGGATGGCTTGGGATTCCAACATTGTTTCCAGACTGCTTGTTACATTGTCTCCAGCACACTGCTTGTTACATTGTCTCCAGCACACTGCTTGTTACATTGTCTCCAGCACACTGCTTGTTACATTGTCTCCAGCACACTGCTTGTTACATTCAGAGGCAGCCATAGAGAGCCAAAGCCAAGTTTCATAGAGCCACAGACAGCATGTTCCATACAGGAGTTGATAACAGGATAGGCAATTTGGAACTCAAAACGCCTTGGGACAAGATCAGCCTTGAGGGAGTCTGGCCCTAAGGAGGCCAGTCTGCAGGACTGTGAAGCAACAGGGAATGCTCCGCCCACAGCACGGCTACCCTGTGTCTCTTCAAGGATGCCTTGTCCTCAAAAGTAGGTGGTAAATAGACCTCCTCCTCAAAATCAAAGATAGTCAATCTTTTGTTCAGATGTTAGAGCTTTGAATACTCAGGGGAATAAAGAGGTTACATGGTCAGGGCTTCCTGGGTAAGAGGAGTTTCAGACTCAGGACACAGAAAACCTCAAGCCCTGTCCTCTGGGGCCTGGTCACCAAGAGACAGATGAAAATCCAAAGAGATGGGAGGACCAGGGAGATGTTTACTGTCACTCTTCAGTCAGTGACATGTGACTTAGTCATCTCACTGTGAAGAACTAACCTGACTTTCTTAGGAGACTGCATTAAACATAACATTTATTTGTTCCAGGGCTTTTCGCTTTTAGTTTTGATAGTTTCAGTTATCTTAATTGATTAATTTGGTAAGAGTTCCTTATGCTGTCTGGCCTCTTCAGTGCTAGGATTATAGGTGTATACTGCATCTACCTTATATTCCATGCAATCTAATTTATCAGTATATAACTTATCAATAACCTTTTATCTATAGTCAACCGCACTCATGTAAAACACATGAATTCATGAGTTTAGGATATTTTATGACCCTTGCTATAGACGTAGTTGTGTCCACTCAAAGTATATACAGTGAATCTCTTAACTCCATTATGCCTGCTTTGGGGTCAATGTCTTCACTTCTGCGATGTTGGTAAAGTTAAAAAAGATTGTGAGCAAATGTTTCCAGAAAAAGAAAGAAAGAAGTTGCACCAATATTAACATTTTACAAAGCTGATTATCGATCAGACCTCCAATGACTCTGAAGAACCGGAAGAGTACAGGCCCAGTCTGTTCTAAGTTATCTAAGTGCCTAAAAGAATCATCTGTAGGCCACATTGGTCTTGACCTTTTGACTGTTAAGTAAAGGATTTGAAATGTATACACATGCTTAGCTTCCATCAATGCAAATGCTACGAGTGTCATCCGATAACCTCTGGGTGTGCCACCACCACGAATGTCCTGCTTTGCTGTCACCTGATGTTTCCACAGATGTATTTAAAGCATGTCTTGATTCATGATATTCTTTGTTCTGTTTCTATAGAAAAAACCACCCTAAAACTGCTACCACATTGGGGTATTTGAGGTAACTTGACTTGGTCCCTGGCTGTGCTCACTCATGCTTAGCTCCAGAATAAAGGATCTCATGCTTTTCGGGTAAGAGCTATGGGTTTGTTTGATTGATTTTGGTTTTGATCTTTGCATTGACTAGGTCCTGATCTCTACACGGAGCATCAATTGCAACCCGGAAGTGAGTCCTCTCCCCCCTCCCCATTGGCTCCCACATCTTGACCTAGGGCTCCAGAATTGTAAGAAATAAGCATCTATTGTTTCCTGCTCTTCCAGACTGTGGTGCTGTGTTGTAGCAACTGCAAGACTTCCTTCCTGTCTCCCTGACTCCTGCCCAGGTTCAGGCTCATCCTGCATGGTGACATCACCCTGTTTAACCTTAACTACATCCTTGGAGACCTTGTCACCAAATCCAGGCACACAGGCTGGAACCTCTCTCAATGGATACTACACAGCTGACCAACTGCTCAAAGAAGCCAGCTCTGAGGCTGGAGCCACTAATTGCCAATTCCACTCTACACATTTCTTGTTTCTATTTACAATAGACTCCTCAGGTCTAGAAGGCCAGATCTGCTGCAGAGAATAGCACATTCCCCAATGAGGGCCTGAAATGCTTGGTTGCCTGTGATGTCATCACGCCAATTTTCACAAAAAGGAGCCATCCCATCATGTAATTAAGGGACAGATGTGTGGTGATTCCCGCCTGAGCCTCCAGTTAAGTAGGACACAGGCTCCAGCTAGGGGCTGGTTCTGGTAAGCTGCATACATTTTCCTGCTGAAGTCTGACAGTCACTCATCAAAGCAAGAGGCCTCCAGGGCATAGGGAGTTCCAGAATGCTTTAGAAAGAAAAATCTTTGATGTTTTCTACTCTGCTCCTGCCTTTCTTCCTGGGAGCCAGAATCTCTTCTCTGGGAAAAGCCTCCCAATGCTTCCCCCTCCGTTCACCCCACCCCGCCTGCAATCCATAGTCAAGGTAGTCTCGCAAGGCTTTCAGCAAAGAGAGGGAGTTTATGTTCCCGTTGACCTTGACAGTGCCAGCAAGAGAAGCTGTGTGAGGAATAAGGTTGTGGAGTGACTCATGGATTAAATGAACTGAAAGGGAGTGGAAGCCACCTGAGGGAGTAGAGTGTATCACTCAGTGAGTATTAACTCAGCCTAGATCATGGTCTAGTGGATGGCCTATCCATTTTTCTAAGGTCCCAGAACAGAGGAAGCAGAAAAGGCAGAGACATTATTTATATGGCACTGAGAAAGTGGTCCAATGGCCATATTGTGGCGTGACCTGTTCTGCATTCCTCTCCTCCTGTCCCACCCCCACCCCCGTGTTTTCAGTCCATCTCACAGTCAACTCCCAGCTGCAGGCTCCTCGTTGGAACAGAAGCATACTGTGTCTCATGTTGGCTATTTTCACTCCTTCGAATGCATCTCTCACTTCCCAAGTTCAGGATGAAGTTTAAAGTTCCTTTTCATCTGAGCCTGACCCTCCCCCACCTACCCTCCCCACACACTGCTTTTGTGTCTGCCATGACTCTCTTGCAGTATCTCCGTCTGCCAAGTTTGTCTTTCATGCTGGTCTGAAGCCCCTTTGGGCAGGCCAGCCTGTCTCCTTTGTATTGCAAGCCTGCCTGGTCCATAGGTGTGCACAGAGTAGCTCTCACTAACCACTTGTAGAAGCCCCTTGTCCACTAATTCCCCTCTCTTCTTCCCAGATAGAGTGGAAGACCGAGCATCTACCGGGGGGGGGGGGGGGGGGGGCTGGCTGCATGGCTGTAGGTAGATGCAGAGGCCTCGGTGTTCAAGTCTGCCTCGTTGTTCTGCATGCACTTTCTCCCTTGACAAGACCAATGAACACAAGCCCATTTCAAGACAGGAATCATTTTTCTCTTAGTTTCTTCAGGCCAGAAGTCTGACAGAACTGAGCTCAGTTCTCTGAGCTCATTTTACAAGGCTGCAGCCAAGATTCTGCTAGTGACTTCTGGCCCAGAGTATGGGCTTTCAAGCGAACGTGGTTGCTGGCCAGAGTCCATTCTGTGGCTTTAGGACAGGCGCTTCATTCTGCCACTGTCTTTCCCCTAGGAAATTCCTAGGGACACCTCCCCACCACTGAGGTCACCTGTATCCTTTCTCATGCGTCTCTCCCCAAGACAACAGTGGTCTAATCTCTCTCAGATTCTCACTCTGCCAATTTGAAGGGCTCGTGGACCTTGTCACAGTGAGAATGCTGCACAGTGTCCCTTTTGATTAACTCAATCAACTAGGGAATAATCTAAATGATACCCAGAGAACCCTTTGGCTATGTAACATGACATAAATATGAAATTAATGCTTATTCTATCCCCAGGCTCTACCCATGGTCAAGGAAGGACTAGAAAGACAAGGGTCCTTGGGGGCCTGCCTTACAAACACACCCAGCTGCGTGGGCTCAGTTATTTTCCTTTACGTGTCTGTTTCCTCGGTCGGAAAAGCAGATAAGTAAGCCTTCCTCCCAGAATTGTACTGAGGATTAAATTGAATTAGAAGAGTGAAAGAGCCAATCAGTCTTCCAGCCTCTTCTTTTCTTGTTTATTTTTACACTGTCTGCCGCCTAGAGTATCATAGTTTCCTCAGAGAACAGAGTGTAGCTGGACTGTGTGCATTTGGAATAATTCTGAGATCCTTAACAACACAGCAAGGGGAAAATAAGACTTCCTGATGACGTCTAGGGCTCTTCTGTTTCAAACTAGCTGAAGTCACCCAGAATCAGCCCATAAAGCAAGAGGGAGATGATAAAGTCAAACATCGAAGCCCCAAGAAAAAACTCCTATAATAGATCATTATCTGTCTTGATAAAAACAACACAGCCCCCTGTCCTCTGCAGTGGTAGGGATTTCCATAAATGAGATACTACGACCATCAAAGAGCCCTGAGAAAAGGATGCTGAGCCTGGCTTTCAGAACCCAGCTGATGCAGAAGAAGTGAAGTTGGTACCTGGCTCTCCTCCTCTTGTCAATTCTGTAGATGTTTTCTGTGTTTTCTGAATCCCTCCCTCAGCCACTTCGGAGCCTAACGTGGACAAGTGGGACTTGCCTGGGTATGATCTGGACTTTGCCTGTTCTCTTTCAACTTGATGCCCATCCAGGAAACAACCTGATGAGGTACAGGAAGAACAGAGATGCCAGAGAGAACACGGCTTTGTCAGAGTCTTCTAAGTCATGGCTGCACTTGGAAGAGACCTTTAGGAGACTGCTTTCCCTATTGGCCTCAGGGTTGTCTGGTTTCTCAATGCATATAGAACCAGCTCTTTTTCTCATTGGCACAGGTGCCCAATGCTTACTGTGATGTTTCCCTTTGTGGCCAATGTCCACGATTCACCCTTTTATGGAGTAGGTAGAAGGATATCTCCCTCTACTTCATCTATCTTCACTGTGAAGGTTTGTGTTTGTTCTACACAGGGAGTGGCACTATTAGGTGTGGCCCTGTTGGAGTGGGTGTGGCTTTGTTAGAGTAGGTGTGGTCCTATTGGAGTAGATGTAGTCTTGTTGGAGTAGGTATGGCCTTGTTGGAATAGCTATGGCCCTGTTGGAGTAGATGTAGCCTTGTTTCAGTAGGTGTGGTCCTATTGGAATGGATATGGCCTTGTTAGAATAGGTGTGGCCTTGTTGCAGTCCAAGTGTCACTGTGGCTTTAAGACTCTCATTCCTGTTGTCTGGAAGTCAGTATTCTGCTAACAGCCTTCAGATGAAGATGTAGAACTCTCAGCTTCTCCTGCATGATGCCTGCCTAGATGCCGCCATGCTCGTACCATGATGATAATGGACTGAACCTCTGAACTTGTAAGCCAGCCCCAATTAAATGTTGTCCTTGTTGTCCCATGCCTTGGTCATAGTGTCTGTTCAAAGCAGTAAAACCCTAACTAAGACAGTCACAGATATAAACTTTTCTTCTGTCCTGAGGACAGAACTGTAAAAAAACTGTAGCCTCTTGCATGACAGGGTAAGTGCTGTTCTATTATAACAACAACAACAATAATAATAATAACAGTAATAATAACTATTAATAATAATAACTATTAATAATATATTGCATATATAATTTGTTGTTGTTGTTGGTGGTGGTGGTGTCAACTCTGTAGTCTAGACTAGAATTCCCTATGTAGCCTGGGCTAACTCCCTGTTCTGTTCTCTGGTCTCAGCCTCTGGAGTGCTGAGTCTCCGGTCCTGCACGCCACCTCAGCCTGCCACGTTCATTTTCTGGAGTTCTTCTTTATCCTTTGGCTATGAAGCATGACAGTAACTCTGGAGCGCTGACAAAGGGCTGAATAGAATGTATGCAATTTTATGTATGAGTTGGCACCAAAGCTGTTCTGTACCACCAGGTGTTTTTAGGTAGAGAAAAATTGGCTGCAATCTTTAAGGATTGGGTTAGATGTCTGTTTTATTTAGATAACAAGAAAAGAAAAACAAAGCACCCTGCTCTTCCTCTTCTGGCCATCAATAATGAATTAAGAAACACAAAACTTCAATTAACCCTCATCAAAGGTGCACGCACACTCTGGCCACAATACTCCTAAGGCTGAGCTGGCTCCGCCCAGTCAGAGGCACAGAGGCAGCTGGCTGTTATGGAAGCCAGTGTGGGCGCCCCAAGGAATCAGCCACAGGTGGTGTGCAACTAGAGAAAGACAAACCTCAGTAAATTGAGCTGGATGGCTTCTCTGTCTGCTTTGGGGACTCCCTGGGGGGTGCCCTGGAAATAAACAGTGACCCCTGGGGGCCTGAAGCCCAATGAAAGGGGCTCTGTGTCAGAAATATTTGATACCTGCCTCTCCCTCCCCACCTCTCCATCCCCTACCTCTCTCCTACCTCTCCACTCCCCTCCCCCTGCCTATCCCTCCCTCAGCTCCCCACTACTCTTATCTTCCCCTCTTCCCCCTCCCTTCTCCTACATCCCCACTACCTCCTCTCCCCTACCTCTCCATTACCCCATTCCTCCTGTATCCCTCTCCCCACCACCCCCTCCCCCTGCCTTCCCCTCCCCCATCTCTCCACCACCCCTACTTCCCCCTGCCTGTCCCTGGCTTATGTGACTACTGCTTCTCTTGCTCAGCTTGAGAGGTCAGTCCCTATAGAAAAGGTCCAGGTGCACCCTGAGTGTGCCCCGCCCCTCAGGCTAAGTTTAAATGACAGTATGGCCGCTCATACTGAGGACCTGAACCTCTCCAATTAATTTCCTGTCTTGCTTGCCACCCTCACTGTACCCCCCAACCCCCACAACTCATGCCTTCCTAGGGCATGGAATGCCTTGTAGTTCTTGCACATGCCACAAGGTCACACACACACACACACACACACACACACACAGCCTTTGTGTGTACACTCTCCCTGGACTCACAGTTTACAAGGCTCACCCTCACAGTCCGGGCCCTTGGGATGTGATTGTGAGGTGGGTGCCCTTCTCGCCTTCTCTCAAGCCTGGGATGAGGCCTCTCCATGGACTGCTGAGGCCCCTTTCGGGTACTTAACTCCTTGGTGAGCCAGCCTGCCACCCGCTGACTGGCAGACCCTCTAGCACTGCCGCAGCCAGTGCTCCACACTTGCCTTCTGCTTATGCAATGTTGTGAAGGAAAAGCCAGGGGGCAGGGGCAAGAAGGGAGTCAGGAGGGGAGGCAAGATGGCCCTGACATGGGTTCTGAAGCACAGCAGGGGTGGGACTATGGACACAGGATGGAGTCAGCCTGAACTTTAGCACCTCCTGAATGAAGAAATGACAGATGTCCTGTATCATCCCCTCGGATGAGACCAGGTCACCTGCCCTGGTTCCTGGCCTCTACCTCCACCCTGGGATTAAGGCTTTACCTCTGGTCTTGGTTTCCTCTGTAGAGACCAAGCAGTTCTCTGGCCCTGTCACCTGGGAGTCTTCCCTTCTGATCAGCACTGCCCCTGAGCCTCTGGTCCCAGAGTGTAGCTCTGCCCCAAATCTAGCTCTGACTTTTCTGCTGTTCCTCGGGTCTGACCGGCTTGTAATGGGGCTGACGAATGAGCTCTCTGACCTGAGATTTCCACCAATTAATACCAAAACACACTGCACCCAGTAAAGCAGCCAAACTCGCCATTGCAAATGAAAGCTGACAGGGAACATCAGGAGATGTGTTCTAGGCCAGAACCACACATTCCGACACTAATCTGATCCACCAGCAGTGATGGCACAGGGCCATAAGGTCAGAGGGTCAATATGCTCTGGAGAAGGCCATGCATGGCTTCTCTAAGAAGGGAATGACCCAACGGGTGTGTCCTCATCTGATACAGCTGCTAAAGTAAAGCATAGTATGGGGTGTGGGGCTCTACAAAGGCCAGTGCCGGAGAGCCGTGCTCATTCCTCACCCCAGTTAGATGCGGGGAAAGCAGTTAGACCAAAGTACTGAGAGGAAACAGAGGTCTATACTAGCAAACTGTGGTTTACTTTTGGAGATCTATACCGGGAGAAATGGGTAAGACATAGGGGGATCCTTTTATGAAAGCATTTGGTGAAAAAAAGATCCCACGAGACATGCCAGTTTGCATTTGTAGTCTGATTATAATTATGCAAACCAACAGCCATGAAAATTCTCAGAAACATGTACAGGACAAGGGGGTCATGGGAAAGAGCTGTCAACTTTTAGAGCCATTTTCTCTCCACCCTTCTGATTTGTCTTTTAAGATGAGTATACTTTATGTCGCTACATGATAATTAATTTTTTTTCAGAACAATTACAATAAAGGCCCTGGAGGGACCATTTATTTCAGTGGTTCCTAAACACAGTTTTTCTGGGGACCCAGCTGGCTTTCTTACCATTTAGAGGAAGTAGCCTGACTATAAGACTAGGATCACAGCCCAGAGTGCCAACACACATGTGCATGCACAGGGAGGCACACACACACACACATACACACACACACACACACAAACCAGCATCATCATCATCAACAACAAACTAGCTCATCTTAGAGGATACTTTATTTTAGAGCCAAATCTGAGCGGCCACATCCAGGGAACACAGATTTAGGCTACCCTAGATTCTATGTTCCAACATGGAAGCAGTTTCATGGTGTTTTATAGTTTCACAGGCCAAAGACAGTCATGAATGAAGGCAGGTTTAAAATATATCACTGGGGCATTAGAGAGGTTTTCAGTGTAGGACAGGAGAAGTCCTTCAAGCCTCAGATACAATCCGATGATATCCTTAGCCTTTGGGTTGGTGGGATCTAGTTGTCTGATAGGTTAATAGATCTTTAGAAGTTATCTATTAGTCACAGGATGCTGGCTCCAGTACAGAGGCGGACAGGAAAGGGTTATTCAGGGGCCTAAAGCTATTCTGAAACACAGTCATCAGCCTTTGGACTTGCACCATCCCAACCTTTCCCCACCATCACAGTTCCAATCAATCAGTCTGCAGTCACGGCTTTTTTCCAGGAATCCTCATTGGAAAGAAATTAAAAATAAAACCGCGTGTCAGGCAATTCCAAAAGGACGTGGCTGTTCTGCTGTCTCTACCCTTTTTTATGCAGAATGAGGAATTCATGTCCCCAAGAGAGAAGTCACCTGGTAAACCGTGACAGAAACAGGCTCAGGCTCAGGGCTTATTCTGGTGTGGCACTGTGGAGCTGGGTAATTAGACAGTATTTAAAACCCTGTGCCCCTGAGTCTCCTGTCACCGAGTGATGGGGCTCTCCAGAGCCTGTCCCTTCTGGAATGCCTTACCAGATGGTCTGTCTAAAAAAGCTGATTAGACTCAGGGTGGTTTTTCTTGTGACCTTCATAAACAAAGGCATCTAGTCCTTTAGATTTGAAATGTTAATACTGAGGGAAGAATAAAAGGCTCTGACCCCAAAGGGGTGACATCATTATGGCTGTTTATTCTGGCCTCTGGGACAGAAGGGGGCATTGTTGTCTACCTTTGGTGCATCAGGTTGGTGTGTCTATATGGGATATTGCTGGGCAGCAAGGCCCTCCCTATTCATTTCACCAGACCACTAGTTCACTGGGAAGCTAACCTTCAGCCTTTGAGCACACCAGACAGGGAGATGACCTTGAAGACCCAGACTGGACTCAGTCTGTTCAGCTAGGGCCTGTCAGCAGAGACCTCTCCATGTAACCCACCACCTCAGCCATTTCTTATTCATAGATAAGTCGACAGAGAACCCGGGTGTCTAGCTACATTTTTCTGGCTTTCATGGAAAGCGCCATACCTGGAACATGCACCTTTCTCTGCTGCTGGCCTGAGAATTGCTACAGAGAAGGGCTTTGGAGACTAGCAGATGTCTCTTGCAGGGGAAGAAGGATCTTGGCCTGACGAAGACAGAAAGACAATCAGGAAACAGGCTGTTTCAAATGCTAGCAGCAACAAGGACTGTAGCTTGGAGGAAGATAGGATTATTTCCCCTCTCTCCGCTCCCCATGCCCAGTGTCTGAGTGGGAAGCCCCACAGGCCATCAAAGCAGCATTGAAAAGATGTCTGCAGGCAGTGTGAGGGGGCAGAAGCAGGGTTGAGGCTCCTGAGGGGAGAACTGAGGACTGTTCACCGGGCAAAGGACAAAGGTCTTAGGGAACAGGCTGAGCACCTAGCTGCGCTCCAAACTCACTGTATAAAACACTGCACATAAAAGTCCATGGAAGCTTTGTCAGTACCACCTTTCAGATAGGAACTCACCTAGAGTCTGTCAAATAATATAAGTGTATAGATGTGTATATCTGTATATAAATACATAAAGAAATAAGTATTATGAATGATATATATACTTATATGTATGTATGCATGTATATATACTTATATGTATAAATATCCACACATATCTAGCTATACATATCTACACATATGTATGTAGACATATATACACATGTATTTATACATATGTATGCATATATACACATATACATACACACACACACACACACACACACACACATATATATATATATATATATATATACATATACATATATATGATTCATTAGAATAGCTTACAGGCTGGGGTCCAGTTAGTCCAAATGGCTGTCTGTCAACCAAAGGTCTGAGAATCTAGTAGTTGTTTAGTGCATGAGGCTGGGTGACTCATCTGGGCCTCACTGTATGCCAGAATCCTGAAAAAGTGGGCTGTAAAGCCAGTGAAGGAATAGACTTGCCAGAGAGAGCAAGAAAAAGCAAGCAAAAAGCAAGCTTCCTTTTCCCATGTCTTTATAGCAGCCACCGGCAGAAGATGTGGCCCAGATTAAAGGTCGTCTTCCCACCTCAAAGGATCTGGATTCAAAGTGGATGCTCCCACCTTGACTGATTTAATTAGGAAATAGTCCATTACAGGTATACCAGCTGCTTGGATTTTAGTTAATTCCAGACAAAGTCAAGTAGACAACAAAGTTTAGCCATCACAAGTCCATCCCTTGTCAACTTGACACACAATCACATCTCCTCATGTCAGGCCTAATTTTCAAATGGAAACAATAACCAGTTCATCATTATACCTAACATGATATAGCCACCCCCTTTTACAACCACAGATGCATTATAAATTTAGAATAGGCAACAGTGTCTTATGAGGAATGTTCTTT
The DNA here is from genome assembly GCF_947179515.1 of Apodemus sylvaticus. Taxonomy (NCBI): domain Eukaryota; kingdom Metazoa; phylum Chordata; class Mammalia; order Rodentia; family Muridae; genus Apodemus; species Apodemus sylvaticus. The sequence goes on from NC_067485.1 coordinate 10,354,693, forward strand.
TTGTATATCAAAACCTAAATATGATAACCACTGATATTCTCTTAATTGATGTTATATTATATAATAAAGAAACTGAGAAAAGAAAACAAATATCTGTACAAACACATTTCAGCAAAATGTGACAGAGATACACATACCAACTATAATCCTGTTTTCTGTTGGGGTCCAGGAATTGCCTCACGAACCCCAGGAACACTGAACTCAGAAAGACAGGGGTAGTTTATTTAGTATACACCTCAGAACCGATCAACCAGGAACATGTACATGGATAACTGACATGCTTGTTGGCAAGTTAAGACATGGATGTTAGACAAGTCCCATTCTGAAAGACAAGTTAGAACATGGATATTAGACAAGGCAATTCCTGCCACGGTTGAATACCCCAACCAATGGGAGTAGGATAAATGCGACAAAGACATGTTCCTAAGAAAATACTCCTATCCCTAAATCCTGATTGGTGGAATAACTTGACAGTGTTGTTTGTGGATTTTGGGCTTAAAAACTCTATAGAATCTTAACTCAATGTTAGGATTCAGTTCCCAAATCTAGTGTATGCTCAATAAACTATCCCTGTCTGAGTGATATCAGTATTCATATAGTTTGTGAGGTGATCCCTGAACCCCAATTTCCCACAGCAATCTGGCTCGTCACCCCTCCTAAGACTGTTATCCGTTGCTTAACCTGTTGGCTTAAGGGCATCCAAAGCCCAGCGTGCCCAGGAGGACGTCTCAGCTCCCAGTTCAATGGAATATCTGTGTGTCTTCTGGCAGGAGTGTTCCCCCTCTAGAACCAAAATGTGTAGGCCAGCAAAACTTAAGAGCAGGAAAACTTAAGAATCAGGAAGCAGACATTTTCCTGGTGGGTCACTATGGTGAGTAGGATCATTTCTTCTTCTACCATGTTGATTTCTGGACCCATGGATTCTAGCTATGGGAGAAACCTTACCATATATTGGACCTTGTATTAATAAAGGTTCTCCAGAATGATAGAACTTATATTATAGAACACACACACACACACACACACACACACACACACACACACACACACGCATGCATTATAGACTGCAGTCCAGATAATCCATCAATGGCTGTCTGTGAATAGAAAGTCCAAGAATCTAGTACTTGTTCAGTCCACAAAGCTGGGTGTCTCTCAGCTGTTCTCCAGTATGTGCTAGAATCCTGAAGAAGTAGACTCTAATGTCAGTGAAGGAATGGACTTGCTAGAGAAGGCAAGAGAAAGCAAAGAGCAAAAGCTTCCTTCCATGTCCTTGTATAGACTTCCAGCAGAAGGTGTGGCTCAGATAAAAGATGTATTTTTCCTACCTCAAGTTCTGGAGTAAAAGGGTATGTTTTCCTATCTAAAAAAAAAAAAATCCAGATTAGAAGAGGATCTTCCTGTTTCAAATTAAGCGAAAATCCCTCTATTTTGGGTTTTAGTTCCAGATGTAGTCAAGTTGCCAATCAAGAATAGCCATCACACTGATGTAAAGCACACACACACCTCCTTTTGGAGAACCCGGCCTCAGTCCTCTAGGCTTCTGCCACCTAATTGGTGTTGTAACTGTGCCTTCAAAAAGCTATTACATGTTTCTATCAGGTTGACTGCTGAAAGATGGCAGGGAACACGGTAAGAGTAGTGGATTCTATGATCATGTGAAGTGAGTAACTTGGTCAGAAGCAATATTGTGTGGAATATCATGTTGGAAGTAAAAGCATTCATTGAGTTCACAGATGGTAGTTTTGGCAAAAGCATTACATGCACAAAAAGCAAATCCATAGCCAGAATAAGTATCTCCTCCAGTAAAAGCAAAGCATTGTCCTTTCCACAAAGGAAGTGGTCCAATGTAGTCAATCTGTAACCAGGTCACTGGCTGGTCACCCCAAGGAATAGTGTCATTTCTGGTGTTTAGTGTTGGTTTCTCTTGTTGGCAGATATGGCATGTAACAGCAGCTACAGCCAGATCAGTCTTGATGAGTGACAGTCCCTGTTTTAGAGCCAAAGTAGAATTTCCATCAGGCAACTGACAGGGCGGGCTGGGGAAAGAGGCTGATGGTCCACAGAACAGGTCATCCTATCTACTGGATTATTGAACCACTCTTCTGCTGAATTCATCTTTTGATGAGCATTTACATGGGATACAGTATCTTCACATCCTTTTCGCATTTGCAGAGATTGATCCCCACATACTCCTTTCCCAGATGGCTTTCTCACTAATTTTCCAATTGTGATCTTTCCAAGTCCCTGACCATCCAGCCAACCCATTGGCTCCACATCATGAATCAGTGCAATCACACATCTGGCCATTTCTCTTTCCAAACAAAATACATGGCCATATGTTCTGCCCATTGTGAACATGCACTGGCTGGTTTTGTGTGTCAACTTGACACAGGCTGGAGTTATCACAGAGAAAGGAGCTTAAGGTGAGGAAATGCCTCCATAAGATCCAGCTGTAAGGCATTTTCTTAATTAGTGATGGGGTGGGGGGAGGGTCCTATGTGGGTGGGGCCATCCCTGGGCTGGTAGTCCTGGGTTTTATAAGAAAGCAAGCTGAGCAAGCCAGGGGAAGCAAGCCAGTAAGAAACATCCCTCTGCATCAGCTTCTACTTCCTGGCCTGCTTGAGTTCCAGTCCTGACTTCCTTTGGTGATGAGCAGCAGTGTGGAAATGTAAGCTGAATAAATCCTTTCCTTCCCAACTGGCTTCTTGGTCATGATGTTTATGCAGGAATAGAAACCCTGACTAAGACAATATTTTCTTTTACTGGTGACTTTCAGAGTTGTCCCTATACTGTTGCAGCTGTCCACCTCTGGAAGGTGCCTACATAACCGCAGAACCATCAGTAAATCAGGCCCTTCTTTTCTTCAGTTAACTGATCACATATACCTCATGAGGCTATAAGTGCATGCTTGACAGCAGACAGCATTGTAACACAAGTGAAAATCATATTGAAGCCATTTGGGCAACTTCTTTGTGTAACTTATGTGAGCCTTCAGGACCTGCTTGGGCCCAATCATGTATATACCACTTCCATTTAATAACTGATTACTGCTGTGCATGTCCTACTTTATGACTTCTGGGCCAGATAGGACTCAGCTCATGATGGGATGCTAAAGAAATATAGTAACTTGGTGACCCATTATCAAATGTTCACTAAGACCCAATAGCAGGCCAAGAGTTGTCTCTCAAAGGGAGAATAGTTGTCTATAGATGATGGTAGAGCCTTGTTCCAAAAGCCTAAAATTCTCTTCTGTGATTCACATATAGGGGCCTATCAAAGGCTCCAAACATTATCCTTATTTGCTACTGACACCTAAAACCAAGTCTGTTGGATCATATGCTCTATGTGGTAAAGCAGCCTGCACAGCAGTCTGGACTGATCAAAGAGCCTTTTCCTATTCCAGGCCCCTCTCAAAGCTAACAGCTATCTGAGTCACTTGGTATAAGGGCTTGAGTAACACACCCAAGTGAGGAAAGTGCTGTCTCCAGAATCCAAACAGGCCCACTAAATGGTGGTGGGAGGGGCCAAGTGTAATAATTTACTTTTTATCTTAGAAGTCATCTGCATATCACACACCGCTGGACTACTAAGAATTTCACTGAGGTACAAGTTTCTTAAATTTTGGTTGTTTTTTTTTTCCCCCATTCACTGATGTACATGTGTCTCATCAGCAAGTCTGAAGTGGTTGCTACCTGCTATTCATTTGGTCCAACCAACATAACATAATGGATATAGTGTACTAATGTGATATTTTTGTGGAAGAGGCAGATGATAAGATCACCTCAAATTAAGTATGACTCAGGGCAGGGGAGTTAATATATCCTTGGGACAAAACTGTAAAGGTATACTACTGGCCTTGCCAACTAAAGGCAAATTGCTTCTGGTGGTCCTTCTGGACAGGTACTGAGAAAAAGGCACTTACTAGATCAATAGCTATATACCAAGTACCAGGAGATGTGTTCATTTGCTCCAGGAAGGACACTATACCAGGTACAGCAGCTGTAATCAGAGTTACTATCTGACATGGCTTCCCATAGTCAACTAACTGTCCTTCATGATCCATCTGTCTTCTGCACTGGCTAGATAGGAGAATTAAAGGGAGATGTGGTGGGAACCACCACCCCTGCATCTTTCAAGTCCTTGATGGGGGCACTAATTTCTGCAATTCCTCCAGGATGCAATACTGTTTTTAATTCACTGTTTTCCATGGCAGAGGCAACTCTAAAGGTTTCTATTTAGCCTTTCCAACTATGATATCCCTTCCTCCTCAGGTCAGGGAACCAATGAGAGCATCCTGCCAACTTCTAAGTATATCTATCACAATTGTATGTTGAGCATGGGGGAATACCTACAGGGTGGGTCTGAGAACACACTGCACCTCCTGTGAGCTGAGTTCCAAGCAAAATCCCATCAATCACTTGACCTCCTCAATCCCTTCTCTAACTGCAGGGCCATAGTGTGACTTGAGGTCTCCTGAAATCAGCGTCACTTCAGAACCTGAAAGTCTGATTGTTTCCTTTTCCCCAGTATTCAGTAACAGAGAAATGCTAACAGTAAAATACGGGTATTTTATCAAAGTCCTTCCTCAGGGGAACCTGGTTGATCCTTCACTAAAGGGGTTCTAGGTCTGAAAACTAGCTAAAGTCTGGAAATTGGTTTATAGACTGTCCTAGTTAGGGTTTCTATTGTAATAAAATACCATGACTAAAGCAACTTGGGAAGGAAAGGGTTTGCTTCAATTTACATTTCCAAGTTATACTTTATCACTGAGGGAAGTCAAGGCAGGAACTCAAATAGGACAGGAACCTGGAGGCAGGAGCTGATGCAGAGGCTGTGGAGGAGTGTTGCTTATTGGCTTGCTCCTCATAGCTTGCTCAGCCCTTTTTCTTGAAAAAAACCCAGAACCATCAGGCCAGGGATGGCACTACCCACAGTGGGTGGGCCCTCTCCCATTCAACACTGATTAAGAAGACACCTACAGACTTATCTACAGTATGATCTTATGGAGGCATTTTCTAAATTGAGGTTCCCTCCTTTGAGATAACTCTAGCTTGTGTTGTGTGAACATAAAATTATCCAGCACAGTGGGCCAAACTCCCTTTTGTCGCAATCCAATGGGACTTTTCTTTTATTTGTTTGAGATTTTCTCCTTATATAGATCAAACAGATATGCAGTAGGCTTCTTATATATTTTATTCCTGGAAACATCATGATTGATCAACCAATGACAAAGGTCCATACAAATCATTTCACAATAAAACCCACTTTGCCTGTGCTGTCCATTGTGGGTCAGGCAATCATGGACATTGCTTTCTCTATGCTGGCCATTACAATAACTGTGATCACCTTGTGTTTGGTGATTCCGGGCTGCCACCTGGCCCCTGTTACATTGGGGCCCTACTAAACCCATTACATTTCATTCATCCACTGAGCAACAGTGTATCCAACCCTAAGGTCTGGTACAAGAAAAAGGGTACCAAAAAACAAGCAAACAAAATAACAACAAAAAAACCTCTTCAAAATGGTGTTGGTACCCCTCTCAACATTTTACATATTATAGGATTCGTGAAGGGCATGCCTTCTGGGCCTTCCCATTGTGGAGGATTAGGTTTTACACAGTGTACCCACTCTAGCATCGCAACCCTCCTGAACCTTAAAATCTCTTCATCAACACTCAGCCAAAGGGTATTAGACAACAGCAACTCCTTTCGGCAGCAGGCCATCCTGCAGCAAATGCCTTAGCCAACTATTCAAACTTTGACACCTTCAACTGAGCAAACTTCTATATTAAACTGAGAATCTCTACCCACAGGGCTCATATCAATAAACTCAGCCTGAGCCAGTTTTATGTCCCTCCCTTCTTTATCCCACATCTTTAAATCCATTCCCACAGATCGTCCCCAGACTTCTCAAAATGAATTAGCAAACTCATTAAGCCCTTTCATGGTGTAGAAAGCTTCTCTTCATGGAATACACTTTCTACCTCCCACCCCAGGAGCCTGGTTAGCCTCAGATCTGGTTATATGTTATATGTCTGAAGGCAACTATTGCTGGGTCCTGAGGGACATGAGTATTGTCATGCCTACCTAGCATCTCCTTCAGAAAAAGCAACTGTTGGCTTAGCAAACAATGAAGGATTGATTTCCTCAGTCACAGGCAAAAAAGGCAAAATAGTTCAGGGGGTGGAGGTGTGAGTACATCTTATACTCAGAGGCTACTTTCTTAGGTAAGACTAAACCCTTGAGAATCTGAGGGTTCAATGTTCTCAGCTTCAATAGGGTTCTCCCACACATGCCTATCCCAAGGAAGAGGATCCCATTCTTTACCAATTAATGCTCTTACTATAACCATGGGCATCCTCCTAGACTGGGACTTGAATTCCCTTTGTAATTCAGCCAGCCTTGTGGTGAGGGCTTTGGTTTGGCTTTCTACAACTTGATCTCTGTGGCTGCTGGAGAGAAGATTCTCTTTCAGGGCACACTTAGAAAACCTTCTGACTGTTTGTGTGTCTGGAACAGTCAGTTTCATCACATTGTTTTCCTTCACTGTTCCCTGAGATGCTGAAGGTGGTGAACTTTATCATGGAGCACATACCTTTCCTTTGACAATTTATCCAGAGATGCTAGGAGCAATCAATTAGCACTAATTTTTTTTCACAAACTGTCAAAAGTTTTATATACTGAGTCACTATATATGCATATATACACATGTGTATAAATATCCATATATATATATATATATATATATATATATATATATATGGGATTTAGTGAAATGGCTTACAGGCTGTGGTTCAGCTAGTCCAACAATAGTTGTCTACCAATGGAAGGTCTAGTTTGTTTAGTAGTTTGTTTAGTCCACAAGGCTGGATGTCCCAGCTGGTCTTCAGTATATGCCAGAAGATTAAAGAAGTAGGCTCTAATCCTAGTGAAGGAGCAGAGTAGCCAGAGAGAGTGGGAACAAGCTGGCAGAGAACAAGTTTCATTCCTCCATGCCCTTGATGTAGGTTGCCAGCAGAAGGCCTGACCCAGATTTAAGGTGGATCTTCCCATCTAAAAAGATACAGAATAAGAATGGGATGTCCTACTTCAAACAATTTAATTAAAAAAAATTCCTTCACAAGTGTACCCAGCAGCTTGGGTTAATTTCAGATACTGTCAAGTTGACAACCAAGAGTAGACATCATTGAAACCTAAACATTCAAAAGTGGGAAGGAATCTAATTCAAGTATAGAGTTGATTCATCTGCCTTCTCCCTTCAACTCTTCATGATCATGCTCAGCTAAAATTTCAGAATAGCTTATTGTTATCAATACATATGGCAGCTACAAAGTAAACAGCATAACAGAAAGATTGAAAGTAATGAGCAAAGTCTAAAGCTATTACTAGAAAAATTCACTTAAAAGCTGTGGAATTGTGAAATAGGAAATGAGTTGCAGTAGAACTGCAGGGTCACATACACCACAGCCATGTCACAGACTCAAGTGTCTCAGATTATTTTAAACACGTGCTCCAGGTCCTGGGAAGTAGCTCCGTGGATACACCATTCACCACACAAGCATGATGACCCTAGCACCCAAATAAATGTTAGGAACAGAAGGTAAAAGGCTTTCAGTCATATTCTGTGCTGCAAGCATAACCCTGATACCAAAGTCAGATGTAGGGCGGGTAGTTCTGATGCTTGGATCTGTGTTTACTGACACTGAAGGTCCTCGACCCCAATTGGTTTTTGATCTATCATTAAAGATGCCAGTGGCCAATGGCTGGGTGGACAGGAAGAGGCGAAACTTCAGCTTCCTGAAGGCTGAAGAGGAAGAGAATCAGAAGACTGGGGAGGAAAAGGGGACATAGTAGTGGAGGAGATAAAGCCAACCAGCCATGTAAGTTTTCGGGTAAATGGCTTCTGGCCATTTTCCCAACTGGGCCTGGGGCAACAGAGGAAGATTTAGGAGTGACCAGTCATTGAGTGAGCCAGGGTATTTCAATGGTTTTTGACTGTATCAATAAAGGATGCAGAAGTCAATTGTTGGGCAAAAGGAAAAGTGTGGGATTTCTGGGTACCACACTTTTCCTCTTCCACAAGGAGGAGGAAGAGAGACAAGGGAGAGAGGAGGAGCTCTCAGACCAGGTTTTGGAAGGAGAAGGACTCTACAGCCCTGTAAGTTCTTAGGGCAACCAGAACGGCAGCCTCCACCATCAGCAGGTGGCTAATATAGGCTAGCTGATAAGTTTAGGGCTAGAGGTTTCTGTGCCCAGCAATTGTGTTATCTAGAAAGTTTAATAAAGTGGTCTAGTGTTTTCTTCTGCGGAGCTAAGGTGGGCAGGAGAAAGAGAGCAGTCGGGGTGGTTGATGGCCACTTGGAGAAGCCAGGAGGAATAAAAGAAAAGCCAAAGGGAACCTGTGGAGTGCGGATAACAGCTCCCATTTTCCGGGTTGGGGGATGGTTATGTTCCATCCTGGGCTGAGCTGGATGGAACAAAGGGAACTGGGGGAGGTCAGAGCACGGTTGAGCTCCCGGGAAAGCAATAGCATGTATTTTAAATTTATATGCAATATATATATATATATATATATATATATATATATATATATTATATAAATGATCCAGCAATTCTGGTACAGAAGAAATTAAGTAAGCATGTATTCTTACACCCATTATAGTATTCCAAATGACCAGGGAAACTAAGTGCCCATCAACTGATAAATGGGTAAAGAAAATTTCTTTCTTTCTCTCTCTCTCTCTCTCTCTCTCTCTCTCTCTCTCTCTCTCTCTCTCTCTCTCACACACACACACACACACACACACACATACACACACACACACACACACAGGGCACTAATAATCCATAAAAAGAATTTCTGTCTTAAAGGAGATAGTGGATGGAATCAGCCAACATGTTAGCCAGGGAAAGAAAGACAAATACTTCATGATCTCACTCATGAAGAATGTAGAAAAGGCAATCACATACGAGTTAAGAACACGTTCATGGCCACCAGACGTTAAGGATGGAGAGGAGAATGGGGTGAGATGTGTTTGATCCATGGATCCTAAAGCTGCAGTGTCTTAGTCAGGGTTTCTATTCCTGCACAAACATCATGACCAAGAAGCAAGTTGGGGAGGAAAGGGTTTATTGAGCTTACACTTCCACGTTGTAGTTCATCACTAAAGGAAGTCAGGACTGGAATTCAAGCAGGTCAGGAAGCAGGAGCTGATGCCAAGGCCGTGGAGGGATGTTTCTTACTGGCTTGTTTCCCCTGGCTTGCTCAGTCTGCTCTCTTATAGAACCCAAGAATCCCAGCCCAGGGATGGTACCATTCACAAGGGGCCCTCCCACTTGATCACTAATTGAGAAAATGCCCCACAGTTGGATCTCATGGGGGCACTTCCCCAACTGAAACTCCTTTCTCTGTGATAACTCCAGCCTGTGTCAAGTAGACAACAAAACCAGCCAGTACACCATGGATCCTAAAGCTGCAGTGTCATGGGACCATGTTCTTGCTATGACATAGTAGAATGGATATAGGAAAATTAACATGCAATATACCTTAAAATCTAAAAGAACAGCTTTTGAATATTTCCACAATAAAAAATAAGTCTTTGAGGAGACAAATATGCTTACCTTGAATTTAATATTGCACTGTATATAAATATATATGTATAAAGTTTTATGTTTTTATGTATCACAAGCAAATTTAAGTACATGGTAAAAAAAAGGAAGATTAACTGTTTCACTTGGCTAACTCATAATCCTCATGAGACAGTACACTAATCAATATTATGAAATTATAAAAAATGTCATCTTTCCTCCTACAGAGAAGGCCATCCTTCCACACAGACCATCAACCTTTCAACGAGTTACCAACCCCGTCCTGCACATGGCTCCCTCACGTCTCACCGCCGGCTCCCACCTCCTACTTGATGCCCATCTGTTCCTTACAGAAGGCATTTCATCTAGCTTCCTATTGCACCGCCATCCATCTTTGCCTACTCTTCCCCAAGCCGAAGCTGTCTACTATTTGCTAAATAGAGAGCTTTTGGGCAACAGAAATTCCACTATTGGGTAAGAAGCCAGCACTTCCTCCCCTGTTTACATACGATCAGTAGTGATGCATTTGCTACGTACCCTGCATTCCACTGGAAGCTCATCTCTGTTAGTTCACACAGTCCTCCTGTCTTATGAGCAAACAGAAGCTCCTAAAAGATAAGCCAGCTGGTGGACACCTTACAATGAAAGGAATCACGATTTGAATTCAGCATGTTTAACTTGGGAACCTTCCTTTATAAGTCCACCTCGTGCGAGTCATTTGCAATAGCAGGCTCTTGCGGCTTTATAAGTCTTCAAACCACCATCTGTGTTTCTTGAAGCATGCCTGATTTGAAATATGGAAGAAATTCAGGAAAGGAAGAAAAGATCTGTAGACTTGAAGGAATTAAGTAGGCCTCAGATCACAGTGACCTTGCTGGCCAAGGTAGGGTGTTGAAGACTCCTACAAGGCATAGGAAGCCCTTAGAAGGAATCCTCCTCTGGTTTCACATGTGCAACTCTCAGGCAGGTCAGCAGCTGGCAGGAGTGGGGGCAGGGAGACATGCCCCTGGTATGGCTAGGGTTGTGGACTAATAGCACAGAGAGGAGAGAAAGAAGTAGATGCTCATAACTACCAAAGAGGTCAAGACTATGCCTGGAAACCCAGTCACGGCTGATTAGGGGCTATGGAGAGCCTGCCCTGTTGAGAAGCTGACCCCAGTCTGAGTTGGTAGAGCAACAGAAACACTTTGGGAACATGAAGAGCTAGACAGACATCATTCTGTTTTCATTTTCTATACATCCCAGTGAAGTGGAAACTTCTAGTTCTTTGAAAAAGTAGTTGTGTCAAATGATGTTCCACTGGGGCACACAGGCAAAAGGATGTCTTGCTAAAAGCAAACACATGAAAGACTGTTTTCCTGAAGCAGACACAGGTGTTTGGATATAGCAGACATGTGAACGGATGCTTGAAGGAGGATAAATGTGAGCCCACAGGCAGCAGGAGACGAGCACTGAGCATTGGTTTTGGTTTGTTCTGCCTATGGTATTATTCACTAAAGACACACATGTATTGGTTCACCTTACATAGAGTTGTTGAACTCAACTTGTGATAACTCTGACATTGAGAGAAACTCACCCAAAAACTGCTTGTAAGTTTCCTGCAACAGCTTATCACTTCTGCTGCCTCACCTCAGGCCTGTTGGTGAGCCTGGCAGTTTCTTCAGGATTGAACTACAGCTGCCTGGTGTCTGTTTGTGAAAGGACTGGACTGTAGCTGCTGGTTCGCACCTGTTGTCTGCCTGTGAAAGGACTGTAGCTGCCAGTTCATGCCTGGTGTCTGCCTGCCTAGAGGACTGGGCTGTAGCTGCCAGTCCATGCCTGGTATCTGCCTGCCTAGAGGACTGGACTGTAGCTTCCAGTTTATGCCTGGTGTCTGCCTGCCTAGAGGACTGGGCTGTAGCTGCCAGTCCATGCCTGGTGTCTGATTGTGAAAGGACTGCATTGCAGCTGCCAGTCCATGCCTGGTGTCTGCCTGCCTAGAGGGCTGGTCTGTGGCTGCTGAATCGTATTCCGTGTTTGTTACAGGACTGAACTGCTGCTAAAGAAGATCAAGCTCCCCCACCCCCAAAGAACTATTGCTGAACAGGTCCACTTTCCCCACACCCTAATAACTTTTCTCTTCTGATACCTCTGCTGGGTGTCAGGCTTGAGGAGAGGTTGAATCCTTATTTAAAGTAGGCTGCAAAAAATTTATGCCTATACCCCAAAGCTCCTAGGGACAGGCTTATTGCCCCATGAGCTGTTGTTGAGTACTCATCAATTTCTTTTCACCTGTTATTTGCTGACACCAAGTCAATTTTCAGAATACCTTTCCCACTGTCCCGACATCCAAGACTACACACTGGGTTTTACTGAAGTGAGTTAATGAACCCACTGAAATTCAACTTTACTATTAAGCAGATGTAAGAGATTCTTAAATTAGGATTGCAGATGAGAGAAGACATTGAGGTTTGTCAGTAGAAGGATTTGGAGTAGAAAGAACCTTAAAATGGAGATGCTCAGATTTAGAACTAGAGACTGTGGTCATTAATTAACTGTCAGCTTGACAATCTCGACTCATCAGGGAGAGAATCTCAGTGAAGGACTATCTAGTTTAGACTGGCCTGTGTTAAAGTCTGTGGAGAGAGAGTCTTGACTACTTTGAGGTGGGAAGACCTGTCCATTCTGGGTGGCATCATTCCCTAGGCAAGGGGTCGGTCAACTCTGTAAGAATAGCAAAAGTAAGCTGAGCCAGGCATGCATTTATCCACTACGTGTGTGTGTGTGTGTGTGTGTGTGTGTGTGTGTGTGTGTGTTAGTTTCTTTTCCTGTTATGATAATTAAAAATATATATTAATATATAAACATATTTTAATATAAAAATATATATTTTAATTATTATCATAGCAAAGGAAAAGAAACTAAGAGCCTTTTGGATCCAGAGACAACATGTGGGCTTCAAGAAGTCAACAATTTCTAAGCACAAACCTCATCCCCTCTGTTTGCCAGTGTGTTGAGCTCTGGAGACCCCAAGGAAGGAGAACCTTTTGATGTTGATGCCCCTGTGACAAAGGCAGAGGATTCACCCTGTATTACAAAAGGAACTGACCGCCAAGGGTTTCATCGGTTTTTCATCTGCATTGTGTGGCCATTGACCTCACCCTGGGATATAAGGAATCCTTTAATTGGATGTTGTAGGATGTGAAAGAAGAAAAGAAGGAGAAATCGACATCTTTCTAAGATTAGAAAGAAAGGTAAAAAATAATAAAATGTGAAATAGAACCTGCATGAGGCTGTGAATGGAAAACATAGAGGGAAACAGCAGGGGTCATTGATGGGTCTGTGAGCACACTGGAGGAGGGTCCTGGAGTCAGCCTTGGAGGCATGGGAGCAGCCGCAGGTGCCACCAGGCGCAGAGATACAGCCAGCCATCATTCACTCATTCCTGGTGACTTCAGGAGAGCACTTTAATGCATTAGTACACATTAGGTGTCTGCCTTCCATTCAGGTCCAGATGGATTCCATAGGTTCTGATGTAAATTGGGTTGGACCGCTCTGAGATGTAAACTGTCTTCCAAGTTCAGTCTTCGACACAATTAATAATGTGTATTAACTTCTGCCACTGACATGTCTGGTACATGGATCTTGGCTGAGAATGAGTCAAAGAAAAAAAAATCAGTGAAAATGGTTCTTCCCCTTAAAAGAGGAAAGAGAAACAAGCAAGGAGATAAACCGCAGTTCACCAAGCTGATCCGGCGAGACAGCCTTCTCTCTCAGGACTACGCACTATGTGGCGTGTAATCAAATAGCAGCCTTGTATGCCATACCTGCTATAGACTATAATACATTTATGTATGAGCATTATATTAGATGAATCATGGTTTAGAAGGATTATTAGGAACAGTGCTGAGTGAGACTTTTTAGACCTCGCTCACTCCCCATCACCTGGAGGCTACATGAATTACAGTAATTCATGGGGGATATTTTCTAAGTCTTATTTCTCAAGAAAAGGGAGTGGACTCCCACAGTGAGGTTATCAGACACACAGAGTTGGTTTACGTCCCCTGGATAGCAAGTGACCAGACCTGAAAACAAAATCCTTTCGTAAATCTGAGCAAGTATTTCTCCTCTCCACCCTCTAGCTGATAGCCTACAGACAAAAAGAAAATAGATGTTGACTCTCTCATCACGTGGTGGTTTGAGAACAGCTTCCTAGGATGAGATGGAGACCTTACTACCAGAGGACAGCATCCTGGCCAGCTTAGGGTTGGGGTTAGGGTTAGGGTTAGGGTTAGGGTTTGAATGAATTCAGTTTCCTGTAGCCCAAAATCTTTATATGTTAAGAATTCAGTTTCCTGTAGCCCAAAATCTTTATATGTTAGGCCTTAGTGATCTCAGTGTAAACCGAATCTGTTTTGTGTAAGTCTGAAGATCTGTGCAAACTTGGTTTAGAATCCTTGCCAAGCCATGTATGTGTTTAGAACTCAGAAAGCAGCAGCTATCAACACTGGTGGTGGTGGTGGTGGTGATGGTGGCAGTGGTGTTGCTACTGCTGGGGTGGGGGGTAGTGACGATGGAGTTGGGGGGGTTGGAGGTGGTAATGGTAATGGTGATGATGGGGTAGGACTTGGGGGTAGTGAAGATGATGGTGGTGGTAATGATGATGATGGTGGTGATAATGATGATGAGGAGCAGACAGGCACTCTATGAGACATCATTTCACTCTTCAACTTTTGTAACAGTTCTTAGAAGGTGATGATGTCACTGTTTAACAGATGGAGGTGAGTTTGCTGTGTAACTCAAGGAGACTACTTTGCCATTCAGTGTCATCTACGATATACGTTTACAAAAATTAGGGAAATAATAATAATGAGATTATATGATTACATTATTTCCCCCTGAAATTATTTTTAAATAAGCATGTACTGAACAAAACACAAGGGTACTGCCTGCTTTCCTGTGTCACCTCACATACCCCTCTGTTCATACAAATTGTTAACTGCACATGTAGTATTAGAGAACTCACTCATGAGTCTAATGGAAGTGCCAGTTTCAAGGTAACCCCCTTCTTCTTCAGGCAGTCCAAGGGGCCGTGGGCACCTCCCAGCTTCTCCACGTGTGTAATAGGCACTATCACCGGCACTGCACCTCCTAACTCTCCCTCTCTCCTACCTTCACTGACAGGTCACTTTCTGTTCTCTGGAGCACCTTGAAAGATGGCCACCCAGGTACCTGCAGGAAGACTTCAAGAAGACTGAAGTTAACAGTCATCAGGGGTGCACAACTGAGGTAACAAGGTTTCTGTTAGAGTCTGTATTTTGTTTTACTGTGAGATACAAATTAACTCATAAATATTGGATGCCATATGACAAATATCTCTTCTTTAAAAAAAAGGATAAAGATTATTCATGTGTGCCAAAGAGATAAGACCCATGGATCTACTTTGGAACAGCCCACACTGGAGCTTCATCGGATACATAAATGACTCATGGATGATCCACAGGCGACTTCTGAGCTCATGCTATTTCTAGTCTAATTCAGGTGGTGCCACAGTGGGGCACGCACACAGAGAGATGAGGAAGAGGTGAGTCTCCACAGTGACTGGGGACTCATGTGGCAACATTCATGCAGAGGGAGGGCTCCAAGTGCCATCAGCTCTGCCCTGTGACCACAGCTGTACTATCTGAGTAAGTGCTGGGCACAGCACAGTGGCTTCATGAGTCTGAATTGTAGGGATAGAAAGATGCAGTCAGCAAACACATGAGTGCTGCACCTGGGGAAACAACTCACTGAGCATGTAGCCACATTAGAACAGTGAACCATCATGAAGAGGGAAGATCAGCTTTTTGAATTAGTGATTCATGGGGAAGAGCCCAGCTCTTTGTGGGTGGGGCCACCCCAGGTTGGTGGTGCTAATTTCTCTAAGAAAGCAGGCTGAGCAAGCCATGAGGAGCAAGCCAGTAAGCAGCACCCCTCCATGGCCTCTGCATCAGCCCCTGCCTCCAGGTTCCTGCCCTGGGTGAGTTCCTGTCCTGACTTCTTTCAATTATAAATAGTGGTGTGCAAGTGTAAACCAAATGAATCCTTTCCCCACCCCACCCCAACTTTATTTTGGTCATGGGGTTTCATCACAGCAATTATAACACTCAATAAAATAACTTGATGCAGGACTGCAGCTTTTTAATACATATCAAGAAATAATTGAGAAGCTGGAGTGATGCTTAGTAGTTACAAACGCTGGTTGCTTTTGCAGGGCCATGGCTTGGATTCTAAGCATCCACATGATGGCTCACAACCATCTATAACTTCAGTTACAGATGCATCCAAACCTTTCCCATCCTCCTTGAGCACCAAGGAGGGGACAGACATGCATGCAGGCAGAACACCGGGAGACCTGAAGTTAACATAATTAAATCTTTTAAAACCAACAACATAATAGAAACCACGGTCTCAGAGAAAGAATTTCATATCTATGTCTGCAGCAACGCCACACAGTGAGATCTGCCAAGTGTCCACCAACAGCTGGGTGAGTAAACACCCCGTGCCTGTAGAGACAGTTCAGTAATGTCCTGCCTGACAAAGGAAAACATTTCGGGCCCACGTTCCACCACAGACTGACTTGAAGATGCTGTGCAGAATCTAACAGCTTGCCACAAAGAAATGCAATGTGGATGATGGCTTTGGGCTAGAATAGCCAGATTCACAGAAGACAGAGGGGGATGAGGGGCTGGAGAGCGGAGGAAGGGGCTGAGCAATAGACGTAGCCTAGGCTTTGCAACATAAAGATACTCTGAACAGTGCAACATCAGTGTAAACACAGTAACAGTGAGCTGTCCAGTGTTTCAGCCACATCACGCCATTTTCTTGCCGTTCTGAAGTCGACTTCTCCCCTATCTTCCCAGTTCCTTTGAAACACCTCCCCGGCACCATGTGTAACCAGGGGAGAAGGCAGAATCTGAGACACTTCAGGCAGAACCACTGGCATTATATAATGCACAGGCCAGCAGGCTAGCCAGCCCCCACAGCAAAGAATTATGTCCTCTAAAATGACAACAGTGTCAAGACTGGGAGCCCTGGCCTGGTGGTTTGAATGAAAAGCTCCATAAACTCAGGGATTTGAGTGATTAATACCAACTAGTGGCCCTGTCCTGAGGTTATGGAGATCTTAGGAGGAGGATGGCCGAAGAAGTGCTTCACTAAAGGCTTTGAGGGTTTATATCCACCCCAATCACAATTCTCTCTGTTTCCTGCTGTGCCTATGAAATATAATCAGTCCTCCTCCTTCTCCAGCTACCCACTGCCATACGGTCCCCTCCACTATGGACTCTACGCCATTGGAACCCTAAGCCAAAATACACTTTCCTCCTTGTGTTGCTGTTGGCTCTAGAGTTGTATCACACATCGGGAAAAGGCCTGTTCAGCATGCTGGGAAATCCAGCATGTCGGCATGGGTAGCCAGATGCAGTCTCCCAGGAATGTGGCGGGTCTACAACCAGTAAGGTCTGTCCTTTCTCCCAAGTCTTTCAAGTCAGATTTTAGTGCCACCTAAAAAATGGGCCTCCTAAGCACTACCAGGCCTGACTTTATCCTCAGTGAACATGGCTCAAGTCAGCTGGCATCTTCTGCCGAACTTAAAGAGCTGAAGCCGGAGAAAACTCACAGAACTCTGTGTCAGCAGGCATGATGCTAGAGCTAACGGGGGGGGGGGGGGGGGGGGGGAGGGAGGGTATCTTACCCACATTCCCCATTGCTCCCAACACACTCAGCTTGACAGCCAGGATGTCACACGCCTGTGTGTAAGTATCACACGATTCTTCTGTACGTTAAAGGAAGCCATACCTCCAGAGAAACAATATCCAGAAGGAGGCTTGGAGGAATTACTCTCTTATTTGATTCATAATGAGAAGTATTGATGTAATGAGGACAAATGCTGGCTGATATGCAAATTCTAAGTTAAGCCTATAACTCCATCCCTGATCTTCAGGTGTCCCGTGCTTAGGCAGAATCTGGGGAGAGCATTTTTCAATGGAAATGCCATTTTCCAAATAAGTGACAACTTGGGAATTAGGGCCCAGAAATAATATGCCCCTTTGTAAGGTAATTGTATGTGCAGTAATTCATGCTAATTTAAAAATCAGGCATCTTTTCTTTGTCCTAATACAACTGGGAGGGTGAGCTTCCGCAATCCCTCATTGTTATGTATGAGGTATGAGGCCCTAGAGGGGAAGTGATTTGTTTAAAGGTCACAGAACAATAACTAGTTATTGTTGGAGGGCTCTCCAGCTTGAACTGCATCAGGACACTGTTTCTGATGTTTGAGTTCTGTGAGGTCCTGGGCAGGATAGGTTTGGTATCAGGCAGCTTCAGAAAGGATAGTTGTGTGACCTGAAATTTATCTCAATAAACTAAAAGATCAATATAGTCTGCAGTATTACTTTCTCTCTTTCAATGCCATATCTGCTAGGCCCGTGAAGGGTTTCAGTGTTGTGTATGAAAATTCCAAACATAAAGCAGCCCTATCTCTATCTATGGAGAATGTGTTCCAAACTCCTCAGTGGACACCTGAAACCCTGGACAGAACTGAACCTTATACATGCAATGCCATCCCGACATGAGCATTCCTTTGAAAACCAGGCCAGAATTGCAGGAACATTTTTCTTGTTTAGAGTGTCATGGAGAGAAGATACATTCTCACCGTGGATTGATACATTCTTGCTGTGGATCCGAATCATGTAACACTGGGCTTCCTTTCTGAGAACATTTAACTTTTCACTTGTGGGGATCACTCTGTAGATTCCCTTGGGCATATCCAAGTCATCTCTTGTACTTTGGTGCCACTGTTAAGAAAAATATATGTGAATGTACACACAAGTACTGTAATGCATGACAACTGCTTTAACAACCAAGATGGCTTCTAAGTAGCTAAAGGGAGGTAGTGTACATAGTGTGGGTACTTTGGATGATATTATCGATGAAGATATTATTCACACCCTAAGTTGCACATAGTAGGAAAGAACACAATTTTCCCAAGGTACTAAGAACAGGATGCAATCTAAAACCAACAAATCATTTAATTCTGGAACTTTCTGCTTAATTTTTTTTCAGCCCTCAGTTCATTGGGCCACAAGTCACTGCCAATATGGAAAGGGTGTTGCAGATTGAGTGTGGGATGCTCTTGTAGTAAGCTTTAATTATCTCTTATTCACCCTACTAGAAAGGAAAGGATTCTGGTTCTAGGGTTATGGTGATAGACAAATATATACTCTAGTACATTTTACAGAGTACATATTACATAGGTAATATTTATGTATTTGCAGTACATATTCTATAGGTAATATTTATCGGCTATATGTACTCACTTCCAGGAAGAGGAAGGTACCGTCTACCCACGGGGCCACATGAAGGCTGGAAACAGGAACAAAATGACCAAGCAGAGGATGGGAGGCAGGCTATATGGTGACCAAGGGTGACAGACATGCCTCCCACCTTCACAGAAGGATGTGACTAACCTGGCTAAGTGATTCTGTGGGCTGGTTAGGATAAGCAGGAGCCATTATGTGGTCCCCAGGGCAAAGAAGATTACTTGCCTAGAGAATCTGCTTTAGTGGAACAGAATGAAAGTCTTGCAATGAAGATATTCAAGGCCCTGCCCTGTGTTGTGTTCATAAAAAGAAATGGGTAAAGAATATGTTCTATGGGGTGTATGGTGAGGTGTGGGGCAAGGGGTGCCTCAGTGGGCCCATGTCGAGGCATCCCTTCCCCAAGGGAAGTATAGTATAGTACAGTATAATATAGTATCGTATCATATCGTATCATATAGTATAGAATAGAGTTTATTTAGGGCATGGAGAGAGGAGTTAAGAGAGTAGTAGAGGCAGAGAAAAGCAGAGCACAGGACAGAGTAGAGAAGTAGAGGCCAGCCATGGCCACATGGAGAGAGGGGGGAAGAGAAGGGGGAGAGAGAAGAGCCCAAGAGGGCAAGAGGCAAGAGAGGCAACAGAGAGAGACAAGAGAGGCAAGAGAGAGGGGAGGGGCAAGAAGACCCTTTTATAGTGGGGCAGGCCTACCTCGCTATTGGCAGGTAACTGTGGAGGGGAGCATGCCTGGCTGTTGCCAGGTAACTATGAGGTAGAGTTAAGACAGAATCCTAACACCTGCACCCTCTCCCTCCCCATCCCCAGCATCAGCTCCTCTATCCCTGCATCCTTCCCAACCCCCCCACACTCCCACAAGCTTCCCTAGATGGTAAGTGAAGTTTTTGTTCACTCAGCATGTTCTCCAGGCACATCCAATCCACACTGTTCCATATATCTGCAATAGGATTCTCTTTAGAAGTATATCCTATCATTATGTGTGCACACATGCGTGGAGGAGGCACACATGCCATGCACACACATCGACTTCCTGGACTCAGTTCTCACCTCCCACCTTTGCATGGGTTCCGGGGATCACAGGCACGAAGCCAGGCTTGGCAGTGGCTCCTTTGCCCCTGGAGCCATCTTCCCTTCTCATGTGCTCTCTTCCTTGCTTCATATGCATACATTCTATTGAAGGCCATGCAGGCTGCTATGTGCATTTAAATGAAAGCCTTTCCATGTGCATTTTATGTCAGTGTTTGCTTGTATGCATGCCTGTACCCCCATGTGTTCACTGCCCACTGAGGCAAGCAAAGGGCACCAGATCTCCTGGAACTGGAGTTATACATGGTTGTAAGCTACATGTGGTCGATGGGAACCAAAACCAGATCCTTTATAAGAGCAGCCAGTGCTCTTAACCACTGAGCACCGAGTTTTTTTGGAGTGGGAGCAGGGGTGGGGTAAAAGATAAAGAATAGATCTGTTTTGTTTAATAAAAAACTTTCAGGGCTTATTTTCAAAATGGCTGCTCTGGTACTTTATAGTTCCGTCAATGGCAATGAGTTCTCATTGCTAGAGTCTCACCAGTATTTTAGGGCTGTAAAAATTAAGTGGCAAGTTGGACACATGCATCAAAGTAGAGGCATCACTCTGGGACTGTCAAGTTGCCACAATTTTCCAGAAGGCATCAACTATATCTTCTTTGATGTTTAAGAACTCTTGACACCCTTGACCACTAGTAAAGGTGCTTGAGAAATCAGCAACCAGTAGCCACAGTGCTAGAAATCCTCCCTGCCCCTTGGAGGGCACAGCTATGCCCACTGACACTTTGTGGAAAACACTTTATCAGCCAATGACCAGCTAATGTTTTGTGACATGCCCACTAGCAGTGCTCCTAAGTTCTCCAGCCTGTGAACCCATCAGGAGAATGTGGTTTACACACAAGATTCACAGCCGCCTTCTCTGGGACCAAGTCAGCCAACAGCTGTCCCCAGCTCTCGGTGGACAGCCATTTGCAAGAGGAGGCAAAAATGGAAATACCCCCTTTTCCTTCTGTCACTGAGGAAAGGGACTTTTGGAAGTGAGAAGCAAGGGCCAAGGCAGAAGGACTCAAGACATGACAAACACAATTACGCTGGCCAAGGGAAATGTTTGCCCAGCAAACAAGGTTATGCTGGTCAAGGGTGACATCTCGGCCACCTGTGCTGCCATGACACAGAAAGACTGAACTCTAACAGACACTAGCTTAAAGAGACAACGTGAGATGGGTGTAGTGGTGCTCACCTTTAACCTAGCCTGTGGGAGCAGAGATAGGCAGGATCTCAGGAAGTTCCAGCCTTGCCAGGGCTACATAATAAGACCCTGCCTTAAAAATAAAATAAAGTAAAATAAAATAAAATACCATCAGGGTAAGGTAGGAAGTAGGTCTCTGAAATTAACGCATGCTTTCCAGGAAGAATAATTACCAGGGCCAGTGAGCATGATCCTACTGCTAAACTGACAGTTGGGTTCATAAAGAGAGAAAGGGATTTAGAGAATGGTATATGGCGATGTGGGAAGGGGGTGCCTAGGCGGACCCATGCCCAGGCACCCTTCCCCCTGAGAAAGCAGACACACACAGATATGGTATAGAACAGAGTTTATTCAGGGCAGAGGATGGGAGTTAATGAGGTAGTGGAGACAGAAAAAGGCAGGCAGACGACAGAGACAGGGAGAGGAGAGGAGAGGAGAGGAGAGGAGAGGAGAGGAGAGGAGAGGAGAGGAGAGGAGAGGAGAGGAGAGGAGAGGAGAGGAGAGGAGAGGAGAGGAGAGGCGGCCGGCCATGACCATGTGGAGAGAGGGTAGAGGGGAGGAGAGCCCAAGAGGGGCAGAGAGGTGAGAGTGCCAAGAGGCAAGAGCGATGAGAGAGCAAGGAGGGACAAGCAGCCTCTTTTATAGTGGGCCAGGTCTATGGGGCGGGAGATACCTGGCTGTTGCCAGGTAATTGTGGGCTGGAGTTTAGACAGAATACTAACATGGACAGTTCCTGAGAATGGAGCAAAGAGGGAGAGTTCCAGGTCACATGTCCTGCTCAGTGCTTCCTGGCTGTAGGACATAGGTGGGCGGAGTCAGTGCTTCCTGGCTGTAGGACATGGGTGGGCGGAGTCAGTGCTTCCTGGCTGTAGGACATGGGTGGGCGGAGTCAATGAAGAGCTGACCAGGTCTGCCCTTACAGCCTGCGTGCGGGAGCAGATGGGCAGACAGCAAAGGTAATTAGGAAAGGGAATTTATGAACACTTGGGAATACTCTCTTGTCCTGCCCAGAAGAGAAATGACTCCAGGATGCCAGGCAGGGCCACATCTAAAGATGGAGTGAGAGTTCAAAGGCAGAGGGCCGAGAGCAGAGTGGTCCTGTCATCTAATACAAGGATACTGACAGGAAACTCTAAGTCTCGGTGTAAACCCAGGGGGAACCTGGTTAGTGCTCCCCACCCAGCCAGGCCTCTGCTCCAAGTCCCGTGGGTCTCTCTCTCCTGCCCAGCACCCACTCCTTCCAAGTATATGAGTAATCACATCAGCAGATTAGCAAAAAGAGACAGGAGGTTCAAAACCCAGCAGGGAGGTCAGTTAGAAACTGTGGAAAGAGTCCCAGGAGTTACTTCAAGAGCAAAAGGACCCAGGGCTTACTCTGCAGAAAGTAGTGCTCTCACCAAGAGCAGGGATGGCATCTTCCCAAAGGGCAGGAATCTCTGTGCAGTCAGCATCCAGAGAGCGGCTGAGTGAACGCACAGCTGACCTTCATCATGGCTGCCCCATTTCTCCTGTGCTGATGGGCAGACAACGCACACCCTGCTTCCCCATTCACGGTACCGTGAGACAGAATGAGCGATGCCCAGTCCAAGTGCTATGTGCGCCCTGCTCTCTGGAACTGTCATGCGGTTTGTGCTCCTGTAGTGCCCTCTTTCAAAGGCAAGCTTACTGGTGTCTGAAGGAAGGCTACTAACACTAAGCAACCCAAGGATGTTCTTTGTCACACAGAAAAAAACCCAATCCCCTGCTTCCAAGGCGCCGGCTGGTCCAACCTTGCCTTCCGGTTTCACACTTTAGCTGTGCTTTCTGCCCACGACCACTGACCTGCACTGACTGAACTATCGCCATGGCACCACCCCTTGGGTGGAAATCTGAAATGCTCCCCCCACACCCCCCTTTATTTCAGCCATGGTGGCTAATCCCCCTTGGCTGTGAATACCTATCTACCTCTCCATTCTGACTTCACACACCTGATTTCTCGACTTCCCTCATAACTAATTATGGAATTGCTTAGCTTTAACCATCCCACCTCCGTCTCCTTGTTGGAATGGAAGCACCAGAAAGACGTGGCTACATGTGTGTGTGGGTTGTTCCTGGGGAGTAAAAGATGGCGACTTTGCCTTGCAAGGAGTGGCTGAGATTTCTCATTCTTCACTGTGGCTGTACAAAGCACCCTCCTTGCCCTGCTGGGCAGGAAAGGCCTCTGAAACACTGGCCAGTGTAAATCAGAGATGAGTGAGTAGGGTTTATCTTTACTGTAGTTTCACAGGATCTATATACATGTGCCATCGTCCTCGTTAGCTGACTTTGGAAGATAACAGTATTCTATTCTTAGACTTTTCTATTACAATAGCAACTTGAAGAGACATCTTTGAGGGAAGAGGGGATTGGTTTAAACTGTCTGAGATATAAGACCAGGCTAGGATACCTGAGCAGATGTCCTTTAAGGGCCCAGCAGTGAAGGGCATATAACATGAGGATGCTAGTGACTGGAAGCTGTGTGTGTGTGTGTGTGTGTGTGTGTGTGTGTGTGAGAGAGAGAGAGAGAGAGAGAGAGAGAGACTATGTGTGGATCTTGTGTGTATGTGAATGTGTGTGAGTGTGTATAAATGTGTGTGTGACTATGTGTATGTGTGTATAAATGTATGTGAGTGTGTGCAACTGTGAGTAATTGTATGTGAGTGTGCATGCATGCATATGTGTCCTTCCATTCTGATGCTATGTTCTAGAACTGTAACATAAACGGATTCCCTCTTTGGACCTGCACTCACTGCGCTTGGCTTTGACTGGGTCTCCAACACCTAATCTGCTCAGACAGACAAGCCCACCCTGGCTTGTGAGGTGAACTAGATAGTGGGAGGTATTAGAGCCAAGGCCTGCAAACACCTTCACGATGCTTTTAGAAAGTCTGGTGTGTGTCACACCCCAACACTCCCCCAGAATCCTTAGGGGGAGGCTTAGATAGTATTGCTCTACAGTTCCCCTGGAGAGTACATTGTCAGGTTCCAAAACCCAGTGTAAACAGGGTTGCAGACACATCTCCTAAATCAGGCATGTCATCATCTTTCATCATTCTCAGCCTATGCCAGGTCCTCCCTGTCAGCACAGAGGTCACAGGCAGGAGTGGTTGAACTGGATGACACTGGAGTAGTGACAGGGAAGTATATAAGGGCACCAATTCTGACATCAGGCTGCCAATTTGCTTATGCCAGAGGCACTACTGTTTCACTCCAAAGGAATGGCTGCCCTGACCCAAACAGCCCTGTGCCTGCTCACAAGCTGCACTGAGGAAAGGATCTAGGAAAGGCCTTCTCAGGAAAGCAGTGAGCACAGCTGGTCCCACACCCTGCAGGACAACAACCAGACCCCACACCCCTGCAGGGCTACAACCTGACCCCACACCCCAGCAGGGCTACAACTAGACCCCATACCCCTGTAGAGCTACAACCAGATCCTACACTCGTGCAGGGCTACAACCTGACCCCACACCCCTGTAGAGCTACAACCAGATCCCACACCCGTGCAGGGCTACAACCTGACCCCACATACCCCTGCAGGGCTACAGTCAGAGTTTATTCTATTCCATGTTTATTCTAACCCATGTTTGCTACATGGCCTATTTCCTCTCACTGGGTTCTGGTCTGTCTGACTTCCTGCATGTCTGGCTGGCCAGTCTCCTGCCTCTCAGTTATTCACTGTTGTAGAAATTTTTAATTTTAAACCAGGGTTTTTACCCCACCTTTAACCATTTGGTTATTGGATAAAAGACGCATAACTTTCATCATTTATGATAAGCCTTAAACAGCACAAGAGCTGGGCAGATAGCTATCTTCTATGTTATTAAAATCTGCTTTCTCTCCTGCCTCAGCTATAGGCTATCGGCTCTTTATTAAACCAATCAGAAGGTAATAGAGAAGAATGGTTACAAAATACTCAGACAGGAGTCCATCCAACAAAAAATAACAACGCTGAGGTCTAACCTGCACTCAACTCTCTCCCGGCACAGAAATCACCATCTGAATAATACAAAGGCAGCCGTTACATGGCACACAAAACAGTAATACCAACAGGAATGGAAGGGGGTATCTCACTCACTCCCATGTGGTCAAATGTGTCCTTGTCCTTAGTTAGACTGTGATCTGCCTGCTCTTTGTCAATGTTCTAGTTGTGAGGGAGCAGATTGGTAGGATCTCAGGATTCAGAAAGGAGCTTACAATGAGGTGGATCTCAGAATCTGGATTTAATATTATTCATAGTATAAAAGATATTCCTGCTCCCAGAATGCCTCTGAGAGCCGGTGTTGTGCTATGACAGTGATACTGACCAGTCTAGGGCACTCTCTTTCACCCGGTCAACTTTCTTTCTTTTTCTTTTCTTTTTTTTTTTTTTTTTTACTGTGAAGTAAATGTGAAGTGGCTTCTCTGCTTCTAAGGAGACTTGGAGGCAGGAAAGGATGCCACTGCCCTTGCATGTGTGCACACGCAGGCTGGAGTCGTCCGAGAGCGGTAGGTAGGAGCATCCACGCTCCACTGTCTCAGAGTCTCTCCAGGTTCATCGGACCCAAAAAGCAGAGCTGACCTGAGAAGCTGAATGAAAAGAAGTAGCTACAGACATACGGAGATCTTGCTTATCTGCGATCCTGACCAAGCCACAGTCTGCCTGGGCTTTTATAAAGCCGTGATAACAGCACACCTCCAAGGGTGACTGCAGGTTTGAATGAGAGGTTTGCTGAACAACTCAGTCTAGGGTCTGTGACCAGACAGATCTTAAATAAAATACAGATATTATGTCTCAAATGAGTTTCCTCCCAGTAGTTTAACTGAATTTGCTTTTGTCATCTTACTTGGTCTTTATGAGAGAGGCAGGTGGCGACATTCCTTGATTGGGTTGATTGAGGGGACCAAACAGACAGAAAGGCAAAGGGACATATTACATGTGGAGTAAGATTTCAAGCCCAGCCCTCTCTGTATGCCACAGGGATGTTTTCTCTCAGCCTCTCTCTACAGGAACCCAATCTTAGAAGGGATGAAGACCTCTGTTCCCATTCAGAAGTGATGGGTAAAGTCAACTTCAGGTCACCCTTTGTTCCCTTGGGATATGACACTGCTAGCAGGAGTTGTGGTAGAGAAAGGGTATGGTTAGTGAAAAGAGATTCTTTCTGAATAGTTAGCATTGCTGTGTCAATCCAAGTGCTTGGTGACCAAACAGGAAGACCTCATTTAAGGCAAATGAAGTAGGTCTTAATGTAACTGATACACACAGATGGGGGGCCTCGTGTTATCAGCCAGATGGTTGGGTAACCTGTGTCCGTGTTCCTGGGAGATGGTCGCTCATCCTGGGCTCCAGAAGAAACACCATCTAATGTCTTTAGAGATGAAAGCTTTCCTTCCCTCTAAATTAAGGTGGCCCCCTCCCAGGGGTGTCACAGAAAGGTCACGACACTGAGAATTGGAATAAAAGCCAAGTCTTGCCTGTAGAATGTCACTTGGCTTTTCTTGAGAGACAGAACGGCATAATTAGCTAGCTATATTTAGTTCTGAAGAGGTGCTGCAGACTTCAGTGTCATCCAGCATTTAAAAGTAATGGTTGTTTCTCTCACAACCGTAGAGGCAAGTATATGACTTTTAAAAAAGTCTAATGATTTAAAGAAAAGCCAGAAGTAATATAGACAAAGGATATGTAGGGAGAAGAGCAGAAGGCTGAGAAAAGTGAAAGCAACTTGAAGAGATCTGTAGACCATCATCATTGCATCATTTTACAAATGAAACATGATTTCAAAAATCCTACTAAGACTTTAATAGTAAATTCATTTTACTTTAAAATGAATTTGAAAGTTCACCTATAAGAAAGGAGGGCTAGCGATGGATTGCTCAGTGGGTAAAGCGCAAGGTGTGTAAGCACAGGAGCTGGACTGGAATCCTGGAACCCACAGGAATGAGCCTCTGAAAACCTGCTTCTCCTAAAGGAAAATAGGAGGTCTGGATCCCAGGGGTTTTCCAGGACAGTTACCCTGGTGCCTGCAGCAACGACGACAGAAAGAGCCCGAGGCAGAAGGTGAAGGCATCCATCTTGGATTACCCTTAGACTGTCAACACACATTCTGTGGCAAACGTGTGCCTGAATACGTTAGCATTTCTTCTAGGCTCTGCCCCGCAGTTACCTGGCAACAGTCAAGTATGCCTGACTCACTGCAGAAGGGGCTGCTTGCCCCCTCCTCTCTCTTCCTCTCATACCCTCTCCCTATTCCCCGCCCCACTCCACGTGTTTATGGTTGGCCTCTCCCCCCCCTCCCCGTCTCTCTGTTTTTCTCTGTCTCTCTGTCTCCCCTCTTTCTCTGTCTTTACTACCCCCTCCCTTTCAACTCCCTCCCCAAGCCCTAAATAAACTCTATACAATACCATTGTGTGGCTGGTACCTCACCGGGAAGGGATGCCTCGGCAAGGGGCCGCAGATGTACCCCTTACCCCACACTATACCTCGCCCTACCAAACATACCCTTTCCTCCTGTTTCTTTTTTTTATAAAACACAACAGTATACACACACATACATGCATACCTATTCCATGACACACATGCGCTATTGTAAAAAAATCCACTTATCAAATTCCACATATGCAGAGACGACATACTCCCATACGCAAACCCAAAGGAAATTTACAGGGAAACAGCAAGCTTATATTGCCTGATTAACAGGTACATAAAAGGTTAGAATAATTAAAGCTGAAGGACCCACATGTGAGGAAAACAGAGGCGACCAGGGTGGGGCCAATGAAAATCAAGAGATGCGTCTCTTCTCTCTCCCTCATTACATGGGCTGTCAACTCTAGAGCAGTACCAGGGAGGAGGAGGTGGAGAAGCGAGAGACAGTGGCCCTCATTGATGGGAAAGGAAAGTCAACAGCTGTTACGCAAACAGTGCCCAGACCTCTCACAAAGCTAAACAATGAGCTGCCAGGCCATCAGCTGGCCTCCATCCCTGCCCCCTGGGCCCGGAAACGGATGTTGTTGCCTGCAGAGACACTTGCATGCCGTGCCCATTGCTGCTCTAGTCATAACAGCCAAGACGCAGCAGCAGTCTAAGTGCTCATCAATCTAGGACAAGAGAAATCCACCCCAAACTGACCAGGAATCTCTGTCTCTGCTGGACAGCTGACACAGTGCCGGAATGGGCCATGTAGGCAGCTCGAGGGTTAAAGACCTCAATGGTCTTGCCCAGAGCAAGACTCTGACTGCTACGATCCTGACCTGCTGGTGAGATGTGCTCACAGATTCTATAGTGGCATGGCAATTATGGAAATAACCAACCAGTTTCTCATTGGATATAAGTTCTGCTTCACGGGATGAAATCCATGACCGCAAACCTGGCCAAAAGACCACGACTGGGCAAGATTATAGACAAGGCGGGAAATCTATTGTGGTTATTTTTCTAAATGGCCATTGCAGTCAAATTGCCATTTAAATTATTTATACTTATACCTATGATTTGTGTTGCTCTCCACTTTAATCAAAGAAGCCTCTTCCTCCTCTTGCTCCTCCTCCTCCTCCTCCTCCTCTCCCCCTAGTTGGCAGTGGTTAATGCAGAGACTTTATGTGACTGGTCAAAGTGCGGAGTACAAAGACCTACAGGTGCTCAGCTTTGGGTAGAATATCACATCAAGCCCCCACCATCCAGTGCCACCCAAGGCCCAGGGAACTTTGTGGAAAGGCAGTGGAAAAAGTGCAAATGCTGACAGGTGGGAAGGAGAGCTGAGATGCTCACTCTGGAGGCAGCATGGCTGGTGCACACACCAGCTCACAGGGCCCGTGGTTGTCTGCACAACACCAAGCGAATCGAGATGCCGGCACGGATGGGGAAGAGGATCCCTGTTCAGGGTAGTTATCGGAAATGGACAGCTGCCGGGGAGGGAGGACCACTTGCCTTTAGGAATGTGGTCACTAGTAGGCTCTTCACGTCCCAGTGGACAGCCCCATACTCATGCATATGTGAGTAGCACTAATTAGACTCGGGGAGTTAGTTATTAGTGGCATGAATAAAGCATGAATAAAACGTGGACATGAAATTGGCAAGGATGTGACATGGTGAAGGAGACTCCAGGGAGAGCTGGAGGGAAGTAGCTGTGGGGTAAATATGATGAATATATGCTTTACAGATGCACAAAATGAAAAATAAAATATAAGTGACATCGTCATGCAAAGCAATGCATGATGGGTATAGAACGCCAAGTGTCCCATGACCTCACTCATAATGTGAAATATAAAATCTGTTGATCTTACAGCAGTTAGGGGGTAGGTAGGAGAGTGATTGGCAGGGGCTGGTGAGAGTGGGGAGAGGGGACAGGTACAGTTTATCAGTGGAGACTAGGTTATCAATAAGAACCAGTGGTTCCTGTATGCTGGCGCACAGTGCAGCAGCAAAGACAAGTGCACATTGCACATGTCCATCAGAAGGTATAGCCTGGGGCTGGAGAGATGGCTCAGTGGTTAAGAGCACTGGCTGCTCTTCCAGAGGTCCTGAGTTCAATTCCCAGCAACCACATGGTGCCTCACAACCATCTGTAATGTGATCGGATGCCCTCTTCTCGTGTGTCTGAAGATAGCAACAGTGTGCTGATACACATTAAATAAATAAACAATTAAAAATGTTAAAAAAAAAAGAAAGAAAGAAAGTATAGCCTGCCATGTTTGACCACAAAAGACAAATGTCTGAGTGGATGTGCTTAAATGCCCTTAAACTTACAGTACACGCATGTCAAAACACCACATGGTCTCTCAACAGTGAAGACTATTTTTTTTAATGTGTCGCTTAAAAATAAAATTTTAAAAATAGAAACTCCAAAACCAGGCCCAGATACGGGATTAATATAGAAAGAGAGATAGGTCAAGGAGAAAGGGTTTGCCCTTTTCAGTACTGTCGGGATTCACCCATTTTTAAAATTAGATCTTTATTTAATATCATTCAAGCAGATTGAGGACTGTAGAAAGGAAACACGTGAGAAAGGCAAGACACAATACAGACTGTCATGTGGGAAGGGGCACTTACTAGCATAAAAGCAAAAGACGGAACTAAAGAGAAAGTAAAGAAAAAGAATCCAAGACAAGCAAAACATGCAGTGTGTAGAATAGGTTAATGTTTTCAATATTCCATAAGTGGATACACACATACTACTCCCAAAGAGAAATGGCCACCGGCATAGGAGGGGCTTACAAAAGCAAGCAAGAAGACCAGTCTTAAAATACACAAGACACACTAGGTGAGCGCCAGCTTGCCTCTAAGAGGTGAGAATTGCACCCCCTATGTCCCCACACAAAGGGAGGCTGCTTACTGGCCTGTTACCCACCTCATGCTTAGTTAACATTCTCATACAGCCCAGGCCCTCCTGCCTAGAGGCCGTCCTACCCTTGGCCTGGACTCTGCAATCTGCACGCACGCACACACACACACACACACACACACACACACCTGCCAACGCCTGTACTAAATCATTTATAGTAGGCAGGATGAACGTGTGAGCTTGAAATGAGGCCCCCCCTGGGGTGCTCTATAGGCAATCTCCTGGGGTAATCTCCTCAGTAAAAAAAAAATATAGCAGGGTTTTCATCGAAACTCTTCCGATTCTTCATTTGAATGCTATACCTCAGAGCTGCAGCTATGGTTAAATATGGGGACAGAGTTGTTAGAAGACTTGCTTCCCAAGTGTCTGTGGCTAAAGAGTACACCTTTCCAAGATCCCTGTAGATTTCCCAAATTTCCAGGTAGCATTCATGGAAGGCTACACTAAGCCTTCATCTTTTAAGATGGAGGGCTTCTCTTTTACCCTTTTATAGTAACTATTCCAGGCTAGAGTCTCTTAATCATCATGTTTACTGCCAGAAGTCTTTGCTTTCATCTTGAGGTGTCCACAGCAGACATGGTGCCTCTTGGACTGTCAGATGTGGTCTCGCCTGTGAGACAGTAATGTTCTCTTCTTAACTTCCCATTCCAGTCCCAAGAGCCGAGCAGACTTTTAGGAAGAATCACATTCCCAGTTTCATCCCACCATTGCTGGTTGGGACTAGAAGGGCAGGCAACAAAGGTGTGAAAATGTTCAAAGATATGTAAATCAAAGGAGAATTAAGCCGTGCATTCATCTCTCCAGCTGGCATGGGTTTTGGAGTGAAGACACCTCAGTTGGCAGTGTTCTTCTCCAGGAGTATAATTTGATCTAGGATTTCTGATGGAAAACTTGGCAAGATGGAATAAGTGTTATAAAAATGTGCATATCCTTTGACACTGAGTTCCTGTGTCTAGACAGTTTTATAAGAGCCCAACGGGTGTACACAAAGATACACATGTCAAGATCTTTATCAAAATGTCACTCTGGAAAATGTAAACATCAGAAATAAATCTTGAACGTCTCATAAAGTCAACTTTCACACCATGGAACCATTAGGTGGAACAATTTTGACTGACACAAAAGTATTGACATTATGCTACAGTAGGCTGCAAAAATACAGGTAATATTATCCCAACTAATATATAATAAAGTATTGGTGTGTGTGTGTGTGTGTGTGTGTTTGTGTGTGTACAAAGTATAACAAATTGTGTGAAAGGCAGTGGATCATCACCAGGGTTATATTTCCTGTGATACATTCCACAGATAGACATTATAAGTGGATTAAAAATTATCCAAGGAAAGGTATAAAGTCAAAAAATGTTTCTGTGTGGCACAATTTATCCTGTGAAAATAGCCAGTTGTGTTCTCACTCTGTGAGCTGGTTAGTATCATGCAGAAAATTGATATTTTAATTTCCTATTTGTAAACCCAAAACAAATTCATGTGAGCCCTGATGTCAGCATTTAAGGAGCCTGGGCAGCCCCACGCCTGCCTGAAGGCCTTCATATCCATAAAAGCTAACTGCAAGGCACTTAATATGCTTTGAGTTTAGTGCCAAACTGATACACACTAGTAGAGTCATCCTGCTAACCTTATGACCTAGCCCAATCAATACTTTAACTGATGAAAACCCCAGGCTTGAAAGATTTAGATGGGCTATATCGGTCACGGAGCAGTGTATGCCACAGTGAAATGGTAGCTCTGGACAGGGAACCTCCCCTCTGTACCACAGCCTTGAGGGTAAAATTTGGTCAGCTATGCTGGACTAAACCAGCAAAAAAGAGATAAATATAGCCAGTGTAACCACATTGGCAAGAAGAGTAAATGAAAGGGTCCCTCAGTGACCCCCCTAAAGTCCATCTCTGGGGTTCTGGCATAAAGTTTGTATTTCAATGGAGGGCAAAGAAGCATGCATAGCTAACTAAGTAGGCCTGGTCAAGGAGGGGGCCTGCCCAGCATCCTCTGTCTTGCCCTCTGTGTCTTCTACAAAGTAGTCTGAAAAGTTGTCTCCATTGTGTGAAATCTCTTTACAGGAGACAAATATCCAGTCTGGCTGCCTCCAGGTCTCCAGCCTGAGACCCCTGGGAAAACCAATCCTTTGGGGGTCATTGTACCAGTGGTCTGAATAGTCTGAGGGAAGGCTCAGCATGTTGTCTCTCTACAATATCTTCACCTTTGTCATTTCACAGTCAGAGAAGAGCACCTTCCAGGAAGTCTGTGACCTTTGACCCCACTCCTCTCCCATGACTCCGTTTCTTGCCCTTGCTGACCCACATAAAGCCCATTGAGCACTTTGTGACAGATAAGCTGATACGAAGTGAGCAAAGAACACAGGAAAGAAATCTCTGATGCTCATTCGGGTCCTGTTGATAAACACGTGCATCTTAAAAACAGGAGAGGGGCACAACATAGAAAGTACTTTACAAAAATATTGTTAATATAATTACAGTTAAGTAAATGTTGACGTAGACATTGTCTTGGAAGCCTGAGGGGAGACATTACTACAAAAGTCACTGTTTCTTAAATAAGCAGTTAAACAAAATGTGTCTGAAACAATAAGAAAGTGGGGGCGCTGATCTGTGAAGTACATATTTTTGAAGGACTTAAAAAGCTGACCGAACGGCTCAGAAACCTGGGGAAGTAACCGTGGAGGCTGCCACAGAGTTCTTCATCCAGCCTCAGGCAGGATGCTTAGAACACAGACAGAGGCTATCACAATCTTACAACAGGGGCTTAGAAGCCACTCTTGCTTTAGGCCATCCTTGTTGGCGTCCTTGATGGAGCCCAGCAACTCTCTAGAAGCAGAGTGGACACCCAGCATTGCTGCCTTAATTATGTACTTGTCTCCTCTGTCCTTGCTCAGTCACCTGATTGGCTGTGCATAGATGTGGCACAACAACCACTCAGGAGATGTCTGCCTCATAGCCTATCATACCAACCCCTTTTAAAGACCGAACAAAACAAGTCCTTGTCCTAAACCTACAGCCATTTTGGGGTCCAAGAAGTGCAGAGCTGTACAGGACAGACTGACAGACCCCTCACTACAAGGACAACTACCGTGAGAGTGAGGATGTACCCTGTAGTGGGGTGGTCATCTCATGGGACCAGCTTGTGTCCCACACTGTGAAGGGCTAAGGACATCTTTGACATGTCACAGAACCAATGCTTAGACAAAGATCAGCCAGCACCAACTTGACTAAATTACTCATACCTCTTGTCCCTTGCCCTTTACCACAGTGACTAAATTACACACCACTCTTGTCCCCTGTCTCCCAGTTCTTTCTCTATTGAAACCTTCAGCTCATGTCAATACCCTGAAGTCAAACCCAGGATTATGGGACTCTTATATCTGTTCTTCTCAATACACCCCCTTGCCTTTCCTCTTAACTGACACATTGGGATACTGGGCTGCCCTGGTATGCTGGAGCAGTCAGAAACAGATATTTTGCCCTAGAAATCTGAGTGGGACACCTAAAAAGCCAACACAGTTACCAAGAGAACAGAGGAACCAGACCTGGAAGCAGCTTTACAAAGTCAAGTAGGACACCATTTGGTTATTATACCAACAGCTATACCAGATATGATTCATCCTTATGGAGGGCCCCTTGGCATTCATGACTCTATTTGACCCTAGGAATGTCACTGCCCCCTTGGGTCCATTGTCTTCTGCCTTACTTTCTATATAGATCAAAAAAAATTTAGAAGCATAAATGGGCAAATGTAAGATATAAGTCATTATATTTCAATTTCAGTATAAAGTGTCTTAAGAGCCATCAGAGTACCCCAGAGAAGCAGGAGGTGCTGAGTCCCCATCTTCCACAGCTGGAGGTTGGCACCTGCTTGTCTGGGTGATCTCAGTTCATCCTAGGGCAGGAAAGTTACAGGTAATCTGCAACATGACTGAATCTACTTAGAATTGGGAGGGAATTTCAAGCCTCCAAGTATTCACTAGCTAAGGCTTTGGTTTTTGCTTGTGTGTGTGTGTGTGTGTGTGTGTGTGTGTGTGTGTGTGTGTGTGTTTGTCCTAAACAAACAGAGATGGGGGCCTTGGGGAAGAGCAACACTGGATACTAGGAAGAGCAGATCTCCCAGAAGAATCCAGTCAATGAAGAATTCAGGGTGGTGAAGAAATTTGATTATGAATGAAAAAACACAAAACAAAATAACAACAACAAAAACCATCACTTTGCACTTAATTGGTTGAGGGGCCATTTTTGCTTTTTCTTTTAGACTGATGCCTGCTACTACAGAATCATAAAATCAAAATTACCTCATCTTTCATCTCGTAGATTTGTTACTACAGAGTGAAGGTCTTGTTTCTCACTGTAAGTGAAGATGGATTTCTTTACAGTTTAGACAAACTGGAGAAAGAATCATGTTTCTCCGGGGTTCTGTAGCAGTCACACAATGTGTGGGAAACCATGAGGTAGCCACCATGAAGTGTACAGAGAGCTGAGAGATGAGAGCGGGAAGACCTGCAGAGCTTGCTGTGATGGGGTTGGGAGCTTCAATGAACACCTCCGACGGGGTTCTCAGAACAAAGAACTGAAGAGAGGCAAGGAGTTTGAGCAAGGACTGGAGAGATCACTATGAAAAGATACGTTTTCAAGCAAGGATGGAGTCCCAAACATTTGAAATTAACAACCCAAAGTTCCGCTGCACAGAGATGGGGAGCTACTATCACATACCACTGGTTTGGGGATCATTTGCATAGGACAGGCTTTTATTGTTATTTGAATAGCACAGGTTTCCTGGAACATGTGTTATCTGTTAGCATACAGCTTCCTATGTCACATGCTTTATTAGCATCTGACACCTCCACCATGAGACATAGGTCAGCCCCATAAATTCTACAATATCTCTGTGCCTTCTGCACCTTCACATCTAGATCTTGTCTGCCTCAGCTAGGGTAGGTGGGGCATGGACCAGCCTCCTGCTTGGTCAAGCTGTTCTTTACATAAGATCACTTTGCAGCCTTCCCACAGGGCTCTCCAGACCACTCTCTCCAACCAATTCTTCCTCCTCATTAGTCCGCTTAATCTCTGGTCCTCCCTGGGGAGGTAGCCTCAACTCCAGCTCGCCCCCACTCTTGGCATCCTGTCACCACTCTAAGCAAGCTGCTGTTTCTGACATGCACTGTCACAAGCTGATATGGTCGCAGAAACTTGTTTGAAAAGAAAAAAGTGGCTTTGATACTTTCCAGCACATGTCTGTGGCTGTATCCTTGCTTAACTGAATTAAGTTTGTGCTAGACCAAATCAACAGGAAGTTGAGAAAGCTCCAAGCTCTTCAACCTTTTTGAATAGCGTTTACATCAGGAAAAGGACGGAGGTGGCAGTCGGAGAAATGATTGGATTCCTGACAAAATTTGGGGGGCCCTAAAAGACCCCTTTGATAGCACCCCCCTAATGGAGGTCTACTTTTCTATGACTGGCCCTCTGAACATCAAGGAGCTTGGTTCACCCCTATTCTCTAATCAATGGTGGAGGAAAGGCTCCTCAGATCCACTGACAGATCTTCCTGCAGGTGGAGCAGATGGAGCTGGCTCTCACAGGCTGGCACTGTGACGGGGACTGAGCACAGAAGTCTGCATCCATCTCTCGACACCCTGGGAAGAATTCCCAGGCAGCATCATTTAGAAAGGAGCCAGGAAATGGCTCTCCTGACCCAGCCTGCAGCTCATCTCAAATCTATGACATTTCAAAAATGTTGTTTTTAATTCTTAATGATGTTGTTTGTGAGGTTTAGATTTTAAGGGTAGGGGGTGGGATTCCTGCCTAAAATACAGCATCTCATACACATCCCTGTAGATGCTGTGATAAATAATGTTCTGTTAATCTTCATTGCTTTAAGAATATCTGCACTCTGTTATAAACTGGCATGGACCATAGAAGCAGTCTGAAACAGGATGAAGGAGGCTAGGATGTAATTAACAAACTTCAATCCACTGTTCCCACGAATCCCAGGGACGTATGATAGGCCTTCCATGCAACTTTGATGGAATTGCTTTTCATTCAGAATGGTGGAAGAACCATGCAATGCACAGCTCAGAATGAAAAGGGCCAGCCAGGTAAACAAGGAGAACTGAGCTCACTTAGCAAGGTACTGAAACTCCCTAAGACCTGTTTATATTCATGCAACAGATTCATAAAGGAAGACTAACACCAGGACCCTCATCACAACCTAGAGTATTTGTAGACAACATCAAAATCACCAGGACTTTCTTACAGGTTTGGAGGATGGAAGTAAAATCCACCTTCTGGAAGCAGATTGCTGAGATTTCTGAGGAAGTTGAGGAAGGAGGATTGCTGCGAGTATTGAGCCAAGCTGGGCTACTTAGTGAGACCCTGTCTCAAAGCTGAAGAAGGAAAGGGAAGCAGACGAAAGAGAAAATGTCCTTACAGAGTCATTTGAGAGAACAGGGTTACTCCATTCATCATGCCTGAAGGGCAGGCTGAGCTGCCTACATCCATAGTCATGGGTCCTTACAAGCCTGGGGCTTCCTATGACCTATTGGTTTTCTTACTAGGAGGCTCTTTAGCTTCTGAAATGGAACAAAATCATGTAATAAAAAAAAACCCAAATGTTGGCTTCTATATCTTGGACTCCTAGGACCCCAGAACTGTAAGCCAGGAAGTTCCTTCTATTATAAATGATATAGCCTCAGGTATTTTGCTATAGCAGCACAAAAGAGGTATGTTAATAAGTCTTAACCTTAGTATCTGTTATTATTTTTCTACACATGTGTCAGTCATGAGAACAGAACCTCTAGAAATGTTAAATAAAAGACTTGATGGATTAATCAGTACATAGAGAAATGTCAATGTGAATAATCAAGCAGAGAGCCACTGGCTTTGTCTGCCTAAAGCAAAGGTGGGACTGGTTCAGTATAAGTCCGCAGAAAAATAGAAGTTATATGCAACTAGCTGTCAATATGGAAACACAAGAAAAGAGTCCTTCACCTACATCTACACAGTTGGCTGTGCCTTTGTAATGTATTGCGGTGTAGCTGCTATGGGCTGGTAGACCTGGCAAAGTGCATGGGAAATAGGAAGGCTGCTTGAGGTTGACCAGATGGCCCTACTTATCTTTTAACTATGACAGCTCAGCTTCTGCTTCATTTTCAGCTTCTGCTTCATTTTTGTGTCCTAAGTCTCATAGCCGTCAGTCAGATCCATGTGGGAAAGGGAATCTGGGAAGTGTCTTAGCTTGCCAGAAACAATAGACATACTGTGGAGTCAAAAAAGTATATAGTGACTGTGTATGAGCAGCTATAGGTCATGTGGTGTGGCATGCCAGGGGACAGTGTTAGAAACAGAAGTATGCTTTGCAGTCAGGAGAGGAAGCCTGCCAGTCTTTCGAACAAGCAGTAAATAACCTCCTTCATTCTAGTCAGTGTCTTTTGACACAGAAAGGAAGTCACTTACCCTGGTCCTTCACCTGAGGAATGACCCTGTGACATGGTTCAAACACATTGTTACAGTTAATGTTCTTATCTGCACATCCCCAAGCAAAGACTGGAGGTGAGCATGTTTACTGGAGTTATAGCCTGTTCTGCAGAATCTCGGGTTCGGGGATCATCAAGCAGTCTCATGAGAACTGGTCAGGGTAGCAGCATCTAATGAGGGAGGAATGTCTGTCACTCAGACTCCTGAGCTACTAGGGGTTGTTGTTTATTTGTTGTTGTTTGCTTGCTTTTCTTTTACTGTAGTGGGCAAGGAGGGAAGGTTTATTTATTTCTTGAGACAGGTCTTGTCATGTAGCCAAAGCTTGCCTCCAATTCTCTAATAACTAAGGCTGTCCTCAAACTTGCAACTTCAAGTACTAGGATTACAGGTGTGCATCCTCAAACTACCTTTTGATTCCTACCTCAAGAAGTGAGCATTCCCTGCCCTTGGAGAATATGGCAGGAAACACATTGGCCTTGGACATCCATCTCCTGATGGGTCTCTTTTTATTTATTAATCAAAACTTAATTATAAAGAACTTGCAAATTAAAAACACTGTGCACTAACATTTGCTACATCCAAAGTCTGTACGCCTAATGACCTTCTGCTTGGTTAGAACAGCTCTTCAAGCTACAGAGCACTCTCCTGGATGTCACAGCTTCCTTGTTCAGCTTGTTTTTATGCACTTATCCACAATCCAAACCCAAAACACCCATGGCAGGGGTGAGACCAGAGAGAAGACTAGCTTTATATTCTCTCTTACAACCTGTGTCCATCTCCCGCTAATTACCATGTTTATTCTCCTTCTCATATGCTATCCTAAACCCACACATACGCTTGTGTCTATATGTGTATATGTGTACATATGGGTAGGATCTGCATTATAAGAGCCCTACTATTCAACTCTAAAGACAAAAATGGGTAAACTTAGTATGTACAATAATATTATTAAGTGGGGCTAGTTCACATAATCTCAGCAGGAAAAATCCACATGTCCTCATAAGACTTAAAAGATTGACCAACAGATTAGAACTATAATGATGGGAAGACATTCCAACTGGCTAAGCTTAAAGTAAATGCTGACTCACAGATCTATCACCAAAGACTAGCAAAGGAGAAAATCCACATAGAATGAGATCTAGAACCTGAAATCTCTGAATGGAGGGCAGGCTTTAGAAGGACCAATGTCCCTTGTGGGAGAGTCCTCAAATGCTCTGTCCTGATTCTCAAGCTGTTTTATGGAAGAATGTTTTGTAGGCGCTAAAGCATCAGGTAGACAGAAGCCTGCATGGGGTTCTTTTCCTGTGAGAACTGTTCTGAGCTTTCCTGTAAGAACTGTTCTGTAAAAATTCCAAGGGAGACTATCTGTCCCAGAACAGTGCTGTCACACAGGGGCTATGGAGCTGACCTACACATTCTAAGTGTGTCTCTTCCCTCATCAGGTTTGTAAACATGGCAAGACCTTCAACTCATGAAGCCCACGGAAATGGTTGCATCCATTTTATAAGACTGCTGGGCAGCTTAAGGGAAGCTCCTATGCAAAAGACTGTCCAGGTTACTTCTCTGTTGCTATGATAAAACATTGACCAAAAACAACCTGGGAAGAAAAGGGTTTATTTCAGCTTATAGATCATGGTCCATCACTAAGGGAAGCTGAGGCAGAAGCCTAAAGCATGAAGTGGGAGCAGGAGCTGAGGCAGAAACTACGGAATTTCACATCTCCCTGGCTCCCAGGTTCCTGCTCAGCCTCCTTTCTTAGACATCCCAGGCCTGCCTGCCTAGGGATGCTACTGTCCACCATAAACTGCACCCTCTCATACCAATCAAGAACCAAGAAAATGCCCCAAGACATGCCCATAGGAC
This sequence comes from Apodemus sylvaticus, assembly GCF_947179515.1. Lineage (NCBI taxonomy): Eukaryota > Metazoa > Chordata > Mammalia > Rodentia > Muridae > Apodemus > Apodemus sylvaticus. The sequence goes on from NC_067485.1 coordinate 10,394,588, forward strand.
AATCTGATAGAACCATGTCCTTCATTGAGGCCCCGTTTTCCCAAATGTGTCAACTGACAATCACAGGACTATGTTTAGGCAGAAATGATGTCTTGAAACTTGGCAGGTTGACTAGAGCCTTCTACCTCTGTAACCCAAACTGTTCAGAGCTCTATGTGAAAAGCCCCAGGAGTCTAGGCTGATCCATGTTCAATCTTTGACAAGAGGGCATGGTTTGCAGGAGGAAGTATTTTATGCTGCACTTCTAAGCCTGAGCCCCAGCCAGAATACCGTGGAAGGAGATGTGCTTAGGTACCAAGAAGACTCTACAGGCTAGCCATGTGCTTAGAGTGACAGGTGGAGGGGCTGCCGTGTGCTTAGAGTGACAGGTAGGAGAAGTGATCATAACTCACTGTGGAGCCAGACTTGACAGATGCTATGAAGAGACTGACTTGCTGTCAAGCTAGGCATGAGGATATGTCTAACACTGTGAGTTACTCCTGATAGCTGGTCTGTTCAATTCTCTTAAATGCATTGGCAACATGTGTGCATATATTTGTATATGTATGTGTGCATGTGTGTGTCTAATAGTGTAAGATTTTTTATTTATTGGGTAATTACTAAACCTGTGCACCACACAGATATTTAGCTACTTATTAAGATGTCAGAAGGAAAAATTAACTCAGCGCTTGGATGTGAGAGACATGCGAGGCACATTTCCCTCCCTCCAAGTGCTCACACTGACAGAATGAGCTGGAAGGGAAGAAGAAAATAAACAGCATGTGGTGATGAGAATTCGTAAGTGTACAACATGCTGTGGCCCAGAAGAAAGGAGGAGACACAATCAAGTTTCCATGTCTGTCCATGAGTTACCTTCTCACAGAGACCTTTGACCAAACCACAACATCCCGCCTCTCCTCCCTCACAGTCATTCCTACAACTGGTTCTTTTACAAACTGTTTTTCTTCTCAAGTATAGAGCAGAAGGGTGAGTTTTCCCTATGCTGGTGGTCTGGGGATCGAGGGAGCTGGTCACAGAAGAGACACTCAGATGGCAAAGTACACAGAAGTAGCTTGCCAGGGTAGCAAGTTCCTCAAGTGGTCCTCATGCCATCAGGATGGGAAAGCTGCTAACTTTCCCCTGGAGAAACACAGAAGATGAGCCTCCAAGGCCAGAAGGTATGCATCATCATGCTTCGTCAGAAGGAACCTTATCATGAATGTGACATTTCTTCAGGGGTTGAGATTGAACTTGTCACCTACAGATGACATAAGGCTCCATCACAGAGCATCACATGAGTCCACAAGTTGACAGGCTCAGAGAAGGGTCAGGAAATTGCTCTAAGTTCAAACATGTTTTAAGAAGATAAAGGAGTTAATGGATCGAGGACTAGAGCTTATGGCTAGAGTTGGGGTCTGTTTGGCAGAAGACTAGGATGAGCAAAAGCAGTAGCTCACAAGTGGGCGTCTCAATTCCCAAGGAGACTTCATCAACAGAGCATGCGGGTGTCAGCTACCATGTGATGGCTAATACTGGCTGTTGCCCTGACTGACCTGAAACCAAATTAAAAACAAACATCTAGGATAGTGCTTCTCAATCTTCCTAATGCTGCGGGGGACTTTTAATACAGTTCCTCATGTTGTGGTGACCCCCAATCATAAAATTATTTTTGTAACTCTAACTCTGCTATTGTTATGAGTCATAATGTAAATATTTGTGTTTTCAGTTGGTCTTAGGTGAAAAGGTCATTTAAGTCTCAAAGGGGCTGTGACCCACAGGTTGGGACCCACTGCTCTAAGGACTTCTGTGAGGGATTTTTCTTAATCAGATTATTGAAGCAGGAAGTCCCACCCTAAATGTGAGAGATGCCTCCTGGTAGACATAATATGTATCAAAGGCAGCTCCTGCCGGCAGCCCAGGTAAAAAGACTCTGAGGAACGAAACAACACACACACACACACACACACACACACACACACAGGCACATACATGTATTCTGTCACTTCCATTTCTTCAGAGAACCCAGTGCATACACCTAAGAACGCACGTTAGTTTAAGGAAGGCCAAACTCTGAGGTTGAAAGCAATCTGTGGCTGAGAACTCACTGGCCACATGCATGACTGGTTTTTCTCTGAGAGACCCATGCAAGGACCCAGCAAGTTCCAAACTGTCACAGGAAGGAAGTGCAGGAGCTCGCTGACAAGAACGCTCTTGCAGCTAGTGTCCTATTTCATATAAGGCCTGGAGCACAGGCTTTTAATCCTCACCAAATATTCATTTCCTGTGTGTGTGTGTGTGTATACATGCATGCACACATGCATGCACTGCTGCCAGGAAAGGGAAGTGATCATAACTATCACTAACTCTTGAATCTAGAGAGACCGATTCTTGTGGTCTGAGGCAGTTGGGTCTGGAACATGGCTCCCTTTTTTCTGTCTCCTATCTGCACAGCCAGATGCACAAATCCCTCAAAGGTGGTGGAAGAGGATCATAGAAGTGACTTGGGGTTCTGAGTCACTCTGTATAGGACAGTTCCCAGAAAAGTCGTGTGTGTGTGTGTGTGTGTGTGTGTGTGTGTGTGTGTGTGTGTGTGCATGTGTGTGTCCTGTCTACACCAGAGGAAGCATGAGATAAGCCTGTTGAGGCCTGTTGGAAGGCTAAGACCACATGTTTATTTTACCTAAGCACACGCTATGTCAGACAATCTAGGCAGAAGAGATGACTCAGCAGTTAAGAATGTTTACTGCTCTCGCAGAGGACCTAAGTTTGGTCAAGGCACCCAAGTCAATCAGTTCTCACCTGCCTGTAACCCCATTTCCAGGGGTATCTGATGCCCTCTTCTGGATGCTGTGGGTTCTTGCAGTCAAGTGTACATACCCACACATGGACAAAGAAATGTCAATGTAATTTAAAGTAATAAAAATAAATCTTTAAACAACCCTACCATTTCTCAGCTTTCAGCTAAGATCTAGGTTTTTTGTTTTTTGTTTTTTGTTTTTTAAAGAAACCAGAATACAACAAAACAAAAACTACTTTTATCTTATTTTTCTCTGGCAGAAGGGAAAGGGGGGCATTCAGCCTCAGTTAAATCTTTCTTCACACTATAATCATAATGGACAAGCACTTAAGCAATTCAGCACATCAGACTGAAGGCTTCACTGAAGTCTATGGTTCTCACTGAAACTTGGCATGCAACCCTATAATATTACTAATATGTAGTGTTGGTTTGATGGCTATTCCCCATAATAGTGGAGTTATTGGGCCATCTATTGTGAATCACTTAAGTGTTAAGTACTTAATATTTTAGGGATCACAGAGTCTGATTTGGGCAACGTGACAAACACCTTCATTTTTAACCACCTCTTTTTTCTGTGATGTCAATGTGATGTTCAATCCGGTTTCTAGTTAAGTAAATAATTTAGGGGGTGGAAAGATTGCTCAGTGGTTAAACACTTGCTGTTCTTGCAAAGGACCTTGGCTCAGTTCCCAGAATTCCCATGGTTCCATGGTGGTTCACATGGTAACATTAGTCCCAGGGGATCCAACATAACACACTCTTCTGGACTCCTCAAGCACCTGCATGCATATGGTGCATACACTCTCTCTCTCTCTCTCTCTCTCTCTCTCTCTCTCACACACACACACACACACACACACACACACACAAACAATTTCAAAAAAATCCACTCAACTAAATCTTGAAGTTCAGTGGTAAAAGAGAGGAGAGCAGTCCCTCAGGCGAGGTAGAACAGGAATTTATAAGATTTCTGAGGAACAGCCTGGATGCCAGCATCCCAGCATCCAGGAATGCCAGGGGCCGAGAGTACACTGCATATAGACAGATGGGCATTGCACAGTGCAGTGTCTCAGTGAGAAGTACAGAAACACAGGAATCTAAATTCAACAGGGTTGTTAACTCCCAGTCCCTCAAGTTAAGGAGATGAAGCAGAGCGTGCTCCGCAGTGCAGTGAGTGGTGCCAACTTCATGCTTACCCAGTGGGCGGGACATAGAGAAAGACAGTGGCTGGTAAGCTGCAGCTGCCCTTCAGTTAAGGGGATGGCATGCAACCTTGGGCTACCAGACTCATTTCACCCTGCCTCTGCGCGCACATTTAACATGGCTTCCAAGTTATGGTGAAACCGTACTAGTGATTGCTTTTCAATAACTGTATAAGCATTTAATTTGGAGCTTAGAGAAAAAATTAGATGGATATAAGAAAATTACTCTCATTTAAGTCTCAATTACTCTCTTTAGATTTTAAGCAACCGAAGTTCTAACCTGCTGAGGTCCAATTTCCTTATGACACAAACTTTTCAAAAACACGTATAAAACCATGGCCGCTAAGAAGACAAACAAAATAGAGCAAACATATGTAGGAAATAGTCACTGGGGATTGATGTCCAAAGCTGATGCCCAAGAGCATTTAAGCTTTTACATTGGTTTAGTGTGTGTGTGTGTGTGTGTGTGTGTGTGTGGTACCCTGACATTCATGTAAAGGCCAGAGAAGTCTGTTCTCACCTTTTATCATGTGGATCCAGGGAATGGACTCAACTTGTTGTGCTTGGTAACAAGGACCTTTACACACTAAGCTATCTGAGAAGCTGCTAATATTTATTCTAAAGAAGATCATATTAGAAATCATATTATCAGTAGAATCTGTGACGTGTATTTTCTCTTTATAATGTGTCCCATGCTTTCACCAAGAAACACCCAAACTCTTTACCTCTTAAAGACATATTTTTATTTTATGTGTATGAGTGTTTTGACTGCAGGGATATCTGTGCACCATATATGCATGCCTGGCCCTTCTGGATTCCAGAAGATGGAACTGGATCCCCTAGAAGTGGATCCAGTTACGGAGAGTTGTAAGCCACCACACCATGTGAGTGCTGAGACCTGAACCCATGGTCTCTGTAAGAGTGGCTTGTGTTGGGAAAGGGAAGGGGAGAAAGGGTTACAACCATAAACGAGAGCTATGTGCAGTTGATACCCATTGGCAAAGGAAGATCAATTCTTTCCCATGGAGTGTCACTGGGAATATCAGCTATCGGCCAGGACATGCCCCATGCACAAGAGTGGTTGGCCATTGGTTGTCGTTTGTTTTGATTTTTCATTTTCTTTGTTTTTGTGGAGTTCTTTTGTTTTGCTTATTGAAAGAGAGAGAGAGAGAGAGAGAGAGAGAGAGAGAACATAAAACTGTGTGAGCAGGAATGTAGGGAGGATCTAGAAGGAGTTAGAAGAGAAAAACACAAAATATATTTTACACTTTTAATTTAAAAATTAATTATTTAAAAAAATAACAAGCACTTTTAACCACTGAGCCATCTCTGCATCTCCCAACCCTCATGATTTAAAATCTAAGTTAAACTCCATGTATCCAACTTAAATTCCATGCTACAACTATGCCAACATTCCTTTCATCTTATCAATCTCTATTATACTCATCTCACAATAGTTTTTAAATGTGCCGCTCACTCATGGTTACAGTTCATAATATAGCATATATATATATATATATATATATATAATTTCTTCGGTTGCTTTCTAAAAGTGGGAATATTGAATCAGGCTACACCAATGTATTTCTGAACATAAACTTTTAATATTATAACCCGTTATCTAGCAAAACACAGTTACTGTCAGTATTACGTATGTATTTCTTTATATCTGTAACTATAAGCAGCATCAGGACCAAGTGATCTGAGATTATACTACAGCATTCCAATGCCTTCTAAGCCTGGCTTCCCAAATCCACAGGTTTGTGAGTGAGTGATGCTGAGGGATGTCCTGTGTAAGCTTTTAATCTGATGTGCAGGTAGAAAGCACAGGAGCATGACCAGATCATTCCGGCTTTATCCAGAGCAGTCTGCCTTGAGCCAGCTCCCTCCCTCACTCCAAGTCCAACTTCCTCCTCTTGGTGGCCCCATTGGAAACCTGCTACTTCATTTCCAATGTATTCTGTCTGACTGGATTGGCACCTCTCCAGGTACCATCAGCCTCACAGAAATCAATGCTGTAGCAGTTGCCCACAGAATAATCACTTTAAAGACTCTTTGAAGATATAAAATCAATAACAAAGCAAGTCACTGCAATCTGTATAATTGAATCACTACTAAGCACCCTCCTTTCTTTCCCCTAAGCAACCATGGGAAAGTGAGCCTCTTTAGGACATCTCACTTGTGCCCAGAAAGCCCATTGCTCATTTAAATTAATCTTATGCCTGTGGCCACCGGGGCATATGATCTCAGGCTCAAATAGATGGTCAGAGGCCCAATGGAAACACAAGCTTGCATCCATGTGCTGGTATCTGAGGCCTCAACTCCATGCCTGGAACTTTTTTTTTCAGCTCATCTCTTTGTTTTCTTAGCATCTTATAGCTCATATATTTGAGAATCTAGTAATCAGGAAATGGCATTGCTTGAAAAAAATTAGGGGTATGGCCTTGTTGGAGTGGGTGTGGCCTTGTTGAAGTATGTCACTGGGTATAGTCTTCAGGTTTCCAAGTCAAGCCCAATGACCCTCTCTTTCTGTTGCCTGCAGATTCAGATGCAGAACTCTCAGCTACTTCTCTAGTACAATGTCTGCCTGCATGCTGCCACGCTTCATATCATGATGAAAATAGACTAAACCTCTGAAACAAAAGCCAACCCCAATTAAATGCTTTCCTTTATAAGAGATGCTGTGGTCATGGTGTCTCTTCATGGCAACATAGCATCTATAGTATTGGGAGTGGGTCTCACCCTGAGGTCACCACTCCCTTTATTCTGTTTAGCATCAAGTTTTTCTTTAAACTTTTCACCTCCTTGAGCACAGGACTTAGCTCTCTGTTATACTTCTGTTATGCTCCTTTCCTCCCCCAACTGTACCTTTTATATTTCCCTTTGGCCAGCTTGCTCCTTTCCATCATAGATCTGCATACAAGTGACTAATAACTACAAGATATAATCAAGACTAGGATGTCTTGAAATCTCCTCTGCCAATGCCATTAATCACAAACTCTTCCATTTAGTCTAAGGCAGATTTTTTGGATAAGGGCAGAAAGCATCCACATTCACAAGGGTGATCTCTGGGCTACTTATTAATATTCTTCTTCTTGAAACCCTTTGACATGGGCCATCATTATCTACACTGCTATGAGCACCACTGTCTTCCATGCTTCCAATACTATGGCCCATAAAGCTTTCAGCCACTTTCCTAATCCAAAGTCCCATAGTCCATGTTGCACTAACAGTCAATATGGTCAGGCCTGTCACAGCAATACCCCACTCCTGGTACCAACTTTTGTCTTAGTCGCTGTTTGATTGCTGTGATGAGATATCATGACCTGTTTTAAACTTTTAAGAATACAATATTATGAGACAATAATACGTGGCAAAGCTATATCAGTTTTACATTACGTTGAAAGCAGTGGTCTACAGAGTTGGGCAGGAAAATATGTGTGTTTAAGCTAGAAAGGAAAAGATCAATGTACAACAGGTGTGATTTTTGAACAAAGACATTAAAAATAATATTCTGAATGGTTTAGTAAGTAAATTACATACAAAATATTTACAAACAAGGCCAATATGAAAAAAATCAGTTGTATTTTTAAATACCAGCAAAATAAATTTAAAATTAAATTTAGAAAGGTATTATAAATTTGGGACTGGAGGGGTGGCTCAGTGGCTGAGAGTGTTGGCTATTTTTGCAGAGGACCTGAGTTTGATTCCCAGCATCTGTGTCTGGTGTCTCACAGCCATCTGTAACTTCAGACCTAGGGTAACTAATACTCTTCTGACCTTCCTGGGCACCTATCCACATATGACATACACTCACACAGAGCTCCCTCGACCACCACTTTTTTATATTGAAAAATATCCTGTATGACTCTTCATGTTAAATGTATGCTATGCCTACCCAGTGTGGGCTAAGCTTAGCTCATATCTAAGGTTATTATGATATTATAATATCATATTATAAGTTTGGCTCATATCTGAAGATCAGTAAGAGGAAACACAGTAACTTTTCATTCAGTGGGGAATACTACATCCTCCAAGTCAGTTCATGCGCCAGTGGCAGTAAGTGGCATCTCTGTCATCTTTCAAAATGCCTGAACCACCTAACAGTGAGACAAACCCAGTCTGGAGAAATTCTCCAGGGTATCTGGCATTATTCCTCTCGATTGCCAAGGTTCTAAAAGCAACAAATGATAAAGAAATCAACAGAGACCTCCAAGCTAAAGTGACAAAAGTTAAGTTCACTGTGCTTCCTTGGGGGTTGACTTTAACTGATTGAAGAACTAATAAATTCAAATAAAGGTTAAGGGTTACTTAACACCAGTGTGTAAAAAAAGAAGAAAACATGCAAAGGAAAGCAAAGAAAGGAAGATAAAATGTCACGAGACACAGTCAGAAAGCCAGAGAGAAGAGAGGGAGGACAGCACACAGCCCAGCCCAGCTTCTAGGGACACCTAAGTCTCCCACCACTGCCACAGTGCTAACTGCAGTCCTAATGGTGCGTGATAGTCTTGGGAAACTCTTCCTTGTGTTTCGGGAAGTTCCTCTGTTTGCTGGTCCCCTGAGTGGGTGGGCACATGGGGCAGGATCTGAGAAGTTGCCACCAGTTTCTGAACTTCTCCTGGGGAGGGGGGTCTCTGCCCTGAGGCTGCCTCAAAACCTCCCTCACTGTCATTCCTGGCCAGTTAGGAGCCTTGGGATATGGGTGTACACTGGGCAAAGAGCACAACATTCGGCCATCTTTAGAACAGCTGCCAGGACACCCAAGTGACAACAGGAACAATCCTAAGAATGTATAGGCAGTGATGCTTTCTCTTTATTCTGGGAGCCCAGGATGCCTTCTGCTGCTGTCAGGAAACACTGACAAGCATGATGTGGGAAGGAGATCAGATCTGAGGATTATTGACATTTTGAAGCCTTCTTTAATTCTAAAATATTCAGAAGCTTTAAAAGCAGCTGCAAATGGCTGCCTTAGGAAAAAATGATTCTGTGATAAAGTACTAAGACTAACCTCTCTGGGGAGTCTTGAAATTAACATAGGCCTTGAATACCTAGGGGATATATATCTCTTGTCTTGAGAAGGGACCTTCCAGGATCTAGCAGCGACTGTCTATGGAGAATTCATTGAAGTGGTTAGTCTGTGCCCTTGCTACAAGGACTTGAAGTTCCCAGCAGAGCAACTGGAAAGGTCCTCAGGGCAAACCTCATACATTCATCTCTTTTTGGAGTGTGGTAACCAGCAAACCTTACACAGGTATCTGGAGTGTAGTGACTACTACTCCAAAGGCAGAAGCCTTGTCTCGGGTCCCATGCAAAGTTATTAACATATCTGGCATCCAGCACAAGACCCAGCAACTCTTTGCCCATGCACCATTCCATATGGTCGCTGAGTACAAAGAAACCATCAGTTGCAGGTCTCACAGGAATAATTAGCTTCTGCCAGGAATGGTGAGTCAAAACCTTCCCTCAGCCTGGGGCTTCAGCCACGTGGGCTATGTATCCCTGAGCTCTCCAGGATTAGCCCCTAATTCTTTACCTCTTAGTCATCTTCATTTTTGCCCACTGGAAAAATGCGTTAGGGCTGGTGAAGCAAACCAAACTAAACCAGAGTTAAAAAAAAAAAAGAATATAGTTTTGTTTTTTAAAGACGTGTTTATAATCTTAGTTTAGAGAAATATGTCTGTTGGTAAACTGAGAACCACCTACATTTCAGAACCAGGTGCTCCTGAGAAGGCCTTCAGCAGCTCAGTGCCAGCAGCTGTGCTGTCACCAGCTCTGCCAAATGAGACACATTTCCACTGTCACCATGAGTCTCCTATCCTTTATAAAGCCCACACCCTTTCTCTTTTATCCCAGCTCAGAGGTGGCCTTAGCCTCTCCCCTTTCCTGAGTGGTGTGATATCCAATGTCCACAGCATTCCCCACCCTCTGTTCACACAGAACCCCAGCAACGTCTTTGTCATAATTTAAGATGTAATACTTATAATTCCAGGCTCTTACAAGTTGGTCACTTACTTGAATGACTGATAGCTGTTAACTAACATGGCCACAGTCGCCAGTGGCTCAATAGCACCTCCTATGTCATTTGATGCATTGTTGCTTCAACAAGTCAATTTGCTATGACCTGATTAACAACTGTGTCTGAAGTCTAGTAATCCTATATGTAATTCTGCTAACTCGAGCTTCTGATCTCAGCCTCAGTTTCTTCTCTGATACTTGACCAGTGGAGAGGAAGAGGATATGGAACATAGGTCTTGGCATGGACCACTAAGTAGCAATAATTACAGACTTCTCAAAAGATGGAAGATTAAGAAAAGGGTAATTACAGTCTTGCCACCCCCTCTTCTGCAGTTAAGATACTGGCTGCTAGATAGTGTCTTCTATGTCAGAGACACTACACCCATGGAATCTTATAAGGAAATCTTGCCCCTCAGTGAAGAGCTATAGGCAATCAATGGCTGCCAAGAGAGGGAGAATCCATTGATCCAGGACAAAGAGCCTCTGATAGGTTGTCTAATCTCAAGCAGACAGCCTAGTCACATTTACCTATGAGCAATACTAAATAGACTTATCAGAGAGGGAGGGGGAGGAGAGAGCACAAGAGAGAGAGAGAGAGAGAGAGAGAGAGAGAGAGAGAGAGAGAGAGAGAGAGAGAGAGAGAGAATGAATTTGAATTTGAATTTGAGAAAAGGGGGGATATAGGAGGAATTGGATGGGGAGAGGGAGGCAGAAATTATGTAAATATACTATTCATGTATACAAGTGTCAAAACTGAATTTAAACTAAATGAAAACAAACAAATACAAGTTAAAGTTGTGTAGAGCTGGAATTTGGAAATGACAATAGCATAGACAACACACCCCTGTTGACAGTTTCTATAAGATACGCTGGGTACAATAGAGACCTTTTTCTCCTGTAAGTCTGTGGCAACTCTGTGAGGCTGTGGAGGACCCTGCTCTGCCTCTCAGAGCTGCACTCTAGCTTCCAGGGTGCCTTCCCACCACTTCCAGAAGCTCTGTGCCAGCACGGGTGCTCAAGAAGGCTCAAGAAGGGCAAGAGTGAACTCAGACTCTCAGGAACAGTCTTAGCTTGTACTCAAGCTCACAACATCTTGTCCTTGATCCGCCAGGTGCTGCTGACCTTGAGTGGTCTGCTGCATAGAGGCAGGATTAGAGATAAACACAGCACTCAGGAGAACAGGTTTCAGTCACACTGGAACAGGACAGGTGTCCTATGCCTCAGTTCCCCTACCTGTGGCTTGAGGAAGCTGAGTGAAGCAGATACCTTTAAGCCTAGCGATGAGATGTTCTCTGTGCCTGTCATGATCAATGCCATGCCTGAGGGAGGCAAGCCAGGACATTCTCTTGGCCAGGTGGTCATCATGGCCCAGAACTGGAAAACACCATTGCCAAGGTCAAAAACTGGTTCTGAGCACACCCGGTACTCCAGAGGCCCACACCTTACCCTTCTGAGAAATAACATCAGGATGAATTTCTCCTAGGGCTTTGCTCTGCTCTCCCTGGACTGTACCTGTATCCACAACCTCCTGTGTTCATTACGTGTGGGGAGTATACCGAGGGGTCTGAACTCCGGACACTTTTGAGTTTCTCTACAAATCTCTGAGCCTTTCTCTTTTCCCTGTTGCTGCCCATTTCCCCACTCCCAGCCCCAGCTCTCTGCTATGGATAAATAACTTGTACTATGGCGCTAGCAGAGAACAGGGGAGACAAAAGTGTCTGCCACTGTGACCTCCCCGTGCGATCCTCGTATGGGATCTGTGGATGAGGAGGCAAGGCTCGAAGACAGTGATAGATAAGGTCATGGAGCTAGTGTGCTGCCAGAGTCAGAGTCCAAACGCAAGTTCATCTGACACCCAAGGTCAGGAAGAACCTGAACATTTCATTTCAGGAAGTGTGTGTGTTTAGTCACTTGTCACATGGGGAAGGCATGGAGTAAGGACCACCTTGCAGTCAGGGCCACCTTCTGCACTTTCTCTAAGTGCCACATTATTATTTGGTGATGGCAAATTGGTCTCGTTTGGTTTTCAGGGTCACCCTGAGGTTTGTAGCCCATGACCAGGGCTGGTTAAAGAACATCTAGAATCTCTCTGCCAGCTGGTGTTCCCCGCCCCCCCAAAGCTGCATGGGTTATGTAATTCATCTGGATTCATTGCCCCCTGAAAGGGACCTTTTACACCCTTTTGAAAAAGACAGAGTGAAACCAGGCTGCTAACAAAGAGACAGGAAGAAAAGTACCAGGTAAGACTTTCAGGAAAGAGGGAATCAGTCCCCGGAGAAAGGCTTCATGAGTGAATGGGCCACCTGGAGACACAGCTCCCACCAGCCCTGCTGTTGCCCTGGTCTAAGGAATAGCCAGATAAAAGACGCCTGCCTGGGGCTGCCAAAAACAGCTAATTACAGAGGAACTGCAGGGTTCAGGTCTCCAGAATTCGTTTGGCAAAACATTGACTTTAAAAGGATGATTAAAAGGTCTTCTGTAGTGAAAAAAGTCTGTAGGCGGGACAGTTTGGGGAAACTCATCATTGCTGGAAGAGCATTACCTTCTCTGCTCTTCTGCAGCCTTTAATGTGGTAACAGGCACTACCAACTCCCAAGGGAACAAGGAGACCGCTCGCTTTTCCAGTGTCTGTGACCTGCCTTGACCTTCATACCTCCAGCTGTAACTCTGTCACAGGCCCCTGTTCATCCCTCTGTCCAGATGCCAGCCCTTGTGATGTGGGGCTTGCTTCTTGGTTACAAAGAGCTTTGTCCCTGGACTTGGTGACCGCCTATCAGTGGGACAAGGCCTGTCTCCTGACCAGTGTCCCCAGCATTCTCAGTTCTGACCATGACCACAGGAAGGCCATGTCCACGTCAGCTTTTCCTGTTCTGTGTTTATTGCTTGCAAAGCAATTGGCAAACAGTGAGGCACATACTAAACACTCAGCCCATGTTGCACATGGACAAGAGCCATGGCTTATTACGCGTAAGGGAAGTCAGAACACCAGACAGAGAATAAACAATGGAGAGGAGTCACACCCAGGTGTTCTGGAACCTGAACCAGCATTATGTTAAATCAGTGTATCAGGTTTGGACTGGAGAACAGACATCTGGGAAACCCCACCTCCTTCGAGCCCCTTTGGTGTATTATATGTACCAGGGAAGACTCAGACTGAGGCTCTGAGAAGCTAAGGGACAAGCCAGGGCCACTGGTCCAGTGAGCAGCAGAACTGTTTCCAGTTCTGTGTCCAGCCTGGCAGGGGAGCTGCCCTCCCTGGACTTGGGAAGAGCCTAAAACCTGTCCATGCAGTGAGCTGCCATCTCCAGTTCCTTTCTTCTTAGCTACTGGCCTTAGCCACATCCCAGGAGGCCATGTTGTGTCTGCTCATCTTCCATGATGAAGGGACACAAGCCTCCTTCTTACCTCATGCGGTTACTGTCTCACACAGCTAACTGGTCAGTTGCCATGGACGTGGGGCATGAGCCGAACCCAATGCTACCTCGTACTCATTCCAAGGCCCTCAGCTATTCTACTCCTCCGTTTTCACATAGTAGCAGGAGAGATTTACCTAGATGACAAGAGTGTTTATCCAAGCAAGCATGAGGTACAGATAGTCCTCCTCTGGGAGCTATTATAGTTGGCGTTAATCATACAGTGAATGTCTTCTGACCCAGGCTGGTGACTCTAAAACTAGAGCCCCAACTTAGGGGCTTCTCAAGACTTAATTGATAAGTTGAGTAAACACATCCCTTACCCGCCCCCCATCCCCGCAACACACAGGTACTCAGTGTTTGCTTTAACTTGGCTTCTCCCCAGAATCAGCAGAATGGGGAAGGAGGGGTAGGTAAATAGATGTGTCTGTGGAGCAGCAGGGGCCTCAGCGTGGTGGGGAGGCCTCTTCTCCTTCATGGAAATGTCAAGGGCTCTAGCTGAAGAGGCTCTGGCAGGCTGAGTGGCAGCTTTCAGAGTCTTCTCTCGGAGCATCTCTGCTGGCTCCAGGAGACGGGTGCTTGTCAGACTTTTCTGAGGGAGGGGCAGGGTGAGGGTACTGGATCCACTCATGGTGCCTTGTCACCTCTGACTATAGGGCAGCCTTCTGCCATACAGTAAATCCAAGGCCCTAGCTCACACAAAGGTGCTGTCCACTGTGGCCAGTGTAAACCTGTCTGTCTGCCCCAGGACTGAGTGAAACAGTCCACGCATCCAGCACACTGTCCCACCTAACTACAGGCTCTGCTTGGAAGTGACAATGTTTCCCTGTGCTCCTGAGGAGAACCATGGAACCGGTCATGTAATAACTTAGTGGGGATCCCCAGATACTAAAGCATCCATCTGAACCCCTGCAACTCTGCTTCTTGTCCCAAATCCTATTTCTCTTGGAGGCAGCTGAGAGATTTGTGGTTCTGACGCAGTCTTCCTGAAGCCTTGGCTGCTCTATCAGAAGGTAGGTGGTAACCGCACAAGTGACCACTCGTGAGTCATTAAAGGACACTACAGAATGCATGCATAGCTTCACTGAATCCCCAACACTCTCCCTCGGATAGCTAGTGATGCCCTAGGCTTTATAGACTGGGATCTAAGAGCACTGCATATCCTTCCTATCCCCAGACGAGAGCATTACATGAAAACCCCTAAAGTTCCTTCCAGATCAAGGTCTAGAATCCCAAAGAGGGCACTACGACAGCGCTGAGCTGCAGAAACCCTGCTCCCCGGATGTTAGTTATATCACCACCACACCGTGGGTCAGTCTTTCTTAACCTGTCACAGTTCCTAAGACTCTGTTCTCTTCCTCCAGTGTTTGAGCTCCCTTCCTCTAAACCCAAACAAACCCTCTTGTGGAATCTCTCCTTCTCCTTCACTGACTGGCCTGCCTGCAGGCAGCTGTGAATTGCCACCATACTCTGTGTCCTACAATGTCACAGGTGCACTAACGATGAGCTACAGGATGCTAGTTCCAAATGTAGGTTTTCCATGTGCAGCCTTCTTGTTCCAGCTGCGTCCCGTCATATGTCAGTGCTGCAGCATATACCCTACCACGATATCAAATAAACTCCTTCCCTTTAAATAAATAAATAGATAGATAGATAGATAGATGATAGATAGATAGATAGATAGATAGATAGATAGATAGATAGATAGCTCATGTGTGCATCTGCTCAAGCACTTCTACAGCTGCTTGTAGAAGGATTCCATATTGCCCCCAGAGGAATCCTAACTCAGCGATCTGCCTTTCAGTTTGGACCACCAGCCACTCTGAGGTACCAGAGATTTCTATAAAACCAGCCAGCACAGGTCATCCACTGAAGCCAACCCACAATGCAGCACAGACAGACCCTCTCCTCTGGGTTCCGAGAGTCAGTGAACCAGTCACTAGAGGCTAAGAATGATTCTCTTATTAAAGGAACTCACTGCCTATTCTAGGGGACTCTACAGAGTGGGGAGTCACCAAGTTAGCTTCACCCCTGGGGGGTGGGGTTTGGCTCTGGGAACACTACTCATCTAGACATGCTGCTACAGAATGCATTATTTCCTCTTCACAACATGGCCACAAAGGAGCCAATTCTTACCCTAAAGGTAAAGTCACATGACGCCGATATTCACTCATGATTCCCACTCCTTACCCATCTGACCTCCCCTGCCACACGGGATAGGAGCAGAGATTCACAGACACCTCACAGATGGTAGAGCATGAGGGTGAGAACACCGAAGCCGGGTGACGTTGGAAAAGGCATCTGTCCTTGTGGTGAGGACCCTTGTGTTCATTTAGCCACACACTGTAGCTTAGGGTGGGGCACGCAGAGTGCTCAGTGGGCTCTCCAACATAAATCTCAGTGGTCGATAATGGAGGCCTCTCTGGCGTTAGTGATGCATTAGGTCTAGAAGTCTGGGACAGGTGGTGAGTCCATAACAAGCCGCCTAATGGACCCAATCAATTCCGCAGCTGACATGTATTGGCTCCCTCATGTTTGACAGACTCAGGCTGTGGGACACAGAGCTACACTTGAGTCTTGTTCGGCTGGGGATCTTCTCTCCTGGACAGCTGGGCAGAGGGGGATAGAGATGGTACAGAGCCTACAAATGTATCCCAGAAAGTCCAGCCTGTTCCTATAATATACCTATATATATAATATACCTATATATATAATATACCTATATATCTATATATAATATACCTATATATAATATACCTACACTATACCTATATATATAATATACCTATATATAAAAATATACCTATATATATACACCTATATATAATATACCTATATATATAATATGCCTACAATATACCTATATATATAATATACCTATATATAATATACCTATATATATAATATACCTATGATAGCTCACTGGGCTGTGTGTGGATTCCTCAGGAAGATGGCTGAGCCCCCACCCTGACCTGTGTTGTATTCTAAACCCTATACAACTGTTCTCAGCTGCAACAGAATGGCAGTCTCCATGGTGTCTGTCACGCAGGATGAAGTTCTTGGGTGAGCACCTTGCTAGTCCACCCTCCCTGCTTCCCAGCGCTCCCTCATCCCTGTCCGGGTCCAGCCTCTTGGCTTTACCTGTGTCCATAGCAACGCTTCCAGAGTCAGGATCTTGCCAAAGATCTTTTGATATTGTTTCCTGGGTGGGAAATTAAAAAAAAAAAAAAAAAGAACTGGTAACTCAGGCAGTCACGTGGGTAGCAGCAAAATGATACTTGAAAAGCCCCGAGCCGTGCCCATATTTCTGTCACCCAGCAGATGCCCAGGCACATGGAGCTAGTGAATGGGCAGTGTCTACACAGGAGAAGAGAGCCTTCCGGTGTGGGTTTCATAGGCATGGGCTCCTTGGCATCTTCATGCTGCTGCTCCCAAGCGCATGCTGGTCTGTGCCAGTCGTGGGGGAGGAGGACAGAGACCCCTTTGCAAGCTTAATAGAAAAGGCAATTTTTCGAGTTTGTTTTGCAAAGCAGTCTTGTTGTGGATAGCCCTGGGCTTGTATTTTGATACCAATTCCACTCCTCTGGAGGGGCTGCAGATGGGATGTTGTGAACTTTCTCCCCACTTTAACTTTTCAAATAAAGGCTAGAGCCAATGATTGGACAGGAGGAAGGGGGAGCAGGAGGAGAAGAGGATCCATGGGGGGAGGAGCCACAGAGGATCAGCAGGGGGGAAGGGGAGGAGCTATGGAGGTTCAATGGAGAGGGTGGGGAGAAGCCTGGAGAAACCACTAGTTATATGGGATAATATCGATGGGAATAGAGCAGTGTAGTGGGAGATCCGCCCAATCTAGGTGCATAGATTGTATTGTTATTGAGGTGAGATATCTTTTACCATGTAATTGGCTTGGAAAAATATAACAACACAATCTTCAAGCATAATTTTAGGGGCTCTTGGATAAGCAAAGTTCTTTTTCTTTTCTTTGGCTTTTTGGCTCCTCCTTCCAACCCCCTGCAATTTTTTTCTTGGTCTCATGTAGCTGAAGCTGGCCTTGAACTCACTATGTAGCTAAGGATGCCCTTCAGCTCCTGATACTTTCCCTCTACTTGCCAGGTGCTAGGATTACAGGTATGGTCTCTGGTCCTTCTGGCTTGAACGACCCCCACATGTACGTCATCCATAATGCTCTGAAGACTTTATCCTTGTTTATCTTGCTTATTGAAGTGTTATATGAGGACGCACTTGGAAATATATTGCCTATTAAAAAAATTAAGTGGTAGCATTTTAATTGAAAAATCTTGCAAGAAGACTAAAATGTGTTATTCTAAGAGTCATGAACCTGTGTGCTGGTTCGGGAAGCTACTGCATGACACGCGGGTCTAATTTGCACACTTTGTAATGAGCAGTGTGTATTCCCACCATGCTTTTCAAACAGAGGCTAAGAAGTCGTTGCAAACAAGACCAGAAAGAAAGCAGAGGGGGAAATAAAATGTCCTGAATGCTGGTGCTGTGCCAGCAATAGGCCAGAAGTTCTCATGTAATGACTACCAAGGATCTCATAAAACAGATGCATTATCTCCCAAGGATCTTACAAAATGGTTACCTGCCCTGTCCAGCAGTTCCATAAAGCACGCTCGGTTCCTGTCCTCTTCTTTGCAAATGAGGAAAACGAGACTTTCTCACTGGAGTGAGGGTTCACCAGCAAGTGGATGCTGCCCTTTCAAAAATTGTCTCTTTCAATGTTTTAAGAGTAATTACTAGGACAAACATCCTCATTTGTGTGCATTTACGCATTTATTTTACAGAACACTTTGTTTTGTCGGATCAACTGGGAGGGGTTGGGAGAGGGGTTTGAATATGATCAAAGTGCATTGCAGGAGATTGCTGAAGAACTAAAAAATGACGGGAACATTGGCAATAACACAAGGCTGTAGAGATATTTATACAGCTCAAGTCATCCGCGCATTTGTAAGTTATATATAGAAACAGGTACAAATTGTTCAAGACCGAGTCTGCACTTGTGTTCCTCAGCATTCATGGATTGACCATCTACTGTGGAGTGTCTGCACTGGAACAGGGGTCGGAGAAACTTGCATTTCCAGTTAAATGCTGGGACCCAAGAACACAAAGTCTGTCTGTGTTGATGCCAACTCTTTTCCAGCCTCGGCATCCTGGAAGTTGTCCCTATGGTGATTCGTTATTGAACCATGATGAACAAAAGCTTAGGAAAGCACATGGCCACGCCACCCGCCATCTTACCTGTTGGATCTGAGCATAGCAACAAAACAAAACAAACAGTGGAGGGCAAGATCAAGTTCAAACCCACACAGCATTATTCTTAAGGTTTGTCAAAATCATTAGCAGAGCAAAATCATTTACTTCTTGTCTTGGCTGAGGAAAATTATGTTTCCCTCAAAGGTTTCTCATAAGGAATAAGTTGTCTGAGGTATACACCATGCTCAAATCCAAGTGCACAGCAGACTCTCAGAGGAAACCAGCACCAAGCTTTGACCCTTTACTCACGAATACTCTATGCCCTGCATTGGCTTCTAGGGGCTAACAGGCTTATTGTTAGTATTACACTTATTTATGTATTTATTATTTATGTATTTAGCATGGGCCCGTGTGTGCTACAGACCACGTGTGAAGGTCAGAGGACAGCATGCAGTACTCACTTGTTTCTCTCCTTCCACTATGTGGGTCTTGGGGATCCAATTAAGGTCTCCACTTCAGAGGAAGTCCCTTTTCTCTTTGAGCCAACTTTCTGACACTGTAAGGTTTGTCTGAAGCAGCAGCCAGCTGTTCAGGACAAAAGTCCTAATTCTAGCCAATCAGCTGGCAGGCTTTGCAGAACGTGCCACAGCAGGGGTCTGCTCGTGAGTTTCTTGGGAGAGGTCTACCATACTGGCTGGTTTTGTGTGTCAACTTGACACAGGCAGGTGTTATCACAGAGAAAGGAGCTTCAACTGGAGAAATGCCTCCATGAGATCCAGCTGTGGGGCATTTTCTCAGTTGGTGATCAAGTGGGGAGGGCCGGCCCATTGAGGGTGGTGCCATCCTTGGGCTGGTACTCTTGGGTTCTAGAAGAGAGCAGGCTGAGCAAGCCAGGGGAAGCAAGCCAGTAAGAAACATCCCTCCATGGCCTCTGCATCAGCTCCTGCTTCCTGACCTGCTTGAGTTCCAGTCCTGACTTCCTTTAGTGATGAACAGCAATGTGGAAGTATAAGCTGAATAAACCCTTTCTTCCCCAACTTGCTTCTTGGTCATGATGTTTTGTGCAAAAATAGAAACCCTGACTAAGACATTCACCTTCATTTGCAAAACGAGACCGGTTGTTTCAGTTTCACATTCTCCTCACAGGTATAAACAGATCAAATGTCAAATTTCCTTCATTTGAGATTTCAAGAAAGAAAACTTCCCTTTCCAGGGAAGATGATTCTTAGAGGAGCTCGGGAAGAGGCCAAAAGCCCTGGAATTTCCTTCACTCCACCCTCCCTTTCTCTCAGGTGGTCTGCCAGTGGCAGCAATTGGTCAGGTTACAGCAGGACTGAAACAGCACTCAGGTGCCTGCCCAGGCCAACACTTAACTCTTTCCCTTCCTTCTCCCAGCCCAGCATACCTTTCCAGAGTGTTTTAAACACATTTAAACACATTTCCAGTTAAACACTCGTATGTGTAAATAATGCAGCATCTGTCTGTGTTGATGTCAACTGTTCTCCAGGTTGCTAGATCTTCAGTTGCCTGTTTAAACTGTTCAGGGGCCCATTTTGGAGACATAGGAAGTCGCTATTTCCCCTTGAAAGCTAAGGTGTCTACGTGTTTTTATGTGTGTGTGTGGGTTAGCATTGCCTCTTCACGGACCCCAATAACCTACTCCAAACCCACAACTTACTGAGAAAAGACTTTTCATTTTTCCAGCTATAATTAACAATTTCAGGAAAGAAAGGAAGATGGAGAACCCATGCCTGGAGTCCTTTGATCACTATTTTTAATAAAAATGAGAACAAATAACATCTAAAGCCATAATTGAGGCTGGCTCACGGAGACAGAGAAACAGCCGTTTAATGAGTTTCCTTCCCTGTGTTTACGGCATTTTGACACATTTTGTTGTCAGCATGGAGAGTGTTTGGAAAGAGGAACTGGCTGGAAGGAAATGTGGCTGGCCATTTTAATTATTTCTCTTTGTGGAGAATAATCTCCATTGTAGTAAAGAGCCACAGTGCAACACCCTGTAGAAACTGCTTTGTTGGTTTTCTCAGCCCAGGGAGAGGGGCGGCAGGCCCGAGTCTAGCAGCTCTGCCAGGGGCCCAGCCCTCCACAGGCTGCCTCGGCTCTCCTCCTATCTGCAGCTTTTTTTTTCTTTTTCTTTCTTTTTTTTTTTTTTTTAAGATTTAGTTTATTTGAGACAGGGTTTCTCTGTGTAGCCTTGGCTGTCCTGGAACTCACTCTGTAGACCAGGCTGGCCTCAAACTCAGAAATCCACCTGCCTCTGCCTCCCGGAGTGCTGGGATACAAGCTTTTGGCATTTTTCATTTTCTTTGACTGTTGAGTCAATGGTTTCTATGGTATCTTCGGCATCTGAGATTCTCCCATCTCTTGTATTCTGTTGTTGGTATTTGCATCTATGGCCCCTGATTTCTTCTCAAGGTTTTCTATCTCCAAAGTTGTCTCCCTTTGTGATTTCTTAGTTGTTTCTACTTCTGTTTTTAGATCCAGGATGGTTTTGCTCAGTTCCATCATTTGTTTGTGTTTTCCTTTAATTCTTTAAGAGATTTTTGTGTTTCCTCTTTCATGACTTCTGCCTGTTGACTCAAGTTCTCCTGCATTTCTTTAAGTTTTTTCTGTTTTTTTGTTTTGTTTTGTTTTGTTTTGCATTTCTTCTTTATTGTCTTCTATCTCTTGAGCCTTATTCTCCTGAATTTCTTTAAGTGATTATTGTGTTTCCATTATACTGGTTTCTAGCTTATTCATGTTCCTCTGTATTTCTTTAAGAGATTCATTAACAAGATGGCAAAGGGCAAACGTAGGAATGCTACTAACAGAAATCTAGGCAATATGGCACCGTCTGAACCAAACTCTCCAACATCAGCAAGTCCTGGTTATGCCAACACACCAGAAAAACAAGATTTGGATTTAAAATCACTGGTCATGATGCTGCTAGAAGAACACAAAAAGGGCATAAATGAAACTCTTGATCTTCTGACAGGGTGGGTCTAACAGGAGCTTTGGAATTTACTTTTCCCAGCAAGTTCCACATGAGGATGCACCCATGACATTACAGGCCGTGGTCAAATTCAGCTCATTCCTATAAATTAGATGATTTTTAAATGTGCATTTCCACTGCTGTCAATGTAGTGCAGCCACA
Source organism: Apodemus sylvaticus (assembly GCF_947179515.1). Taxonomy (NCBI): domain Eukaryota; kingdom Metazoa; phylum Chordata; class Mammalia; order Rodentia; family Muridae; genus Apodemus; species Apodemus sylvaticus. Next base: position 10,416,359 of record NC_067485.1, read on the forward strand.
TTGGCTCTAGAAGGTAGAGCTCCAGCCTTGAGCAGGAAAGTTGACTAGGTGAGATGGAGAACACACCTCGTTAGCTTTAAATTTCAGGTAACTGTTGATCATAAGTATAGCTCCCTTTCTGACTGGAACACACTTAAAACACAAGCTGCTATACCGGTCTCCCTCCACCTGCCTGAGCCGAGTCATCAGCTACAGCTCCACACAGACAGCAGGGGACATGTCCTGCCCAGCATGCTGGGCTCCAATGCATCTGGATGAGGTTTTATGGTGACAGATGAAGAGGCAGTGCTAAAGAAATGCAGCTCCCCTCTGCAGAGTCCGGGGCTCAGGTCAATGCTGGGGGACAGATTCCTATCACCCTAAGGCTGGTTGGGAGGAAGCTTGGGTTACTGCCGGCTGCAGAGGGCTCTGATTCGAGGTAGCACAGTCTATTCCTGCCAGCAGTGTTCCGTTCCTGCTGTAACCCGACCAATTGCTGCCATTGGCAGACACCTGAGCTCCCTCAGAGCACAGCACCAAGTCCTTCCCAGCAGCTGAGCAGAGAACTTCATCTTTTATAGCATTCCGACCTACACAGAAAAAGTTGCCTTTTTGCTGGAAGAATCCCTATTACTCCCATACTCATTCAATATTCCAATTAAATAAGTGGTCATAGTTATAAGTGTTCTTTCCTTAAGAATTTATTTTTTATGTCTATGTGTGTTAGACCTGCATGTGTATGTCCTGTGCCAGTACAGTGCCCATACAGGCCAGAAGAGGACACCAGAGTCCCTAGAACTGGAGCTGCATATGGTTGTGAGCCACCATGTATGTGCTGGGACTCAGACCCAAGTGCTCTTGATCGCTGAGCACATATTGTTCTGTGGTCGGTTGACTGTTATGTCCCCGATATCTGAGAGTTCTATGGTGGGGAAATGCTTGTTAAGGGGATCGTATGGCTCAGTGGGAAGGGAACACACTCTGGGGTAATGCAGGATCTGATTCTGCAGTCACAAACTTCACGGGGAGCCCCACGACTCTTACACTGTTCTTTCTGGCTTGCTTTTTCTGTACGATCTCATGCGGAAGCAGTTACTCCTTGCTACTGAGACTCAACTTTCAGCTGAGAAGTGGAGACAAGGATAGGCCCTTCCCACAGGGCAGAAGTGGGGATCAGGTGTTGATGGGGTGTCCCGCCAGGGCCTGACCATGGTGAGTTCTCAGGAGATGAATCTCTCAGAACTTCCCACTAAGTTCCAGGAGGCAAGCAAACAAACGCACGCTCTAGTGCTAATAGCTCTCAAAAGCCTTTCTTTGCTTCCCTCTTTGCTCTGGTCTCCATGTTCTGAAGGCCTGGTGTGTTCAAGTTTAATCTCCATCCTGAGATCCTTCAAAGGAGTAGTCATCTCACTGGATATAGAGGCAGAGTCTTCAGAAAAGCAAGAGAGTTGAGAAAAGCCATGGGGTAGGGTGCCTTGTCAGTGAAGTTTGCTGGCTATAAAACAGAGAGAGGGGCTGGAGAGGTGGCTCAGGGGTTAAGAGCACTGACTGCTCTTCCAGCAGGCCTGAGTTCAAATCCCAGCAACCACATGGTGGCTCACAACCATCTGTAACAGGATCAGATGCTCTCTTCTGGTGTGCCTGAAGACAGCTACAGTGTAATCATATGCATTAAATATTTTTAAAAAATCAGAGACGGGTTGGAGGTGGCTCAGGGGTCAGGAATACTGGTTGTTCTAGCAGAAGATACAGGTTTGGTTCCCAGCATCCATGTGGCTGCTCACAATTGTTAACTCCAGTCCTGAGTTCATAGCTTTCTGACTTATGTGGGCATCAGCCGCCACTGCCAGAGGGAATCCCAGATGTTTTACTCTACATCCAGGAGCTGAAGTGAATCTGTCCTGTGAGCTACGCCTACCTTGATTATCTTATTATAGCTATGAGACATGGGCAGAAAATGTCCTGTAAACATTTACCCTCCCATCTGGTTCCTGGTGAATGTACAGAGGAAATGTCTACCCTTTGGCAGACCCCGATGAGCTGGTAAGAGAAGGAAAAGGTAGGAATAGTAAGAAAATCCTTTCCTGCCATGCCGATAACAAGGGGTTCATATTCAGCTTATAGAATCCTTAAAAGTGGAAAAAAAGAGCAAACCTATTTATTTATTTATTTATTTATTTATTTATTTATTTATTTATTTATTTATTTATGTACATGAGTGCACTGTAGCTATGCAGATGGTTGTGAGACATTGTGTGGTTGCTGGGAATTGAATTTAGGACCTCTGCTCGCTCTGGTCAGCCCCACTCGCTCCAGTCAACCCCACTCACTCTGGTCACCCCTGCTTGCTCCGGTTAACCTTGCCTGCTCAGTCCCTGCTCCCTCGGCCCAAAGATTTATTATTATAAATAAGTACACTGTAGCTGTCCTCAGACACACCAGGAAAGGGCATCGGATCTCATTACAGATAGTTGTGAGCCACCATGTGGTTTCTGGGATTTGAACTCTGCACCTTCAGAAGAGCAGTCAGTGCTCTTAACTGTTGAGCCATCTCTCCAGCTCCGAGCAAACCAATTTTTAAAACAAACAAAATAGTAAATAGAAAAAGACATTTGGTAGAGCAATGACAAAGTATAAGAATATGGTCAGCCTCAGCAGACATTCAGGAAAGGCAAGTTCACACCAAAAGCGAGACACTACAACACACAACACGTGTGTCAGAACACCTAGATACTGGAAAATAAAACAACACACTGGCCATATTAACACTAAACTGAGCCTCCCGGTTCATGATGTAGTACACGGAAACTCCCCTGCATAGGGAGTGTTACTCAAGATCATTTTGGAAGACACTTTGTATGAAGTTAAGTATCTGTGAACAAGGGATGGAGAGGGTTCCATGGTTAAGAACACTAATTGCTCTTGCCAAGGACCCGGGTTCAGTTTCCAGAGCCTGCATGGCAGCTCACAAAGTTCACTGAGGAAGAGGCAACAGAGACATCTTGTTTGTGCCTGTCCTTTAGTGGACCCCAAGCACGCTGGCCACATGAACTTAACCCTGTATGCTAACAACCATTATTCCCATTATATAGCTGGACAAGTTGAGAGTTAAAGACACAGATGCTTTTCAAATGTCTCCGTATGCCCAGTGACCTTGGAGATGCAGACTCCAGCCTGAGATCAAGAGAAGGAGGCACCCAGAAGTCCATCTACTCAGACACCCTGGGAGGCTCAGCATGGGACAAATCAGGACAAGGCACTGCCTTTGAGGATTCCTGGCTTAGTCAGGGACACGGGCAGCTTACCAAGCAATAAAATGTGCTATGGACATGTGCAGATGGTATAAATCAACTCCTGCATTGTGAGGAAACAAGACAGCAGGTGAGACAGGGGAGAGCTTCATCTTCAAGGAAGGGAATTTAGCCCGAGTAAGGGGCTAAGTAATTTAGCCCAACTTGGCATCACAGGGCTGAACAGGCAGAGAGGACAAAGGCCCAAAGCAGAGTGTACGCCCTTCCAGAAGAACGTGGATCCTAGTGGGAGGGACCAAGTGTGCCTTTGGTCTTCCCGTCTGCACTCTGCTTGCTGTTAGAAATTCCCACTGTCCCCTGGTCCTGAGTCCCTCACTTTGTGAGCCCAGCCAGAGTAAGTAGGTCAGTAGGGAAGGGCTGCGAGCCCATGCCAGCTAGGAGGTCTAGGATGCCATCTTCTGCCTGGCTCTGGGCACATGCTCTGCTGTCTAAGACTCAATAAAACAGGAATGTGGGGGCTGAGGATACCCTGAGCCATCAGCCACCCCTGCCCTGGATGCTTACCAGAAAGGATGCATGCCCGGGGTCTCTGAGAAATGGGGGAAGCGAGAGGATTATTCTAGGCTTCTCTGTGCCTCCTCTTCAATGAGGAGGGGATGTGGGTGGGGTGGGGTGAAGTGAAGATGGGGGTGGGTGAGGGGAGGGGTGGGGTGTTGTAGCTCTGTCTGTCCTGGAAAGTGCTCAGCCAGCACTGTAAGGTAGAAACTCAGGAAAGCTCAGGTTAAAGGCTCCTCTTCCTGTTGAGAAATACTTGCCACTTGGTATGGCTGAGCGGCAGAAAGCCGCATTCTTTTCTCACAGAAGGAACAGAAATGGGAGAGCATGAGAGGGGAGCGCTGGAATGGTACTCGGCCAGTCGGGCTTTTCTAAAATTAAAGACTCTTAATAATATTTATGTGCTATCTGATTAGATCAGAAATATGAGACTGCCACAGAATATTTGATTCTTTTGAACAAAGAAAATAAAACTTGGAGCATCCAAGAGATTCTCCCTAATGGTCCGAATTGTCCTCTGTCTGGTTTCTGGGCACAGATCTCATAGACACACACACACACACACACACACATCTGATAGATACACATACACACATCTGATAGACACACATACACACATCTGATAGACACACACACCTGAGACACACAAATATCTGACAGACACACATACACAGATCTGATACACACAAATATGATACACATCTGATAGACACACATCTGAGACACACACCTGAGACACACACACCTGAGACACACAAACATACACATCTGACAGACACATACACATCTGAGACACACACACACATCTGAGACACACATACACACATCTGATAGACACACATACACACATCTGATAGACACACACACCTGAGACACACAAATATCTTATAGACACACATACACAGATCTGATACACACAAATATGATACACATCTGATAGACACACATCTGAGACACATACCTGAGACACACACACCTGAGACACACAAACATACACATCTGACAGACACATACACATCTGAGACACACACGCACATCTGAGACACACATACACAGCTGAGACACACATACACATCTGATATATACACACATTTGAGACACACACACATACACATTTGACAAACACATACACATCTGAGACACACATACACATCTGAGACACACATACACATCTGAAACACACATACACATCTGATATATACACACATTTGAGACACACACACACATCTGAAATACATCTGAGATACACACAGATCTGATATACACACGCAGATCTGATATATACACACAGATCTGATAGACACACGCAGATCTGATATACACACACAGATCTGATATATACACACAGATCTGATACACACATACAGAGATCTGATACACCCCAATGCTCCCCCCCACAGACACACACCAAACACTTGACACCATAGCATCACATCCTTTTTGATTGACACTGGGCATGGAGAGAACTGTCCTAGGCCTGCAGCTGTACCTGTGCCTCTGCTAGGAGTGTGGGGTGGGGTGGGATGTATTGGGCTGAGGTAGGGGTGGGAGAGCTTTGTGGCTCTGGCTGCCAAGGAAAGTGCTACAGCCTGCACTGAGAGGTAGAACCTCGGGGTTCAAGGGTCTGCTCCTCCTCCTGATGAGGAGCACTCCCCCACCAGCAATGACATAATCCTCCTTCTTATGTGCGGCCAGCCTCTAGAATAGCAGCGCACAGTAGGTCTGTCATTACTTGTTTAATGTGAGTTTATTGCTTAAGGAAAAGATGGTGATGACCAAGTCAGACCTGGATAAGACCCGCAGATCTTCTGTTTATTTGAACAAGTGACCGAAATAATTTTCCTTCCACTATATAATGGGAATGTGTAAGAAATTAGGGCTTGGAATCATGTCCAGAAAAATGTTTAACACATGGCTGCCACATAAGTCCTCAGTAAAATGAGTGATTAATACACACTCACACACACACACAGAGAGAGAGAGAGAGAGAGAGAGAGAGTATGTGTGTAACAGACAGAGACACAGAGAGAGATTAACACACACATACATATGGAGAGTGTGTGTGTGAGACAGTGAGTGATTAATACACACACACACCTATGGGAGGGAGAGTGTGTGTGTGTGTGTGTGTGTGTGAGAGAGAGAGAGAGAGAGAGAGAGAGAAATACACACATGCACATATGGAGAGAGTGTGTGTATGTGTGTGATAGAGAGGGTGAGTGATTAATACACACACACCTATGGGAGGGAGAGTGTGTGTGTGTGTGTGTGTGTGTGTGAGAGAGAGAGAGAGAGAGAGAGAGAGAGAGAAATACACACATGCACATATGGAGAGAGTGTGTGTATGTGTGTGATAGAGAGGGTGAGTGATTAATACACACACACCTATGAGGGGAGAGAGAGAGGGGGGAGTCAAAGACAGAGTGAGTGATTAATACACAAACATATGAAGAAAGAGTGGAGAGAGAGTGTGTGTGTGTAACAGAGAGAGTGATACACCTATGGAGAGAGTGTGTGTGACAGACAAGAGACAGAGAAGACAGAGATAGAGACAGACATGTGCGTCCTCTTGGAAGCTTTTAAAGGAGGATAGGCCATAACGGATGCTGCCACAGAGGAGATCCTGGCTATTCTCAGTTACAGGCCTAGAAAAAGCAGCAGGAACTGCAGGTGACCACAAGGCTGTGCTTCAGAAGACAGCATCAAGAGCCTCCATGGACACAGAACCGCAAACGCTTACACAGACATACACGAAAATACTGCTTTATGATGGCGATTGGCATGCAAGGTTATGAAGAGAAGGAGCTCCGCGGCCTGGCAGAGAATGAGGAGAATCAGAAACATAATTCAGATGTAGTTTGCAGGTGGAAGAAACCAGGGCCATCAGTGTCCAAGTGTGCTGGCTGGCTTTGTGTGTCAACTTGACGGAGCCTCCCTTGAAGAAATGCCTCCATGAGATCCAGCTGTGGGGCATTTTCTCAATTAGTGATCAAGGGTGGGAGGGCCCCTTGTGGGTGGGGCCATCTCTGGGCTGGTGTTCCTGGGTTCTATAAGAGAGCAGGCTGAGCAAGCCAGGGGAAGCAAGAAACATCCCTCCATGGCCTCTGTATCAGCTCCTGCTTCCTGAGCTGCTTGAGTTCCAGTCCTGACTTCCTTTGGTGATGAACAGCAATGTGGAAGTGTAAGCTGAATAAACCCTTTCCTCCCCAACCTGCTTCTTGGTCATGATGTTTGTGCAGGAATAGAAACCCTGACTAAGACAAGGAAAGAGCAGAAAGTAGTCACAGCCTAAATTCAACTAATTAGGTGATAGCTACCTCACCAGTGTGGAACGTCTGGTATCCTCAGGTAACTGGTTCCACTGCCAAGCTGCTCCAGAAACATTCTGAAGGGCAGACTCACTCAGACACAGCATTCTATGAGTTATCTGAGTAAGCCTTAGTTCATCTAGTCCAAACAAAAGCAACGAGTACTCACAATGTTCTGTAAAGCTACCTGGGTGTGCCTTACCCATCAAGCCCAAGCAGAAGCAAGCAGCGGAAAGACCAAACGTAACTAACTGTTAAGAGCATCCCACTTCCTTACATATTCTGAGGTGTTCTCCTTCAAAAGATATGAAAAAGATCTTCACCGTCCAATGCTTAGCAGCTGCAGGCTGCTCTAAAAGCATTTATTTCACCTTTCTCATTCAGGAAGCAGTATTCTTGTCAATCATCTGGCAGCATCTCTTCAGCTAATAGGGAAGGGATTCCTCTTCAGACCTACCCTCCTTAAGCCAAGCCTTAAGAGGCTGTAGTGGGTCTGCCCAGTATCCCATCTATGAGAAAAAGCCTTTGTGCCTGGCTGTGGGAAAGCCAACTGGGTATGTCCCATTCACCTGTGGTCATCCTATTGGTCTTCATGTGTATTATGTGAGGATCATAATAGATGCCTGTAAGAAAAAATATATAAGAATACATGCGTGCGCACGTGCACACACACACACACACACACACACACACCTAGGACAGAGGCTTCTACACAGAAAACACTCAAGTATTTATTGAACGGCAACAAAAAACTATTTTCTGGGATGAAATGGTAGATTGTTTATATAGTGAATTTATCTTGCATTTCCTTTAGACAAAAGCAATTCTGGGTTAGTATTTTTGAGATAGGTGGGTGCCCATCCCTCAACTGAGGGCCATGCCTATCCACTGGATATGGTCTCTATAGGTTCTCTCTCCTCTTTATTGGTATTTCAGCTAATGTCATCCCTGTTGGGTCCTGGGAGCCTCTGGCTTTCCTGGCATCTGGAACTTTCTAGTGCCTCCCCCCAGCTCCCCAGCTCCTGCTGCTATACACCACCATTCAATTTCCTGACCTTCTGAACTTCTCCCCCAGTCCCCTGTCTCCCCCCATCTGATCCTGACCCCCATTTTCTCTCCCTCCTAGGTCTCTACCTCCCATGAGTATTTTGTTCCCCCTTCTAAGTAAGACTGAAGCATCTACATTTTGGTCTTTCTTCTTCTTGAGCTTCATGTGATCTGTGAGTTGTATCATGGGTATTCCGAGCTTCTTGCCTAATCATGCGTGTTCTTTTGTGACTGGGTTACTTGGCTCAGAGTGATACTTTCTAGTTCCATCCATTTGCCTGTGAATTTCATGAAGTCGTTGTTTTTAATAGCTCAGTATTACTCCATTGTGTAAATGTATCACATTTTCTGTATCCATTCCTCTGGTGAGTGACATCTGGGCTCTTTCCAGCTTCTGGCTATTATAAACAAGGCTGCTATGAACATAGTGAATTCATCCTGACTAAATTTACTCTTTTATGAAATGCCACCTGCTTGATTTCTGCTGAACACAACTATTAGTGATAAATCATTGAGTACTCTGCGTCATTAAGCACAATGGTTCAGTGTATGTTACACGGGATGTAACCTGCTAAAACCCTGTAATGCGGAAGGCAGAAGCCCGTGTTCTTTCAGTCCATCTGGAGTAGCTCTGGCCTCTGGCTCCCCTGGAAGCATTTTTGAGCCTCTCTTTGTATATTTGGCCACGGATGCCCTAGACTGAACACACTTTGCTATCCCTGCCAAGTTCTGACCAGTAAGGTTGTGACTTCAAAGAGTCACAGAAACCGCAACAGCATGGGTCTGGGACAGGCCAGTGACCCCATCTACCTGGTCAGAACCAGTGCCTTTTAGCCTTCTTCCATGGAAGCGTGTCCCCAAGTACTAGAAAGTAACAGGTTTCACACCAAACGTGCTAGGCTGAAGTCTTGACACAGCTTGTTTCTTTGTGGCTTTGGCTAAGTCATGTGACTTTGGTTTGCATTAGAAGACAATGGTTTGAGGGCAAGACTGGGGGGGGGGTTGCCCAACTAAATGGGCTACACACGCAGCCAGGTTTAGTGCACAGGTCTGGCACGTGGAGACCCTGTGCTGACAGTATCACTTATATGGCTCTAACTAAAGATACAACAATTTCAGCCACAGACCTTTCCTGAGATAAGGACAGCATAAAAAAATCTTTCAAATGAGACAAGATGCATTCATTTCTCATGAGCTGTTCAGTGAGGATGCTGGATTCAGAATAAAGTGGGGGGGAGAGAGAAGGGCTTGGTCCCGAGGAGAATATGACTACCTCCCTTGGGTGTGGCCCTGCCCTGACCTCATCGAGAAGCCCCATCTATAGTTTTCCCACATCTGCTTTAATTTTCATTCCCTCTAAACCCCAAGGCTTCTGGGAAGAGAAGGAAATAAATCCCTGACTGCTATTTCATCTCAAGTGGAAATAGATTCCCAGGATGAAGCCCATAAGACAAGCCGGTCTCGCATTGCACGTTAAACCCTTCACAGATTCTATGTAGAATAAATTTAGATCATAACACTCACAGGCTAAATAGCTGCACAGATACAAAATTGAATTAAAAACCCAAGGACAAGGCATCTCCAATGGCTGCAGTCTTCGTGAAAATCGCCTTTCACTGTTTGCCTGCTCATTTCTCTCAGCACGGAATCACCTTCAGGGTCAAGTTTGGGTCAGTTTTTCTATCATGTATGAATATTTCAAAAACCAACCTCAAAGTGAGAAAGAGATGCAGATGAAGTAACTGGAGCCTGAGGGAGAAACTGCAGTGGGAGGGAGAAGCTGCAGCAGGAGAGAGAAGCTGCAGCAGGAGGGAGAAGCTGCAGCGGGAAGGAGAAGCTGCAGCGGGAAGGAGAAGCTGCAGCAGGAGGGAGAAGCTGCTGAGACTCCCCAAGGGATTTGCTTTCAGATGGGATTGGTCGTACTCAGCTTCCTCAGTGCCTGAAAAGACCCAGAAGCCAGAAGCCAGAATTTTGCTTACCTCAGTCCAGCAAAAATTCTGAAACATAAGTGGACCCTGAATCCCCTTCTGACTTGTCCCCCAAATCTGTGAATACCATCTCTTCAGGTGAAGGCCAGTGTGATCAGAGTGGCTGCTTGCATAAGTGGCCAAAATAATTTGCTCACTGACCAACTGCTGAGTCGCTTCTACAGGCCTGGCTCCCCACAAGGCACCGGGCATTAGGCTGTCCCTTCACTATATGGTCCACAGCGTAAGAAGGGTGCAAGCAAGGCATGTGAAATTCTGTGCAAAGCACTGCATCCTGGGAGCTCAGGGCAGATGGAGTAAGTGCATGAGGAGCCAGGCTAGAGAGAGGCTGGGATGGATGTGGAGGCTGTGATCCTGGGATGGAGACCAGAAGGGAGGTTGGAGGAACAGATGGAGGGAGATGGCTGGGAAGAGGGCCTTGGATGTGACTCAAGGCCATATGCCTTGTTCCTCACGGGCTGGATGCTGTTTCTGCTGCACACTCGGTTTCCTCAGAGAGTAAGTTTGACCCTCTGAACCCCTTCCTGGGGTTTGCTAGGACAAGCAATATCAGCACTGAGCGGAGATAACCACAGTTGCTACAAAGCCCCACTAGGATGTCATGTACACATCTCTGAAGACCTTCTGAACATTGTCTTTCTTATTTAGAAGAGTCCATTACAATTCTTGCTAGAGTCACATTTTTGGGGGGAGGGGATATACCCTCTCATGTAACACGTGCATGTTTTTTCCATAAGGATTTTCAAAGTTTTTAGATTTTATATGTTTTGCCTACAGGGATGGATGTGTGCTATATGCATGTCTGTGGGCCAGAAGAGGGTCTGGATCCCCTGGAACTGGAGTTAGAGATGGTTGTGAGCTGCATACAGGTGCTAAGAAATAAACCTGGGTCTTCTGCAAGAGCAACTTTTCTTCACCACAGAGCCACCTCTCTAATCTATATCCAAGGACTTATTTTAATATTACATTATTTAATTACTGACTATCACAAAATAGCTCACTGTGTGAAGCTCTTGTATCTTAGTGTATAGCACACCATCCCAGACAACTCTTGCTCATGTTCTCACTCGTACATTTTTAGGTACTTTACAGGCACGCAATGCAGATATAGCAGCCAGCAACAAGCAGATTCAGCCTAATGGAAGTCAGTCAAGTGACAAGGACAGATGGGCAGTCAAGGATGAACCTACAAAATCCAGACTACCCTGCTGCTCTGTATTTGAAACACTGTGGGGCAATGAAGGCATGAGAGAGTGCAGTCTGAGACTCGGGAGCTGGAAAGTTCCAGGAGAGAGCTTTACTCTGCTCAGTGGGCAAGCAGACCCTTTCTAACAAGCCAGCGCCATCTTGAAAGGTTGGAATCCAGGAGCTGGGAAGGAAGTAGAGCCCAACTCTAAGCCAGGACCTGGCTTTTAAATCCGTGGTTCAAACAGAATGATTCTGAACATGTAGCCAAATCCATCAGTCTTAGGCCAGTCATCTCAGCTGGCCAGAGAGGAAAATCTGTTCCCCTCACTTCAGAAGGGATTTTTTTAATTCCTGGAAAATTTGGAGATAAGCCTAGCGTTTTACACCCCACCCCACCTCTTCACCCCCCAGCACACCGAAGGCATTAGCACTTTTGGTTTGGGCTTTCCAGGGCTCTGCAGTTGCAATAGTTTGAATGTGATACTTATAGCTCAGGTCCCAAACTTTGCCACAGTATTAGATCAATGTATTTTAAAGAAACCTGGGAGCTGCTAACTGGAGGCAACAGAGAAGATGCGAGAAGATGCTGTTGTGGGACACTAGCCCACCCCCACCGCAAGGTGCCACTCAGCCCTCATCCATCTGCCTATCCCCAAGGCTGAGCACTTCAAACCTGAGGCATGCCGGAAGAGAAACACTGACTGAAAATACAGTAATAGTTAGGTTTATCCATCCCACTGGGTTTGCAGATCAGATGCTGAGTTGGTAATAGGCTCTGTATTTTAGTCTAACCTATATAGATAATCTGACTGAGAGCATTTGGAAAAACAGTATATTGTAATCTAACCAATTACAGATACAAGCTGAGGCTAGGTTTGAAAGTAGTGCTTAAGGTTGAAAAAGATTGTACTCAAGTTGTCAATATGCCTACAATAAATCAGGGAGAATTAGATTCAATGATATATTTGTGATTCTCAGTTAAAACATCTGTCAGGCCTGTCAGTGCACACCTATAATCTTAGCACTCAGGAGGCAGACCTTAATGAAAATAGAAAAGGAAGAAAGAAAAAATAATTTAAAGTGTCTAAGAACACATTAAAAAAGTCAGGTCAAGTTAAGAACTTAGTCTATTGAAAATACAACTATTACATTAATAAAGTAACAGTTTTACTTGCTTTTATGTGGCAAATGACTAGATTGGAAGTTGAGGTGAATGCAAGAAAAGCTAGCTAAAATGTAGCTTTAGTAATTTTATGATTACTATGAGAAATACTAAATACTCTATTTGAGGTTTAAAATCTCCCAGGTACAACTCAAAGATCAGCTGACAACTTAAGTCAAGGCCATGAGAATACATCAGGGTTTGATTCATCTAGAAGGCCAACAATTTTTTTCCCAGAGAGTTTAGCCTGGATTTGAAGAATAGGGAAATTAAGACATCCTTGGGAAGACTGAAAGAGGAAGAGGAGATTATTGAAGGGGGAGGAGGGATAGCGAGCATGGGGAAGAAGCAGAGGAGGGAGGACGAAGAGTGACCCACGGTGACCTCAGCATAGGGAAATATTTAAAGTGGCAGCCAACGCCAGCCATAGTAGCACACAACTGGTGTCATAGAACCCAGAGGGCCAAGGCAGGAGGACAGCAAAATCAAGTCCAATGTTTGTGTCATAGAAAGATCTTGTCTCTATATGAATTAATCAAAAGAAATAAAACTTGCACCACTATTGAAGGTTTCTTCCTAGAAACCTTCCTCTGCCCCCTTTAAAAATTAGTCCTGAACCATTCGCTGTTCAATGTTTCTTCAAAGGTATTATCATCCTAGAAGGTAACTCCCACGGCTCCATGAGGGCAGGGGTCCTGTTTGGCTCACACATATCCATGAGGCTTCAAAGAGTATTTGCACTTGATAAATTTCTTAAGGTGATGATAAATTAGCCCAAGGATCAGCTAAGAAGGGCCTTGTGTGCCCTGTGAAAGATTTCAGTCTTCAGTTTAAGAGCTGGCAGAATGAATGGTTGACTCTTGAAAACCTTTGTCTAACTACATAGAAAAGACAAATGAAAATAGGATGGTCACTTACACTACCACGGTGGGGGTAGTAAAAAGTGACGCACAGGCTTGGAAGGTGGCACAGCTGGTTTGGAGACCAAATATGCATGGAGAAGAAAGATGGAGTTGCTTTTCAGCTTTCTGACTTAGAGAGCTGTGTGGGGACGGGGATGCTCAAGACTGACAGGGACATCAGAGGGCACTGCACAGTGATGCTCATGACTGACAGGGACATCAGAGGGCAGTGCACAGAGCATTTTGTATATACCACGATTAAGATACCTAGAAACATCCTAACAAGGCAGATATGTTGGCAGTCAGCTCCATGTGTTAGAAACCATCTGTTAGCCACTGAGCATGAGACCAAACCCACTGAATAAAGAAAAGAATGGAGGCAGGAAGCGTGAAGTAAAAGGAGCATTAAGACTGAACAAGGCAAGCGTGTGTAAGTCTTCTCCAGTTCCAGAACATAAGGATGTGACAGGTCAGACAGAGATGATGGAGCCGTCTAACAGAGGGAAAGGGAGTAGACAGACCATGCTAAGAAATGCTACAGAGATGCCAAATCCTAGCAAACAGAAAGATGGGTGCTGTCTTTAGCATGCCAGTTAGTGGTCATCTGATCAAAGCAACGACACAACTTGCTATGATCATTGGTTTTAGAATAATGAGAACCAAAATCTTACTGCCAACTTTCATTTCAGGCTTCTAAGCTTGTCTTGAGTCTCCTTACTGCAGCAACTGTTTCTGCTTGTACCACTGTGGGTGGGGAGTGCAGGTAGGGGCTGGCTGTGTGCTCTTGTAACAGTGTTTCCAGAGCTTTCTGAGCCTTGAAAGCCTTCCATCTTGGACAGGAAAATGTTTCAACTTGAAGGAAAAGGCTACTGTAGTAGGCAAACTCTGTACTACCAAGTAATCTTTTGAGATCCCATGCACCCCATGCACCTTTGAGATCCCATGCACCTTTTGAGATCCCATGCACCCCATGCACCTTTGAGATCCCATGCACCCCATGCACCTTTTGAGATTCCATGCACCCCAGGCTACTTCCTAACTTAGCATATAGCTGAGACTGACCTTGAACTTCTGATCCTTTTGCCACAACTTCCTGAATGTTGTGTTTACAGGGATCTGCCCGGTTTTAGCAGTACTAAGTTTCTAACATGCAACCCATAAGCTAGGTAAGCATTCTGCTTCACACTGAGCACTCTCCCAGCTAGGCTGCATGCAGAGCCTATCTGTCTCTCCTTAGAGGCACACCTGCCTTCTCATCTGCCCATGCCCAGGAGGAGAACAGAACAGATGCTCACAGACTGGTGCTACAGCCTTCTACTTATTTGGCTGTAGGATTGACTGGACTTGTGCACAAACTGTTTGATGATGCCTCCCCTGCTGGGTATTTTACTCAGAAGTCAGCAAAGCGGAAGTAAGGTGGGAAGTCCCCTACTCATGGACCATGAAAGAAGTTCGCATATCAAAATTAGTTGGAGACATTCATATTTAACAGGCATTGGACAATTTATGAGACTCTCTCATGATGGCTTATGAATTTTGGAGTACAATTTGAACTCAGGACATGTTCTACTGTTTGGATGGTAAAGGGTATCTACATGTACATTATATTTATGTTATATAGTATGCCTCATACCCTTCCTGTTGGTGTCTGAACCTCGTATCTCCTGTGTTGCTATATGCCTCTAACTTTAAATCTTTTGTGGCTATAATTTGTATATTCCTTTGGGGTTGTAATGACATGTACATAAAAGTTCATTACACTAACTTTGTTCATTTTATTTGAGCAGAACAAAATAATTTGCAAGTTGGATAGATTAGAAGAAGTTTCTGGGAACTTCCACACACCAGAGGGCGGTATGGAAAATAGTTGGTTGGCTATAGTTATAGGTAACTATGCCAGTGCTTCTGGCTTAGTTAGCCATTTATTCACAGCCTCCTCAGGTAATGAGAGACAAGCACTTCTGCAACCAGGCAAAGCTCAGTTCTTGCCATTATACTCCCCTTTGGTCTGCTGGCCCAATGCAGACTCATCCAATCCATGCTGTCTACACAAATCCCACCCAGAACTCTCCTCTTTGATATGCATACATCCCACCAAGATGTTGACCAAAACCCAGGTCCTGGGTACCATTCAATCACCACCATCCTGGATTCCCACCTCTCCACATCATGCATAAATTATAGTGTCCTCATGACCATGCATGAGATCCCGTCTTTCCAGCCAAAGGGGGCCATTTAACATTCAGCAGATGGCTGCACATAGACATTTAAAACGAAGAGAACACAGTGCACCAGGGAGAATGTGAGGACTACTAGGACAATGCCAAGGGTTTGGCTCCTGATCCAGGCTTCTGGTCCAGCCAGCACCCCCACCCCCACCCCCACCAACTATACATCATATGGTTAAAGCACAGGCCCATGGGGAATGCATCTATTTCAACTAAATAGCTGTCAGTGTTCTTATAACTGAATTGCTGCAATATTCAACATGTTTATCCATAAGCAACACAAAATATTAACACCTGTACAGACTCTCCTAGAGCCCACTATTCAGTAATTTAGTGACTCACAAGCTGGCTAAACACATGCAGGAGTATGAATGCATGTCTGTAAGCTCAGTTACTAGCTTAGGAATCAGGCCAAAGGACGAGAGGCTATTAAGGTTGCCTCCTTCCACCTTATGGGTGTGCTCAGAGCACATGCTCCTGCAAACCCATGGGGGAAATCCGTCAGCGTTTCTTTGGCAGCCCATCAATTCCTGCTCTGCCTGAGGTTGGCACAGAAAGCTTCTGAGCCATCAATCTCCTCCCCCATCCCCCTAGACTTCTAGAAATTCTTACCCAGTGCAGTAATAGAATCTTGAAGTGATCAAAAACCTGTGGCTGTCAGAATCCTTTGCCTGAATTCCCTTGAAGATGAAATACTTTAAACCAGAATGAACCGTCAGCCGCCTGTAGTAGAAGACTCATGAAAGCCATGACTAAGCATCTCGAGAGAGTTCATTACAGTTGTAAAACAACTGAGGACTGTTGTTTCTGCAACAGACTACCGCTTACTGTATACGGTTATGACTGACAGCACAAAGGAGAACAATGACTTTCTGAGACCATTGCACTCTTAACACAAATGCAGTCGGGGAGAAGACCTATCATCAGCTATGATCGTCCATACCAAGCATGCCTAATTTTATCTCTCTCATTTTAGTCAAAAGAATACCTTGGAATTTGATCCTGGGAATTCTGTCCAAAATCAAAAGTAGTTTGAAATCTAAAATAAGATCACAGCTCACCATGAGCAACTCACTCATCCCATCAAGATGATAAACCCAAGGCAGTTAAATAAAGCAAGTTAGACAGCTACGAGAAATGTCCCAACTCATCCATGCGGAAGGCGCTGTTTTCCAGTGAGGACCTGGTAGTGTTCCTGTGGACTGGTTAGTCCTCCAACAAAGGCTGGCTTGAGGAAAGGAATGGATTCTCATTTTGCATAACCACACTTTTGATGTTAATGCCCAATGTTTGACAGTTTATACTACTTTCGTAATTGGAGCCAGCTGGATCATTAAAAAAAAAATCTCTTTATTGGATTTATGTCTTAAAAATTCTCCACAATTTGTCCCCATATTGTCCCTTATGTCACCATAATAACTGCCCAGTAAGGAGCAGCCGGTCATTTTACTAAGATCAGAAAAGTACATTTTTCCTTAAAAATACATCTCTCAGAGCTCATTGGTTCAGCTGTGAAAATTTTATCTTACCTTCCTTACGTAAGAAGTCATTTTAAATTGTAGTGACCAAGCATGTAAAGGCATTTTTTAACCCTTAATAATCCTAATTTCTTTTATTTAAATTCATTTTTTTATTTAAAATTTTGGGTTAAATTCATTAATAAACAATTTAAATTTATTAAAATAAAAATATTTACTTTATTTAAATATTTATTTTTATTATTATTTTAAGGCTGTGTGTGTGTGTGTCTGTGTGTGTGTGTGAATAATTGAGACACCTCTGTGGGTGCTTGGAATTGAACTCATGTTCTCTAGAAGACCAGCATGCACTCTCAGCTGCTGAGACTAATAACCTTCATTTCTAATGACAGCCTAGGAAGCAAGAAATTTGAAGCAACTTCATATGAATATTTTATAAACAAATAGAATTATATAAAGTTGATATTTTCTCATAGCACAACCCATTTTCTATCTATGGACAAATCCTGCAACGCATAAAATTGTTCACTAGTAGGACTTATTTATTATCAAATATTCATTGGCCAGAGCGTCCAGGACTATGGTTAGAATTAGATAAAAGTCAACTGGCACTGTTCTGCTCGGCAGTTTCTCTAGTTACAAAGAAGCACAGGGTCAATGGACCGGTAGTCCAATTCCATCAGCCCCTCTGGCATTGTTATTGATTCTCTGTAAGTGTGTAGGTTTATCACGTGTGCACCTGTCTCTCCTATGACATTCCAGGAAGGGGGGAAACCATATGTTCTGTCATTACAGACAAGTTGGAGCCTAGATTGTGTCAGTACATAGATGTAGTGTGTCCTCTGTCTAGACGGTAAAATTCTGTGAAATAAACACATTCAATATTTGGGGTGACCTGTGGACCCAGACCTTCCATACCACAATGGAAGCAGTGGGCAGCCATTTCTCTTTTGGACAACTTATAGTGAACCGCCCCAACCAACCAACAAAATCAGAATGGGCAAAGAAAAGGTTCCATGTTTTCACTAAATGACTGGGACATTTTGTAAATAATTGCTGCCTGATGCACCTGAAGGCGACTCATATCGAAGGGTCCAGATAGTTTCCTCTGCCGACTTTCCATTTGTTTCTACCTAGCTCCTCATTTCTAACAATTGAGAGTGGCTTGTTCATTCACATTAACCAATGGAGAAGCTGAGAAATCTCACTCTGAAATACACCAGTTACCTTAACCTTACAACAGGAGAGAGAGAGAGAGAGAGAGAGAGAGAGAGAGAGACAGACAAAGACAAAGGGGGAGGAAAGAAAACAAGCCAAAAAGAACCACCACCAAATACACAGAAAAGTGCAAATTCATGACTCTCCCCTTTACTCTATAGCCTACTTGGAGGAGTCTGTTTCTGAGAAATCCCACAACATTAACTTTTATCATAAGTAAGGAGGCTTCACTGCACCCTAGCAGGCAGGCCTTGTCACAAGTCCCCAGTTACTCACCACTTTGGGGGGAAAAAAAGACTCTGAGGATCTTTACTTCACTCCCAGCCTCCCAGCTCATCTTAGTAAGGGATGACACAGCCGAATGACCCCGCCCCCTTTTCTTGACTGATTGGCTCTAAAACAGCTTTCACATCTAAACTTATCAGCTGAGGAGGAGGGAGAAGGGAAGGGGCCAGGGAGGGGCTGTTCTGCTCTGTGATTTATCTAGTTACAGAGAAACACAGGTTCAACGGACCGGCAGTCCAGTTCCGTCAGAGCCTCTGGTGTCATTATTGATTCTCTGTAAGTATGGAGGTATTTCACGTGTGCACCTGTCTTTCCTATGCTGAAAAGTCGGCAGAGGAAATTCCCTGGAGGAGGAGGAGGAAGAGGAGGAGGAGGAAGAGGAGGAGGAGGAGGAAGAGGAGGAAGAAGAAATAATAATCATTGTTAGGACAAAGTAGGCAAAAGTGAGCATGGGTCCCAAATCCACAATGCTTTCTCTGTTGTAAGAGACTCTCCCTCTTCAAGAAGAGACAAGCACTAAAATCAGGACTTAAATGGAGACTCCATAGTGGGGATGGCCACTTTCCAATCTACTCTGTAATCTTTCAACTTAATTACTGAGTCTGGAACAGAGTTCCCAGGCAAATGAGGAGAGCAGAGTGTCTTCCAGGCAGCAGTCAGACTCTGCATGTCATTCTGAGGTCCCCATCTTAACCCAGGCACAAAGCAGAAGGAAGAAGCATCCCTACCTCTGAGCCTCAATGTCCTTAGGCAACTCTTTCCCCACCCACTTAGCCTTCCGAGGCCTTCTAAGCTCAGCCTCCTAGGTTAAATGAGGTCTTCGGCTCTCTTCTGACACGTTCTACAAATGTAAATAATTGTATCCAAGTCGTCCTTATTGGGGCTACATAATTCCAAATTATTCTTGTTAAGTTTTACCCATTTCTTTAAAGAAGTATAGATTCTGGAAGTTCTATAAATGAAGTTGGCCAGAATCCAGAGGGCCTGCCTAGTCCACCTAACTGGGCAGCACCCACAAACCCCTCTTACAAGACAAACTGACCCTTGGACTGCCACAAGTTCATGACTCTTGAAGATGCACAAGCTATTGTTGGAAATCTAGAGGCAGAGTTTCCTATGAGCTGGGTCCAGGCGGACCCATGGGTTACTAACTACTGGCACCCTGGCCGACCTATTGAACCCAGCTCCAAGCTTTTCTGGCCAAATGTGGTATCTGAGGTTAGAGGCTACCCTGCTGTCCCAGCCCAGGGCCCACTAAATACGCTGAGTTTGTGTTTGACCCAGTAAGACCCCAGAGACCTCTCGATTGGGTCTCATCCCATCTCTGTCACATGTTCACCAAACATGGTTTGGCATAAGACTTTTTTTGAGACAGGGTTTCTCTGTGTAGCCCTGGCTGTCAAGAACTCACTCTGTAGACCAAGCTGGCCTCGAACTCATAAATCCATCTGCCTCTGCCTCCCAAGTGCTGGGATTAAAGGCGTGTGCCAACACTGCCTGGCTGAAATAAGACATTTGCTGAAACAAACCCAGACATCTCAAGTCAAAAATCCACAAAGCTTCAAAATCCAGGCGAGAACGTATTTACCACCCAGATGCAGTAGTTGACAATGAATGTCCTCACCTGGTCACCAGGTAGACACTCCTGGACCACCAAGCTCTTCACTGTCTCCTCTGCCTACACAGAAAGGGAAGATCCCATATACTAGTTAAATTTGGAAAAGTTTCAGAGACAACAAAGCAAAATCTGACTTGCAACTTGGGCATCTCACAGCATTTTAATATGACAGAAACACACACACACACACCAAAAAAAACAAAAAACAAAAAACAAAAACAAAAACAAAAAAACTTAATTGGCCACAGACTCTTCAGCCAGCCAGTAAGTTGATTTTAGCTTACAGTTAGCTGCTCAGAGTCTATTCAGTTCACTGGCTACAGGGCTTTCTACAGTCAGCTAAAGCTGCAGCTGTGATTAAACCCCAGGGCTGGTCTGTCACTCGCTCTAGAGGTGCTGAGCCTGTGGCAGATGTAGGGGAGAGCCACCTCTCTAGGGACACGAGGCAGGTTAAGAACTGTTAGAACAATGCTAAAATCCTGTTAGTGTTATCTTCTTAAAGTTTATAATGCAAGTGTTCTTCTCAATGTGCTTTGTTTCTGCAAACAAGCCAAGGCAGGAAGGACAACTGGCGTCCCACTTGGCAGGTAACGGACTGACTTTAGCAAAAGACTGTAGCACACTACCTTCCATAGCAAACGGACCCGCAAACAACCGTGGGAACACTGGGGGTGATTCTTCTGGCTCCTAAGTTAAACTTTTTAGTGCCCTGACTAAAACACCTGACAAAAGCAAATTTAAGGGAAATATTTTCACTTGCTTTCTGTCGCCATGTTAAAATCACTGACCAAAAGCGACGTGGGGAAGAAAAGTTTTACTTTACTTACAGCTTCTAGTGTACCATGGAGGGAAGCAGGCCTGGAAACTGGAGGCAGGAATTGAAACGGAGACCATGGAAGGACACCATTTACTGGCCTGTTCCCCGGGCTGGCTCAGTCGGCTTTCTTATATAACCCGGGACCACCTGCCCTGTGAACCCAGTTCTCCCACATTGATCTTTAATCAAGACAAAGTTCTGCCTCCTGACTACTGCCTAGTCTGATGAAGGCTTTTTCTCAAGTGAGGCTCCCTTCCCAGATGACCCTGGCCTGTGTCGACAGAACACCAACCAGCCACAAACTGTCATCATAAGCTTCAGCTGTTCTCTTGACATAAACCTAGAGTCACCTGGGAGAACAGACCGTGAACCGAAGGGTTGCTGAGATCAGATTGGTTAGTGGCCATGTCTGTGAAGGTGATTGACACATGAGGGTCCAGCCCCCTGTGGGTGGTGCCATCCCTAGGCAGGAGTGGGAAGCAAGCCAGTTAGTAAAGCAGCTTCCTGGTCTCTGCTTCGGTCCTCAGCTCTAGCTCCTGCCTTGGTGTCCCTCAGTGATGGACTGTAACCTATAAAATGAAATAAATTTCCTACCTAAATTGGTTTTGGTCAGTGTTTTATCACAACAGAGAAGCAAACCAGGACAAACACACACACACACACACACACACACACACAGGGGGAGGAGGAGGGAGATGCAGGTGTGATTCTAGATCATTCCTAGGTGAATCTAGATGCTGTCAACAGCATTAACCTCTACACTCCTAGAGTCTCAGGCCCTGCCTGGTCTGTTTAAACTAGACATTTTGCCATCAGAAACCTCAGTGAACTCAAGACGACTCTTCAACCATCACAGACTGGGTTCCCCCACCCCCACCCCGCAATGTAATCCTAAAAAAAGCAGGTTAACAAGAATGGCCAGGGCAGAAAGGGGAGGGAGGGAGGGCTGGCTAGTCTTATGCCAACTTGGCACAAGCTAGTGATGTCTGAAAAAAAGGGAATCTTACAGAGAAAATGTCTCTGTAAGATCCAGTCATAAGGCATTTTTATAATTAGTGATTGATGGGGAGGGCCCAGCCCATTGTGGGTGGAGCCACAATGGGTTCTATAAGAAAGCAGGCTGAGCAAATTGTACTTCAAAAAGCAAGCAGAGGTCTTCCTTGGCCTCTGTATCAGCTCCTGCGCTGTTTGAGTTCCTGAGTTCCTGTGCTGACTTCCTTCAATGATAAACAGAGATGTGGAACTATAAGCCAAATAAACTCTTTCCTCTGCAACTTGCTTTTTGGTCATGGTGTTTCATCACAGTAGTAGAAACCTCCCAGATGGAGAGAAAAATAGATTTGAGAGAATGAATAAATGAAATAAAGTTGATAGCACTATAAGGAGCTTTAGGGGAGACCCTGTGGGCCCTTGCCATTATGGGAGTTCCAGTGGAATCTACATGACCAAGAGCCCCAGATCCTAGGCTGACAACAGTAATACTGGCCATTGCTTACAATCAAAGGGGTGGGAACACCAAGATTCTTGTAGCTACTGAAACACTAAGTTCAGAATTCTGTTGGAAGAAGAACCATCCCCATCAGTGATACAAAACAAATAGATGTTGCCTAGAAATTCAGGCTCATGGGACCTCATTCTGTGACTGTAAAAATCACAATTAAAATTAACCGAATTTGTTCTTTGACATTTCCATACATGCATAAAATGCATCCTACTTACTCCCAGCGATGCCCCAGCCCCAGCCCCAGCCCCACCACCCCAAATCCTTTTCTGCACTCATATCTCTTTGGTTTGTTTTGTGACTCAGTGACTTTTGTTATTGCTGGTTGTTGTTGTTGTCGCTGTTTTGAGACAGCGTCATCCTAGGGTAGCCCAGGCTAGCCTCGAACCCCTAGTTTTCCAGCCCAAGCCTCAAACTTACTGCCATTGTAGGTCACTGTATCTCATCCCACATTATCTGACTTTATAATGAAAATCACTGATCTGTTTAATCACACAGCCTTTGGGATAGTGAATCCCCTACCAGAGCCAGGGATCAAGTTCTAGAAAAAAAATCTTTATCTAAAAAGGGAATCCTGAAACTCTTTAGTGGGGACAGAGCACAAGATACTCAGACATGCCCTTGCACCAGAGGCTGCTGGGCTTTGCAGACACAAAGGGACCTTTTAACAGGTGCGTAAAACCATGATCATCTTGCCCACCAGCACCATGAAAAGCTACCATTTTACTTGAGTTACTTTTTCCAATTTTACGTTGCATTTGGGGCCTTTTTAAGACATGATTGATGGGAAATCCTTGTTGCTGTTGTTGGTAAGCAGGCGAGAGTTTGTATTTGTCTTATCACTTAACATTAAAAGGCAAGTCAATCAGGGACTGGGGACACAGTGTGAGAGACTGTCCTTATTCAATCATGCTGCAATAAAACAGATAAGGCTCCAGGGACAGTCTCCCCTGCTCTTTGAAGAGATTTCGTCCAACCTGTGGCTACAATGACAGCATCTGTCCCAGCATCTCAAGGAACTGGCCAAAGTAATTTCTTTTTGCGTCTCCTGTTACAATGCCTCGAACGGTTAGATATTGAAACACACACCGCCTAGATGAAAGGAAGCATCCGTATTATATCACAATGCCTGGGTAGCAATTATTGCCAGCAAGGGCATTTACAAGAAAATGCCGATCTTAGAATTCTTCTTGGCAGGGGAAAAAATGACATAAAACCTTCTGCCAGGGTTCTTTCCTGTTTTAATATCATAAATGGAGATAAAGCTTTTTGAAACGCTGCAAGAAGGAGCTTTTCCAAACAGCCCTGCAAATCCTCCTGCAAATCTCACCAGTAGCTCTTCTGAATTTCTTTCTTTTCTTTCTTTCTTCTTTTTTTTTTTTTTAATTTTCCATTTAGTTTTTAAGACAGGGATTTCTCTGTGTAACAGAACCCTAGCTACCCTGGAACTTGCTCTATAGACCTCAAACCCACAGAGATCCACCTGCTTCAGCCTCTCAAGTGTTCAGATTAAAAGCATGCACCACCACACCCTACTTCTTAATTTCTTAATTGGTTCCACATGGGGACATTTCTATTGTCTGGGTTTAAATCACAGAGCATGACAAGCTGTGTGGGAATTCTTCATTGCTTTGATACAAAACTTGACAAATAAACAAAGACTATCAATGACCTTGTTTTCTTACTGCATAGCTACTTGTGGGATGGAGGGAAACATCCTGGAGTAATATTCGCTGTGTTATAAATCAACGTCCTGAAGCAGGTGCAAGTTTATATTTAGCAAATTATTTTAAGACGATTTTGCTACTCTGAGGACTGTGTGGCCCAGGAAGTCCTTGAGATACAGGCAGCATGGGCACACAGCTGCTGATGTGATTGGAGATACGCGCCAGGATGCTGCTAGTCTGCCACTTGCTCATGTCCCAAGCCCTAACCCCACCCCAAATCCTTACAAACAATTATGAATATTTAAGGCACCTGCTGAGAAGAGAGGCCCTTAAGTCCAACTCATGTTCAGACAACATGGCACTGACATGAACAGCCAGCATGAGTCAAGATGGCTAACCCGGGACATAAGACAGTCAGTGGGGGTATGAGTCAGCACAAAATGGCTGGCACTGTTGTCCAGGAATCCCAAGGGAAGGGAAGTAGTGATGCCATATGTCACATAACTATTTTTGATGGAGCATCACCTTTCTTAGGTTCTATATAAATGCAGCCTTGAGGTCAGGGGCCTTCCCCACGGCCAGCCTGTCTATGTCTGTCTGTCTGTCTGTCTATAAGCCTGTGTACCTGTGCCTGCCTTTGTTCAGGTCCTGAGGAGGCCTTTACCCAGAGCTAATAAGGTGTGTCTTAAGTCTCCGTTGTTCTCTTCAGCTCCCTGCCTCCCATGACCCCTCACCTCCCATGACCCCTCACCTCCCATGACCCCTCACCCCTCCCATGACCCCTCACCTCCCATGACCCCTCACCTCCCATGACCCTTCTCCTTGCTTAGCCTCAGAGAATCTCACAGTGATATCTGTTGAGTTTTTGCTGACTAGATGCTTACTAAAGGATAAAACAACAGGGCCAAAACTCACGTGCCTGCCAGGTCAGAGGTGGGTTTCTTAGACAGCGTTCCATCACTGTAATAAATGATAGGCCATCGGATTCGGGTCACCATCTTAGTGGTTTTGGTCCATGATTTGTCAGCACCACACTTGGGCCTGTGGCTGCCCATCATGGATAGTGTGTTTGCCACTTGAGAGGACGTGAAGAAGAAGGAAGGAAAAAAACAGAGCACACCCCCCACCCCCAATGTCTTCAAGATCTCTTGTGAGGCCCCGCCTCTTAAAGGTCAAGCTGCAGATGAAGCCTTTTGTGTCGGCTTAAAAAGGGACATCCCAGACCGGAACACTAGCAGTGGGCGATTTCTATAGCCAACATGTACGAATAAGTGTTTAGTAGAAAGCCACCTGCTACATTTGCTAAATGAGTTGTGTGATGGTTAGTGGGTCTTCCATTTGGCAGGATCTGAAATCTTCCAGTAGATAAGGCTCCAGCCACACCTGTGAGGGAGTCTCTCGCTTAGGTTATGGAGGTATGCCCGAAAAGCAAGCGGGACCACTTTCTGGGCTTGGGTCTTGTATAGAAAAGAGAGAGCTGGTTGCATGTAAACGCCCTTCACGCTGTGCTTCCTGTCAGTAGGTGCAACGTGACCAGCTCCCTGAAGCTTTTGCCCTCCTGCCTTCCCCACTGTGACAGAGAACCCTTGGTCTGTGGACCAAAATGAACTTTTTTCTGCCCTCTGAGTGGCTTCTGTCAGAGTATTTTATCATAGCAGTGGGAGAAGGTGAAGGCACAAACCCGTGTAAAAAGTGACTTGTCTGTTTCACCCACCATAGTGTTCTCAAACCTTCTTTATCAGGAGTGTTTTAATCCGTGAGTGGTATTTTTAAGTTCTGGAATATTTCATAACAAAGCTCCCAGGAGACTTGCAGAAATGAACGGATAACCATTCAACGGGCAAGCTACTCCGGTTGCTTTCTACCATCACCAGACCATACTTAAAAGTGATGTGTATCTCAGCTGTTGATTTATGCCAAGCAAGGTTAGTAAGAATCGCAACATCCTGTGCACTGTTTGAGGAAGGGCCCAAGGTCAGCAGAGGTCTAGATAAGTCAAAGAGAAGACAGGATGCCTCGACACAGTTGCCTTTAGGAGCGATGAGTTTCCAGGACAGAAACCATAACTTCAAGGCCCAGGCTCCAGCATTAGACTGTGCCTTGTGAAGTCTGATCCTGGACAAAGACACAGAACTACTGTTCCGGGGGTCCCTTCATCAGGGCCTCTGAGAAAGCCCTGGGACGTCCTGGAAATAGAGTTACTGGCAGATGGTGGTGGGCCACCGGGAGGGTGCTGTGAACCAAATATGGGTACTCTGCAAGAGCAGCAAGGACTCTTGGTTGTAGGATTTTCCCTGGCCAATCACATTAGGGCAGTGGGAGGCCTGTGATTGGACAGAGAAAAGGGAGGTGGAGCTAAGAGTTGAGGCGAGCAGAGTGTCTAGGAGTAATAATTAAATATTATTTATTTAGAAATAAATTATTTATTAGAAATAAAGTGGCTGCTAACTTGTATCTGGGTGGCGATTTCTAGCCATAAGTAGCTATGATTTCACAAGGTCAGAAATATTGGGATTCTGTAAATTGTGATTTTATTGATACAAAAATCTGATTGGTTAATTAAGCATTAAGAGTCACAATTCTACGGGGTAATTAGGTGTTGAGATGGCTGACCATGGGGTGCGGGGGCTTTGCGTGGTAGAGAGGAGCTGCAGGGGGCGGGGCGAGGGCATGAGGGGGCGCCAGAGAGAGGGCCTTGTTTAAGCCACACCAGAGATAGGCAGAATATTTATACCTTTAATACGATGCTATACTTTCCGTTCCTGGAACCCCAGCTCTGTGGCAGAAGCTCACGGATCACAGGCTTCTCTGAGCTACATAGAAAATGGTGTCCCCTTTTGTCCTTCTCTTCTCTAAGCACGCGTTCTGGCTCCCCACATCATTTAGGGCTCAGTTAAGGTTTCTCCACACTCTCCTTCCAGAAGGCATTGGCTGCCTGCCTGAGTCTGGCCTCCTGGTATGATTTCTTTCTTCTTTTTCTCCATTCTCCTCCTCCGAGCAGCAGCTGAAGTTTACAGCTTGCCTGCCCTGTGTTTTCCCTTTTAAACTAATAAAATTGTTGTCGTACTTCCACTTGAGCCGACTTATAAATTCTTCTGCTAAGGACACTAAGAACCTCAATTCCCCTGTCTCAGGATGAGCACCAGAGCTGGATCTCGGAGAATGCGGAGGCAGTGGACCAATGAGGGGCATCTGAGAGGGTAGGAGAAAAAAATACCTCACCGCTTTCTTTCTGTACCAGAGAAACCAGTGGATATGCCCTTCAGTCCCGAGGCTGATGAGCGAGTGTGGGCTCCATCCCTGGGAACGGGCTATCCGTCTTCCTCTGTCTTCCTCGGGAACAGCCTGTGTTCAGGATGAATTGCAGGTTCCAGTGGAAAAGCTTGCTGCAGGTTAACAGTTTGTTACTTTTTGGCACCTGAGGTAGAGACAAATAATGTCCCAGCTGCTCTTGAATTACTTCTCTATACACAGTGCACCTACCGGTGTTTGATGGCCACAGCCTCCTCCACTGACTTCACTGTGGATCACCCACAGAGCCAGGGCATCTCGGAGGGGGACCCTCTCTGTCCTGCGGTCTGCATGCACTCCTCTTCCATCATGCCCTAAATCAGACCTCTCCAACTTCTGTACCCTCCCTCCACACCACCCCATCTGCTCCCCCCTCCTCCCTCCACACCACCCCATCTGCTCCTCCCTCCTCCCTCCACACCACCTCATGTGCTCCTCCCTCCACACCACCCCATCTGCTCCCCCCTCCTCCCTCCACACCACCCCATCTGCTCCCCCCTCCTCCCTCCACACCACCCCATCTGCTCCTCCCTCCTCCCTCCACACCACCTCATGTGCTCCTCCCTCCTCCCTCCACACCACCCCATCTGCTCCTCCCTCCTCCCTCCACACCACCCTATGTGCTCCCCCCTCCTCCCTCTACACCACCCCATGTGCTCCCCCTCCTCCCTTCACACCACCCCATTTGCTCCCCCCTCTTCCCTCCACACCACCCCATCTGCTCCCCCTCCTCCCTCCACACCACCCCATCTGCTCCTCCCTCCTCCCTCCACACCACCCCATCTGCTCCTCCCTCCTCCCTCCACACCACCCCATCTGCTCCTCTCTCCTCCCTCCACAGCACCTCATGTGCTCCTCCCTCCTCCCTCCATACTACCTCATGTGCTCCTCCCTCCACACCACCCCATGTGCTCCTCCCTCCTCCCTCCATACCACCCCATGTGCTCCTCCCTCCTCCCTCCACACCACCCCATGTGCTCCTCCCTCCACACCACCCCATGTGCTCCTCCCTCCACACCACCCCATGTGCTCCTCCCTCCTCCCTCCACACCATCCCATGTGCTCCTCCCTCCTCCCTCCACACTACCTCATGTGCTCCTCCCTCCTCCCTCCACACCACCTCATGTGCTCCTCTCTCCTCTCTCCACACCACCTCATGTGCTCCTCCCTCCTCCCTCCACACCACCCCATCTGCTCCTCCCTCCTCCCTCCACACCACCCCATCTGCTTATTCTTTCTCCTTCCACACTACCTCATATACTTATGTAAGTTCTACCACACCAGAAATTTCTGAACTTTCCGGTGTCAGTATGGCGCCATCTCTGATTTCCCACACTTCTGTGGATTTTTTCTGTCTCTTTCTAGATCCTTTCAGTCCAATTACAGGATGGCGCACTTGCACTAAGCACAACTCACTGCCTTTGCTAGGTATGAGAGCTGAGTAATTTTCTCCCTGGTGCTGGACAGAGCAAGGAACCCCTTGAGTAGACTGGTACTTAACCACTCTGGGTACGTCTTCGCTTTGTATGAGCTGCGAGGAAAGGGAGGGGTGCTGGCGTTGAGCAGACAGGGTCCTAAACCCAGCTCTACCACACTTTCAGACAGCAAATTAAACTTTCTGTTTCCCAGCTTCCTCTTCTGCAAAACGGGTGTGTTACCAGTATCTCTCTCCTAGAAGAGTTATGAGTCTAGGGGGAGGTAGTACCTCGAAGCTTCCATGTGCATTTGGCAGTCAGAAAGTACTCCATACTGTTTAAACAAATTCTCCCAACCTTCTACCAGTGCAGGACTGACACCAAGTCAGTCCAAATGCTCCCACAGAGATCCAGATTTATCACATGGAGACATCTTTATAATTTTTATTTTAAATAATACCATGTAGTAAACTAAGCATATATATATATGCTTATTCATATATATATATATATATGCTTATACACACACACACACATATATATATGTATATGTAATCTCAAACTCAAGGGACTTGGACTGTGAATTCTAGGTGGGTTTAGGAGACATACTAAGATGCTGTCTCATAGGAAGGAAGGAAGGAAGGAAGGAAGGAAGGAAGGAAGGAAGGAAGGAAGGAAGAAGGAAGGAAAGAGGGAAGAAACTTTATAGTCCAATTGTGCTTGATCTAATTCTAAAGTAGTTTTAAAAAGCAAAACAAACAACAACAACAAAAAAAAACCTGAAAGAAGATATCCTACCTGCCCTGACAAGCTTTCTAGAGAGCTTGAAATCCTAAGGCATCTGACACTCATTTCCACACTAGAAAGTGAAATTCTGTTTCATCAAAATTTCACAAAGAACCACAGTCCAGTGCAAACGAGCCCATGTTCTCTGGTCACGGTGCTGTGGGTTCTTCCTAATAAGTGAGAAGCTTTACACCACCCTAAGCCCGACACCTAAGGCAGGAACTAAGGATCATGAGGGGCCACTGGGGGACTTAAGCAGATTTACAGTGACTCATTATTTCAGGGCAGGAGTTACAGACCCAAGATTAAGGCAAGCCTCTCTCTCAAGAGTGTTCTGCAGTAATCGGTGGGAGCAGCCTTTCCCCTTTTAATCTAATGAGAAATGATTTAAGCTGGAGAATGTCTAGACAGTAAATCAGGCAGCTTTGGGGATGTGCTGGAAGGATCTCTAGGTAACAGGGCAAAAGCAATTACAAGGCTGAACAAGGCTGGTTAGAAAGATACTTGGAGTACTGAACCCACACCATGGCTCACCTCAGACAGGCACCCTGTCTGCCAATCCTGACTCTGCCCCTCCCCCCCCCAACGTTTTCCTTCCTCTGAGATCTGCCTGGATCCTGCCTGGTTCCCCCTTGCTCTCAGGTAGAGTCTGCAGCAGTCTGGGAATGCTCCTGTATGGCTAAGGGTCCTCTCACACCCCTGTTGATTCAACTTTAATTCTGCTTCTCAGCCACAGGACGTCAGTGCATTGCTGATAGTACCACAGGCCCTCACTGTGTCTTTTCTACCTGAATGCTCCAGGTGACCGTCTTTAAGCAGCTCGGTGTTTACAGTAGCACTCCTCATTTTTTTTTGTTTCAAACCTAAAACTAGCAGCATTTGGGTATTAACTAGTATTGCACACGAATGTTAAAATTCCCCCCTTTAGATCGGATTGGAAATTTGATGAGGACAAGGATTCTGCTGCCACACTGTCTGGTGTTTTGTTCATGTTTGCACAGGACACATGTTCAACAGTCACTCACCACACAAGGAATGGATTGGCAACCCCTCCCAGCCTCAGAGCTTGGACAATGCATACCCAGGGAAACGGATCCAACTGAAGCCTAGTGGTCAGCCCTGTGGGTGTGCAGACAACCTGGCTGGGTTGTGCTGTAGGGGTGTGTATGCCTCTGATTGTACCCTTTCCTCGGTTCTCATTCCTGTGTGGCAGTGGTACTCATGAGCCCCCTGCTGGGAAACCCCTGTATTTGTTAATGCTCGCCCTCATTGGCCTATTACTGCTCACCCCCTGTTTTCCAATCACTTCATCCACCAGAACCTTCATGGGACTTGGTCTTTCGTGGGCATTCATTTTTGATGGTTTGGTCAGTTGTAGTATGTTTGTACCTCCAATGACTTCATACTTCTCTGCAAAGATAACCATAGTTATTTAGTTAAATATAACATCCATTCATCCATCTGTCCATCCATCTGTCCATCTCTGTTCATCCATCCATCTGATTGTCTGTCATCTGTCCGTCAGTTCTCCACTTCTACTGTGGGGTCCCAGGGATCAAACTCAAGTCATTGGCATGAGCAGCAAGTGTTTTTAAAATGACGATGATGATGGTGGTGCTGATGATAATGGTGATGACAATGATGGTGTTTTATGTGTGTGTGTATTTACTTGCGTGTACATGTGTACATGTATCACATGCATGCAGTTCCTGCAGAGGCCATCAGATCCCATAGAGCTAGAGCTAGAGATGGCTTTGAGCCACTGTGTGGATGCTAGGAATCAAACCTGTGCCCTCTGTAAGAGCAATTAATACTTTTAACAATGGGACAGCTCTCGATCCTCAAGCCGCAAGGGCTTCTACCTGAGCTTTCTCACTGGCTCTCATTTTTTAACTTCGATTTCTGCCAATTTTATACATGTACACAATGTATTGTGAACATGTTTAGCTCCCTGTCCTGCTTCCCCTCACTCACCCCACACACACAACTCACCCTCACACACACACATACACATACCCATACACACATGTATATATACACACACTCACCCCACACACATAGACATATTCACACACCACACACATATGTACACACACATATGTACATGCACTCACTCACCTATACACATATAAACACACTCATTCCACACACTTAAACACACACACATACGTATATTCATTCACCCTACACACATATACACAGACACCCCTACACATACACAGATACACTCACACACTTACCCCCCCACACACACATACACACATACACACACACACACACACACACACACGAGTTGATTATCTAATGGTATGCTACTCGTTGATTGTTGATTGACTGATCGATTTTAAGATGGGGCCACAGCATGTAGCACAGATTATCTTCAAATCCATGACCCTCCTGCCTCAGCCTCCTAATCATGAGAATTAGAGATGTACATCCATCTAACATGGGAATTACAAATGTGCATCCCTATATCACTAGAATTACAGATGTGCATCTCTGTATCAAAGGAATTACAGATGTGATTCCTTATATTATGGGAATAAAACATGTAGATCTATCATGAGAATTATAGGTGTGCGTCTGTACTGGCTGGTTTTGTGTGTCAACTTGACACAGGCTGGAGTTATCACAGAGAAAGGAGCTTCAGGTCATGAAAGGGTGCTGCTTACTGGCTTGCTCCTCATGGCTTGCTTGGACTGCTTTGTTATTGAACCCAGAACCACCTGCCAGGGGTGGGGGGCTGGGGGAGGTGGCAGGTGGTGGGTACAACACACAATGGGCTAACCCCCTGTGCTGGCTGGTTTTGTGTGTCAGCTTGACACAGGCTGGAGTTATCACAGAAAAAGGAGCTTCAGTTGGGGGAGTGCCTCCATGAGATCCAGCTGTGGGGCATTTTCTCAATTAGTGATCAAGTAGGGAGGGCCCCTTGTGGGTGGTACCACCTTTGGGCTGGTTTTCTTAGGTTCTATAAGAGAGCAGGCTGAGCAAGCCAGGGGAAACAAGCCAGTAAGAAACATCCCTCCATGACCTCTGCATCAGCTCCTGCTTCCTGACCTGCTTGAGTTCCAGTCCTGACTTCCTTTAGTGATGAACTGCAACGTGGAAGTGTAAGCTGAATAAACCCTTTCCTCCCCAACTTGCTTCTTGGTCATGATGTTTGTGCAGGAATAGAAACCCTGACTAAGACCTGCATCCCTATATCATGGGAATTACATATATGCATCCCTATATCATAGGAATTACAGATGTACAGCTCTCTAGCATGAAAATTACAGATGTACATCCTTATATTACAGGAATTTCAGATGTGGTCAATATATCATGGGAATTACAGACATGCATTCCTATTTCACAGGAATTAAAGATGTGCATCCCTATACCTGGCTCTGATATACTATGTTTTTCACATACTTGCTTGGTAAAAATTTGTCCTGCATATTTTTGTTGCTTACTTTAATGTGTTCCCTGAATGAGGCATGAGTCCAGACATGTTTCAGTTTCTTAGAGCTCTCTCTTCTGTAGCCTTCTCCAGCCTTCCCAACATGGGAGCCATGCTTCCCAGGGTGTCCTGGGTCTGCTCCCCTCCCTCATTTTGCCTTTCTTTGTTCCTGCACCCCTAGCTTACTCAGTGTCACCAGAGCTCCACCCAGAATGAGAGATAGAAAAAGCTCTCTGCATCAGCTGCTGTTCTTAGTAGTCCTGAGATCCAGTTGACTGACTGAGGGTCCATTCTCAGCTCTGATGGAGGCTGTGTATTGTCTCAATCACATCCCCAACAGAAATACAAACACCAGGCCCATCTTGTGGCATTTGGTACCTTGTCCTCATAATCTCACATTTCATGGTGTAGGTTTATACTGGGTCCCTACTCTAGGAGAGCAGAGGTGCTGTGGAGTCTGCCTTCCTGAGCTCACTCCAGCATGTGTTGTGTCAAGTTTGCTGGTATGATAAATGGTCATCGTTGTCCTTTTTTGTTTGTTTGTTTTTTCAAGACTGGATGTCTCTGTACAGCCCTGGCTGTCCTGAATCTTGCTCTGTAGACCAGGCTGACCTTGAACTCAAAGATCCACCTGCCTCTGCCTCCCAGATGCTGGAATTAAAGGTGCGTGGCAAAAGCTTCTGCATTTTCAATAATACTATCATTTTATTATAAAATCAATGCATGCTACTTAAGAGCCTCAGAAAGCTCAGAAGCTAAGCCAGACCACAACGAAAAGTAATCATAAATCCACAGCAACATAGAGAACCGAGAACTTAGTGTATTTCAATCCTTTATAACCAAACATAGTGTGATTATATATAAATACTGTATAATATTACATATATGAAATTTGATAAGTTTTGTAACTTTTTATAATTAACATATTATGATTTTCCCATACCCTCAATTTCTTATAAGTTTGATTTTGACAATTAAGAGCATGCATTTGTCTGAAAGTTTGAGATTTTCTAAAATAAGGTGAATTGTCTGCCTAGAAAGAGAAATATCTTTTTCTCAGAACATGCACAAATAGAAAAACTAAATATATTAATTTTTTAAAAACGTTAAACAACATAAATAAAAGAATAACCTCTGGCTTAATAGTTACAAAATAATATAACCTACACAAAACGTAAAATCTTCCTTAAGATTCAGCGCAGGTATTCCCATAGCAGGCAGTCAGCAAGGCCTAGGAACTCATATCCTCTGCTGTCGAGACTGATGAACGATAAGACCCGAGGGATCTAAAGGCCAAGTCAACATCAATGTGTGAACGAAGCCAGTTTGCCAGGGAGTGGAAGTTAGTCCTTCCCTAGCATCACCTAACAACAGAGCAAGAACCGAACCCTGGACACACAACCAGAAGAGCCCGAGACTGTTGGAAAAGACCACACACAGGGGCCAGACACTCCGGGGCTCTCCCCCAGCCTTCGCTCTGGGGAGGAGTTTTCTGTCCTTCGTAAGTTGTATCCACTTGGTGCCTAACTTAGAAGATAAGACACTTCCTTCATCCTTCTTGGAGACTGTCAGGATCTAATCTACGCTGCTTTGGACTTAAACCCTAAAAGTATCATCTCTAAGTTACTTTATATGACAAAGGACCCCAAAAGGGAACCCCACTTTTGGTGGTAGCAGGTAGGGGTTATGTTTTGGGCAAGGTGCTAAATCCATAGCCTGGAGGACCGAGAATTTGAGTCCCAGGTGGTTAATAGTAGGTTCTTATTCAGTTTGACTCAGAAATAGAGCATTCAGATGTAACGGAACTAGTGGTGTAGCTTAAAAGTCATGAAGATTGAGGACTGCTCTTACACAGTTTAACTTCTCTTTCAGTCCATGGAACACTGCATTTCAGGAAATCAAACATACCAAGAAAACATACCAAGGAAACATACCAACAGAACATATGCATTTGGGAGGTCTCACGAACACCTGAAGATGATTTTGTTTTATCAATTCGATGTCAGCCTCTTGCAAATGCCTTTAAAGCGCCTTGAAAACAGCAACAAACCACTTGCAGTGACATGGTTGTGACGGCCGCTGTCACCATTGCAGGACTAGAACAGGCAGGAGAAATTCCTCAGTAACCCTGGCGAGTGATCAAAATGCAGACCCTGAATGAAATGGTTAACTCGGTTACCTACCTTCGTTTGTGCCAAAGACATGTAAGATACCCGAGGAGCAAAATTTAAAAAGACACCAGCTTCTGGTGTGAATTTTTCTTTTCTTCTAGCAAATGTAGTTAGTATGACAGGTACCCATAAGTCTCAGAGTTTCCGTCCACCCTTCCACCGATTAGCCAATCAGGTCAGAGTGTGAAGTTCTGCTTCCACCAATGGGATAAGACATAGTCACCACTCGTGTCAGGGATAAAAGACAGCAGCTATGCTGGTTAACTAGTTTAGGTCTTGGTTCTAGCACACTGTTTTTACAAAAGGAAATCGACGTATTTCGAAAAAGTAAGCCATATTGCAGCGGGAGGGGCAAGGATCGCTCAGCAGGGAGGAGACACAACAGTGTGGGCTCAGAAACTCTTTTCTGTACTCATCCTCATCTCCTATGCAAAGAGTTATTACTAGGAATCTGAACATTGAAAGTGGGGCAGAAATGTAAAAAAAAAAAAAAAAAAAAAAAAAAAAAAAAAAAAAACCCTAATCCCGTTACAGGGTGTGACTTGGTTTATAAGGCCTTGTGCTAGAAGCAGAAGGCGTTTCTCCTGAGGCTGCATCAAAGGGTAGCTCACACCTTTTAAACCCTGCTCAGTCTGCGGAGATAACCGGCACTGTGTCTTTGAAGGATGATCCTTGCTGGGCCTGTGCCTCTGCTGCCCTGGAGGAATGATGCCCGCCCGAGTCTAAGCAAAGCCAACTTTTCACGATCCCTTTGCTGTTTGCTTCCCTCAGAAACTTCGTGGGCAAACCCCGTCTGCTTATGAAGCACTTGGCGCTGCTGTGTTTTCTGTTGGCGTAACTTCCGTGTTGCTGGTGGCCTTCTGCACCTGCTGGAAGCAGGGTGACACAGGGTGACACAGACAGTGGTTAGGCTGCTTGGATTGCTTTCAGGAGGGCTGCTCGGAAGGGCAGCCTTCCCCTCCCTTCCCAACAATAGCTCAGCACGAAGCACTTGAGGGGACAGGGAAGGAATTTTCTGAGCTGAAGATAGAGAACAAAGGCCCGGGCCAGCTCTGCCTCCGAGCCACAGTGGATCAATTTCTGCAGCTCACATCTTCCAGTCCATCCAACGTGGGCCGCCCTTTATCGTCCCCCCCATCTCGGTGTTTCTTTGTTCCATTTGAGAGGAGAAAACAGCTATTTTCTCCACGTCTACATTTCTTTCTTTAAGGGATGATTGTCTTCATGCTCTTCCCACTCACGGCTCTCTCATTATTCTCAGCAGGCTCAACATCAAAACCCGCTGGCTCTACAGTGTCCCAGGAACTTATTCTTCCGCAGGAGAGCCTGGTCTCCCCTGACCACTTGAGCTCCGCGGCAGGCTTTGGGGCATATCAGTTGCTTAAAATAGCAGCCCGGTTTACCTTCAGGGCCGTAGTTCACAGGATTTTTTTTTTCTATCAGGGACCTGAAAAATTATAATGATACAATAATTACAATTTTCTAGGTATGTGTCATGTCAAAGATGCTTGCATAATTTGCACCGTGTTTCCCACCACCTGGCTCCATTTTCCAGTTGCACCTGCTGGCTCTGTTGTTCAGGGCTAACTGTTCCCTGTTTCCCAAAGCACTACTTTCTTGTTTATAGTTTCTTCAGTGCTACATTTTCTCACTCTCATAACCACAGCTGCCTTGATCCCAAGCCCACCTTTTGCTTGGTAGCGAGGCTCATCCGAATCTTAACCACCTCCTGACCCCATCCTCCTCCACCAACACCTTCCCAGTCCTCCTCATAGATACGGCCCGGGGCTTGTGATGTTCCGACCCCTCTTCTCCATTCATCCTGAAGAGACCCCATTCAATATGTGAAGAAACAGGATCCGAGGAGGGCCCCGCCATCCAGCGGCAATGAAGACTGCCCTAGTACTAGATATTCACAAAAGCAGCGTTGATCACTCCAGAAATAGCGACCTGACTCTTCACATTACAGATGACTAAAGACAAACACCCTGAGCCCAATAGACCATGGTCTGCTGCAGAGAACACATGAAGACTGATTTAAATTTGAGCAATAGTTATTGAGTAGCCGCCATTTAATGCCCACATGAAGCAGCAGAGAGCCAAGGCGGAGGCTACACCAGAAGATTAATGAAACAGCTAAGCAGTTTGGATTTATTTCCTTCCCTTGTGATGAATTAGCATCACGATCCTCAAGCCTGCCCCACAGAAGGATCACCCAGGGGATATGCTCTCTCGCGCATTTGTTTACTCATTTGGAATTTTGCTTAGTTTCTGGGAATTAATAATACACTCCACAGATACAAACTAAGAATCTTGAAAAAGCTATACCATACAAAGAATTCCTCGCACCACTGCCCTGGCGGCTCAGTTCTCTGATCTGGAATGCTTACTGATTTATTTGCTATCAGGGGAATTTTTTGTTTTGTTTTAAATTATAGTTCAATCCTACTAGAAGGTAAATAAATAAGAATCTCTCATTATTGGGCAATGCCCTGGAATTGGGAGAACCACAAAATCTCTGAGTTGATTCTGATGAGTTAGTTGGCTTTTGTAACAGGGAATTTTGCGGAAGTAGACTGGTGGATGGGCAGAGGGAAGCTATAAATATTTCAAGTATGGGTAGGAGAGCCTTGCAGATGGATGACACTGAGCTACAAAGAATTGGGATCTTTCTAGAATCCGGAAATGACAATCTAATAAGCAGGCTATCCAGAGAGCGTTGCTGTCTAGTCTGAGTATCTGCAGACCACCATGTGAGGCTACCCAAGGTCAGTCTGTGCTCTCACTTTTCCTGAAAAACGCCTGAGATGCATCTTCGCTATGAGATAACCACTTGATTCCAACAAGGAGATCCTTATTTTGTAGCTAAGAAGAGTTGGTCCGAGTGGTGGTTTGAATGGAAGTGACCCCACAGGCCCATAGGGAGTGGCATTTTTGGAGGTGTGACCTTGTTGGAGGAAGTGTGTCACTAGGCTTTGAGGTCTCAGATGCTCAAGTCAGGCCCAGTGTCACTCTCTCCTCCTGCTACCTGCTCATGCAGATGTAGAACTCTCAGCTGCCTCTTCAGTGCCGTGTCTGCCCGTGCGTCACCAAGCTTCCTACCATGACGATAATGGACTGAACCTCTGACCTATAAGCCAGCCCCAACTAAATGTTTTTCTTTATAAGAGTTTCTGTGGTCATGGTGTCTCTTCATTGCAATAAAATCCTATTAAGACAGTCTAGTGACAGTCTAGCAAGTGTTACGTGTGACCTTCCAGAGTTTACAGTAGCAGTAGCCATATTTTATGCCCTAACATGGTCCACCCTCTCTCCTCTTACCCAAGAGGCCAGAGGTGAACAAATAACAAATGAGCCTGAGGTTCTGTTTAACCCAAATGTGCCCCCTTTCATATACGTCTAAGGGCTGATGGTGTGAATGGTGGGTATTAGTATATCTAGTCCTATAACATCCCTGTGTATGGGGTCATCCACGAAGAAATATTATTTAACTCCAGCCAGGCCCCCTGAGATGCAGATAGAATGCCTCACCTGAATAAAGGTGGAATCACCTTGCTGGGAGGAACCAGATGAACAAAGAGATCTACAGACAGACTCCAGTTGTCTTAGCGAGGGTCTGACTGCTGTGAGCAGACACCATGACCAAGGCAACTCTTATAAGGACAACATTTAATTGGGGCTGGCTATAGGTTCAGAGCTTCAGTCCATTCCCTCCAAGGCAGGAACATGGCAGCATCTAGACAAGCATGATGCAGGAGGAACTGAGAGTTTTACTTCTTATCCAGTGGCAAACAGGAGAAGACTAACTTCCGGGCAGCTAGGGTGAGGGTTTTAAAGGCCACGCCCATGGTGACACACCTACTCCAACAAGGTCACATGTCCAAATAGTGCCACTCCCTGGGCCAAACATATTGAAACCACTACACCAGGCCTTTCAGTTTAGGCTGAATGGTCAATTCAGCAAATTGAACTTTCTGCTAACTAGGAAATTTCTAGACACATTCTATTTCACAACAGACTTGGTTTTGTTTTTTGTTTGTTTGTTTGTGTTTTGTTTTTTGTTACCCTGACAGTTCTTTTATTAGGTATGTGGTATCAGGGAATTGAGGAAGGAAAGAAGGCAAATTTACAGGAATCAGAGTGTCGACCAGGTACAGAATGCCCACCATAGACAGGGCCTGGGCACTGGGAGTTCAAGACTGACCTTGCTTCTCACGTCTCAGCACTTCCCCCTCTGCTCTCCTCAGCCCGAGGAGCGTGGGATGGCTGGCATTAGCCTCCCTGGACCTCAGCTCCCTGATTTACAGCACTGTGCTCATGTCAAAAAGTTAATTCTAGAAATGCTAAGTATTTTTTAGCAGTTGTCATTAACAGTTTACTCCTGTGTGTAGCCCCTCAGAGTGCTCCCTGGCTAGATAGTGCTCCTTCACCCAGTGAGTAGATTAGGTTGGATATTTATCTACCCAACTGCCCGACCTTCCAATCAGTTGTTGATCACCCGCATTTAGACTTGATGAATCAGAGGTGTTTCAAAGAGGTTGGATGGAGTCTCCTTAAGACCTTCTCAGATAATCGCCTTGTTCATTTCTTCCCTGGGGAGCTAAGACTACAGAGGCTGGAGGCATTGGATTTACCACATCACAGTTCCAGATGGGATGTCAGAGCTGAGAGCCAGACAGGGTCTTTGTCTTAGGGGAGCAAAGCCTTAGTCTCAGAGCTAGAGGACAGGTTTACCCAGGTCACAGTGAACGGTGTCACCTTCACTGACAACCTTCCTGATCCTCCAAATAGATCTCCAAAGCAGAGGAGGCTAGCACAATAAGAGTAATGAAACACCACAGCCTGGGTGGTTTAAACAGCAGGCCTGCCTGCAGACTTCTAAAGACAGCAAGGTCGAGATCGAGGTTTTTGCAGGTCTGGTTTTTTTCGAGGTTCTTCTTCCTGGGTTGAGGAAGGACGTCTTCTTGATATGCAGTATATTATTCTGTGTGAGAGCATCTCCAGACTGTCTTTGTACATTGCCCAATGCAATGGGCAAAGATGGACATCTTGTAAGGAACCAGTAAGACAGACCGGTTCCTTACTGTCCTATGGCACATCTTAATGGCACATCCTTAGCATCTCTTTACACTTCCTGGGTCCAGTGCAGCCCTATTCTGGAGCACTGGAACTAGTAATGTTTTGACATATGAATTTGTGAGGCACAATTTATCATAAATCTCTACATCAGATGCTTTCTCCTATATGACTTAACTAGTTTGGCATCATCTTCCAAATGACACTTTAAATGTCATTTCCTTGGGATGCTCACTAGACAGTCAGCCACACAAGATTACCCCACCTCCAGTTTCAAGCACATATAAAGTAGTGGATTGTAATCACCCTCCATTAGCCTCTACCACACCTCTTCCATTCCCTCTGTACCATTTCCTCTTCTCAGCTAATTCCCCAGCGGCTATACCATTGAATTAAAATACCAATTCCCTTCATCAACCCTTAACAGTCAATAGCTCCTCAGGTAGAGGTAGGAGCTCATGGACACCTCTTCTATCCATGAGAAAATGCTGTAGGGTGTGATCTTGTGCAGATGTCCATAGCTACTGTACCCTTGACCGTAGCACCCATATCATACTTGGACAGCAGCATCTCATGGCGCCTCTTCTAGTCTTCAATTCTTTCCATCTTTCTCCTCTCTTCAGCATTCCCTGGGCCCCTGGTGTGGTGGGTGATACAAATATCTCAACTTAGTGCTGAGTGTGAAAGAATCAGTCTCACCACTTTAACCAGATGTTAACTGCATTAACTGTTGATTTCTGTGAAAAGGAGCTTCTTTCCCAGCTGCTGAGAGCAGTCTATGGGTATAAACATAAATATTTAAAAGTATGATAACATCTTTACTTGAGGAAGTGGCAACATTCCCTGACCACAAGTTCCCTAGTCATAGAATTTAAATAGATTTATAGTACCAGGTGTGGATTCCTTCCCATGGCCTCAAATCCGATTACAAAGCAGTTGTATGTATATACATACACACAAATATACATGCAGACAAGCACACCAAAAAATAAGGAGAAGGAAGAGGAAGAGAGGAAAAGGAAGATGAGAAGGCAGAGAAGGAAGAGGTAGAAGGAAGAGGAGGAGGAAGAGAAGGAGGTAGAGGAAGAATAGAATTTCGTAGTCAGGGCAAAGAAGCCCTTAATTCCTATTTCTTACAACCTGAAATTCATTTCTTTCTCAAGTAAGCTGCATAGTTATTGGCTGCACGGACATAAAGGGCATAGAAAGTTACTGAAGCATTGAGCTGAGAAGTGCAAATGTCATAGGCAAAGAGAATGTTGCAAATAAAGTCCCAGAGGCCTAGTGTGAAGACAGCAAAACTAGCTGTGTGCTGCTGTCCTTGGAAGCAGGACTCAGATTCCAGTGGTCGTTCTGACAATTGGCATTACAACCTTCAACTCTCTTCCATATCCCGACATGTGATGTGTAGTTTATCAAAACTGGCTGTATTGTTGAACAAATCATAGAATAATGAATACTTATTGATGAAGTGGAAATGCTGATGTTGAGATGGTCATAAGATATGTCCTAGCCTCAATCCCTCTGCATGCTACACTGGTACAGTTGCCTTAAAATCTATTTTACTATTTACTCTTTCCTTGTAGTGATCATACCTATTTGGTTGATTGGTCCAACAGACCGTACGACTTAGGCTAGAGTACCCTGGAGTATGTCACCTCTCTATAAATCCTTCAAGCAAGGCCCCGTGTGAGGAGATGCTCTGAATGTCATCTCTTGCCCATTTTCCATCCCTGTTTCTGTGTCATGTGTCTAGACAAATGGCACCGTCTCAGTCACCAAAGCTCATGGCCGAACTTAAGTGAAAATATGGTTCTTGTATTATTCTGGAGGTAGACAGATGTATGTACGTCCTGAACTTTGTACTGGACATGTAGAAGCCTGTCTGTAAGTGTGTTGCAAAACTATCCAAGAATTAAAACAAAACTAAACTTTGTATTAGATCATAGAGCATCAAAAACTAAGACATGGGCCACGATAAAATTCAGAAATAGGTATGGGTTTGCCTCTCACAGGTACCCTGGTTGACACCTGAGGGTGCTTTCAGACGATGGCTGCCTGCAGGACGGTGGCTGTCTGCTATGCAGGTGCAGGTTGTCCCCTCCAGATGTCATCCCAAAGATATTGCTGAACCTTAGAGGGCAAATTCTTTGCCTGCTCAGCAGAATTG
The DNA here is from genome assembly GCF_947179515.1 of Apodemus sylvaticus. Taxonomy (NCBI): domain Eukaryota; kingdom Metazoa; phylum Chordata; class Mammalia; order Rodentia; family Muridae; genus Apodemus; species Apodemus sylvaticus. The sequence continues at coordinate 10,458,902 of NC_067485.1, forward strand.
CAGGGGACAGGGGACTGTTAGCCACCGTTGGCAAGGACAGTGATGGTGGACATGTTTATTCACGTGCCCACCGACAGAATGTTAGTTCTAACACCAATTCATTTCAAACTCAAAGCAATGTCTTTTTACAAAATATGAAGAATTTGTGCTTCTGCTAATGTAGACCAATTTTTGAAGACTAACCCATCTGGGAAAACTACATTAGCTGTGAAGATGACAGTTCAATATTTAGACAGCAGGTGGCCGAAGTCGAAGACACCCTCCACGGCCACATGCAGGGTGTACAATTTCCAAGCAGTTCAGCCTTTTAAAACTTCGGAAATCCATTTCATCTGGAAATTACTAGGGTCTGGTTCAATCAAACAACAAGCCTGGGTGGCTAAGGGTCATAAAAAGCCATTGTCACAGGAGGATTTTCATTTTGGGAGTGCCAGCCCTGTTCTTAGCCCGGAGGTCAGGAGGTGCACTGTCTGTGACACAGGACATTATCTGCCAGGGGGCAGCCTCAGATGCTGTCACACTCTGCTGTGTCTACCAAATGCTGGCCCCAGAGCACACTGGAACACAGATACCTTTAATATGTTGTTGGCACATATATAGTCTGTCCAACCTTGAGTGAGTCTTCCATTTAGTATTTAACATGGTGTGGTGGGTACACCTCATGGCAACGACTGGATCTCACGCTGCAGCTGACACACAATTATGAATGCTGGATCTGGATCTGAGCATCTCTCCGTCTTCCTGTTCCTTCAGAACTCCATCTGCTCTAATCTAATCTGTGGTTCTGTTTTTTAAATTTTATTCTAACACTTTGGATTTACTTTTCTGTCCATGTTATAGTCTCCTAAGATGAAGGATTAGGATATTGATCTGAGACAGCTCTTCATTGTAAAACAGGGTTTCTAAGAGCAACACATTTTCTCAGCACACTTTAGCTGTGTGATGGTTTGTCTATGCTCCGCCCAGGGAGTGGCACTATTAGAAGGTGTGGCCTGTTGGAGTGGGTGTGGCCTTATTGGAGTAGGTGTGTCACTATGAGTGTGGGCTTAAGACCCTTCTCCTAGCTGCCTGGAAGCCAGTCTTTTCCTAGCAACCTTCAGATGAAGATGTCGAACTCTCAGCTCCTCCTGCACCATGCCTGTCTGGATGCTGCCATGCTCCTGCTTTGATGATAATGGACTGAACCTCTGAACCTGTAAGCCAGTCCCAATTAAATGTTGTCCTTATAAGAGTTGCATTGGTCATGGTGTCTGTTTACAGCAGTAAAACCCTAAGACAAGCTACAACCTATAATTTTGGGGTTTTTTTCTTTCTTTTTTTCCCTTTGGTGTTGCTAATTTTTCTCTTTATCTGAAACTGTTCTCCAATGGGATCTTTATCTCCCACATGCAACTTAGGAATATTGTCTTAGTCAGGGTTTCTATTCCTGCACAAACCTCATGACCAAGAAGCAAGTTTGGGAGGAAAGGGTTTATTGAGCTTACACTTCCACGTTGCAGTTCATCACTAAAGGAAGTCAGAACTGGATCTCAAGCAGGTCAGGAAGCAGGAGCTGATGCAGAGGCCATGGAGGGATGGCTTGCTTTCCCTGGCTTGCTCAGCCTGCTCTCTCATAGAACCCAAGAGCACCAGCCCAAAGGTAGTACCACCCACAAGGGGCCCTCCCCACTTGATCACTAATTGAGAAAATGCCCCTCAGCTGGATCTCATGGAGGCACTTCCCCAACTAAAGCTCCTTTCTCTATGATAACTCCAGCCTGTGTCAAGTTGACACACAAAACTAGCCAGTACAATTGACCCCTTGTCAACTTGACACACAAACACATCACTATTAAGCCTCAACCCTTACTTTCTTATTCATCCCCAAGATCTAAATTACTTTAAAAGTCCTACAGTCTTTACATATTAAAAGTTCAATCACCTTAAAATGTCCAATATCTTTAAAATTCAAAGTCTTTTAAAAATTCAAAGTCTTTTAACTGTGGGTTCCACTAAAATACTTTCTTCCTTCATATCAGGGCACAGTCACAACCAAAAGCAAAACTCAAACTCCAATGATTCAATGTCTGGGATCCAACTCACAGTCTTCCAGACTCCTCCAAGGACGTAGGTCACTTCTTCACCTCAGCCCTTTGTAGCACACAGCTTATCTTCTAGGCTCCAGCTACCTGTACTCCACTGCTGCTGCTGTTCTTGGTGGTTATCACATGGTACTGGCATCTCCAAAACACTGCTGACTTCTACTGTAATTAGGCTTCACCAATAGCCTCTCATAGGCTCTCTTCATGGTGACAAGCCTCTGCTTCTATGCATGACCCCTTCAAGTCCTGGGCCACCAATTGCAACTGAGGCTGCACCTTCACCAATGGCCTTCTGTGGCCTCTCACTGTGCCAAGAGCTTCAGCTGCTCTTCATGACCCCTTCATGCCTTCAAAACCAGTACCATCTGGGTGACTCTTACATAGTACCAAGTCCAGCCACAGCACAAAATACAACTGTGTCTATCTCTGGAACACACTCTCTGTGCTCTCAGAAAACACTTCCAAGAAGATTTCACCTCAGTGATGCTGGTCTCTTAATCACTGCTAATTTCTTAGCTCCAGCTAACCAGCATCAATAGTCCCAGTAACACAAAGGTTTGCTTTAGTGGTTCTGGTATCTTGTTACTCACAGCTGATTCTTCAGCCACAGATAACCAAAACCACAGAATCTTCACAATCAAAACATGGCCACTTTAAGAGTCTTTAATCTTCTGGCTGAAATTTCACAAGCCAGGCCTCCATCTTCTGCACTGTTCGTAACATTGTCTTCCAAGCTCCTACAGAACTTTCCACAGCTTTTCTAGCTCAGAGTTCCAAAGTCCTTCCACAATCCTCCCCAAAACATGGTCAGGTTGTCACAGGAATACCCCCCTCGCTGGTACCAATTTGTCTTAGTCAGGGTTTCTATTCCTGCACAAACATCATGACCAAGAAGCAAGTTAGGGAGGAAAGGGTTTATTGAGCTTACACTGTCACGTTGCAGTTCATCACTAAAGGAAGTCAGGACTGGAACTCAAGCAGGTCAGGAAGCAGGAGCTGATGTAGAGGCCATGGAGGGATGTTTCTTACTCGCTTGCTTCCCCTGGCTTGCTAAGCCTGCTCTCTTATAGAACCCAGAACTACCAGCCCAAAGGTAGGACCACCCACAAGGTGCCCTCCCCACTTGATCACTAATTGAGAAAATGCCCCACAGCTGGCTCTCATGGAGGCACTTCCCCAACTAAAGCTCCTTTCTCTGTGATAACTGCAGCCTGTGTCAAGTTGACACACAAAACCAGCCAGCACCAATATGTAATTTATATATCTGTGATTTCTCTAATTTTTATGGTGTTATTACTTTCTCATCTATCTCCTCTGCTGGCACAACACAACGCTTGCATAAGTTTAGTTGTTCTAAACCCGGGAGGCTTACTTACGGCCTAATATGTGTTCCTGTGAAAGCATTGTCCTTTCTGCTCTTGCTGGTTAGATCGTGCTGCTGTTGTCTGATTGCATTCCCTGCTTCTTATTTCCTGATTGTTGAGTGTCAGTTGTTCCAGCTCTTATGGGAAACGGAGCACTGATGTTTCTAATGGCCAGCTGATTTAGCTGATTCCTGTCAATTCCATCCAGTTGGCTTCGTGCGAGGCACACATGGAGTTTTAATGGTTCATTTTCTTTCTGCCTGGATGCTTATATCACTAGAAAATGTCCTTTATGTCCCTAATAATAAGTTTTGTCTTAAAGCATATTGTCTTATGTAAATGATAGCTGTTCTGGCTCATGCTGTTCTCTCCTCTCTCTCTCTCTCTCTGTCTCTCTCTCTCTCTCTCTCTCTCTGTCTCTCTCTCTCTCTCTGTCTCTCTCTCTCTCTCTCTCTCTTTCTCTCTCTCTCTGTGGGGGGGGGGGGTTGTTTACTTCCCACCTGTTTAAGGCTGCAGTGACAACAGATGACTGCTTCCTGCCTTTATACCACAAGTCTCCAACACTGCACACACTTGGGCCATTTCTTTTCTTTCTTCTGAGACAAGAGGAGTCAGTCAGCCTGTGCTCATGTTGTCTATATGACCTTGTGGTCATGATCCTAATTTCTGCTCAGTGCTGGATATTTTGAAGACAAGCAGAGACAGCTCATCTCCAAGGCCTTCTGCCCATATTTTACCTGCTTTTCCCACCAGCCATTGTTTTCCAGCCATTATCTAAGCCTCCTTGTTATATAAGGGGGTGGGGTGAGCATTTACCCAAAGTTCAGCTTTCTAAAGACTAACACACTAGCCCTTAGTTCAGAGAACAGACTTCTATAGATTGTCAGGGTAATACTTCTCACATCCAACCCCCATGTTTCTTAGTTTTTCCTTCTAGAAGCTGTGTCCATCTCCTTACACCTCTACAGTTTAATGACCCTCTCTGCAACTGTGCTCACAGAGTGGCTTGCTGGCTGTCACCAGTCCTTGTGTGGAGTGGGAGGCATAATCACTCTTACACCTTAGTCAGGAAATTTCCAAGGGCGGCCTGAGGGCCTGAGCCCACCCTGCTCTCTCTGGCTTCCTTTCATTTGGCATTAACCGAATGCTCACCCATGGATATTCCCATTTGCTGGTGAGTTTGTAGACTGAGAGCTCAGTCACTCATTCAACATGCTTTGAATTTGATTCTTTTTCCCCCCAGATGACTGTATTTACATCCTTCTGATGATAAATAGCTGCAGCTGAGATGACCTGAAAGGGTCTCATCTTTGTACCAACTCACTGTGTGCAGCATCCAAGCACCATGCTTGCAATTACTCAGCAGCCACAACATGTAATTGCAGGGTTATTTTCCTTTGAAAATTCTCTGGGATGATAATAACAAATAGAAATCCTAGAAGGGAGAGGCGGGGTGTGAGACTGGAGAGAAATCAAAATAAGACTCAAAGAACTCTGTAAGGAACATTCAAACCAATATTCTCTTTTCCATGTAGGTTATAAAAATTGAAAATTTCTTTGTCCCCCTAGGAAAAAAATATGTTAGATATCTCTCTTAATCAGATTCTAACTGAGCCTACAAATAATTCTCTTAGAAGCATACAAGACTTAAGGAGAAAAAAGGACAATGATTTTAAAATCTCCAGCTACATACTACATATCAAGCGCAAGGCCAGTGTGGATCACCTCAGACTGTGTCTCTCCAAACGAAAAAGAGAGAGAGGAGGGAGGTAGGTTTGAAACTGAGCTTCTTTTGAGGCTCTAATTTACCTCTAATTACCATTATTCTACAATAATTCTATCGGTTCCACCGAGACCTGCTCTTTTTACACACTTGAACTGGCCGACTTTCTGGTCCCGTATCTAATTGCTCTTTGATTCAACACCATAAAGTCTTGGTGTCTGGGAGGGCGTGTCTGACCAGCCTTGTTCTTTTCCTTTGAGATTGTCTCCATTGTTCTTGATGCTTTGGATTTGCATAAGCACTGTGGCGTTAACTCAAGTCCATAGTAAGAAATACTGATGGGATGCTGACAAAGAACTGTATGAATACACAGGTTCGGTTAGCGAAAAGACAGCCTTGTAACAGGCCTTCAGTGACCACCAGCTTCAGTTCTCCCTTGGTTAAGTCCCCTGTCAGTCCTGAAGAGTGTCTGTTTACTTGCAGAGACCTTGAGGTATTTGGTATTTCTGATGCTAAATGGCAAAAGTTTATATCTTAAATGATAATCCCCCCCCAGGTGTTCTGATTGGACACAAATATATTTATTTGCTGTGTACTAACTTTAATCCAGCAGTTCACTGCTAATGAATGCCTCGTGCCGCCTGCTTGGTTCCCGCAGCTCTGGCTCCGGTTTTGTATGACAGTGCCTCAGGAAAGCCTGCCTTTCAAGGTTAAACAGGAGTGCTCTCGAGAGCATCCTGTTCTTGGCCCTCAAAGGAAGTTCATTTTCTATACGCCTTGTTCCTTCCAAAGTCTACTTGGCTCAGAGTTTTAAAAATTGTCATTGTCTTTTGCTTTTAGTTTTTCAGAATGTACCTGGGGATGGCCATGTGAATTTATTGATTCTTTTGATGTAGTCAATCCCACTGATTTTAAAAGGCCGAATGGAATTGCATTTGGAGAATTAAATCACCACTGTTGATGATGACCGGTCCTGTCTCACGTGTCACTGGGGCTACACTTTGAAGGTCAGGCAGTGTGGGCACCTGCTGTACCTTAGGTCCCCGATTGGCTTTGCTGTGAAAGCTGACTGTTTGCTGAATCAAAGCCGCTCCCTCTTTCCCTGATTTCTGATTTGCCCAGAATGTCACATCATTTTTCTATTACTGGTTGGTAAATCTGTGGGTGAAGCCATCAATCTCTGGAGGGTTTCTTTGCAGGAGGGTTTAAGTGGTTAATTAAATGTCTACAACAGTTTAAAGATTATTCAGTTTGATATTTCTCTATAGTTCTGTTTCTTTTTTTTTTTAAAGGAAAAATTTCCTAGAAAGAGTCCAATTCTTCTAAAATTTCAATTTCAACAGCATAAAGTTTTCATAATACCCTTTTCCTTTAAATGCATGATATGAAGACACCTCGTTTTCTGTTAAGACCCCACTTCATTTCTGCTGGTTTTATTAGTCATTAAATCGAGTGTTGAGTTTGCCCCTCTTCTCTGGGGCTCACTTATCTTCATCCTGCTTTGTAGCTCTATTTCTCTTCAGCATTCTCTTTCAGCCTGCACCTTGGTGATCCTTTCTCTACTCGGTGGTTGTATTTACAGCTTCAATCTATCTAGCCTTTGGTTGTCACTGCATAGTGTAACCCTTGTGTGTGTGTGTGTGTGTGTGTGTGTATATACATGACTATGTACACGTGTATGTATATGCACATGTGTACCTGTGTGCATGTATGTATGTGTGTGCCTATGTGCATGTGTATGTGTGTATGTGCTTGTGTATATGTGTATATGTGCTCATGTGCATGTACTTGAAAGTATATGTGTGTATGTGTGTGGGTGCATATGTGTGTGAGTATGTGTGTGTGCGTGTGTGTGTGTGTGTGTGTGTGTGTGTGTACATGCCTGTGCGTGCTCATATTTTAATGGTCAGTTGAGCTGGTGGCCACACCCAGGAGACTGAGCAGTGCATTTCCTCCTGAAGCCCATTGCCTAAGGCCTCTCTTGTTCCACAGTCCATCCTGTAGCAGGCAGCTGCTCTCCCTGCGCCATTCCCACAGGCTACATTTTTTTCTGCTTTGAGCTAGAATTATATAATACACATTATTTTCTGTCCATATTCTTCAGCTCTGTTTTTATATCTGATTCATCTGTGCCTCTGTATGTGGGTTTATGCCCATTGCTTTTCATCTTGGATTATATTTTGTTATGCAAATACATTTATACTTTATGGATATCTGGGTCATTTTGTAAAACGTTTTATTGATTCTTTTGAGTTTTGCATCATGCAGCTGAGTCCTCTGATCTCCCCATCTCCTCATACCTGCCCTTTGTCCTTGAAGCTTTCCCTACAAAATAAAACATACACACACACACACCACCACCACCACCACCACCACCATCACCACCACCACCAACAACAACAACAAAGCAGAGAAACCATGCCATTATGGAAGCTGTATGTCTCACGGTACATCCCTCTGTGTGCCTACACATCTTCACTAGCAAATGATCATTGCGCTGAGTCATTGTCTGGTTCGAGGTCTCTGGCTTCTTTGACACCATCGGCATTGGATCCTCACCGGAATTCCTCCTGGTTATTCAGTGGTTGCCCGGTGTCATGGAGATCCCACAGCCTTGGATCTGCAAGACTGGCACTTTCCCATGTCCCAACCTTTGGTAGATGATGTAAACTTTGAGGTGGGTCAGTTCAGGGCCCTGGGTGGCAGCTGAGCTGGTCAGTGTGCTATCTCTCCCTTACCTGCACCACCAGGGTGGGTGTTCCAGCACTGGTTTGGATGGTCCATGCAACACTGCTATCAGCAGGAAGCAGAGTCTGCTGCCTACTCCCCCCAGTGCCACAGACTTCGAAGGGTGGGGCCAGCTCTCCAGCTATCCAGCTCCCACACCTTTGGGCTGGCTAAACCAGCTCCACTGTGTTGCCTAGGAAAGGTGCGGGGAGGGCCTGCTCTCTGGGGTCCTACAGCCGGTGAGGGGACAGGGCTAGGTGTCCTTCTCTCATAACCCCAGGATCAGCTCTCCTGGCTACCCCAGGCAGCAGGGGGTGGGAGGAAACATCACACCCACACCCACCTTATCTGGGTCATGCTTAATTTGGAGGTTTTATGAAGATAGCATCCTGGGAAATATGCCTTTTAACACACTCATACAGTCACTGGATGGGGGAGGGGGTATGGACCTAGGAACGGAATTGTTCTAGCAGAGTGCACACGCTCAGTTTTAACAACGACAAAATGCTCTCCCCAGAAGCAGTGTAAAGCCTTTGCCTCCTTCAGATCCCTGCCTGGCACTGTCAGCCTTCTTCTCTTTAGCGCTCTGGTGGATGTATACCGTTCGTTACCTTTCTGTGGTTTTCCGGGGCTTTCTTCCTGTGGCTAACATACAGAATTCGCTCCCGACTTTCCAAGAAGGGCCCCTGAATGGCTGCCGCTCTACAAATGCACAAGGCCAATTTAAGAAAATGAAACTTTACACAGCCCTGCAGTCTATAGATGAATGGATACATCAACGACTTGTATACCTTGAAGTTTATTCTAACAGCACTTTATGCGTTTTGGGGTTAGGGGGTGGTCAGGTGTGTTGTCATGAACGTTAATTGGGCATTTGAAGTTTCTGATGTCATGGCACCTGTCACTGATGTATCAGGAGATATTGTTGGTCATTGCACAAATACACCATGTTCAGATAATGAGTTTTCTCACCTATTCTAGCCCTTGCATTTTAAATTTTTCTTATCTTGCTTTATTGTACCATATGTACTGAATAGACGGGATGACAGTGGACTTCCTAGCCCAGAGCCCTTATCATGGAGAATGCTAGGTCCCTGTACTAAGTATGTGTGCAGTATGACATTTTGTAGTTAGCACTGACCCATTTAAGGAATGGCCTTTATACTTTGAATCTCATAAGAGTTGCTTCGTTTAAACCACAAGGGAGGGGGCTGGAGAGATGGTACAGCAGTTAAGAGCACTGACTGCTCTTCATGAGTTCAAATCCCAGCAACCACATGGTGGCTCACAACCATCTGTAATGAGATCTGATGCCCTCTTCTGGTGTGTCTGAAGACAGCTACAGTGTACTTAGATATAATAGATAAATAAGGTCTTAAAAAGAATCACAAGGGAAAATTTAAATTCTTCTCTACATAAAATGCTTCTTTATGCATTATGAGTGACTGACCACTCAGCCAAGCAACTCTGCCATCTTGGAGAGTCCATCTGTGCCCCCCCATCCTCAGTCCAGCTGTGCCCCACCCCTTCGCCTTGCAAAAGTCATCCTAGCTGGCCTGACCAACAGTTTATACCCTGGAATAGAGGGCAGGGAAGGATGAGAGGCCCTCTCCTGAGGGTCCAGCTACTCTCTAACACCCCCCCCACAATGCTACACATAGCCTGGGGGAGCAGCTCTGGTATATGGGGGCTGGAAAGGCCACAGCAGGGACTCACTCTATGCAGTGGGGAAGCTCTCAGCCCTGTTAGGAAAGGCTTTTCAGGTCCAGCTGGTTAGGAGAGGACTAATGGTTAAAAAAAAATCATAAAATAGGATTAAACAATTAGCGAGACACACAGTAGAGGTGATAAAGTCGATATTTAGTTGAATAACTAATAAGACTAACAAAATCCCAGCAGAAATAACTGAGGGGTTTTTTCCCCCTTTTTTCTTTTTCCTTTTTTCTTTTTCTCTGTGTAGCTCTGACTGTCCTGGAACTCACTCTGTAGCCTGGCTTGGAACTCAGATATCCGCTTGCCTCTGCATCTTGGGTACTAAGATTAAAGGCCTGGGACACCACCACCCAGCATAAACTGAGACCTTAACAACAGAAAATAAGGTGTATCTTTGTATTATGCAAATATTTAAAGGTAAAGAATATTATGAAAATGTAATGCTGATGAAATCAAAATTTAAGAATTGGACTCTTTCTAGGAAAATTTTACCTACTTAAAAAACAATCAGAAAAACCAGGGAAGAATAGCAAACTGGATGCTCTTAGAACTGTTGTAGACATTTAATTAATGACTTAAACCTTCCTGCAAAGAAAACCTCCAGAGATTGATGGCTTCATCTACAGATTCACCAAGCAGTAATAGAAAAATGACGTGACATTTCCGGAAAGCCAGAAATCAGGAAAAGAGGGGCAGCCTTAATTCAGCAATCAGTCAGCTTTCACGGCGAAGCCTATTGAGGACCTTGGCACAGCTATGGAGCCAGCCAGTCACAGGCTGACACCTTGTAAACCATGAGCAAGACGAACCATTTCTTGTTCTGACACCTGCCCCCCACGCTGACATTTTGTCAATGTGATTGACAGCTAACTGACAAAGGGGTCAATAAGTCCTGAGCACACAGGCTGTGTGTCATCTTCACACTCTACCAGGTCTAGATGACAGCTTGCTACTCATCTATACATACATACATACATACATACATACATATAGTGTATGTATGTGTATATATGCATTATATACATATATGCACATATATGGTGTACATATACATATATACACAATGTATATACATGTATACAGTGTGCATATATACATATATATACATACAATATGTACAGCATATAGAGCATGTATATACATATATAAATACATACACACACACACACACATATATATTAAATGATATTCAAAGAAAAAGAGTCCATACATTTGGAAGAGAGTAAGGGAGTTGGCTGCATGGGAGGGAGAAAAGAGAAGGAGGGAGAGGACGTGATTATAATATCGCTTCAAAAATAAAAAATTACTATAAAAAATATCCCGGAATGAACAGCACTGAGAGACATGAAAGCAGCCAAAGTTACAAATGGCAGAGCATCCCCGTTGGGGAGGTACGGCTCCTGCTTGCTCACTGACCCTTGCTTTGCTGCAGCTAGACAGCAATATTCTCCCTTTCAAAAGCCTAATGTGGGTAGTTGGAAATCCCAGGGTAAACTCCCAATGACTTTGTGCTGTAGCAAAGGCAGAGGTCACAATCTCCCCCTAAGTAAGCAGTTTCCAGTAGCATCTAACAAAGCAGTGGGCCTAGGATCGCGAGAGGACAGACAAGGTGCCCTAGGTGCAGTAAACGGCCCAGCCTGCGATGGTCTATGGGAGCAGGGAGAACAATAAGAGGGGGGAAACCGTTTACCGTTATCACTGCAGTCCACAGAGGCCTGTTTATGAGAGACAGCCTTCAGTGACTGTGGCTGGGCGTGGCTGAGGGTCAGTCACTGGGATGCTTACTGTACACAGGGACCTGGGCTTGAACCCCAACACTGTTTAAATGGGGCATGGCGGCACATGCATGCCTGCTAAATCTAGCACTCAGGGCATTGAACAAGGAGGCTCAGAAGTGTAAGACCATCAATAGTATACAGGAAGCCCAAGGCCAGTCTGTCTCAATCAATGAGAGTAACTGTTGTTGAAATAAAATGTTTTATGGCACTTTGTTTGCCTTGATCTCAACAGGGGCATTTATAATGTTAGATACCTCAGCAGTCACAATGGCCTTTAACCCTCCAATCTCGTAAGTCTGCCTTGAAAGCAGAAGTATAGACCTTCATGTACACTGTTACTTATGATAGCAAAGTTACTCTACAAAAGTGTCACACACTGGGACCCCGAGTAAGTGGTTTCTAGAATATGCGTGTGATCTACTCTGGTTGTGCTTGCCAAGATTTCAGAATAAGTTGGGAAAAATCTTCTTGACCTGTTTATACAACAATGAAGACTTCAGATAAAATCTCTCCAAATTTAAAATCACATTAGTCTTGAAGAAGAGGAAGAGGAAAAAGAAGGAGAGGGAGAGGGAGAGGGAGAGGACAAGATTTCCTACTGACCCATTCTGGGTGGCAAACAAGAGTTTGTGTCGGTTTTTATCATATGCACATTTATACCGATAAAATAGTCAGCAAGGCTGCATGTAAGTTTTAATAAGCAACGGTGTGATGGAAGCAGCAGCCCCATCTTTAGTGACTGCATCGTGACTTGGATCAGCCAATGCACTCAGCATCCTCACTCAAACATTGGAGAATTTGCCCTGATGTCGCACAAAGTCGGGATAAGAAGAGAAAGCATTAGCAAGAGTCCTTTGTCTCACGAAAGGCAAAGCCTGGAGCCACGAGTGCCTGTGTCCCACTAAGCACCCTGGCCACTCACTCACTGCCCTCTGTGGGAAATGAAGAAAGGTTTTAAACATCGTGAATTGGAAGGGACACTATCAGCGTCATTATTTTAAGACAGACTCTGTGGCCAACGAGTCTCCAACCCCTTCTACACTCTCTTGAGTGCCCCTCCCCCATCACGGAAGCTCGGCTTCATAGAATCAGTGTATATTTTACAGCATTGTTTAATAATTTGTCAAGCAGAAGTTTGCTCTGTCCCTCCCTGTCTCCTTCCTGTCCTCCTTCTTTTCTCTGTTGAGGTTTTGCAGCTCACACATGCTTCCAGCCACACCCAAGACTTTCAGCGGGGCTCCAGAGAGATACCACGCATCCTCCGTTTGACGAGATCACTAGATGCAGTGTGTTTCTGAAGGCAAGGATTCCAAAACGTTTCTCTGTATAGACTCGGAGGCCGCACCGCTCGCCTCTCCTCAGCTACCTTTTTCTTAGTGAGCGGACTCTGTCTGCCCTGTTTCGGCTGCAGTGATAGAGACTCCCAGGAAGCTTGTCTGGAATTTGTAAGCATGGCGAGAAACAAGTGCCTTCCAAACAAGACAGCTCTGGGGAAAGAAAAGCTTCCCTTCTGATCTCAAACATAATTACAATTAAGCCAGGCAGCCTGTCTGGAGATAAATGGAATGCTTTACCAGCACAACCTAGGGAACAGACAGAGGGCTCGAGGTCTCCATGCAGCTGAGAACCTGAGTGGGTGAGTTTCTATCCCTCGCTTGAAAATTAGGAAGGGATACACATCAAAAGTTTGTAATGTGATAAGCAAAATAATGTGAAGGCTCTTGGTGAATTCACAAACACCAGTCAGAATGTCGAGCGCTATGAAATCAGAAGGCTTTGTGCTTAAGTAGGCTTCTATCAGAGCAATGGATTTGGAGTCCCTGCTGCGGTCAGTTGCTGCTGCAGTGTCTAACAGGCAGTCCGCCTCCCCACTCCTAGAGTCAGCACTGGCCCTGGGACTATTACCAGGCCTGCTACTCTGACTGGCAGAACATAGCAGGGGCTGTGTTGTGTGAATTCTGAACAGAGGTGCCAAGCACTCAGGCAGCTTCCGTGGACTTGGAAGCTGGTGCTCATGGGAAATCTGCCTTGGCTTCCTACTGGAGGAAAGACAATGGGAAATGCACAGAACCAACTCTCTTCTCAGGGCGTCCCAGCCGAAGTCCCCAGGTGGCGAAAAGTGGAACAGAAATAAGCTACTCCAACTGAGTCTGGCCCTAATTTCTAACCCAGTGAGTCATACAGAAACAAGCTATTTAAATCTAGACTCTAGATGGCGTGTTATGTAACCAAGCTACCTGTTAGGTCTTCCACGCCTCCTCCCTCCCAGGAACAGGCTGCAATGACACCAGCCTGGTTAGAACAGCACGGATTCTGATGATTGTGTCACTGTCTGAGACCTGGGCTCTGAATTCCCACGTTGTCCCTCTGTCTGCAAGTCAGTCCTAGCAGGTAGGGGAGCCCACAGGGGAAATGGAGTAAAAGCTGAGAGATGTAAACCTCACCCCTTAGCACAGTGATGCTCCCCCCCCCCCCCCCCCGCCACCACCCCTCCCCCCACCCCCATGATTGGAGGCCAGTGCTGGCAGGCAAACCATTTCAGAACAGGAGACACACTGTTGCATGCCAAGGTACTGTGGCCATTCCTTACCCAAACGCCCCCTTCCCTCATTTCCTGGCTTCAAGACACTTGGAAATTAGCAGATGGATACAGTGAGTTGACTCATGTTTACCAATAAGAATTGTGAGCTTGTTACCAGAAACAAATAAGAGGGTCTTGTGGGGACTCAGCACACAGTGGCTCTCAAATGACACCAGAGTCAGAACAGAATCACAGAGCTTGAAGTGTCTTCAGCAAGGGGTGCTGCGGGGAGCAGCACGTGTGGCCCTGACACAGAAATGTACAACTTTTCAGTAAACTGAAAACACTTCAGAAAAAGTTTCTAACCCTAGGGCATAGACAGTTATGAAATTTAGCTCATAGTCTGGTCAGTTCAGTCTACATCTCCCTATGAGGCCAGAGCAGGCCCCAGAGCCATAGCCAACAGACTGTGACTCAAACTGCCCGCAGCCCATGCCCTGGCCCGCTTGTTAATGGAAGTGTTTCCCTTCTTTCTGAATCTCTGGGAAATAAATGTCCTTTACTCTCTGGATGCTTTCAGGGAAAGGGCTAGAAGGAATGGAAGACTCAAAAGTCAGATTGTTGGTCAGGATTTGTTTGGGGGTTCTCCAGCTATAGGCATGAGCATGTCTTAGCAGACTTCAGCAGCAAGGATGCTTTTCTGAAAGGCTGTGCGGACACTTGCATGGTCAGAGTCAACACTATGAGGTTTGTGGAAACATGCCTTAGGGTTTCTATCACAACTTAACTGCGTATCGTGGGGTGTGATAAGCACCCCCCCAAATAGGGGTCCTATCATGAATGGATTATGTGTTGGAAGAGACCCTAGTAAAAAGCACCGTAATTAGAATTGCACATTTGAGTCTTCGCTGTGTCCAGCTAGAATCCTGAACTAGACTGCCAGTGTCCACCCACCTTCAAGTTGGAAATGATGACTGGAAGTAGCCTTCCTCTGTCCATCTGCCTCTTGACTATATGCCCAGAAGTTCTGTGACTTCCTGTTGACTCTGCGTGTGGGATTCGATGCACCTTTCTGTTGGGTGTCTGAAGCTTCAGTCCTCAGCCCAGCGGCCAGCCTTGTCCTCCCCGTGAGACATGCTCTACTCAAGCCCTGCAGGTTGGTAGTAGCAGAGCAATCCATCACAAAGCCATCAGATTCTTGGAAAGGAAAGGCCTTTATTTTCCTGCCTTGTCCTCTGAGGCACCCAGACATCTGGACAGCACGGGCTGCTGGCAGATGGGCTGCCATCAGGTGGCTCACAATTGCTGAGGGGGTTGCTCTTCTCTGGTCAGTTGCCAGTCCTTAGAGGTAAAACTATCTTATGCAATGTACCTGAGTTTTCCCAGAGTGGCCCAGGAAAGACCGCCATCTACCTGTCTCACTAGTGGTTCCAGTAAGGGATGCCTGACTACCTTAGCATGGCTGGAAGATTGCCTTCCATTGAGGGGTAGACTCTGACTCTGGTGGAGGCTTTGGGACACAGGACAACATCTGGAGAAGCATCTGGAGAGGCAGCAGAGTGCCTTGGAATAGGCAACGGTTCAGTTAGGTTACACAGTACAATCAGACATACAGCTTTACAAATCCCTCTGTTAATGACCCAGTATTTGGGGCTTAGCAGACCTTAATGAAGCTTCCCATAGCAGCTGCCAGATGGCCGACCTCTCTGCTCCAGACTGATTGATTCCCCCTCGTCCCTCACACTGCTATTCCTAAGTGCCCGGAATCCAGACACAGAAATCTCTAGATTGTATGTGGGCTTAGCTATTCAAATAAACAGATACATCACCTCACGACTGGTATGTTTGCCCAAAAAAAGATTTTGTCTATGAACGAGCTTTGACTATATGCTTTATTTACAGCTTTACCTCAGGACTTGAAACAACTAAATAGAGAGTGATCTCGTAGGACTGTCATGTGACAAATGATCACTTCATAGTGTGAAAGGCCAACACCACCACGAAGGAGTTAAACAACAGCCCGCCAAGATGTCCCCTCCACTGGGTCCCTCACAAGGCACAGAATGTTAAGAGCATGAAACTAGTTTCAAACATTTGTCACATGCTCCATACCCAGCCGCTGCCAAATGGCTTGTTTTATATGGCAAAAATGGCCAAGTGCTCTAAAGACAACCAGAGGAGAAAAGTCACTGTCATCCCCATACGTTGTAGATGAGGAGACAGAGGCTTGTAAAAGATGCTGTGTGTGGTTAGGACATGTGAGAGGCAGAACTGGGCTCCAGGACTGGGTCCTCGGAATGGACTTGTGGCCCTGATACTCACCAGCCTGTCCCAAGGGATGGACAGAGGAGTTGGGGTGTGGGTAGGCAATAAGAAAAGGACCTGGCAACCAGGCAGACATGGTGCTGGAGGAGCTGAGAGTTCTACATTTTGATCTTCATGGAAGGAAGCATGGAGACATGCAGGCAGACATGGTGCTAGAGAGGTAGCTGAGAATTCTACATCTTCATCAGTAGTCAGCTGAAGGACACTGCATCTCACACTGGGTAGAGCTTGGTCATAGGGGACCTCAGAGCCCATTCCTACAGTAATTGACACAGTCCCTCCAACAAGGCCACACCTCCTAATGATGCCACTCCATATGGACTAAGTATTCAAACATGTGTGTCTCTGGGAGGCCATTCCTCTTCAAACCACCACATGCCCCATTCAGATAAGTATTGATATCAAGAAAAGTATATCCATACCCACGTTTATACTGAAGTTTATTTTTAACCAAAAAGAGTACTTGGATTTTATCCAAATCTTATTTGGCATCTATTCTAGTTTGCTTTCTGTTGCTGTGATAAAATGTGATAAATACATGTCCAAGTAACTTGTGGAAGAAAGGGTCTATTTTAACTTACATTACAGTCTGTGATCAAGGGAAGCCAGGGCAGGAACTCAAGACAGGAGCTCGAAGCAGAAACCTACAGAGGTCGAGACTGCTTACTGGCTTTCTCCAGGATCCTCTTAGCTCCCTTCCTTATGTATCCCAGGCCCACCTGCCTGAAGTCATACTTCCCACAGCAGGCTGAGTCCTCCTACACTAATCACACATAGTAGGCGTCTGTGCTAGCTAGTTTTATATCCACTTGATACAGGCTATAGTCAGCTAGGATTAGGAACATCAATTGAGAAAATGCCTCTTTAAGATCAGGCTGAAGGGCATTTTTCTTTTACTAGTGATTGATAGGAGAGGGCTCAGCCCATGTAAATGGGGCCACCCCTGGGATGGTGGTCCTGGGATCTATAAGAAAACAGGCTAAACAAGCCATGAAGAACAAGCCAGAAAGCAGTACTCTCCCACGGCCTCTGCCTCAGCTCCTGCTTCCAGGTTCCTGCCCTGTTTGAGTTCGTGTCCTGAGTTCCATCATTGGAGAACAATGATGGGGAAGTGATGGGGAAGGGATGGGGAAGCACTTCCCACCCCAAGTGCTTTTGGTCATCATGTAGCATCACAGCAAAAGAAATCCAATAAGTCAGAAATTAGTACCATGATCAGGGGGGTATTGCTGAGACAGACCTGACCATGTGTTGGGGAGGATTGCAGAAAGACATTGGACTGGGCAGTGGTGGCACATGCCTTTAATCCCAACACTTGGGAGGCAGAGGCAGGAGGATTTCTGAGTTCTAAGCCAGCCTGTTCTACAGAGTGAGTTCCAGGACAGTCAGGGCTACACAGAGAAACCCTGTCTCGAAAAACCATATATATATATATATATATATATATATATATATATATATATATATATATATATATATATATAAGAATTGGGACATTGGGCTAGAAAGCCATTGGGTTTTCAAAGCTTGGTGAGCTGTCCTGTGGGAGCTTGGAGGGAAATAAGAGTGTAGAAGGTGGCAGAGGATGGAGGACTAGCTTGTGAACTTCCAGAAGGAATTAGGGAAAGACCTTTAATGGCCCTGCCAGGGCCATTTGCTATTCTGAGTTAAGAACCTGTGGTTCTGGTTATCAGGGCTGAAGAACAGGGCAAGAAGAATGAGATCCCAGAATCACTAAGGTGAAGCCTTTGCTTTGTTGGGGGTAATCAATGCTGGTCAGCTAGAGCTGAGAAATTAGCGGTGATTAAGAGGAAACTGGCATGACTGAAGTGAAATCTTCTGGGAAATGTTTTTTCAGAGTAGCACCCACAGAAGCTGTTTTCAAGAGGTTACCAAGGGTGTACCTTGTGCTGGTAAGATGAACTTGGTAGTGTAAGGTCACCCAGGTGGTGCTAAAGACATGAGGGGTCATGAGAACAGCTGAGGCCTAGCACTGTGTGGCAGGGCTAGAGTCCCTGAGGAGAGCCCAGGAGAGGCTACTGGTGAAAGTGCAGCTCAGCTGCAGCAGAAAACTCAAGAACTTTTAGATGCCTGCACCCTGGAGTGATAACCAAGAGCAGCAGTCGCTTGGGAGTAGAGCCAGTCTAAACTTAGGAGACAATCTGTGTGGGCTCCAGAGAGCAGGGCAGGAGAAGTGACCAGATTAGACAGCGCATCCAAGACACTGGACATTGAGTTAATTACACTTTGGGGGTTTGGTTTCTCTTTGATCTAGCTGTGGCTGTGTCCCCATTCTTCCTCCAGAAGTAATAAAGTATTTCATTGATTTTGATTTTACAGGAGCCCATGGTTGAGAGATTTTAAACTTTTAAAGATATCTTAGAGTTTTTACAAAGACTTTGGATATTAAAAGAGAGTTTGGGTCCTTTAAAGAGACCTTTGAATTCAAAACTGGGTGAAAATTTAAAGACGGTAGGATTTTTAAAAGTCAGAATAATGTATATTGTGTTGTTGATATTAATGTGAGATCTTGGGAATGAAAAAGAAGGAAAGGTTATTGTTTAACAGTGATAGGCTTGTGTAACAAGTTGACAAGGGGTCAAGTGATTGTGCTGGCTAGTTTTATGTCAACTTGACACAAGCAAGCTACAGTCATCTGAGATGAGGAAACTTCAATTGAAAAAATTCCTCTATAAGATCTGGCCGTAGGCAAGCCAGTAGGGCATTTTCTTAATTAGTGATTGATGGGGGAGGGGTCTATCTTAGTAAGGGTTTCTATTCCTGCACAAACATCATGACCAAGAAGCAAGTTGGGGAGGAAAGGGTTTATTCAGCTTATATTTCCACACAGCTGTTCATCACTAAAGGAAGTCAGGGCTGGAACTCAAGCGGGTCAGGAAGCAGGAGCTGATGCAGAGGCCATGAAGGGATGTTTCTTACTGTCTTGCTTCCCCTGGCTTGCTCAGCTTGCTTTCTTATAGAACCCAAGAGCACCAGCCCAGGGATGGTGCCACCCACAAGGGGCCCTCCCCACTTGATCACTAATTGAGAAAATGTCCCACAGCTGGATCCCATGGAGGCACTTCTCCAAATGAAGCTCCTTTCTCTGTGATAACTCCAGCCTGTGTCAAGTTGACACACAAAACCAGCCAGTACAGGGGGTTAGCCCATTGTGTGTTATACCCCCCCCATGGGCAGGTGGACCTGGGTTCAATAACAAAGCAGTCCAAGCAAGCCATGAAGAGCAAGCCAGTAAGTAGCACCCCTCCATGACCTCTGCATCAGCTGCTACCTCCAGGTTCCTGGCCTGTGTGGGTTCCTGTCCTAACTTCCTTTGATGATGAGCAGTGATCTGGAATAAGTAAGCCAACAAACCCTCTTCTTGCTGAGTTGCTTTCGGTTATGGTGTTTCATCACAGGGACAGTAACCCTAACTAGGACAGTAGCCAAAAAGTATTCAGATGGCACATGATGGGACCAATAGTCAGAGAAAAGGACCGACTCCATGTTGTGCCCTCTAATGCTCTGTGTTGCCATGGTAACACATTTCTGGTGAAGTGTTAAGTGACACCAGTCCTCTCTGACCAGAACAGAGTGTTCTAGCTCGGGGATACATAGATATCTGAGATTGTTCTCGCACGTCCTAGTCTTTCAGTCAGGAGCTTAACTAGTGAGGCCTGTGAGGTTTGCCTCCATTCTGAGACAAAGAAAGCTGAAGATTCTGGCAAATGCTTACCGGCACTGAAAAAGTAAGAGTAGGGTTTATTCATGCGACAAAGTAACTGATAATTGCCTTCATTATTCTGGGCTAGATTGAGGTCATTGTCTGATGAAATTGGACAATTTAGAAAATAGAAAAACCGAACACAACATCTGAATCGGTTTAGACACAAATTCTTACCGGCGTTTAGTGTTTAGGAAGGGGAGACAGGAAGAGATGACGGCACTCTGGTAAGCAGGGAGCCCACACAATAAGGAGAGCATTCTCAGCATGCTGTGAAGCAGCAGGTGGGGTAGGGCCAGGGAAGGAGGAGGAATCCGGACTCTATACGGGCATCCATTACTCCATCCCTGGAGTGGAACACAGTGACATGTGACGCCTCTTGGACTTCAGAAACATCTGCCTCTGTTAGAAGGAAGGAAGGGAGGGAGGAAGGGAGGGAGAGAGCGAGCGAGGGAGGGAGGGAGGGAGGGAGGGAGGGAGGGAGGAAGGGAGGGGGAGTTACTGACTGAAGGTGTTGTCACATTCCTCTGCCATTTAACTTGCCCACTGCACACCTGTTCCTCTGGTGCACCCCCATCCACAGAGGCTATTCCCAGTCATCTTCCTCCACCAGCTCCTTTCTGAGGAACTGCCCTTCAACCACATTTATGTGCCATCCCAGACTATCCACTATGAGACAGCGCAGGCCAATAGGGCGAAGGCCAAGGTTGGGAATGAAACAGCTTTATTTTAGTTCTGCAGACGAGCAAGCGGTGAGAGTTTGGCAAAGTCACTGAGCCAATTTTCTCCTTATAGCCTCGTCTGACAAAATGGTACCATGAGGAGCCACAGCTCTCTGGGTTGTCAGGAATATTTGTAACTGGTACATAAACACAGGAGAAGTATAAGAACTGATGAGGTGCCATGTTGTTTCAATAGTGGACTTACTGTGTAACGTTCAAATCCTCATCAACATTCATCACTTCCTTATGACCATCGACAATAAAAACAGACAACAAACAAAAACACTCAAAGCCCTTTCTTCTAACAAAAGTTGGGGGTGGGGGAGGTTTCAGTCCAATTGGAAGAAAGCTTGGGGGTCTAACTAGAAATGCCCCTCCCCCTCCAAAGGCCCATGCGCTGAGTGATCAGTTGGCAGCTTGTGCTGTTTTGAAGGCTATGATGGAGTCTTTAGGAGAGGCCTGAGCGACAGAAGCAGGTCTCAAGCAATAGGCCTCTGAAAAAGATACCAACCCCTGGATCTTCCGTGTGAACAGTGCTGAGCCAATCCACCACACCCTCCCCATTGGGACATTCTAAACCCTGTGAAAATCTGAGTCAGAATGCATCCTTCCAGCCCGAAATGGTTTATCCTGACTGTCACCGAGGCAAGCTCTAACATCACCAGGGAAACACATTCCTGGGGTTGTCTGTGAGGGATTGTTTGGATAGGGTTAGCCGAGGTGGGAAGACCAACCCTAAGTGTGGGTCATTCAAAGGGCTGTGGTTCTTGGCTGCATAAAATTGTGAAAACGAGTTGAGTTTGGCTATTCACATCTCTTTCCTTCCTGAACGCAGACACAATATGCCAGCCACTGTGATGAACAGTGTCTTCCAACCCTGAGCCAAAATAAACCTTTCCTTCTATGAGTTGCTTTTGTGAGGAATTTTATGCTAACCATGTATAAGGGGAACCACACACTCCCTTCAGATGCTTCTGTCAAGTGGTTAGCCACAGTCATTAGAAAGGAAGATTGCAAGCTGGTACAACCACTCTGGAAAATCAGTTTGGTGATTCCTCAGAAAATTAGACACAGTACTACCTGAGGACCCAACTATTCCACTCCTGGGCATATACCCAGAAGATGCTCCAACGTGTAATAAGGACACATGCTCTACAATGTTCATAGCAGCCTTATTTATAATAGCCAGAAACTGGAAAGAACCCACATGTCCCTTAACAGAGGAATGGATACAGAAAATGTGGTATATCACAATGGAATACTACTCAGCTATTAAAAACAATGAATTCATGAAATTCTTAGGCAAATGGATGGAACTAGAAAATACCATCCTGAGTAAGATTACCCAATCACAAAAGAACACCCATGGTATGTACTCACTGATAAGTGGATATTAGCCCAAATCTCCGAATAATCAAGATACAATTCACAGACTATGTGAAGTTCAAGAATAAGGGACACCAAAGTGGGAGTGCTTCAGTTCCTCTGAGAAAGGGAATGAAATACTCACAGGAGCAAATATGGAGATAAAGTGTGGAGCAGAGACTGAAGGAAAGGTCAACCAGAGACTGTCCTATCTGGGGATTCATCTCATAAACAGTCACCAAACCCTGACACTATTATGGATGACAAGAAGTGCTTGCCAAAAGGAGTCTAATATGGCTGTCTCCTGAGAGGCCCTGCCAGAGCCTTATAAATACAGATGCGGATGCTTGCAGCCAACCATTGGACTGAGCACAGGGTCCCCAATGGAGGAGTTAGAGAAAGGACTAAAGGAGCTGAAGGGGTTTGCAAGCTCATAGGAAGAACAACAATATCAACCAACCAGACTTCCCCCCAACCCCCAGAGCTCCCAGGAACTAAGCCACCAACCAAGGGGTACACATGGCTCCAGCTGCGTTTGTAGCAGAGGATGGACCTGTCAGGCATCAATGGGAGGAGAGGTCCTTGGTCCTATGAAGGCTCCATAGATGCCACCAGCATAGGGGAATTGAGGGTGGGGAGGTAGGAGTGAGGAGGGTGGAGGAACGCCCTCATAGAAGCAGGGGGGGAACGATAGGGGTTTTCTGGGAGGGGGCAAACTGGGAAAAGGGATTATGTTTGAAATGTAAATAAAAAAATAAATCCAATAAAAAATTAAAATAAAAATTAAGAAAAGAAGAAGGAAGGAAGTAACATAAAATTGGTGTCAGAGGAGCTGGTCTCTCGCTGGAATAAACCCAACCATGTAGCTCTGGAGTCTTGGGACAAGTTTGGGAGAGTTTGGGTGCAGCCTAGAGAGGAGCTGGATCACCATGAAGGGAGGCTGACAGAAGTTCTGGTGGAAGCCTGGAAGAAGAGCTCACCAGCAGGGAAGCCATCAGTAAAGAGGGCTCTTGGGAAGTCTCAGTTGGTAATAAGGACATGGTGGGAAACTGGATCAGAGGCTACTCATGGTCAGTTCTGGCCACATTCTCCACATATCACAAAGTTAGAGCGAGGCTACATTCAGAAGATACGGACACACTAACTTAACGGGAGAAACCCCAAGGCAGTGAAATATCTGGGTTGTAGAGCGGTTGTTGCTGAGGGCTTTCAGTCTGGATTATAGTTAGAATGTAAGGCAGAAATAAGCACAACCAAGTGATTTCTTGAAACCTTCAGGTTGGATAAGAAAATATGTGCTCGATGCAGTCAAAGCAAGCACGGAACCACAGCACTCACTACTAAAGAGTCCTACCACTGGAGAGAAGCGATCTGTATTCACTAAGATAATGGGGAAGGGCGCTTAACAGCGCCTGCGCTGCCATGGTACCGAGTATCGGGCATAGGCCTGGGGGATTAACAAAAAACACAGACACGGGTCATTCTGCAAGGAGAATGCCAAAGCTTTACTGAGAGACCAGCAATATATATACTAGAAGCCAGCGAAGGGAACAGGAAAAATCAATTATAGTCATAGATCAGGCACCTGGGAAGTCCGTACCACACCGGGCAGGAAGGCAGGAATCAAGCTAAGCCACGGGATGTTTTGCTCTCAAGAAACCTGTGCAAAAAGCTCAGCTGGGGGTGTTGAGCCAAGCTCTCTGGTTCCCAACAGGTGCTAGTTTCATACATCCATGCAACATTTATTTATTTGTTTATTTAGACAGGTGCAGGGAATTATGGGGTTGGCCTAGTCTAGCTGCCTTGAGAGGTTTTTCATGTTAGAGACAGTGGCTCCTGAGGCACTATGTGCCTTTTAGTTCCTGAGAAACTGAGACTCTCCCTCAGTTAGTAAGGCTTTCAGGTCACCCAGAGTCCCCTAGAAGTCCGCCAGGCCTGGAAAAGCTCAGCTGAACAGTTCGTCTTACATTAATGGTGCATACCCCATCTAGCTTGCTACTGTCATTGTGTCTTGGCAACCACCATTATATTCTGTTTTGATAAGTGTATAAAAAGTACAATTGCTCAGAATAAACTTGTTTCAGCCTCAGGCCTGCTGAGACCCCTCCAACCAAGCCTGGTTTTCATCCCCCTGACCATAGCAGGAGACCTTGAGTTTAATGAGTTCCCTGGCACTTACAGACAGGGTCAATGCTATATGGCTGTCTGGCCTGGAACTCAGAGATTTACCTGCCTCTGCCTTTTGGAAACATGCATGCACACATGCACACACACACATGCACACACACATACTTATATGCACACACATACACACATATGTATACATACTTATATGCACATACATACACACACTTACACACATATATATACATACTTATATGCACACACACACATACACACACACACATAGTTTAGGCAAAAGGCAACATCACAAATAAAAACCTCATATGTTCATCATTGTTATTCTAGAATTTATTTCTGATAAAATTTATTTATTTTTCTTTCTTACACGTCATCTTTTTCTGTATTGGCCATTTACACATTCCCTATTTTCTTTTAAAGGACACACTACTCCTTATGTGACACACACTGGATTATAATTAAAATCAAAAGCACCTCACATCTAAATGCTAGTAATTGTACAATCTAATAGAAACCCGACTCCTAAAAGCACCAACCCCCCCCCCCCCCCCCATTTTCCAAGTGCCAACTAAAAGGACTCACACAGGCGCTAAGAAAAACAAAATGTGAATTCAGCAACAGTTAGTTCCAAGAAGTCCCTGCTGGCCGTAATTAATTCAAAGAAGCAATCAGCAGAGCTAATACTGTCTATTGTAATGTGTGTAACTCACTTGCTCTCAATAATGGGTTGCATTCAGTAATCTCCCCAGGACTAGAAGCTGATTGCTAAATATGTCTGCGACGTCCATGTAACTTGGGAGACATTTATTTTTATCACGTTCCTGCTGGTGGCCACTTTCCTAATTCCGAGTCAAAAAGCCACGGCTTAACAAGAGGAGACATGATTTGAAATATAATACTTCTTGGACAATCAAGACACCATCCAGTGCCAATCCTCCTGAGGAGACTGGCCTCCGTAAGGGCACAGACTGAAGGACCATCTCCTGTCTCATCCTTCCTTTATCTGGGACTGAAATTTCTTTTCCCCGTCATTCTACTCCCTTTCTCCTTTTTAATTCTTGTTTTCTGGGCTGCTTTTTGCCACATGTTGCTTTCCTCTCCAAGCCCATGGCTGTTCCCTAGTGTGAGCTTTCTCTGCTAGTGGCACCTGCAGCTGTACATGTGCCTCCACGGTTTCTCGGAGCAACCACAGGGCATCTAGAAGCTTGTAATCATGTAGTGTAACATTCATGTCAAAGCAATTGCAGGACTGCCAGAGGACTCCGCATGATGACCTAAGTTTACTCTTTGGCTCCCAAAAGGTAGCAAGGGAGAACTGGTTTAAGGAGCTATTATGTGACTTTCACACACATGGTGTGGTATGTGCATACCTGGGCTCACACACACACATGCACCCAGAAATAGTAACACCAGGAAAGATGTTCCACCATGCCCAATGAAACACTTGTGGACAAAACCCCAAAATACTCATAATAACACAGTCTATGCTAATCCTTGTGTCTCTGTTATGTCATTAATGAGTATTTAGAACCAAGGCCTCCATGGGCTTACTCTGTCATTCTCTTGGTCCACAAGCATCTCTAGTGCAGACAAGGAATATAGTATAGGACAGGCAGGAAAGAAATCTGACCCTCAACTTTAGCTAGAGATAGCCTGTCTAGAACTGGAGCATGCATATGTATATGTATGTGCATATGTATGTGTATGCATATATGATGTATATGACATATATGATATATATGACATATATGATGTATATGGTATATATGTATGTATATATGTATATATTAACATATGTGTGTGTATATATATACACAAACATATTAATATATACATACATATATGTACATATACATACATATACAATATATAAAAAATATATTGCAAATATAATCAGGGAAGGCATGGGAATCTAAATGCTAAACCAAAGTATCAGGAAACAGGTGCATGGCAATATGACAAGGTTCAAGTTTACCACCTGTGCTTCTTGGCTAGAATAAACCTTTAGGGCTGCTCAAATCAAGCTGTGAGTTTTGATCTCACTTTTATTGTTGTTATGATTAGAATTTCAATGAGATACATCCATATCTATTTGATTTCTAAGAACAAGCCAAAAATAGTCATAAAAGACCAAATAGGCAGGCCGAGCCTTGGGTGGGGTCAAGCTTCAATCATCAGAAGAATGAGGCTAGGGAAAACCAAGAGTAGTTGACTTTATGCAAAACAGACATCAAAACTAAAGCCACGCATGTTTACGAGTGAAGTCAGCTTGCATTTGTGTTAGAGTCATAGGGCAGGTGGGTGATGAGAATATGGGTGGAGATTAAAGACGCCAGGAAATACGTTAGTCATTTTCTAATCAGGTTGGAATACAAATTAGAGGCCCAGTGTCTTTCATCTGGGTTGGTTTGATTGACTTTTGTTTGTAATGTAAATTATAAGCTTTCAGAGACCTATGTTTCTTGATGCAACTCTAATGCCACTTTTCATCTGAGTCCCACCCTTACATATCATCCATATTTACAGGTACATCCGTAGCTGCTGCACTCAGGCGACACGGTTCTGCAGGTAACCATACCATGACAGACCCTTCACTTGGACTTCTGCAAGCCTCTGTAGCATCCCTGGTAATCTGAAATTAAATGCAACCTTCTCTCCCATGCTATTGATGGGGCAGGGTGATTCAGAGAAGGAAGCCTGTAGGCTCATTCCCCAGGAAGAGCGCAGTTGAACCCTTTTACTGACTGTGCTGTTCCTGCCCTGTAAGTGACACTATTGGAAAATCTCTGAGTTGCCCTAATACCCAGGCCTGTGACACCATCCACCCTGACTGGTCACAACCTCACAAGATATATTGTCTATAGCTAGTTGTCTGTGGTTGTCTCAGTCTCCCATATACATCTACTGATGCTGTTCCTCTCAGGTTCCCCACAGCCCTTCATGGTGGGCAGCCAAGATCCACTGCCACCATGACAACTCTGAGTAAGGGCAGCTTCCATGGTTTATCTCATTCAGTCTCTACAACAGCCCACCATGAGAGATTGCTGTGGAAGGCCCCCGACCTGTAAGGCTCAGTTTAGGACTTTTGATTTTGTGATGGGCTGGGTGGCAACCCCACTATAAGTAGAGAGGGACAGTATTCCCGGATTCCACTCAAGGGGACTGAGCCTTGGAGCAACTGAGGAGCCAGATCAACTTTACAGGGTGTGGATCTAGGAGGTAAAGCCACATCTGCTGGTTCTGAATACCAGCTACTATTCTTTCTCCATGTCTCCAGAGCTGATGTAGCCTTCTCAGGCTGCTAAGCCCGACCTGAGCCTTCGTGGTCAACCCATATCCCAGAGTTTCCAGGCAGAACTGAGCAGAGCTACTTACCTTACTCCTCTTAATAGGTTTACTTCATTTATCCATTAAAATTTCAACCCTAAAAGAGGGACCTTCCATAGACCCACACAGGCACACACACACAGACACACACAGACAGATATACAGACACACAAGCATACACATAGGGATACATACACACACACACACACACATACACACACACACACATACACACAGACACACAAGGACACAGACACACACAGGAACACACACCCAGACATATACAGACACACACAGACAGATATACAGACACACAAGCATACACATAGGGATACATACACACACACAAGGACACAGACACACACAGGGACACACACCCAGACATATACAGACACACACAGACATACACAGAGACATACACACACACACACACACACACACACACACACATATACAGGCCTCCTAGAATTAGTGCTCACTTCAATAGGAAGTTCTAGATATGCTTTCTAAGGAAGAGGAATACTACATGGCCCCTCCCTCCTCCTAATACTCTTTCTCTCCCCTTGAGAAAGGGGAGTGGCAACCGGACTGGTCTGTCTCTGGGACTTCCATGTTCGCTCATAGGTGGGGCTACAGTTAACATCCGGATGCTTTCTGTCCTTTCTGCCTCCCCTCCTGCACCTTAGACAAGCAAGAGCCCCACTGTCTTCATCACCTCTTTTTTCAAGCACATGGGCTTAGCTATTCTTTCCCTGTGCCTTCCGACCTGTGTGTCTGGTGTGTCAGATTGCACTAAAGATCTCTTAAGAGTCTCTTGGGCCCTCAGACTACGCTGAGTGCCCCAACATGTTCACCCCACCTTAGCCGGCCAAGCTTACTAAAAAGCACCCACCAGGGTGAAGTAGCCAATGGTAGATATGACTAATGAATATTGTGGGATTGGCAGTTTGTTGTCATTGAAAAAGAGTTGCTCCCAAGAGAGGAGTCCAAATGAATCTTGACCCCATCCCAGCTTTCATCCCTCGCCAACAACAGATGCCTCAGTCTTTCATCTCAGATCCATTGCCTTCTTTGGACATCTACTTTAAGCAACAGATCTGACAGGTGGCCATTTTACTGAGGAAGGCTTCAAGCCAAGTACACACAGAGCATCTAGAGCCCATGGCCTTCCAGTAGCCATTGGGGGATGGGGAATCCTTGGGGGATCACATCTCCTTCTAAGGTAGGCACACAGGACCTTGATGTCACCCTTACAATTAAAGACCCTTGGTCCTTCCAAGGGAGCCTTCTTGTGATACTGGTGGGTTCTGGGTCATGTCGCATTGTAAACAGGGTGGTGTGGCCTCTGACCCCCTTTAGCACGGTGCCTTGCCGGAGTGCAGAGTCTTTAGCTGGAACTGGGTTGAGAAGGAGGGTCCAAACAGTTCCATGATATCTTACTTCCTTGGAATAAACCTTGTTTATAGTGAATTTTGTCACAGAACTAAGTGATGGAGAAGGAAGGAAGGAAGGAAGGAAGGAAGGAAGGAAGGAAGGAAGGAAGGAAGGAAGGAAGGAAGGAAGGAAGGAAGGAAGGAAGGAAGGGAGGGAGGGAGGGAGGGAAGGAGGGAGGACAGATTGGGGGAGCAGGAAGGAGAGAATGGGGCGGAAGGATTGGCTGACACGATGCAGGTCCCCTCTGCCATTTTTGCTGACTCCTGTCCTCCACTGCCTGGTGGACTGGAGAAAATTCCTAAGACCCACAGCAAAGCAAAGTCTAGGTCCCCAAACACTTGACCTTCAACCTCTGACTTTGACACAAAATAAAAGTAAATTATACTGTTAAAAAAAGTCACCAAAAAATTCGGGGTGCTAACATCAATCACCTCCAATAACACAAATCCAGACGACATCTAACCTGTTCAAGCCAGACTGTGCTGGATGGCAGAGGAGAGGCTCAACGTCAAAACTCTGAAGCTGATGGACAGCCACAGACATCTTTCCCCAGAAATGTTTGTGCATATGAATGTTTGGTTCTGCCATGGCAGTCTTTGAAGAATCTACTCTCCAGGAATTCTGAACCCATTCTCAGCTATCTGGGCCCACAGCAATGAGTGAATTGTGTCTATGATTTACTCAATTGAAAAGGATGAAGGATTTTGCTCACATATACCTTTCCTTCTTCATGACCAACACCTTGTAAATAAATGCAGCTTGTGCCTTGGCCCAAGTGTGCGTATTTCATTATTTATGAGGAAAGTGCCGGGCTGTGAGAGAGGAAACTTGATTGGCAGTCTTGACCCCAGTCGGTCCCAAACTCAGAGCAAGCCTCCTGCACTCTGCGGGCCTCATTATCTTCGACAGTTGCTGAAGGAGCATGAGAACAAAGGAGGAAGGTTTTGTGGGAAATTTGTTTTATTGGCACATGATAATTATACATATTTACAGGCCTTAAATTTTTTAAATTGAGTTATGGTACTTAGGCTTGGAATAATATAGAACTGTGGAAAGGAAAAAAAAAAGCCAAATTTCATTGTGTCCATGGTTAATTAACAAGGTATTTAGATTTCTAGACCGTTAAAAAAAAAGTAAAGTTTCCCAAGGGTGGGAAAAAGATGTCAGATCCAGTGCAGTGCCCTGTGTTACCGTGCTTATTAATAAAGTCCATTTGGAAAAATGCTGACATAAATCATAGGCAGGGCAAAGGTCAGGTCACGAGAAGCACAAGGAATCCATCCTGCAGGGCTCCAGCTTCCACAGCAAAGAGCCTCCTCACTAGGCTTCTGGTTGTCAGAGGTGTGACAGATAACCAGGGAGGGTAGGGACTCAGTAGGAAGGAGGGGGAAAGCCCATCTGAGTTACCACCCCGTGTAGTCTCCATCACAGGCCAGTGGAGAGCAGACACTGGGCCTGTGGTGGGAAGCCTCCTCCATGTCTGCTCCTGGAGAACACTAGTCCCTTCTCACATCAGCTCTTCCACATCTGTGACTAAGAGAGCCTGGCGTGTTTCCATTTTAATGGAGTGTCTAGGTCTTTCTCCATTTTAGTGGTACACCTACCATATTTGATAGTGTCCTTCTTGAATTGAGTTGTAATTTAACTAGGGTAAATTTATCCCTTTTCTGGTACATAGTATTGATTTTTCTATTAATGTATCAGATCATTTAGAATATATTCTCCTACATAGAACAAAATTGTCATTTTCTTTATACATTATTTAGCTCTATGACAATTTTTAAAAACTATCCAAGGCCATTGGATATCAATATGAGTGTAAAACCTATGCTAATTAAACAAAAGCACATCTCTCCAACCTACATCATCATTTTGATGGTCTAATTATTTTTTTAAGCAAATACTACCAGTAGCTCCATTTCTTGAGCCAGAATCGCTCTTCCCTAATCTATTTCGTTTAAATACAAAAGGAAGTAATAGCGTAGGATAGGAGACATAACCCAGGTGCTGAGCTCAGCAACTCTAAACCATGCTGAACCCATGACTGTAGACTCAAATATGTTGTCTACACTGGCTTGCCAGGGGCTAACCACATTACTGTGGTTCTCTATGAATTATTGCGTGTACATCCCGGTGCCTACTAGAGGATGGCTGCTTAACATGCTCCTTTGAAGCATGTGTGCACAGTGACTAAAACCTACCAGTCCCATAGCAATTATTTAGGATGCAGCCTAGCAAGAGATTTTTTTCTGGAAGGGAGAGTTTTTCTGCTAGTGTTTAGAATTGCTGATGCAGGACAATAAAAGGGAGGCCGCATTTCAGCTTGATTGGCTGGTTCTAAATACAGTCAGTGCAGCCTTGTTGCCTGTGTCTGCAGAAGACTGCCTTCCCTGCACCACTTCTGAGCCTTGCTGTGACAACAACATTTGGGCCTATGCCTTGAATTGGGCATCTTTTAGCCCAGGAAATAGTAAAGCCAGGAAGGAACTTCTCAAGAATGGTAAGAAAAGGGCTGGAGAGATGGCTCAGCGGTTAAGAGCACTGACTGTTCTTTCAGAGGTCCTGAGTTCAAATCCCAGCAACCACATGGTGACTCACAACCATCTGTAATGGGATCTGACACCCTCTTCTGGTGTGTCAGTGAAAGCGACAGTGTACTTACATACATGAAAATAATAAATAAATCTTAAAAAAAAAAAAGAAAGAAAAGAAAAAGGGAACGTCACGAGAAAAATACAGTTTTAAATCTGTATATAGAGAGAGCCAAGCCATGGAGAACATCCTGAAGGAGTTTCAGTAAAGTTGCCTCAACCCAAGCATGGTTTCCAACACCTTGGCTATTCACGTGACACAAGTAGGACCAAGTCAGCTGAAAACACACATTATTGTCTACTTGGGTTTTTCTTTATGCCAACTCATTTTCTCCCCAATGTATTCCTGAATAGAACTTTACATCATGACCATAATTAGATAAAACATAATGTATGCAAAAGAAAACAAAAAGTTGCTGGGTTTGACATTTAAATCCAAAAGAAATAAGTAGGAAAAATGGATAATACTTGAAACAATCATTCCATAGAGGTGTACACTTAAAAATAAACTTCCGAGACAGAACAGAGTCAAGAGTAAAGCTTGTTACTCATAACTGGATCAGAACCACTTGTTTCCAGTTGAAGAAAATTCCAGTACCAATGAACTAACTTGAGTGTGTAGGCGTGGTCTAACCAGATTCCAACATGTGAAGAATGAAACTGAAAAAAGAAATTATCAGTGTGGTGGTTTGAATATGCTTGGCCCAGGGAGTGGCACTATTTGGAGGTATGGCCTTGTTGGAGTAGGTGTGGCCTTGTTGGAGGAAGTGTGTCATTGTGGTGGTTGACTTTAAGACACTTGCACTGGCTGCCTGGAAGTTAGTCTCCTGTTTGCCTTTGGAACAAGATGTAGAACTCTCAGCTCCTCCAGTACCATATCTGTCTGTCAGGACGCTGCAATCTTTCTGCTATGATGATAATGGTCTGAACCTCTGAACCTGTAAGCTGACAATTAAATGTTGTCCTTTATAAGACATGCCTTGGTCATGGTGTCTTTTCACAGCAATGGAAACTCTAACTAAGATAACAAGGATTGAATCCTGAGAATCTACTTCTAACCAAACAGATGTTTCAAAAGCCAGCTGCAAGGGCTGCAGATGTGGCTCAGTGGGCTCCTCTTCAGATGATAGGAGATCAGTTTCCAGCCACGGGATGGCTCACAGCTTCAAAGGATCTGACGCCCTCTGCTGGCTGCCATGGGCACCACATGCTTGAGTAGCTCAAATATAATGCTGATAAAACATACACATAAAATAATATAAAATAAAATAAATCTTTAAAAATCAATTGAAGCAATTGCTTATCCCATATTATCTATGTTATGATGGCATTCTAAATAAGGGGAATCTCTTTATTCGGCTGGAATAAAAACATTTGGAAAGACTTTGACCAAGTTTTCCAAGCACTTTCTTTGATACTCAGAATACACTGGTAGGTGTCTGTAGAGTTAATGGCGGCATCGATGTGCACTATGGAAACCCAGCCCTTTCCCACGGCATGAACTCAATGGCTCTAGCTTGCTGTGTCACTTTGCTGTGTACCTGCCCCACTTTATTTTCTGTTATGACCCCACTTTATTCTCTGTGACCAAAAGCATCATGGGAAAGGAAAGGATTTGTTTGGGTTACCCCCATCACAGCTCACCACTAGAGGATATGGGAGCAGGACCCTGAAGAGGGGTCAGAGGCAGGGGTCACAGAGAATGGCTGCTTGCCACCCATGGTTTACTCAGCCTGATTTATTATACAACCCACCCAAGACCACCTACCTGGGGATGGCTCTATTCACAGGGCTCACATGTCAATCATCAATCAGGAAAATGCCCTACAGACTTGCCTACAGGGCCAGCCTGATGGAGATATTTTCTCAATTGAGGTTCCTTCCTCCAAAGGTGACACTGCCTTGTGTTACCAGAGAAGGATGGGAAAGGCTCTATAAACCCTTGTCTGTCTGTTTGTGACAGTGTCTCTGTATGCAGATCCGGATGGCCTA
Organism: Apodemus sylvaticus; assembly: GCF_947179515.1. Taxonomy (NCBI): domain Eukaryota; kingdom Metazoa; phylum Chordata; class Mammalia; order Rodentia; family Muridae; genus Apodemus; species Apodemus sylvaticus. Next base: position 10,492,431 of record NC_067485.1, read on the forward strand.
GTATTCATTATAGAGCCTGGTCAATCCTCCTGCCTCTGCTTCTGAATGCTGAGACTATAGGAATGTACCACTATGCCTGACCCAATATAAAGTACTTTTCCAAAAATAACCTAAAATGGACCAGTGGAAAAATTATTCCAATTTGCAAAACCATTCCTAATTTAATTTTTGACCTCATGGACAAACAATTTTATTAGGAAAGTGTCATGAGCTGCCTGGCCTAGAATCGGCTTGAAGTAGAACACAGTGTCAGACATTGCTTTAAAGACTGATGGTCTCTGGCCTTCTAGCTCTCTAACTACACTGAGTCCTTGCTGATAACTTCTAAGAGATTCTAAAGACATCCCTGCTTATTCTATGTTTTAAAAAAATGATGGCTTCTTTTCTCTTTCACTCTGTGCTTTATTAAACATGATAACTGTGTTTTATCTAACTCTTTATGCTTAAATAAGCACTAGGAAAACAACTCTTCCTCACTGTTGTGTGCTTCATTAAGTGCTAAAAACTTAGCTCTTTATTACTTGTGCTTTAATACTTGCTAATATCTGGCAATAAACACATACTCTTAGTAGCATGGAATCACGTGGAAGGATTTATTGTTGGTACTCCCTTTTCTGGCCAGGCAACCAGAAACCCTTCACTGGCCTGGCCGGTTAGCTCTTTGTGAGAAAGGAAAAGAATTAGATGCTCTATTCAGGCACTATGCACACACACATATACATTCAATCATTCATCACAATCAACTCCACAAGTATTCATGCATGCTTACACATAGACACATATACTGCACACACACACAAACACATAGACAAGCAGACATATACATTTGGAAGGATGGATGGGTGAATGGATGGATGAATGGATAGATGGATGGATGGATGGATGGATGGCGCAAAACTCCCCAAGCCAAACAATTCAACCAGTGACTTTATTTCTTTTCTCTGGTCTTTTTATGTCTTCTTAAACAAAAAGTTCTTTATAAAATTACCTTAGAGATAAAATGTCACATAAAATGGGAGTTACAGAAGGACATTGATATTAAGTTCAAAGCAGTGTTTCATTATACTATAATCATTATAAGTTCAAAGCAACAATTTTTGCATGATCTTACCTTATCATAGTTCATGCTTGTGGCTTTCTCCTTGGACCTAAATGTTTTTCTTTGAACACAAAATTTTCCCACATCTACCTCTTTTTTCAGTGTTATTATGAAAGCTCATTGTATTTCTTATTATGCAGCCTTTATTTGCTATTCTGAGGAGTGGGCACATTCTATTCTTGACTCTAACTTCATTACATTTTTTTTCTAGCAACTAAGACCATCTCTACTTTCTTACTAAAATTATTTTAATCAAATCAGGAATTCTATAGAATTATTATCTATTTGACTATATAGCATCCCTACAAGACAGTACATCTTCGTTGTTCTGCAGAGAATTGCTCAAAAGGGTGGGCTAGTGTCTAGAGATAGTTGTATATTTAATAATAACATTAAAATCATATGAATAGCAGGAATCTTTCCTAAGGTGAATTTTTTCTGGGCCTTGCCGATTGGAGAAAATCTGTTGTGGATTTTTTTTTTAAATTCAAGGCAGACTCATCTCAGGACAATTACCTACCTACTAAGGATTAGCTTCTCCTCTGTGGCTCCTGACAGGAAAGTGTGATGTTCTTCTTAAAACCTCAGAACCATCATATTAGGCAAAACAAGGCATCTTTAGACTCAGGTACACCAACACAGATAAATATTTTTCTACCATATATGGAATCTATAAAACAGTACCATCAATATTTAATTCTAGAATGTATATAAAGCAACACACACACACACAGAGAGAGAGAGAGAGAGAGAGAGAGAGAGAGAGTGCAAACATAGAGGAAAATAATGTAGAAAAATAAAGGAGACTGCTTAGGAGGCAGGAGAAGGTGATGAGAGGTTACTGTTAATTAAAATGTCATTATGAAACTTGTCACTCTGTGTCATACAAATATTTTAGTTAAACTTGATATAACTAATACAATTTTGCAATAAGGAAGCATCAAGTCCTTTTCTGCTGCTCTAACAAAACACTACCTTTCTATTGTAACAACTCAGGAGCTTTGGAATAAACACAGCTGTTTTGTGCTGGGCACCCTTCACATACAGCCTCCCAGAGCACAGTGCTCAGATTTATCAGTAACTCCCCCTACCTCACCCCCATGTTCACACACCCAACACAGGCTCACCTCAGCATATAAATATCTCATTATAACCCTAAATATGAGGAAAACAAAACTCAATTCCAACCTGATTATATTTCAGACACTAACTAGACAGCAGTCTCTGTAAGTGGTGAATCTCACGTTCCTGGAAAGAGAGAACTGGGCAGACCTACTGCTCAGTGCCTGTCCAACTTGCCAGTAGTGATGGATCACAAGCTCCTAGGCTATTGTAAATTATTGGTTCCTCAGTAGGAGATTGTTACTTAGGATATGATGGATTCCCTAACTTGAAGAGAAAGAGGACTCACTTTAAAAGTAATAAGAAGTTAAACTTTTAAGAGTCAGCAAAGGTGAAAGACATTAAGTTCCAGACATATTTTTAAATTATTTCTTAGGAACTAAGAGCCTTTTGGAGTACAGAATGGTGTGAAGTAACAATTAGTCTGGTAATGTTAATGAACAAAATTAAACCATTTGTGAGAAACACATGAAAGCAGAGACTATATTATTAAGCAAGATGAGACAGAATCAGGAACACAAATGCATATTTTTCTCTCAAGTATGGAACTTAAGAGAATGTGTACACACACACATGCACACATATAATGAAAAACAGAATATAAACCTGAAAAAGAATAATCCAGAAAGGTGAAGGTGACTATTTGGGAGACAGGAGAGGGTATTGTGAGGTAAATATGGTCAAAGTATATAATATATTTGAATTAAAATGTCATGAAATCCATCACCTTGTGTGATGAATATATATATTACTTAAGCTTGATATAACCAACATATTTTGTAACAATGAAATATATTTATTACTTTTCTGTTGCTATAATCAAACACACGATTGTTGTCCAAACAGCACCTGTCCCAGAGGACAACAATGCAGAGATGGGGATCACAGAAGCCAGGATCAGGGTGGAAATGATTGTAAAAATGTCCTTCCGTGAATGGGTAGGAAGGCTGCCAGTATCCCTCTGTGCCCCGATCGCTTAATCCCCTAGCAGCTCCCCTCCAATGCCCACTCCTGTTGTCAGTTCTCCCAGAAAGATGCCTGGCAGGCATTAAGGACGGCTCGTTCTAGAAGCAGGACTATGATAGACTGCTACCTGAGAAGCCTATTACAGGTGCTCCTAAAGGGAAGAGGGAGCAACTCCAAGGAGCTGAGGAGAAGTGGGCCAGGAGCTATGCAACCTGGTGAAGGCGCGGGCTCAGAGTGGATTATGGGGACTGTTCAGGCAGTGGCTCGGCTAGACCACCTGTTAGATGACACCATCGTCCTTTTAAGATTAAGCGTCCTACTTAGGATGGCCCTTCTTCTGAAGCCGTCTCTGCATTGTTGTCCTCTGGGACAAGGCAACTATTTGGGCTTTTGCTTCCATGGGGTTAGAATCCATGATGGTGGCGTTGGGGCAGCAGGCAGCTGGCACGATGGCTGGCGTAGCAAGCAGAAAGCTTTCATATTGAACCAAACACAAGCATGAAGCAAAGAACGCAACTAGAAGTAGGCGGTCAAGCTTCTTACTCTCAACGCTCCTCTCCAATGACGTACTTCCTCCAGCAAGGTCCCGCTCCTCAACCCACCCAAACAACTGCTGACTGGCAACAAGTAATCAAATGTCCTAAACTGTGAGGGAACACCTCATTCAGGCCAGCCCGTGAAGGAGTAAAGACAGCAAGAGAAAGTGAGGAGACACAGAGGGGAACAGGGCGGAAAGAATATTAGTAGTCTCTAGCTGTGGCACACAGCACGGAGAGCATGAGTGCGCTGGTGTGACCGGAAGTCGGTTAGAGCAGGTTCTGATATGAGATCCCAGCGAGCCCATTTGGAGTTAGCAGGCATACAGATGTATTTAACCTCAGGCAAGCTCAGTTGATGCTTGAGTCTCCTTTAATACGTCTGCTTCAGAAGAAGGGCCATCCTAAGTAGGACGCTTAATCTTAAAAGGACGATGGTGTCATCTAACAGGTGGTCTAGCCGAGCCACTGCTTGAACAGTCCCCATAATCCACTCTGAGCCCGCGCCTTCACCAGGTTGCATAGCTCCTGGCCCACTTCTCCTCAGCTCCTTGGAGTTGCTCCCTCTTCCCTTTAGGAGCACCTGTAATAGGCTTCTCAGGTAGCAGTCTATCATAGTCCTGCTTCTAGAACGAGCAGTCCTTAATGCCTGCCAGGCATCTTTCTGGGAGAACTGACAACAGGAGTGGGCATTGGAGGGGAGCTGCTAGGGGATTAAGTGATCGGGGCACAGAGGGATACTGGCAGCCTTCCTACCCATTCACGGAAGGACATTTTTACAATCATTTCCACCCTGATCCTGGCTTCTGTGATCCCCGTCTCTCTGCATTGTTGGCTGCCAGCCACTGTTGTCCTCTGGGACAGGTGCTGGCAGCTGTATACCAGAGCTCCAACTCAACCTGATGTCACTGCCATGCAGCTGTGGTCTTGGGACTCAGGGGCATGCCAGATGGCTGTCTCTAGAACTGCAGAGCTGAGCGCATACAGTCCCTGGTGGGATACGGAGGGCCCAGGGCAACCATTGTAACTGTGAAGTACCAGGAAGTATAGGCCTGTCAGGGTGACCTGGGAGGCAATGTTTTGACAAATGTCTGTTCATTTTCAGATACTGGACTGGCACAACAGGGTCTGAGTTTATAAGATACAGTCTGCCTTTTCTGAGACTGTTTCCTGAGGGTTGGCAGTATCGGGGAATTTGTAGATATAGGCAGGTGACATTAAGGTTTCTCACTGCTAAGGTTTCCTGAACTTTCTCACTGCTGGGCTTACAATGGAGATTATAAGGACAAATAATTGTTAAAAGAGTATAGTGACAGCCATTACATTAGAGTCCGACAAAATGGCACATAAGACCCAAGATATGTTAACTAACTCAAGAGGCCAGAACTCAACTCAGCTCTGACAATGTCCAAGGACACAGTACTCAGACCATGTAGGTGGAAGGTGGGCCACAGAACTTCAGATGGATGAATCCCATGCAGCTAAACATATGATAATGTAACAAAAATACTTCTCCTCTCCCAGAAGCCCTTTCTCTTCCATTGGCAAGAGTGTAATTTTGGATAGCAAGCATCATTTTTTTTCACCAAAGCTGAAGATCTGCATGTTATATAATCCTGCGATTCTGCTCCTGGTTACATTCCCCAAAGAAATGTGCACATGCACTTCAGAAACAAACAAACAAACAAACAAAAACAAAAACAAAAACACACACAGGAGTGATCCGGGCATGACCTGCAGGCTCATCAACAGGTGTGGATACAGCACTGTGCCTCATGAGCACACACAGGTCGGGTAAGGGAAGAGGTGGCCATGATGGAATTGGATGAGGCTCGGAGATATCCCATGGTGCGCAGAACCATCTACTTCTCTGCCTCACATGTGTGTGTCTTGCATTTGTTAAATTAAATCACCAAACTTGGCTCTCGGGCATTTTCTGGATGTTATTCCAATAGAAAGCGAGGATCAGACAAAGATGGCAGCAGACACTTCCTTTAATTCAGCCTAAGGCGTCTTGGTGGAGAGCCCATTGTCCAAGAGACCTTGCCGTCAGAGAGCCTGCCTGTGGACTGACGTCTGCCCTCTTCAGATTCTTTCTGGTTTGAGATCATACCAGCCCCCACTCCTATTTCTTTTAATCATCAATGTTTTTCTTGCTAAAGAAGCATTGCCGTGCTCGTATTAGAGGTGAGCACACTCAAGTGCCTTTTTCTCTGAGAAAGAACTGATTGATTTTTTTTTGGGTCTGCTCATTAGAAGCAATCATCAGCGTCTCCAGTCATCCTTGACTCGAGAACAGTTTTGCGACTGGAAAATGGGAACAGTGAGGTTTGTCGCTTTAATGAGCACATCTGCGCAAAGGCTTGCCAGAGGCAGAAACAGGCGCTGAGAAGCTAGGCAAGATGTCTCAAGAGAACTGGTGATGGGGGCAGGGAAGGAAGTCACGTGATTAGGTTCAACCCCTCCAAAGCTAGTAGTTGGTTTTCTGTCTGGACTCCACCCCCACAGTTACCTGGCAACAGCCAGGTATGCTCCTCCCCACAGTTACTTGACACAAGCCAGGAAGGCCTGGCCTACCTTAAGAGGGGCTACTTGCCCCCTCCTTACTCCGATAGAATCCTAACACCGCTCATGCCAGATTGGACCAAAAAAAAGAGAAAATGGAAGCCCAAGTTCGGCTAACTGTGAACCCTCTAGCAGGTAGCAGGTAGCATGTTAAGTTCAGATGTCCTATTGGGATAATATACATACATATATATATATATATATATTTAGATTTGAGTATTTTGCCTGTGTGTATGAATAACATGTGTATGACTGGGACCCACAGAGAGAGAGAGAGGAGCAGATCCCCTGGAACTGGAGTTGCAGATGGTTCTGAGCCACTCTATGGGTGCTCAGAACAGAACATGGGTCCTCCGGAAGAGCAGCCAGTGCTCTTAACCACTGAGCCTTCGCTCCGGCCCTTTGCTCCTCTGCTTCCATGAGAAGAACAACAATACAGGCAACCATGACGCAGCCCAGTGTGGTGCTGCACTTCAGCCCTGCCTCTCGAGGAAGTACAGAGCTAGGTGCTGCCCGCTCCGCACATTTGTCTCAATTCTGCTAAAACTCCAAGCAGTTGATTCTGGTTTTATTGCCTTATTTATTCAAGGGGGAAGAAAAACCCAACACAAAACAAGAACAGCACAGAGAAATTCAGTTCTTTGGAGAGAATTGATCTCCAGGTCTTCCTTTCTTCCCTTGGCTTCTCCAAACCCTATACTCTAGTTCAAAGCTTGACACCACTTGCGTTCCCCCCAGGAAGATTCATTTCTGGATTCTTTTCTGTTCTGTTCTGAATTGTGTAACACCTCCTCACTAGACATATTTTAATGCTGCTTTTATGAGTTGTGTCCCACGTATGCTTTCTTTTCCCCAAATGTCCAGGAGCCCACTGAAGGTACGTCTGTCTGTCCAGCCTCTGTCCTGTTTCCATCCCAAATTCTAATGCTTACTCACACAGGCCAGGGGCATTCACTGCTGATTAAGCTATGCCACCTAACTGGAGTTTATATGCGCCATTTTGAAGTTACTTGTTGCAGGATTTTTTCCTGTCCAATCACATTAGGACAGTGGGAGACCTGTGATTGGACAGGGAAAAGGGAGGCGGAGCTAAGGGTTGCAGACACGGGATGCATCTCAGAGTAGGAGGAAGAACCTAGATGGCTGCTGCTGTGTACCTGCGTGGCATTTTCTAGCCATAAGTAGCTATGATTTCACAAGGTTAGAAATATTGGGATAAAGCTCTCATCGTTATCAATTGGCTCTGAAATTGCTGCATTGACATCTTGTACATTGTGATTTTATTGTTACATAAGTCTGATTGGTTAATAAGTCTTGATTCTACCAGGTATCGTGTTATACAACCATTTATTTACTAGAATGTGGGCTTGCCGACTACACGGGTTTATGACTGAGGAAGAACTAGTGGCTCCGAGCACAAGCGAATGAGAGCTGGGAACACTGCAAAGGGGCTGGCTGGGAAGAGTAGCTCAGCAAGGACATGCCACTGCCAGGAGGAGCGCTAGACGCAAGAGCATAATCCAGCACTGTGGGAACATGTCCGTCATTTGTTTTCAATATTTTCCGCAATGGCTACCAAATGTAGTACTCTCTGTACCACGTGTTAAAATTCTACACATGGGGGTGGGGGGTAGAAGGATTACAAATTTTACTTTGTGTACTACTGAATTGTTTCAAGTTTTCTATCAGTTAAAAATGTTTTTGTTTGTGTGTATGTGGCAGTGCGTGTCATACCTGAGGTCAGAGGAACGCTAACAGGAACTGGGTCTCTCTTTCCACCATGTGGTACCCATGGGATGCTCCCAGGTCATCCAGCTCAGACAGTGAGCTCCTGTACCTACTGAGGCATCACACCACCCAAAAATTTCATAAGTTTAAAATTTTAATTTATAAATTTAAAATAAGTTTTAACCTGAGCTTAAAACTGAGGGCAGGTAGAATGGGGGTAGACATTGGGAAGACCACGGACCAGATGTAGAAGGCATTGGATGCCAGGACTGTCTCCTCCTTGGACGAGTCTTGGGGTTTGCTAACTGAAGGAGAAGGATCTAAAGAGGATGGTGGAAGCCTCACTGTCCATTTGGTGCCCAGCTCTATACTTAGCTCCTCAAAAGTGTACTCTTGAGTCATGTATATTTAGGGGCTGCTGGTAAAGCTCAGTTGGCACAGTGCTTATCTAAGCCTGTGTAAGACTCTGGCAAGACTTAGCTTACCTGGGACCCCATGAGCAAACTAGGTACAGCTGGGAACCGATGCAAAAAAGCAAGAGGAATTTATTGTTCCAACACAGTGGGGTCGTCCTACACCCGAAGAAGAGGTAGCAACCCTGCACAGCCCGTTTGGTCGATTTTTATACAGTTTTCAGAGCAGCAGCCATTAGGCACAATGTGACTGGCAGAACAGTGTGACTTTTAAATGGATTGGTCTTTAGGGAATGAGGTGGCAGGGACTTCCCTTGTCTGTAGGTGGCCAATGGTCCGGTCAGTCCTGTGGAATGTGTTTACATGTTCTGGGCTCCCTCCACCTGCAGGTGAGCAACGGTTTGCCCCCGACCCCCTTCCCTGCCCCTTGGTCTGAGGACTGTTAATTAACTTCCCCCTCCTGAGGGGAGGGATGTTCTGGAATTTTCCAAAGGTCCTGAACTGACCTCTTCACATGCAGAAAGCTGATATTGTGGCTTCCATTCCCAGCAGGCATGATGTTGGTAGAAGCCTATAATCCCAGGCCTCAGGAAGGGAAAGCCATACAATCCAAAACTCAGGCGCATCCACAGCTAACCAGGAAACTGGTGTACATGACAGTATTTCCTATATCCAGGTGACATAAGGTGGCATCTCAGAACTGTCTGACGTCAAGTGTGTATATGTGTTTTCTCCAATATTCTTAGAAAGAAAAATTTGCTCTTTCAGGACCCCATAGGAATCCCATTATTAGAATTTAGGTGCCAACATGGTTCTCCAAGTTTCCTGTTGGAAATGTGTTAAGCCGGGATTGGTTAGAATCCTTTCCATTTAAAAGGGGGCAGGTGCACAGCACATTCCTCCAGCAGCAGGAACTGGGCCTGCAGGGGTTATATTCTGTATTCTTCTTCAGCCAAATGTGTGTGCTTGCTAGAGAATCAGGACTGTGGCATGCGTGAGTATGGGGAAAACCAGGGACATCTGGGGCATTTTTGAAACCATCAAAGTCTCCTATTCCTAGAGCACTCCTGCTCACATTTCGTGCACGAAGGCCATCCAGCAACTGATAAAGGGAGAATGTGAATGTGTGCACATACAATATAATTACTCAGACTCAATATGCTTTTTCTATTAGCTTTTCAAAGCCGTTTGCATAGAAAGTCCCTTCACCAAGCCAGCGCCTCTAAGGGGTCCACAGGAAGAAGCGAACTGGGACATGATCTCCGAGATATTTCATTTTGTTATCTCTTCTCATTACATGATGGCCGGGAGCACGGCATGAATAAAGCTGTCTTGTCATCAAAATGCATTCATTCGTTTAACGAGTTCCTGAAAATAATGGAACTGTTGCTAGGCGATGGGGAAATTATACATTCCCAGGGATCCATGCAAATCTACCAGCAGAAGCAGTGCTGGGGACGACAGACATTACGTTCTGGAACCCACCTCAATGAGCCAGCGCCCCACTTTACCTGAAGCTTGGAGGGTCAGGGCCTCATTTGTTTGCTCAGCGTGACCCATGGTTCCAAGGAAAAATGCAGGTAGATTTCTTTTCAAGCAGGAGTCTGAGTCCATTTAAAGTTGCAGCCCAGCAATTGTGTTTCATATTAATTTTGGACAAACTGTGGCAGGAGAGGACTCTGCCACTGAGCCCCCTGTGCTATTCTGAACAAACTATGGTGTGACCATGTACATTCATTTATATAGATAGATAGATAGATAGATAGATAGATAGATAGATATAGATATAGGTATATGTATATATGTGTATATATATGTATGTATATATGTGTATATGTGTGTATATATGTGTATGTATATGTGTATGTATATGTGTATGTATGTATGTATATATATACATATACATATATATTTCCCCCCTCTTTGGTTTTTCAAGATAGGGTTTCTCTGTGTAACCCTGGCTGTCCCGGAACTCACTCTGTAGACCAAGCTGGCCTCAAACTCAGAAATCCACCTGCCTCTGCCTCCCAAGTGCTGGGATTAAAGGCATGGACCACCACTGCCTGGATTACATATATGTTTGAATTGCAAAACTACACTGACATGTAACAGTGAGAGGTCATATATTATGAAAAATATAGAATTATTTTTTTAAATAAATTACCCATAATTCAGCTCTTCTCAAATAAATGATGTTTGAAATGTATTTGTCACTTTTAAAGATATACACAGTCACTATTTATTACCACCTAGTATATTTCACATCCATATTGCACGCTGCCATACTCAAATGATTACAAACATCGTTCCCTCAAAAGCAATTTTTTGCCAGGTGTAGTAGAGCATTCCTTTAATCACAGGCTCTGGGAGGCAGAGGCAGGTGGATATTTGTGAGTTCAAGAGCAGTCTGGCCTACAGAGCGAGTTCCAAGCCGGCCGCGGACACACAGACTCTGCAGCAAAGGAGGAAAGCAATTTTTTTTAATTTAGTTTTTTCCTAGTAAATCACTACCATAAATAACTCCACTGGTCTTTCACAGATATTTAAAAATGAAATGCTTTTCCATTGCAAACTGACACACACACAGAGGCTTTTGTTCTCCAGCAGAGTAAAGAATTCAGAACCCTGCCTCCAAAAACACACAAAAACACTGGGGGAGATGCCAACGCCAACCTCTCTACTGGTCTGGAAATAAACCAAAAAGCTCAGCACAGTGTGCGAGCCGGCTGTTAAGAACAGCAAGGTTCATGGGATTTTAACTTACATCAGTCCCCCTGCTTCTCCTGAGATTGACAGTCAACTTGAAAACAAGGAGCCTCAGAGTCACCAGTGCTGGCTGCGGGCTCCTGTCACCTCAGTCTGTAGAGAGGCTGAGAAGGGTGAGGAGCGCTCCACAAAGCTCTGCTCCACAAAGCTCCATGCCCAGAGGCCATCACTACCTCAGCTGCCCCGCAGCTCCCTGGAAAACCCCCACTTTACAATGTTTGTCTTTATTTGACCTGACTGAACCTGATCAATGGAAAGGGTTCAGTTCCCCAAGTAGTTTGTTGACAACAAGCAGGAAAATGACTGGGCACCTCAGCTGCCTGAGTCAGCAGAATCTGCACAGACAGGGAGAGAGAGGGGGCTCTCCACGGGATTGAAAAGATAATCAGAGACTGAGAAAGATGTCCCAGAATCTCCTCCCTGCATGAAGAGCTGTGGAAAAGCCCAGAAAAGGACTTAAGAAGATCCGACTGTCTGACCTCGGGATGACCTTGAAGCTCTGGACAAAGGAAAGGTAAAGAGGAAGGCTGACATTGTAAATTGTGAAATTGTTACAGGATGCCTCAAAACAAAGAAATCTCTCTCTCTCTCTCTCTCTCTCTCTCTCTCTCTCTCTCTCTCTTCTTCTTCTTCTTCTTCTTCTTGATTAGTGTCTTCCAGTCTTTGCCACAGCCCTGGGTTATACTGTGGCAGTTTCAATACACTGACAGTTTATAATTCTGTTATAGTCACTGTGTTCACAAAGAGTATTAAGAAGCAAAGTCAACTGTAAGCCCCGCCTGCTCAAGGACCAGGCAACTTCCTTGAATGCTGGGAGTTGCAGTTCTTCAAAAAACACAAAGCCACATGGGAAATACAGTGGCCACATAGTTTTGCTTTTAACACACCCTACAACAGTGTGACTTGTCACTACTAGCTGGGATTCCAGAGACCAGACCAGAGTCCAACCTGGTCAGTATTTAATTAAGTTTGCTTCAAATTTGGTTCCAAATTGTGGAACTTTTTCTTCTCTTTCCAATCTCAGGAAGGGTAACAGGACCTGGCAACGATTCAAAGTACTCATTTGAAATGTTGCAGTGAAACTCACTATTTCCACCATTATTATACATCTTTGAAATGTTGCCATAGTACTAAGATAAGAGAGCAGAGGCTTCAGGCAAAGAATCTCTACTTTATAGAGTTCACACAGGAAAGTCATTAAATAAGCAGATGCAATATTAACAATAAACACGAGTGATAGTGCAGCCCACAGAGGGGACATCTGATTTCCACAATAGCCATATAGCATAAACTAAGCTGTTGCAGCTTTGTGATAGAATCCATGGTATGTCTTGCATGTCCTGGGTTCACTTTCCAATACTGCAAACAAACTAACAAGAAGAGAAATGGGTAAGCAGTGCCCATGCAGGGAAGGGGGCCGGAGTCAATGGAGCTGGCCTGGAGGAAGCCTAGGCCAGCCTCCCTCCACCAACTACCCCTACACACACACACACACACACACACACACACACACACACACACACACACACACACACGGGGGGGGGGGGGGGGAGGGGATTGCGGAATGGGGGAGGGGGCAGGAATGTTGCTCACAGTAAGGCAAAAGATGGATTAGTCAGAGTTTAAAACACCCCCCCCCCAGGAGCACGTTCTGTTTGTTTGTATTAATTCTGGAAAGGACACAGGGTAGAAGGAATTCTTTATAGTTTGTGGGAATGTAAATTAAGCCAACTGCCATGGATATCAGAATGAAGGCTCATCCAAAAGCTAACAGGAGAGCTACTATATGATCCTTCTCTGGAATAATCACACCACACCCGAAGAAACAAAGGGTGTGAGTGGGGGGGGGGAAGAACGGTCACTCAAACTGTGGGGACAACTGTATATACACATGCAGAAGAACACAGAAAGACTGCACACCACATTGGAAGAGTAACACAAGGCAGGAGCCAGGTCTGAGGCAAAGATGAATCAAGGGCAGCCTCCTCTGTAGCTGGAAGTTGGACAGAGCTGTCGTCATAGTGCATTGAGAAACAGCAGCAAGATAAAGAATGGATGAACTGGACTCCAGAGGATGCCACCGGAAGAGTAAGCATCGGTGTGACAGGGGCGCCATCAGACCAGGTGTCTAACAAGAGTCCTGTTCAGGATGTGTCATGAACTCTCTGGTCATCCATAATGACAAGAATCTCCATTTGTGACTGAGCGAAGGACTCAAGCAGGCATTTTCCCAAGAAGGTATGCGAGTTGTCAACAGTTAAACAAGGCCCAGAACCATGAGCCTTCTGCAAAATGGGAACCAGCAGCAGAGACATGGATCGCATGGAGCCCCTGAGATGGACAAAATCAGATGAGAAGAGTTGGGGAAATGTGAACTTGTGCAGCTCCTGAGAAAGGGACACATGGCAGAAAACAGTTCCTTGAATGTACACAACCTACCACCCATGGTTTCCATTTCCCTGATGCAGCAAAGAGAAGTGCAAAGATATGTCCTCCCAAAAATATACACAAAGTTTCACAGCAAGGTAATTCACTAGAGTCCAGAGTGAAAGAAACACTCAAACGATCATCCTGCTGGCGGGCAAAACGAAGACTATCCCTAAAGTGGAACATCATGTGAGCAGGAAGGAAAAAAATGAATTACTGATAGGGCTAGCACATGAATAAACCTTATACACATCGCGCTGCAAAAAGCTCTACACGTCCTGTTTAATTATATTTATATGAAATGTCCAGAATAGGCAGATTCATACTAACAGAATGTATGCTCACTGTTGGCAGTTTCTAGAGAGAAGAAATAGTTTTACTGTTAATGGGTTCCTTTGGGTGGGGCAGGAGGTGTGTGTGTGTGTGTGTGTGAAAAGTCCTAAACATAGATGACAGCGGTATTGTGACACTGAATGCATTAAAGACTAAATCTTATGGTCCATAAACTATATTTCCCATAAAGCTGTTGTTTGGAAGGTAAATGGATGTATTTTCAAAATTAGATTATATAACGGATACAATGAAAACTCCCTCGCCCAGACCCTTACACACCACCCCCTTCCCACAGTGGGGTACTCTCCATTTTTTTGTGTGTATTATTCAATGACTATTCTTTTTGCTTCTAACCATGGATGGCATAGATATCATGACTCATTTTTAAAGACAGAGCCTCCCTATGTAGCCCAGGCTTGTAGTTCTCCTACCTCAGCCTCCTAAGTGCTGGGATTATAAGTGTATGCCACATTCCTCATAGTTTACAGAATATCACTATCAGGGCAGAGGCTATAGCTGATGGTAGTCCTTGCCTAGTAGACACAAGGCCCTGAGTTCTATCACCACCTCTACAAACACGGCGTAGTGGTGCACACCTACAGTCTCAGCCTGTCTCCATAGTGAGTTTGGGCTTGCATAGGCTATATGAGACTCTGTCTCAGATAAAGAATTGTGGGGCTAAGGAAACGGATGCGCAGATAAGAGAGATTCTTTCTCTTCATATCTTGGTAGGGGTTTGAAACTTCTAGAACACAGAGCCACAATGGCGCAGCCTTGACTCATCTTTGAAGGACCTGGCAGGTCACCTTCCCCTATAGGCAGGTTGAAGACCTGTCCTTACACAGCTACCCCTGTGAGCATCCCTCTATGCCCCCACACTGCCAGGGTTTTAAAGGCTTTCATTCATACCTTCCTCTAGTCATTCATACCTTCCTCTAGTCATTCATACCTTCCTCTAATCCTCATCCATACCTTCCTCTAGTCATTCATACCCTCCTCTAGTCTTCACTCATACCTTCCTCTAGTCATTCATACCTTCCTCTAGTCATTCATACCTTCCTCTAGTCCCCATTCATACCTTCCTCTAGTAGGCAATAATACAGGCCTACTGTGTCTTCATCAGTGAATTTCATTTACTTTAAAACAAAGCTTCCACTTTTAAACATATCATTTGATACTCTCCTCAGTGGGCCAGATGCATGGGTCAGCTTGTACAGGAAAGAAGAAATGCAAATACATTCTTTTGAGGATTGATTTCCTGGTCATTTTCTCTTATGTAATGAGAATGAGGACATGAGGCTAGAATATTAAGACAATTGAAAGAACTGATTTCTAAAGGGGTGGCCCACACTTGGGTCCTTTCAGACTATTAACTGTTGTTTTTGTTTGGTTTTGTTTTTAACCAAACCGAACCTATTCAATTCCACAAATAGCACTCCTAACACTTTCCATCTTTAAAATATTGGAATTATTTAGAATTGAGGTATCTGGTAAGTGCTATTTGTATATAGTTTGGGATTCAGAATAAATGACATGGCCAAAGCTCATGTAATGGCTCAGTGGTTGAATGTGCTTGCTGGGCGGGAGTTCCATCCCTGGATCCCACAGTGAGGAAAAGGGCAGGCTCCCAAAGTCTTCCCTGACACGCACAATAATAACAAATGGAGGAATTCTTTGTAAAGTCTTAGAGAATACACGATCAACATGACAGGGACATTACTGGGCGTGTCACGATGGGGATTGAGACGTTTCTCAATGAGTTCAGACTCCAGCTTGGCTTGTGGGGGATGATTCCTTCCCTGGAGAAAAAAAGGGTTCTTCCCAAATCCATGCAGCTGGCATTCAGTCCATCTGTTTCCAATAAATAGCCTACTGACTCAGTGAGACTTGGTGCACAGCCCCAGGTGCTGCTCACATCCACCCAGTCGCAGCTTGGTCATAAAGTATGAGAAAATTTTCATTATGGTGTTAAACTGATGGATTTCAGGGACATAAAGGAGTGGTCACAAAACAGCCATGTGCTGTAGATGGCTTGCCAACCTTTTGAGCATCACCCTGTGTGACTATCACATTCCAAAAGGTGATAACACACATTCTTCTGAAGATTTTTCAGATCAGGCCTGTGTTGAATGTGTGCTGCCGTTCCATTGGCGCATTTGGCCCTTCCTATTGGTCTCTGACCTGTGGCTCTTCCATTACATGATAATAGATATTTGCGGTTTTCGCCATTGCCACCTTCACGCACCTTGGAGGGCATGACTCTCCATTCCGTCTTGCTTAGAGATTTTCTTAAAAAGATGCTCAGCCTACCTCTCCCACATGCACTGCCCACCCCGAGGAAACAGTCTCTTGTGCTTTTGTTCTTGGAGAACCCTGGACAGACAGCAGTGTGACGTCCCTGAGAGTGGAGAAAGATGGTCTCTTCTTCCCTGACCCTTGGTGCACTGGGGCTGCTCACACACACTTCTGGACTTGGCTCAGCTACACCCCAGGCTTTGGGCAACAACCGCAGAGAGCTTAGTAAAGACGAAGGCAAACTGTCCTGCTGATGTGGGGAGTCCTTCCCAGGACAGCTGTCAAAGATGCTGGAGGAACCCCGTCTTCCCAGATGCCCTTACTGGCTCTGAGTGCCTGACCTTGGCTGCCCTATTATTTGCTCCTGGTGGGTCATACAGGCTTCGTCAAATTACTGTCTATTGGTTATGGTTGCTGCATCAGCCAGGACTGGGAGCCTAAACACCTGGGTGCTGATAGGTTCCCAGAATGCACCTGCCTGTCACAAGAGGGTGCAACCCGGCTTGAGTCTCCTGGGGATCAGGTGAGAACCAAGACTTTAACCTGGTCTTTTTGCCTTCTTTGGTCTCTCTCTCTCTCTCTCTCTCTCTCTCTCTCTCTCTCTCTCTCTCTCTCTCTCTCTCTCTCTCTCTCTCTCTCTCATGCATGCCTTGAAAACCTTCCATGAAAGGTTAGACGTACACACATCTTCACCTCAGGCCTGCCCTCAGTCAGCCCCAACTCCAATATCTGCCATCATGGACACAGCACCCTCATTCCTCGGGATTGACTCCACTGCCTCCAGAGCTCCCAGACTGCACCAGGTTCTATCCTATGAGATGGAGCTACAGAGCGTGAGAAGCACAAAGGCGGGTGGCTTTCCCACAGAGGTGACACGTTGATTATACAAACACACAAGTGAAGGCGATCATTTGAATGGCATTGAGCCGTTAGAGCAGAAATGAATTAATCTGCCGGAAAGTGACCAAGGAGGGATGACAGCTCACTTCAACTCGGTTGTCAAAGGCAATTTCTGACAAGACCCTTGAGCAGAGGCCTTAGAAACCAGGGATTGCGCTACACAAACACTTAGCTGAAGAGCCTTCCAGGCTGAGGAGCAGCAGACACAAGAGGGCACTGATAAGATCAGCGGGCTCTCAGAGCACACACAGTTTCTAAAGCAAGAGCCAGTGAATTATGGGAAAAGGGGCAGAGGTGAGGTCCACCAGGTGAAGTGGAGCAGGTCAGGTCAGGGGCCGTAGGCTCTGAGAGAACGCCATGGAAGGACCGCGGAAGGGACTGCCATGATTATGATTAGGTTATAATACAATATAAATTGTAATTATGATTTGTGTTACAGCACAGCAAATGCAGCAGCTGAGTGGAGAGTAAGAACAGCTTGGAAGCTGTAGACCCTAGGAAGGGGCAAGCAACCCTCCTGTTGTATGAAAGGATGCTGTTAGCACATGAGAGTCAGCAGTGACAACTGGACAGAGGACTCAATTACAGAGTATGCTGCCGGGGTTGGATGGGGCGTCAGATGAACCCAGGATAGCCAGTTAAATTTAAATTATCTAAAAATAACTTTTGGCATAAAAGTACTATATCTAGAAAACTGGCATGGTACATTCTTACAGTAAATAAAATGAAATAAAATAAAATTATCATTTATCTGAAATTCACTTGTTACAGAGAATACTCTTGTTGTCATTCTTCAACAAGAAAAATCAATGACGCAGTCAAAGCATGGGCCATGGTACTGAAGAGAGTTCTCAGAGGAAGACATACAGTAGCTATTAAAAACAAGTCTAACCTAAGCCCCACCAGGAAAAAGCAAAGAAAAGATACTTTCAGATTCCATCTCGCCCCAGAATGACTAATATTAAAAAAATAAAAAAGTCAAATGACAACAGATGCTGGTGAGGATACAGGAGAGGGGAAACTTTACTTACTGTTGGTAGGAGTCTGAACCAGTGCTGCCACTATGGAGACCAGTACAGAGGTTTCTCAAAAACGCTAAAGTTGCATTCGCATAAGATCCAGCTCTGTCATTGTTAGGGACTTACCCAATAGTACATATATGACATTAAAAAAATAGAAAGAAAACATGACTGTTCCTAAGTATGATGGAGGAGAAGTTTATTGTGGATACAAGGGAGAGTATAGCCAAAGGCAGGGACAAATGGAAGAGTCCAGAGTGGGCATGACCCTGAGACACTGAGACCCTGAGACCCTGAGACAGGCCATGCGGAGAGAAGGGGGAAGAGCCAGGAGAGTACAGTGTAGACAAAAAGGCAGGTAACCAAAATGGTGGCATTATATAGAGAAGAGCAGGTGAGCCCTGGCTGGGGAGGTTTAGGGAGGGGAGGGAGGGCAATGCCAGCAGTACCCTGTGTCAGGGACTGAGGGATGCTGGGAGAACCTGGTTGCCAGTCTTGCTTTGCTATGTTAAATAGGGACCTCCTTTAGCCACTTGTCCTGATTGAGACCTAACAATACACACAATGGAATTATACTCAGCCATTAATTTTTTTTTTTATAAATCAGGAAAATAGATGGAGCTGGAAATCTATCCTGAGTGAGGTAACCCAAGTCCAGAAAGACAAACACTGTTCTCTTGCATATGCAGATCCTAGCTCTGACATTTTAGATTTCTGTATTTAATTTAGTGTTTGTAGAGAGCATAAAGCAGTGGAAGAACCCTGGGAGAGGAGAGGGGGGAGGGGGAAAAGGAGGGGAGAGCAAGGGAGGGAAGGGGAGGGCAGAGGAGGGCAGAGAAGAGGGGGGAGGGGGGAGGGCAGGGGAGGGCAGGCACTAAAGCAGGCAGGTACCTAACACAGAATATCACCTTAGGCCTTAGGCGGGAAAGCTCAGTGTGAAGAGGTTTAGGATGTTGGAGTGAGGGGCGGGGAGGATGTGTGTGAACGAGGGGGAGAGGTTGATAAAAACAAAAACAAAACCCTTCAGATGTATAAAAAAGCCTTTTATAAACCTGCTACTTTAAAAGCTAAAAAGAGTAATTAAAAATGAAGCCAGCGAGCTAGCTTGTGGGTTGACACACTGCCTGATGGCCTGGGTTTACCCTATACCCCACATGAAGACAGAGGCAGAGGACTGAGTCTAAATGGTGATCTCCCAACCTCCACATGTATGCTATGCTGTGCATGCACCCCCACATACACACCACACACACATATACACACACACAAACATACACATACACATACATACACACCACACACACATACACACTACACACATACACACCACAAACACACACATTCACACCACACACACATATACACCACACACACACACATTCACACCACACACACATACACACCACACACATATGCACACCACACACGCACATACACATACATACACCCCCCACACACATACACACCACACACACATACAACGCACACATACATACACATATACCACACACACACATACATACACACATACACCACACACATACACACACACACACACACACTAATGATAATGAAATAATTTTTGACTGAAATAAACAAAGTGCTTGAAATGGAGATATCCTACATGAGAGGATAGAACTCATGAGCTCTTAAAGCAGTAGGTAACAACCTATGGGTCATGAGCCCTTTGGGAGTTGCATATCAGATATTTGCATTATGATTCATAACAGTAGCAAAATTACAGTTAAGAAGTAGCAACAAAATGATTTTATGGTTGGGAACATGAGGAACTGTATCTTGGGATTGCAGCATTTGGAAGGTTGAGAACCACCGAAACCCCAATATCCTGTGTGGGATACCCCCTATGAATTGATCAGAGAGTTTCCAGAGGCTTCCAAAAGAGGGTACTGCCATTGCCCCATTACCCACCAGAACTAGATAGTAAGACCTTACTGCTGAAGCCTTACATGCTTGGTCACAGGACACTTGGTTACATGGAGCTGGGACTGAGCTGGGAGCCCCCCACCCCTGGGGTGGCAATGCTGGGAGGTGCTCCGTAGGCTGCTGGGGTAGAAGAGGCATCAACAGCCTGTCCTGCTGCAGAGCATGATGCTGCCGTGCTGACCACCCAGGAGAGATGCCACTGGTTAAAGCAGTAGGTAACACCATACCCTGATAACTTGGGAAACGAACCCTCTGTGATTGTATTAAAAGCCAACTCTGTGGGAAGGAATACCCAGGTAGTACTACAAACCTGGCCAAAAGCCTATGTCTGGGAGGTCATGAGACCGAGAGAAGGAAACCACTGTTGTTTCCCTGACATATTATGAACTCCCATATATGCATTTACAGTTACACCCATAGATTACCACTCTCAGCCTGTCATGCGTTGTTGAAAAAGGGAGCTACATTAGATGGTGACATCAGACCCAATCCCATGGGATGGCTCTGACTCAGTTCCAGGGGGAGATTCCAGCAGCTGTCCATCCCGCCGCAAACCTGGACTGTGCAGCCACCACACTTGTTTAAGGCATTCTCCTAGGACACACAAAGCCACAGGCTGTAAGCCAGCCTCTACCTAGGGCTGCAAGGGGAGGAGGACGCTGGGAACTATGGTGCACACACACAAAAGACAGCCAACAAGATGTCATGGGGAGACCATCAGAAGTATCCACTGCTCATCTCCACTCAGCTTGAGAAGAGAATACCTTGAGGAAGGGATAGAGAAAAGGTTTTTGGTTTCCAGTCCCTTGGTACTACAGCCCCCCTGAAAAGGGGGGGCAGGTACAGACATTTTGCTGGGAGAATTACTTATCCCTCACAGAGTGAAAGGAGATCTATCAATGGAAATATAGATAAAGGACATGAAAACGCAGTTTTCAAAAACACAAGTCAAGGCCAAGCAGTGGTGGCGCATGCCTTTAATCCCAGCACTTGGGAGGCACAGGCAGGTGGATTTCTGAGTTCGAGGCCAGCCTGGTCTACAGAGCAAGTTTCAGGACAGCCAGGGCTATACAGAGAACCCCTGTCTCAAAAAAAACCAAAACGAAACAAAAAAAACCCAAAACAAAAACAAAACAAAAACAAACAACAACAAAAGAACCCCAAGCCAAATGGTAAGCAATCATGAAATCCTTATGAAAACCCACTAGTGAATAAAGCAACTGCATTTAATCTATGACATGTTCACTTGACCTATCAACTAGCATAACTTCTAAAATAATAATACATGCCGTTGTGTCTTAGTTATGGGGTTCTGGTGTCTTCATTATGGTTTCTGTTGCTGCTAAGAGACACTGTGACTGTCGTAACTCTTAATAAGGAAAACATTTCACTGGGGTTGTCTTAACAGTTTCTGAGGTTTAGTCCTTTATCCTCACGGAGACATGCAGGCAAGAGCCAGGAGTTCTACATCCAGATTGGCAAACAGCAGGAAGAGAGTGCCATTAGATCCAGCTTGAGCATCTGAAACCTCAAAGCCCACCCCGGAGAAAAACTTCCTTCAACAAGGCCACGCCCACTCCAAGGCCACACCTCCTAATAGGCCACGCCCTATGAGCCTATGGGGGCCATTTGCAGTCAAACCACCACACCTGGATTGAAATATCCACACAGGCATGTGAAGGAACATTTGGCCACCGCTGATAGTGCAATTTGGGATGTTTCAATTTGTTTTGGGGTTTGGTCTGCAGCCCTGGGTGACTAAAACCTGGCCTTGAAGTTTTACACCAGCTCCTTTGTTTGCTGAAATATGAACTATTGGGAGCTAGATGAAGGGCCATTCCCCTTACACTCCAGCAGAGAATTTAGCTGTGTCTGACTGCACTGAAAATGTATGTTGCCGATTTGTCCTTTTGATGGTGTCCTTTGCCTTACAGAAACTTTATAATTTTATGAGGTCCCATTTGTCAAATCTTGATCTTAGAGCATAAGCTATTGGTGTTCTGTTCAGGAACTTTCCCCCTGTACCAATGTCCTCAAGGGTCTTCCCCAGTTTCTTTTCTATTAGTTTCAGTATGTCTGACTTTATGTGGAGGTCCTTGATCCACTTGGAGTTGAGCTTAGTACAAGGAGATAAGAATGGATCAATTCCCATTCTTCTGCATGCTGACTTCCAGTTGAACCAGCACCATTTGTGGAAAAGGCTATCTTTTTTCCACTGGATGTTTTCAGCTCCTTTGTCGAAGATCAAGTGACCATAGGTGTGTGGGTTCATTTCTGGGTCTTCAGTCCTATTCCATTGATCTACCTGCCTGTCACTGTACCAATACCATGCAGTTTTTAATATTATTGCTCTGTAGTATTGCTTGAGGTCTGAGATACTGATTCCCTCAGAAGTTCTTTTACTGTTGAGAATAGTTTTAGCTATCCTGGGTTTTTTGTTATTCCAGATAAATTTGAGAATTGCTCTTTCTAACTCTATGAAGAACTGAGTTGGGATTTTGATGGAGATTGAGTTGAATCTGTAGATTGCTTTTGGCAAGATGGCCATTTTAACTATATTAATCCTACCAATCCATGAGCATGGAAGGTTTTTCCATTTTCTGAGGTCTTCTTCCATTTCCTTCTTCAGAGACTTGAAGTTCTTGTTATACAGATCTTTCACTTGTTTGGTTAGAGTCACACCAAGATGCTTTATATTTTTTGTGGCTATTGTGAAGGGGGTCATTTCCCTAATTTCTTTCTCAGCCTGCTTATCCTTTGAGTATAGGAAGGCTACTGATTTGCTTGAGTTGATTTTATAACCAGCCACTTTGCTGAAGTTGTTTATTAGCTGTAGGAGTTCTCTGGTGGAGTTTTTTGGGTCACTTAAGTATACTATCATATCATCTGCAAATAGTGATAGTTTGATTTCTTCCTTTCCAATTTGTATCCCTTTGACCTCTTTATGTTGTCTAATTGGACAAGTTGGAAACCAACAAATTGGGAAAAGATCTTCACCAACCCTACATCTGACAGAGGGCTAATATCCAATATATACAAAGAACTCAAGAAGTTAGACCCCAGAAAACCAAATAACCCTATTAAAAATGGGGTACAGAGCTAAACAAAGAATTTTCACCTGAAGAACTTTGGATGGCTGAGAAGCACCTTAAGAAATGTTCAACATCATTAGTCATTAGAGAAATGCAAATCGAAACAACCCTGAGATTTCACCTCACACCAGTCAGAATGGCTAAAATTAAAAACTCAGGAGACAGAAGGTATTGGCAAGGATGTGGAGAAAGAGGAACACTCCTCCACTGTTGGTGGGATTGCAAGCTGGTACAACCACTCTGGAAATTAGTCTGGCGGTTCCTCAGAAAACTGGGCATGACACTCCTGGAGGACCCTGTTACACCACTCCTGGGCATATACCCAGAGGATTCCCCAGCATGTAATAAGGATACATGCTTCACTATGTTCATATCAGCCCTATTTATAATAGCCAGAAGATGGAAAGAACCCAGATGTCCCTCAACAGAGGAATGGATACAAAAAATGTGGTATATATACACAATAGAGTACTATTCAGCCATTAGAAACAATAAATTCATGAAATTCTTAGACAAATGGATGGAGCTGGAGAACATCATCCTAAGTGAGGTAACCCAGTCTCAAAAGAACACTCATGGTATGCACTCACTGATAAGCAGATATTAGCCTAGAAGCTTGGAATACCCAAGACACAATGCACATATCAAGTGATGTCCAAGAAGGAAGGAAGAAGTGGCCCCTGGTTCTGGAAAGGCCCAGTGCAGCAGTGTAGGGGAATACCAGAACAGGGAAGTGGGAAGGGGTGGATGGGGAAACAGGGGGAGGGAAGAGGGCTTATGGGACTTGTGGGGAGGGGGGATCAAGGAAAGGGGAAATCATTTGAAATGTAAATAAAGGCTATATCAAATATAAAAGGAAAATGCAAATTAAAAAAAAAGAAAATGTGAGTAGGAATTCAAAGATAACAGAAGAGGTCTCAAGACAGTGCAGTGCTACCTACAGTATCGGAGCATGGTTGCTGCTTGCTGTGTTTAGTCAGGTTTACAGTGAGAACTGAAAACAAAAGGTGGGGAGAAGGATGTGGAAAACATGCTGTTTGGTGAGGAAAGGAACACTCATGCATTTAAAGTCGTGGACAAAACTTTAATTGTTAGTAACCAGTGCTGTTGTCTGAATGGAGACAACCCCAAAGATATTCCGCTGGCCAGTAAGACACTGGCCACTGAAGGCTGCAGGACAGACGTCCATCTGGGAAGAGGGTGCCTGGTGAAAGGGCTGAGCGACAAGCACTGCTACGGTGATGCCCTGCCCAGTAGGCCATGGAGGAGAATGTGCTCCTAGGTCTGGCTGAACCAGAACTCAAAGCCAGTAGCAACTGGTAAAAGACACAGCTCAAGCTACCATCAGAATCTGACGTCTTCCATACGATGATTAACTTTGCAGACATGCAAGATGCATGGGTTACAAGGTAATGGACGCTTGCACTGTGGTTTAAAAGAAAAGAAGAGGAAGAAGAGGAGGAAGAGGAGGAAGAGGAGGAAGAACAGGAAGAGGAAGACGAGAAGGAGGAGGAACAAGAAAACGAGGAAGAAGAGGAAGAAGAAAATGAAGAGGAAGAAGAGGAGGAGGAAGAGGAGGAGAAAGAGGAGGAGGAAGAGGAGAGAAGCAGTAGCAGTAGCAGCAGCAGCAAAGGAAACCAAGTTATATATTTCAGAATTTAGATTCCACGCACGTACAGGTTCCATATGCTAGGCACAGAGGTGGCTGAGTATTGTCCCTGCTTATTTTTAGTCTTGCTTTGGCCTGATGGTCTTTTTGCTTTGTCTTTTCTTTTATGTTTATTTGTTTTTTGTTTTGTTTTAAACTACATTGCATTCCTCACCTTGGGAACCAACCCTTTTCTTGGTGCCATCACATATCACAAGTGCCAACTTCCTTTTCGGTTTTACAGGGGCTCACAGTGAAGAGCCTGCACAGAAGACATTTGGGAAGTTTGAGCAGTGTTGGGACTGTTAATAATGTGAGTGGTTTTAATGCTGGAATAAACATCTCTTGCTTTGAGTGTGAAGCACCAACAGGCCCAGGGGTCTGCACACGTGTTCCTCACCTGCTGGTGCAGCTTGGGGGACGCGGAACTGTTGGTATGCAGGCCTTCGCTGGCAGGAGTGGGACCCAAGAGAAACTGAAGATCATGTCTGCTTCCAGCTCTGGCCCAAGTTCTCCACTTCCTGGCTCCAGGGTGTAAAGAAGTCGTCCTGCGAGCTCGAAGCTCGAGCTCCTGCCGGCAGGGGCCGCTCCAACTGCTGAGCCTTCACCACCGTGGGCAGGCATGTGAATAAATCCTCCCTCCTTTAAGCTGTTGTTGTCAGGTGTTCTGTGACAGTCACAGGACAGTAATAGGCAAAACACCTAAGGTTCCAAGAGTAAAGAGAGACGAGGACTCATGAAATACATTCTTGGGAGTAGAAACTGGGAGAGCTTTCTGGGGAGAGAATTTCATAATATGTAAAAATGTATAAAATGTCCAGACTCTTATACAACCATTAAATTCGTGTTATTTTTACTTGGCAAGTAATCGTTGTTGTGCCTATGAATATTTCATTAATTATTTCTGCAATGTATTTTATAATACTTAAACAGGAAATACTGTAAATGTCTCCCAATAGTTGATTTAACTAAATGAATAAACATCCACGAATTTCCATTAACTATGTAATCATTTAAGATGTGATAGTTATTATTGACAAAGATTTT
Source organism: Apodemus sylvaticus (assembly GCF_947179515.1). NCBI lineage: Eukaryota > Metazoa > Chordata > Mammalia > Rodentia > Muridae > Apodemus > Apodemus sylvaticus. Next base: position 10,518,331 of record NC_067485.1, read on the forward strand.
ATTCAGACATTATTAAGTCATGTTATAAAGTATAAACACTGTGATTCAATCTAAACACTTAATATACACACATAGAGAAAGACAGGAAGAACATCACCAAAATGTTAATAATAATTATCTTCAGGCACACAGGTTGGCTTTTAATTTCCTCATTTTGCTTATCTATGCTTTTCTAATTTTTCTACAGTAAACATGCTGTTTGAGTAATAAAAAGGCTATAAAAATGGTATATTTCCTCTGTGTGTTTAGTTAAAAATGAAGAACCCTCGGAGGTTGGGCAGCACAGATAGCCTTCCATTGGCTTCATTTCCTGGTTCATTAAGAACATACAATGAACAGTTGGCCGTGGTGCCAAGGCTACACAATAAGGCACTGGACGCCATCAATCCACAGGTCTGACCTTAGACTCAGGACTGAGTCTCCTGGGGTCCTCTGCTAGGGAAGAGGCTCTCCCAAGGAGACCTGGATGTCTAACTCAAGGACTGCCTGGGCTGACATGTAATTCGTGTTCTTCCTTCTCAGAGTGGAAGGACCTGGGGAAAAGCTAGGGTGGTAAACTGTTGGGCCTATAACAGAGGAAGCCATGAAGGAGTTGGGACAGTAATGTAATTCTTTTCTGAACTCAAATGGTATAAGGCAGACCCTGACACAGGACTTCCTAATGTCCCCTACCCAGCAGGGAGTCCCTTGCTGGACTCACCCGTGTGGAGTAACAACTGCGTCAGCACAGAACCTTGTGCTTTAGGAAACCATAGGCGATGGGGCCAAGTGTTAGGTTCCCACCCCCCCTTCTGCCCCAACTCCATCTCTGCAAAATGCAGTGACACTGACTATGGTGACAGTCTGGCCTCAGCTTGGGCTGCATGCTGACAGGGTAAACAAGATTGCTGTCACCATCAAAGGCTACTCTCAGCTTTCCTCAGAAACCTGAGGATGGTTTTCTGTCTGCCCACAGAAGCCACTCTTTTATCTCTCCTTACCTCTGGTGAACCGGGCATTTGGCTCGCTATGGCCATATACCTGTGGTACATATCAAAGTCACAGAGCTCCTCTGGTTCACAACCCGCCCTGCCCAAAACCTTAGACTGCTCTTGAGCCTACTGCTGCCTCTCTTTTGTAGTTACATTCATCTCCACCAACCTCTCACACACTCACACCCCTCACACACTCACACCCCTCACACACTCACACTCCTCATGCATACACTCACACCCCTCACACACTCACACTCCTCACACACTCACACCCCTCACATACTCACACTCCTCATGCACACTCACACCCCTCACATACTCACACTCCTCATGCACACTCACACCCCTCACATACACTCCTCACACACTCACACCCCTCACATACTCACACTCCTCATGCACACTCACACTCCTCACACACTCACACCCCTCACATACTCACACTCCTCTTGCATACTCACACTCCTCACACACTCACACCCCTCACACACTCACACCCCTCACATACTCATACCCCTCACACACTCACACTCCTCACATACTCACACCCCTCACATACTCACACCCCTCACACACTCACACCCCTCACATACTCACACCCCTCACACATTCACACTCCTCATGCACACACTCACACCCCTCACACACTCACACCTCTCACACACTCACACCCCTCACATACTCACACCCCTCCCTCACACATACTCACACCCTTCACATCATTCACACCACTCATACACACTCACACCCCTCACACACATAGTCACACCCCACACATACACTCACACACACCCACACACACACTCATACCCAACATACACACTCCCACCCCTCACACACCCATACCTCACATTCACACTCACACCCCTCACACACATATACTCACACACCTCATACACACACCTCACACACACCCCTCACACATGCTCACATGTCACACACACTCATACTACACATACATACTCATACCCCTCACACATACTCACACCCACACACACTCACACCCCTTACACACACTCACACCTCACACACACACTCACACCCTTACAAATACATTCATACCCCTCACACATACCCTTACATCTCTCTTACACACACACTCACTCCCTTCACACACACATATCCTCATACCCCTCATATACACTGACGCCCCTCACACACTCCCAACCCTACTCCACTTCTCTGCTCCCAAGAGATAGCCACGCACTTGCTAGTCTGTCACACTCTCTGTCCTGAAGAGGTGGCCATGGCAGCTCTGCACTCCACCAGATGCCTCTGGCTATTCTCTGTCTGCTGCCTGGAAGACTGCCAAGCGGGCAGTTTCAGATTTACAATAAATCTCTTCACGCCCACAGAGCAGTCCCGTTTGGGATTTCCCTGCAGTCACGCTCACTGAGGAAGAAACAAGGCCTTGGAATCAGAAAACACCATAAGGCAGATCCCACCGGCAGTCTGGTCTGGGTTGATCTTCTTGTGTGATTACCATCTTGTCACGTCTCCTCATCCCTGCCTTACACACTTAGGGTAGAGATGCGCCGTCTTAGAGTGTTCTCTGACACCTTCTCTTTATTACAGAATTTCCTGGCATGGTCTTTGCAAGGTTTATATATACAATGGATTGGGATTGGTTCTGTCTACTATCTCAGGGGGATTTGCAGAAACCCTTTCATCACCAGCCTTGAAACATGCTGCATTTGCTCAGAGAACCACAAAGGCTCCCTAGGAGAAAGGATTTTATTTCTCCACAGTGGTTTCTCAAGCAAATTTCATGACAGAGACACCCTCGAATGAAGTCTTTCAGACCACCTTTTGCCCACACGCTCTACATGTATGAAGCATGTTATTAACACGTGAGTGTCTGATTGATGCTTCATTGGTCACTTTCCAAACACAAATCAGAGGTGGACTACCTGCTCAGGGTGGCCTGGATATGATCAGCTCTCCAATGTCCATTGGGCAGCCTGAGTGTCTTCCCGTGGTGCTTTGAATAAGAATGCCACCCACAAGCTCATCCCTCTCGGTACTTTGTCCCCACTGGTGGAACTGTTTGAGAAGGATCAGGAGGTGTGGCCTTGTAGGAGGAGGTGCGCCACTTGCAGTGGCCTTTGAGTTTTCAAAGTCCTTGCTATTGCTAGCTGACTCTGGCTCAGGCTTGTGGACTGACATAGAAACTCCTAGCTACTGCTGCAGCCCCAAGCTTGCCTGTCCCCTGTCAAGCTCCCACCATGCTAGGTACAGACTGTAAGCCCCAAATGAATCCTTTCTTCTTAGAAGTTGCCTTGGACATGACTATTCTTCATAACAAAATCAACTTAAGATAGGTCACATGCTAAAAACTGAGTAATGGACGTATTCCAACCCCCAAACTGTGAGTATGAAAATATAGCACCACAAGGTACTTACCACCAAAAACATTCCTTGTTCCTGGCTCCATGTGCTTTGTGCAGAGTGGGACGGCTTCTCCCGTTTCTCCCATCACCATCCCTCCATTAAGTGGCTCAAGACCCCTGGGAGAGTGAACAGAAGCTGTGAGGTCCTGGGTAAGGGAGCACATGGGCACAGGGTGCCTCAGAAACATGCAGCTATTCCTGGTCAGGAGCTTGCACACACACTGTGAATCCAACCACATCTTCTGCTGTGTCCACATAATTCACGTGGTTCTAAGTATTAAATTACATTCTTCTATCTTGAAAAAACATTAATTCTCTCAGGAACTGCAAATATTGATGAATTCCAAAAGCCCAGAATATGTGGCTGGGATCTGCAATTCTTTTATTCACTCTGAAAGCTTCTGTCTCTTGATGGCTATTCAGGTGGCTGTTGGTCCACCTTCTCCCCACTGTGACAAGACTGTAAGAGGAAGTACACAGAAGGATTTGTTTTGCCTGGTAGTGTAAACTGGCTCCATTATTCCCGGGTCACAGTGAGGCAGTGCTTCATGGCATAAAGGGTGGTGGGAATTTCTCTCTCTCTCTCTCTCTCTCTCTCTCTCTTCTCTCTCTGTTTCTCCCTCTCTCCCATCCTCCCTCCCTCTTCTCTCCTTCCCTTCCTCCCTCTTTTCTCTCTCCTTCCCCCTCTCTCTCTTTCTCTCTTGTGTGTGTGTGTGCGTGTATATGTGTGTGTGTGTGTGTGTGTGTGTGTGTGTGTACCCAGGGAGGCTAGAAAAGGACATCAGCTCCTTGGAATTGGTTTCACAAGACACTGTGAGCCACCTGACACAAGAACTGGGCGCAGCATCAATCACTCAGCCCTGGAGTCACCCCTCCCATGCCAGGACACACCTTTCAGAGATGCACCCCATGGCTCCCATCCTCCACCCAGACCAGCTTCCTAAGTCTCTCCTGCTTCTCAGAAGGTGACGCGGACTGGGATGCAGACCCAAGCACTTGCATCTGCGGGTGCATTTCACATTGGAACCCCAATTCAGAGAGTATGTTTGCAGAATTTTGCACAATTATTCATGCAAGTTTGTCAGTTGTATAGTTTCTCTTCATTCTGTATCATGTCTTTGTTTCCTGGCTGCTGATTACTGGGACGTGTTTGTGTTAGATTAATTTCCTCTTAAGTTCTGTCTGCTGGGTCTCTTTCCATTGTTTTATTTTCCATGTTTCCTCCAGGGATTAAATATTCTTACCAACTTTAACAACTCAGGGATGATATTTGGCACTGCAAACATGAGTTTAGAAGTCTTTCAGTCTTCTCTTTCTCCAGCTTCCTCCTGTTTTAGGTGTAATATATAAAATTCTGCCAAACAAAGTTGTATTGATACTTTCTAATTTTAAGTTTTATTCTTTATTTTAAAGAATTAAAAAAGAGCAAAAATATAACAACAATGACAACAACAACAACAACAAAAGGTGCTGGCCACCAAGCCTGATGACCAGAGTTTAATAGTCATGTCTCACATGCCAGAAGAAGACAGTTTCTTCATGTTGTCCTCTGACCTCCTCCACACTTGCAAGGACACACATACAGGCACATACACATGAACACACACACACACACACACACTTGTTCGCATAACAACAACAACAACAACAATAAAAATGTGACTTTTTTTTAAAGAAGCAATGAAGGCTTCTGCTGAGCTCTCTTCTTTTTGTTCACTCTGGAATCCTGCCGGGGAGTGATTCACTCATAGTGGCTAAGTCTTCTTAAATCAGTTAGCCCTATCAAGGTAATCCCCTGTCTTGGTTTGTGTTCTTAGACATCCCAGGACCACCTGTGCAGGGTTGGCACCACCCACAGTGGGCTAGGTGCTTCCACATCAGTCATCAATCAGGAAAATGTCTGACAGACTTGTCTATTTGCCATAGAGCTCAGAGGGATTTTCTCAAGTGAGAGTCCCTCTTCCCAAATGACTTCAAAGTAACCAGCTCATCCCCAACAGGCATGCGCAGTGTGTCTCCCGGGTGCTTCAAGAGCCCATCAGATTCACAGGCATGCGCAGTGGGTCTCCCACTGCTTCAAGATTCCCAGTTGACTCTTGCAACATGCACACACAATGCGTCTTGCAGGTGCTTTACTCCATCTGGTTGACAGTTGCGATTACCCATCACGAGTAGAGACCAACTCCTTGACCCTTCATTTGTTGACAAGGGTCTCTACTCTGCACACTTTGCTAAAAGAAACATTTTGTGTTTGTTGATATTCCATCGGATTTTAGTTTTTAAAAGTTAATCTTCAGCCAGTCGGTGGCGGTGCATGCCTTTAATCTCAGCACTCAGGAGGCAGAGGCAGGTAGATCTCTGAATTTCAGGCCAGCCTGGTCTATAGCTCGTTCCAGGACAGCCAGAGCTACACAGAAAAAAAATCCTATCTTGAATGCCCGCCCCCAAAGTTAATCTTTCTTCTTAGACTACTTCATAAAATGTATTTCCAGCCAGCCACTTTCTGTCTTCTCTTGTCCTCGTCTAGTTTATCAGATCTCGGCCCCTTCACAACTAGACCGACTTCTACTTTCATGGTGGGTGGTGGGGTGTAACTAATTGGAGTGGCCACACCCCTGGTGAAATTGCATCTCCCTCAGTATCCATTGACTGGGCCGTCGTTCCCACGATTCCCTACTTATCCTTGACTGAAAAACGACAGATCAAAGTTTGAGCAAGACTAGTATAAGTAAACACAGATGCTGTGAGTTCATGCGTGCAGCATCCGTGTCTGCAGCATCCGAGTCTGCGGCATGCTAGCCTATCCAGAAGCCGGCCCGAGTGGGCGATTGCTTTCTGGTTGGGTCTGAGACCCACTCCAGAGGACCGGGTCCACACCAGGCACTGTAAACTTGATAAAAGCTTATGTCTCTGGAAGTCACAGCCCCCAGCTGGAGACCACTGCTGCTGTTTCACCAAATACCCACGCTGTGCCTGGAAAATTGCTTTCCAAAGGTTTGTTGTTGTACCTATAAATTAGTGCCGCTCTCAGCCTTGAGCAGAGAGTCAGCTTTTTGCTTCAGGCCATGGCTGCTGAGGAGACTTAAAACAGGTATTTATCGAGAGTGACTCTTGGCTGCTCAGCCCTCTTGAGAGTTGATCATATGTTCCTAGCTCCTGGTATTTTGTGTAATTTTGAATTATGGCCTAAATGCATTGACATGTATGCTTTGTGGATCCTGATTTCTGTCACATTCCTTAAGAGGATGCAGAAGGTGTTGGTTTTTGTCATTTTAGCAGAACGTTCTTGGTTTTCCCTGACTGTGAGCAGTTCCTTCAGGATTCAAAAGCTTTTAGTTAGCTACTATGACTCTGTCCTGCCCAACTGTAGCCACAGGTCATTCTGGAACATGAAGGTGCTTTAAATTGACCTTTCCCAGTTCTCAGATTCATATTGTTCAATTGTGGCTCATTTATCAAACGAGTTGCTCCGCCCCTTTTCCTACATTAGCTCAGACATGAGCACAGGACATCTGCATGTACTGAACGCTGGTTGCCAAACCACAGACCACCGTTCCCATCCCTCCTGCCAAAGAAAGATAGGGCTTCCCTCTGTGTCTTCACCCCATGAGCAACCCCAGACAGACAAAGTTCTAGCCCGGTGATTGACAGACCTCCTTTTCCTGGTTCCCATGAGGTGTAGCCTTTATGACAAGTCGACACCAGTTAGAATCTTATGTAAGGAGGGAAACTCAATTAAGAAAATGCTTCCCTAAGATTTGGGTGCAGGCCAGCCTATAGAGCATTTTGTTAATTAGCGATTGATGGGGGAGGGCCCAGTCTATGGTGGGTGGGTCCATCCCTGAACTGGTGGTCCTGGGTTCTATAAGAAAGCAGGCTGAGCCAGCCATGGGGAGCAAGCCAGTAAGCAGCTCTCCTCCCATGGCCTCTACATTAGCTCTGCCTCCAGGTTCCTGCCTTGAGTTCCTGTCCTGCCTGACTCTCTCTGATAGTATATAGTGATGTAGCAAGCCAAATAAACCCTTTCTTCCCCAAGTTGCTTTTGGCCATGGGTGTCATCACACCAATATAACCCTGACTAAGACAGTTCTTCTGGTAAGAGAAGAAGGTCCTTTCTCAGAGTTAGTAGCCCACACTCCCAAATGCAATGTATTGGGACTCACAATGCACTGGTAATGGAGACCATATTCTTTTGCAAATCAGCATTCTAAGTTTAACTCTCCCCCATAATCTTAATGCTTTCTTTTCAAGTCTAGTGAGAGCATATAACAGAGTTAGGTGTGTGTGTGTGTGTGTGTGTGTGTGTGTGTGTGTGTGTGTGCGTGCTAATTTGGATAAGGAAGGGAACCAGCAAGCAGGAAGAGTGTTGGGGACAAAGAGGCAGCGGTGTGGGGGAGGGAGTGGAGGGGAGTGGAGCAGTAATCACACAGCATAAATAAATGAATATCTAATAAATTAACCCATCATATTAGGGCTGGGGGTGCAGCTCAGAGGTACAGTGCTTGCCTAGCGAATGCTTGACCATGGGTACAATGGCTTCATTTGCAAAGAAATAAAATAAAATCCATCTTTCTGCATGTACTAAAAAATTAATTAAAAATCCATTAGCAAGTTATAAGCCATGCTTTTGCCTTCTAGTACTTCTCTCAAAACACAGTGCTGAGAGAACATTTGCAGAGAATTCCCATCCATCCCTGACGTGAGTCACCGCAACGCTGACCGGATTCTTCAGTTAAATATTCACCCTTCAGAAGCTACATTTGAAAGAAATATCTTGTCTTCTAAAGGAAACCAAGTAGCAGACTACACAATAATATGTTCCAAGTGACAGACACAAAACTGAGGTGATAACCAGGGGCAGAGAAATACAAATAATTTTTCCTGTTTTGTTGCTGTTGTTTTGAGTCTCATGTAGCCTAGGCTAGACCCAAACTTGTTGGAATGCCGGGCCCTCCTGCTTGTACCACTGGAGTGCTGGGACTTTGGGTGTGCACCACCATGTTTGGTGTATGCAGCACGAGGCGTTGAGCTCAGGGCTCCATGCAAACTCCTCGCAGACTCCACTGCTACACGGGCAGCATTGAGAGGCTAAGGGAAACGGTGTGAGTCTACACCTCTGGTGTACACTGTGAGGGCTACGGCTTAAAATGGTGCGTCCTGTTGGGAAGATTTGCCAAATCAGTGAATGTGTGGGAAGACAGCAGGCTGATATCCACCACCGCAATGGCAACACCACTGTGTGCGCACCACAGCATGATGCCTTTGCCCTGGATGTGTGCAATATGATCTGTAAGGGCATATTTTGTGCTGATGTAATTTTCCTTCTCTCGGCCTTAGCGTTAGAGTGTTAGTTAGGTCTCAGTCCATCAGCAGCTGCTGTGACAGCACACAGAAGCCCAGGGAACTTCTGAAAGGTTAGCCTCTCAGACATACAAGCTTTGAGGGGCCACGGTCTGCTGAGGGCTGTTTACCTGTGTCCTCCATGAAAGAAAGTGAGAGAATGAGGGGGAGATGAGGTGGGGAGGGAGGAGAGAGGAAAGGAAGGAAGGAGGAGGAAGGGGAAAATCAAAACGGGAGCAGGGAGAGGGGGAGAGACCAAACTCTTTCCTTTAGGACACAATCAAATTACAGCATGGTGAGACAATTCAAATATGATTAAGAAATTAAAACTACCTCAGCTATGCCGCTGTGCAGTGCCAAAAGCTGTGTACTCTCCCATCACACCGAGGATGTGTCCTATGTTAGAAATGAAAGGCAGCCATGCTTTCTACCTCGCTAGGTGCTGGAGGACCCTGCAAGCCGCTGCAGTTAGCTGTTAGCCACACGATGTGGCAGAAAGCACGAGACTCTGAACTCGAGCCCCTTACAGCTGTTCATGGGCTGGAGAACACTGACCCAATGAGCAGTGCACACAGCTATCCACTGGGCAGCTTCACTGCTGAGAACTCAGCCTACCGAAGGCCCCACATATATTTCTGATGATGGCTGTAACAATGTATTTTGTGATAGAGGAAAAATATCAAAACAACCTAAATAGCAAACAAGAGGGAAACAGCTAAATGAATTATGACATATCCTTTTAGGAAATTTAGTGTTGCCATTATAAAAGATAAAGCTCCTTCTATGGAAGCCCATGAACATATATCTCCAATATGCTAGTGGTTAGAAGGAAACAGAAGAATAAATTACTCTGCATTACTCTCACTTGGTGTTAAATGCATGCACAGAAATACATGTGTAAACGTACACACAGCAACCGTTTTCTACTCTAAAGCAGTCATACTGCAGCATAATCTCCATCCCGCTCAGTTCACACATTCAGCGTGCATGATTCACGGTTTCGATTATATCCACTCAGGCAGGCACCACCGTCATCAGCGTGAGAACACTTCATCTACTGAGAATGAAAGCTCGGACCCATTAGCGATCGCTTCCAGGCGTCCTCAACTCCTGCCCACAGCCTGAAGCAACTTCTAATCTGCTTTCCACCCCTGTAGACTTGCCTGCACTGGACAACTGAGATAAATGAGGTTTTTTGTTCCTTACCTCTTCGCACATCTTGGCGGCACATTGATGAAGATTTTTGCCTAACCTCAGGTCACAATTATTTTCTCATATCTTCTTCTAATTGTTTGATCATATTTAACCCTACTACTTAGACCTAGAATCCATTTTGGTTTTTATTCCTGTATATTGTGTGAGTGAGAAGGCCAGCTTCGCTGCTGTGGGAGACTTCTCCCGACAGCCATCTGTTCAGACTGAGTACTCTTACCCTACCACAGATCAACCAACTACAGACACAAAGTTCACGCTAGACACTTCAGAGCTGGTAAGGTCATCCCCTAAGAGACTAAGATTGAGGCTGGTGCAGTGCACTTAGGGAATGTGGTCTTTAATCTTAACACATCTGAGTCAGTGAAATGTTTGCACTGGGTCCATCTAACTCTGTTACTTCAAATTACCATTTTCATTCTTCGTGCATTTGTGTACCTGTTTATGTGTTCACACATGCCTGTACGATACACACCAAAACATGTGAAAAAAAGAAAATTGTATGTGTGCATGTGTTTAATATGTGCAGGATGCATAACCCTATAACTATTGAGCCAACGCTAGTCCCAAAAAATACTTCTTTATGAACAGCATGCTTGGTGCACATATATGGCTGGGTGAAACTGATTTCCCAAATAAGTACTCTGCCATGCAGAAGCACCCAGCGAGGGTACTCCCTGGGCTGATGCAGTGTTTTCAATTTGGGCTTGCACATCTTAATCAGAACACAATGCATACGGCCACATAGAAACTCTTGTGTGTTCACCCTTTAAGTAAAATATTGCTGTTGAAGATGCTAGATGTATGTGTTCGCATTATGGCGGCAGAGAAAGGGTGCCGTGAGCTTTGTGGGAAGCGACCCTTCTGTTCTCTTGTCAGTCCCACCTTCTGAATTATAAAATTTGTGTTTGCGGCTTATGTCTAAGAATCGCTCCATGGCTTGCCCTCCCCTCATGTAATCTGATGAATTGATGGTGGCTCCATTAGTTTGATGGTCTCCTAGGGAGATCCAGTGGGATCAAACTATTTTACAACAAGCCAGAAAGGTCATCTTTTAACACCTGAAGATGACAGTGCCTTTCCTGTCATAATGGGTTGGTTCTAGAAGCATGCGGATGATTATAGACATTCACGGTTTGCCCAACACCTTTGCTTTCTGTTCCTGGCTGAGGACACTGTAACCACGATCAGCCTTCCTGGACCCTCACCACAGTATAGGCGATACACTGGTCAGCCATTCATGAAGGCAGCAGAGTATAACTAATGAATTAGCTAATTAACCAGCTAATTGATTAACTAATTAACAATTGACCAATTAATTCGCTAAGTAACTAATTAACTAATTGACTGACTAAATAATTAACTAATTAACCAATTAATTAACTAATTAACTAATGGATTAACTAATGCATATGGTGGTCCTGAGTGTTTTCTTAAGCTCTTGAGACACAGTGGCCAAAGAAAGCATTTGTAGTCATTCCCCTCTCCAGGACCTCAGGGTAGACCTTCATCAAATCATGATAAAAGTGGGCCAAGGTCCTACCATTATGGCTAAGTACCTGAGATAGACCACTCATAGAAAGGGAGAGGCTTGGGTTAGCTTAAGGTTTCAAATGTTTCCCTCCATGGTTGTCCATCACAGAGGTAGCACTGGCAGAGAAGTATGACTTTAGTGATCCAACCCCACCTTCTAACACATTTCCACTGCCTCCCAGTAGTCCTGTGTGTTCAGAGCCAGGCCTTCACCACATGAGCCTCAGAGGGCATTTAAAATACATACTATAGCAATAAATAATTGAGCACGACATTACCAAAATGGGCAAGGGCTTTGCCAAGAGGGGAGAGTCCTGCAAAAGCCTTCATGGTCAGACTCAAAGAAGTGACATCTTAGATGAGAGAACTCAGGTGCTGAAAACTGGAGACTGGCTATCTCAGTGATGGAGAGGTGTTCTTTTGCCAAAGACCAACCTTAAGGGAGTGCCTGAGGGAAGAAAGAAAGACTAGTGTGTCTAGAACACAAAGAAGGAGGAAGGTGTTAGTACAGGAAGCCCCAAGAGGGAGCAAGGGGCACTCACAGACCAGGCATGCAAGATCCAGGGCCAGCGCAGCTGCTTAGCACCATCTCACAGAGACCACGCTGCTTAGCTTCAGCTCCCTTAGCTATAAAGCGGGGTAATGTAAACCTGTGTGATGTTATGAAGCCTGAAGAAAATATCATTTACATATGCATGAGTTTTTATCATAGCTGCTCCTTAATTAAACAATGTAATCAGTAGAAACCGTTCCTGTTCCTCGTTCCTGTTCCTAGCTGGTCTTCCCACATCTCTAGGTAATTGCACTCTGTCCAGGTTAGCAGCAACTGTCAACTTGACAGTCTGGAGTCACTTGAAGAAAGGGTCTCAGCTGAGAAACTGTCTCTCTCAGGTTGCTCTTGCAGGCGTGTCTGTGAGGGACTGTGAGGGACTGTTCTGAGTGTTAATTGATATTGGTGGGCCCAGTCCACTGCGGGTGGTACCATTCCCTAGTCAGGTCGTCCTGGATTGTGTAAGGCAGCTAACTAAGCATGAGCCCAAGCAAGCCAGAGGGAGCCAGCACGCCATTCCCTCCATGTTTCCTGTTTGCTTTCCCGCTGGCTTCCCTCAGTGATGGGCTGAGACCAGGAAGCGTGAGTGAAGAAGCCCTCTCCTCCCATTAGCTGCTTTTGTCAGTGCTTTATCACAGCTACAAGGAACACTAGAACATTATTATCTAGCTGGTACTTTTCTAGAATCAGTCCTCTGCTCATTGAGGTTCTTCTGAAACAGTTTTTCATATATATATATATATATATATATATATATATATATATATATATATATATATATATATATATATACACACATTGCCTGGGAAACAGTAACCCTTTCTTATCATGTGTAGAAAGAACAAGAAAGAAACATCCTTTCAAACACAGGCTCTGGAGCATAGACAGATTTTCAGTTTGATATTACCGGACTCAGCAGTAAATATTCCAGCAACTGACTAGCAATGTCTGCTAGGTGCACTGAGTAGTAAATATCCTAGTAATCACCTAATAATGTTTGCTGTGCACACCATAGGTGTGAATCTGTGTGTTGTGTTCTTCTGCCTGGAGGATGAGAACATCCTTGATTACCCCTTCAGATTTTCCCAGCCTCCTCTCTGGTTACCCTGTCAACTTTCCCAGTTTCCTTTTCTTTTCTTTTTCATGTGTTTGTTGTGTAGCTATTTTCTTCCCGTTTGAAACATTTCTGTAGGAAAGCCCTTCAAGACAGAAAGTAAACAACTCAAAATCACTTCAGGAAATCCCTGAAACTGATGAGATTTACTAGCCCCACCGGCAAGACCAAACAGTAAAGACTGTTGAGATTCACTCTCAGACAAGTCAAGCTGTAAAGAAGACTCTGAGACCAGGCACCTAGCAGGAGCAGAAACTGGCCAAGGTACCTGGAGGGGACTCTTAGGCCAACTGAACTCCCTGGAAAGGACAATGTCCAACCTGTTGAGCTGCCTACTACAGCCTTTGCAGTGAGCTCCAGGTTTGTGAGCTGTTAGCCATGCCCAGGTGGGTGAGGAAGCCAGCGTGGAGCCCTACAAAGACCAGCACATCAGCACTTCCTCAGCACTCAGCTGAGAAGTGTTAGATTCCAGGGAGACAGGGATCCAGAGAGATGAGCAGACGAGAGAGAAGGTTTGCCCTGACACAACCTGCTATCAGGAACTAATCTAGTCCCGCAAGATCTAACTCACTCTGTGAAATCTAACCCAGTGTGGAGAAAAGGTGACATACGCTCTGAACAAAGATAACACATGCACATGCTGTACACACATGTATATGCACATACATGTACATACACACACATACACTCACACACTTACGTACACAGGTATGCACACATACACCGCACATAGGCGTGCACATACATACCCACTTACACAAGTACTTCCATACATGCACTTATAAACATATGCATGCAATATACATGCATATACACAAACTTCATGCACACACACACACACACACACACCAATGATAATATTTACAATGTCTTTTAAAAGACATTAATCTTTTGGTGGTATCAAGTCTGCGACTTGCCCAGGGCCATGGTTCTTCTAACAATGCCACACAGAGGATCAGATTTCATTGTGGTCTCCATGGGAACAAGCCATCTTCAGACCTCAGCAGTCATTCAGTATGAGTTGAAATAAAAAAAAAAAAGTGGATTAACAATATGCTGCCAGACAAGAACTTCTCTGTTGAAGGACAAATAAAATTAGGAGGAAATCTATTTCTGTGTATGGCTGACAACTTAAGGTGTAACTTTACTAGGCCACAGAAAGCCTGCGCATACAGACACAGGATTCTGGGTGGGTGTGTAGGGTGCTTCTGGCTGGGGCTGGTGGCTGAGGCAGTGCGGAGTGCAGAAGCTGGGTGAGAGACAGCTCACCTGCCTGGCTGCCTGAGCTGGGATCACTCTCATTGTTGGCCCTTTTCAACCTTGGACCTCAGGATCTCCTGACCCTTGACCTTTGACATGGAACTCATAGCACAGGTCTCATGCTTCTCATGCCTTCAGGCTGAGACGGGAGCTCCTCACTGGGCTCCAGCCTGCCTGTTTCAGGTCTTTGGGGCCCTATAATCTTTGTGATCCTGTCTTCCCTGACATGAGATTCTGACATGAGGATTAGAGAACAAATAGTTTTGAATGGGGCTTTCAGAGGGACCGGTGATAGTTGAGAGCTTGGGAAAGGGGAAAGGGCAAAGGGCAAAGGCAAGGGGCAAAGGGCAAAGGGCAGGAATCTCAGGAGAGATCTCAGCCTCCACTTCTCCCTTAAGGGAAGACACACAAAGCTTGGTTGGGGGACCAGCCATGAGTGATGGCTGTCTGGGGTGGGTTGGGCCTGGGGCTAAGGGAAACTTACATTTGGGTATATTGTGCCTATGAAGAAACTCAGCACCAAAGGTCTCCAAAGTCAGTGTCTGGAAAAGGTCACCGGCATACATTGTGAGCTGTCTCAGACTGGACACTGAAGTTGGAGGCAAGAGGCCTGGACGCAGGTGGAGAGACTGAAGAACTGGAGAATCACTTCTGTGTCATAACTGTTCCATCCACTGGGTTGTGACAAACCCTCTACAAACCTTTTCACAGAGCTGCAGGTGCTTCTAGGGCATCGTTTTAGAAGTCAGCCCTGACACCTTCCTCTACTGCTCCCCACATATCCATCAAGGCTGATGGTTTAGGATGCAAATGTCCTCCAGCCCTTGGCCCTGGCTACCTCCCACCAGACAAGTGGAAAGTCACCCTGGGGAACTGCTCCCCACAGCAGACTGACAGAGCCTAGAATCTGGACACCCTAGGGCTCCAAGGACCTGGGTAACCCCGCTCATCCCCCTTCCTCCCCAAATCTCATCAGATCTGGAGTTGCTGAGTTCCTGTGAGAAATCACTGCACCCGGCCTGTGACATCGCTTCCTCCCTGTGCCCGCTTCCTTCCTCACCCATCTCTTCTCACCTATGTGACCTCACCTATCACTTCTTTAGAGACTCTGTCCCCAACCTGTTGGCCTAGGGTGACTCACTGAATGCCCATTGCCATAGAGACAGGCCCCCTTCTTACTTGGAAGTTGTCCTAGTTAGGGTTTTAGTGCTGTGAACAGACACCATGACCAATGCAAGTTTTATAAAAGACATTTAATTGGGGCTGGCTTATAGGCTCAGAGATTCAGTCCATTGTCATCAAGGCAGAAACATGGCAGCATCCAGGCAGATATGGTGCATGAGGAGCTGAGAGTTTTACATCTTCATCTGAAGGCTGCTAGTAGAAGACTGACTTCCAGGCAACTAGGGTGAGGGTCTTAAGTCCACACCCACAGTGACACACCTACTCCAACAAGGCCACACCTCCTAATAGGGTCACTCCTGGGCCAATCCTATACAAACCACCACAGAAGTCAAAATTGCAATGTGATTCTGTGTTTCCTGTCAGTTTCCTCCCCGGTGCTACCAGTTCTGCAAGAGAGGGAGCCACACTGGTTCATACCAGCCTCTGTGTCCCCAGTACCCAGCACCTACTTTGTCATCTACAACCATGGATGGACAGAGGCATGGATAGTCCGAGCACTTCCTTCCTCGTGTGTAACTATGGTTCTTGTATTTTGGAATGTAGCAGTTGTGCCTGTCTGAATCCCTGTCCCACTGTTCTTCATCCTTGACTGGTACATTAACCCAGAGTCACCAAACAATCAATACGAGACATGTGTCAAAACAATACAGACAGCAGAAGGCAACAGATCAGGTGCCCCTCGCCTTCTCCCACTGGGCCCAGCATGCCCTTTTAATAAACCAGTTATGTCCTGAAGTGGGCAGCTTAGGCTATCAGTGGCATCTCTGTATCAAACAAGACGCCTAGATTCTCTTTCCATCACTTAATGACACATGCAGAAATGAGCTGAGGAAGACCATGTGACCTGTCACTGCCACCCTGGGACCTGAGGGGTTAGAATGCAGACAGCAATTCCCTACAGAATTCTAGTCACCCATCTTCCAATTAACAGAATTCTTCCTGTGAAAATCCTGAAATAGTGAGGAGGGAAGGTCCTGTGTGTACCAAGGATGATGATGACATTCTGTGATTCAGGGTCACCTTGGAGCGTCCTGCAATTTACATAACTTACATGTTTGGTTCTTTTTACAGAGTGTTGATATTTCTCCCAAAAGACTTCCAGTCTAATGTGTTTGTTCTATAGATAAGAAAACCTTGTCGAAGCATGACTGTGTGTGTCTTTGATGGGCTGTGAGTTCAAGGACAGCCTGGCCAACATAGTAAGTGCCAGGCCAGCCAGGGTTACATAGCAAGACCCTGTCACAAAACACATAAACAAACAAACCAGAAAACCTGGATGTAGTTAATGCAAGCTGGCACACTCTAAAATAGACTTTTTAAATGTTCCCCACCTCAGAACCCAAGTTTCAGAGGCTAGTACTAATTATTTCCCAGGACAAGAAGAATCAATATCTCTAAATGTTTCAAAAGGGTTGAGTTAAGCAAAACCAGAAGTTCTCAGAGCCTCTGACAGCAGATGGTGGGACTTCCGGAAGAGAAGACTACACAGATAGTTTACCAGTCTGAACTGCTTTGCACAGGCTTGCCCAAAATTTAGTTAGTGAAAAGCCCCGAGCAAAAGAGAGAAGGCAGTCACATTATGCAAGCCTCAGAGTAGATTAGCTAACAGGACAAGAGAAAAACAAAGACCAAAATCCACAAAGGGGGTTACTGGGCTCAGAGAGAGAGAGAGAGAGAGAGAGGGTGCATCTTTCGGGATGTGTTCCTAGTGTCATGGCCAGAGGTCAAGCAAACAGCTTTGCTGCTTAAGGAATATGTTCTGCTCTGCCTCAAAAAGAGAGGGAAGCTCACACAGCACTGGGCTGTGACTATCTCCACGGCCCTTCACAGGGGTGCAAACCAGAGAACAGGCATATGAAGTAGCTGATTCCAACCACGACAATCTGCCTTTGGGCACAATTGGATGCTACAGCCATAACTGTCTAAGTTGTCTGTGGGCTGTAAAATAGCAAGTGCCCACTGTTTCACAGGAGATGGCTTTTGACCATGTAAAGCAATCTTTGTGGGAAGTCTATAGCTCTTCCTATGCTTAGGAAGTACTCTGGGACAAAGGTCAGTGAAAAGAAGAATCTAGATTTATTATGATTATTAGCAACCGGACAAGTGTTATGAAGCCATTCATTGTGCCTTTGATACTGACAGCTGCAGAAAGCAAGTTCCCGGTGCACAGTGGGATGCGGAGTAAATTGTCTGCATCCGTCTTCTGCCTGTGTCCAGGCTGCCAGTTTCAGGTGCATGGAGAGCGCTGAGCATACAACACGGGTGCTGTCCAGAACATGGGCTTTGTCAGGATGCTAATCTCCACCATCCTGAAGGTGGGAGATACAGGAAGGCAAAGAACAGGCACCACCCAGTTAATAACTGCCCCGGGGCAACCAAAAGCAGGTGGCTTTGGGCCTGGATGGTCTTTTCATTTTTTTCCATATTTCGCGGTCTTCTTTAAAGCTATATTGATGAAAATGGCTATCAAGCTTTTACCACAGTCCCAAGAAAAGGGACAGAGCCTGTTTTCCCTGACTTGCTGAGAAACAGTTTTAAAGAATTCTATTCCTTAGCTCTCTTGAGGCCAAGCTGGAGGAACCATGTACTCTGAAATTAGTTTTTCTTGTTGTTCCTCGTGACCCAATGAATATTTTCTATTGATGCGTGCACCGCTGAGGAGAATGGGGAAGACATGTCTTGCATGAACATCGGCAGCCTGCAGACCTAGAGTTACCTGGTTTGTTGAGCTTGCTAATGCTGGTGATAAGGACAAAAAGGTTGCTTCAGTAGAAATGAAAAGGCGCCTTAGGTCAATGTCCACGTGTGGGGTTACAAAGACTGAAATGCATTCTCTTGAAGTCCTGCTCATATTAGCTATCACAACAAAAACCACTGCCCAGAACACACCACTGCAGAAGGGGTGAGTTCTCCATGGCACAGCGGAGGTGGCAACGACATAATGCTGTTATGTTAAAAATATATTAAATATTCCAGTATAATTTTTAAATTATTCACAAGTCTTTATAATATTAATATATTTTATAATAAATATTAATATAATATTTTATAATGAAATATTTTAAAATTATTAATATAATGTTTTACAATAAAATATTTTTAAATTTAAATAAAAATGTATTAAAAAATAACAGTGCTCCACACTGATGCAGAGCTGGGAGAGAGAAGAAGGAAATGTTAAAGTTAACTCACAGGCTTCACCTGTATATGATACATGTGTTACAGTGTTACACTGTGCCAGAGAAAATTCTGTATTACATATTAATGCTTTAATTTAATGGGTAGAGAAAAGTCACCAGCTATCACTTGTAAGGTGGCACTGTGCCTTTAATTCCAGCACTCAGGAGGCAGAGGCAGGCAGACCTCTGAGTTCAGAGCCAGAGTGGTCTACAGAGTACCAGGATAAGCGGAGCTACACAGAGAAACTTTGTCTCAAGCCCCTGGCCCCCAAAAGGGGAAGCAACATGAACTGGAGAACATCCAGGGAGAATAGCTTGTGAGGCGGGAGACACCAGACCATGTTCACTTGCCACTTGTTGCCAAGGGTCTCCAGAGAACAGGCCTTGCAGAGGACAGAAGTGGAGCACAAGGCACCACCTCCACACTGTTATCAGAAGGGGAGCCCCAGTGTGAAAGTGTGGTTGGGAGAAGTAAGGCAATGAAGCTTGCAGAATAGAAACCCCACTCCTCGACCTCTGCGAGTAAGTCATCACTGAAGACAACAGGAGTACAAGAGAACCCCGGGGGTCTGCAAACATCAACAACTCGCTGAGCCAGGGTCCATCCACACTGAGGGCCCAGGGTCCGTCCACACGGACGGTCCAGCTGGAACTGAGGACTGTATAACAGTCCCAGCTTGTCCTACTGTGTGTTCTCCAGCAGCTTGGGGACTTGGGACATCAGCTTAGAGAAGCTAGAAGCACATGAACCAGGAGGGCTTGTGGTCACCCACCCAGGGACAGCGGTACTTTAGTTCACTGATGCAGGTTTCCAGGACAGGGGACCCACTCTAGAGCCCTGGGACCTTCTTGGGTAGCCTGGGGAAGGCCCTACTCTGGGTACACAGCTAGTGCATAAAAGAGTAACCAGACTGTGGGGTCTTTTTTTAAAGTAACATGGTGAATTTGGATTCCTTTTTATTAATTACTTCGTCTGACCGAGTTGTCAGCTGCATTTGGTTTCTACCATATTATCCTCCCACTTCTCCCCAAATCTTGCCTTTTCTCCTTTGCTAGAAAAGTTAGGAGAAGGAAGGGAGAAAGGGTCAGATAGAAGGAAGGAAAGGAAGAAGAAAGGAGGAGAAAGAACCCCAAGACAATGTCTGTGCGGGGCCTCTGCACGCACCCATTTGCTATTCTTCACTCAGCAGCCTGGGCTGGGTAAGCTTCGCTTCGCTTGACTTCAAACAAGGAGATTTGGGTGAGAAGATGGTGTCACAAGCCCCAAGCCCATCAGATGGTTGAGACAGTTGCTGGTCATTAGTTACACTGTAGCAGTTAGTATGAGGGGAGTCTGGATTATAACCCGGCCTCTTTCACACAGATACACATTAGATACAGAGCATTCAGTCCGATCTTCAGGTACAGGACCATGACTCAGCACATTGATCCATGACTCAGCACACTGAGATTGTAAACTATGGAGCTGGAGCGGGGGTGGGTGCTAATGACTGCAGACAGTTTCCTCTGGCGTGCCTCCCTCCAGGAATTATTTTGGGTTATGGTGATGAGCGAATCAAGGGTGGCATTTTAAGAGGCGCAGCGTGGCCGTTTTAAAAAGCCTCATAATTACAAGAAAGGCTTGGCAGCCGTGAATATGCGCCTCTGTCCTCATCCTTAGGTTTGTAACAAGATCCCAGTGACATTAGCAAACCTGGAAGCTCGGAAGCTATTTCCTTCCGCCCCTAAGCACAGCTGTGCAGCAGTCACCATCTCTGCAGCGAGGTGGGGTGGTAGTGGTGGTTTTCAAGGTGGTATGCAGAAAAGGCCTTGGAATTTCTTTTCCAATTTTCTGCTTCCTATAGGTAGAATGGTTAGATTTCGGGGTGATGAAACTCAAACAGGACGGCTTTTTTTCTGGTTGTAGAAGTGACATTTTTATCTATTGTGAGGGTTGTTTTTTTTTTTTTTTTTAAATAACAGAACTCATAAAATAATAACATTTAAAAACAAAAGTGATGAATGCTGGGCCTTTTCACTTCAATCATCCAAGTGCCAGAGATGATGATGACATCTGCTTCATACAGAGTCCTGGGCAAGGGCTCTGGATGTGGGAAGGAGCCTGGGTCACAGCCCGCCCCCTCACTGAGGAGCCGAGGCACTTGGGCAAAGCAACAGTGTAGCTCTCTGCTTCCACTCTGCATGGGAGAGTGGACTGAAAAGCCTTCTCTCAGGAGATGATTGCCATCAGCGGGCTCGGCACCAAGCCAGGCACCAGTGAGCAATCAGGAAATGCCCTGTCCTCACAGGCGCATGAGAGGGGTGAGGAGTCTCCGTGCATCCTCTACTGAGTAGCTAATGACAACTTCTTTCTTCCTGGCTTCTGCAAGAAATTCACATTCTCAAGAAGTAACAAGGATATGCCCTCAGCTGCTTAACCTGATGGGCTTTAGACATTAAGCCATCTCTAGACTTGAGTAATCCCTAAAACGTTTTCTAATTGTTTATTAAAAGAGCCAAATGAAATTAGCATTGATAAGACCAAGCCAGCTTTCCTGTGCCCCGGTTGAATTATTTCAAATCAGTCCAACCAATGCCAAGAGGGCCTGAGCCCACCTCCCAGCACACATGGTCTGTAACAATGTTTTCATCTGCACAGATACAATTCAGTTTTCAGAGCAATCTGAGTTGTAAGGTAGTAGCCATGGTGGGGTGGCTGTCATCCAACTGAGACAGGAAAAATACAACTGTAAAACCAGGCTGACCTAAGCAGTACAGGCCTCGGGTTGGAGAGGAACAGAGCCAGGATCCGAACTCTGGCTTCTAAACAACAGCTTCCTAGCTTCTCACCCTGTCTGCTCTTGGTATTTTAGGTAAGACACTTAGCCAATGGTTCTTAGACTCAGGGTTGTATAAAATGGCATAGGGGGGGGTCTATGACAGAGCAAGCATAAAGCCCATATCCAGAGAGTCAGAAGTGTCATCAATCATGGCGTAAAGCTTGGCCCTATGAGTGCTTCTATGGTATAGAGCAGCTGGGTTCCTGGAACTCCCTGTGGTTGGCTAAGCATGTGCCCAGCCACTGAGAATGAAATTTTCTCCATTCCATTCATATGCATGGAGACAACATGGAGACAGACGTATGTGGAGAGTCTCGCAGTAAAAGCTCCCAGTATGGGTGTCATGCCAAGACATATGTTGCCTCACTGGCTCATGTTCATGCCACAAATATGGGCCACAGTCCTGCTGCCTGTTATTTGTCATGTCACATGTTCCCTTGTGTTCACAGGTCAGTAAGAATCACACACCCAAGCTTGCCATCCATGAGACAAGAAATGGTGTCCTATCTTAAACACGTACCAGCTGGTACCTGCACGAACTGTTACGGCAGATACCAAACCACAGACTCCAGCCAGACCCGCTCTACCCATCCATTTTCTGCAACTAATCTCACAGTCTTTCTCCTAAATGGGCGTTTGCTGGGTAAGCTTAATGACTTGCCATGGCTTCTCCCTGTTCTTGAGCCTTCGCGCTCACACCCTGTGCTTGGTCCTAAACTCAATGCTTTATTTAAACACGCCCAGGTTCCAAATCCGACTGCTTAGCCGACGTGTTGCTACCATCTCCTTCATGTTTATGATGCACCCTGAAATACTGAAAGCCCGTTCTGGTTAGCGACCAGCTGTGTCTCCTCACTTCCACACGTGGCGCTTGCCCGTGGCTGGCAGGTGCACGCCTCATTCATGGGCACTGTTCTCATCTGTGTTCAGCTCTGCCTCTGAGCAGCACAGAGAAGAACTTTGAATGTTTCCTATTTCTGAAATCAACAGGCACTTCCGATGCCAGGTCCAGCCCGTCGTTAAAACCCCCCTTACCTTTTGCCTCTCTGCCCCCTCCTGGGTGATAATTGGTTCTAAGCTTGACTGATGTGTCTGTTTTGTTCCTGATCTACAAGGGACAGATATGGCAGCTCTAATTTTATTTTCCACGCTCAGTAAATGGTTGCTGGATTATATATGAATCCAATATATCTACAGCTGGGAGATGTGATTAGAATAACCCACACTCAGGAACCATATGGTCCAATGTCCTCATCAGTGTGACCAGTGCTGAAGTGAAAAAAAAGAAAAAGAAACAACAGCCACCAACTGAAGACGACCCTGAGGCCCTAAGATGAGCTATATTCATTCACAATTTGATTCTTATCTTCTGAGCAGAATTGCAAATTGCATTTGGCATTGTAGCTTTAATATAATAAGGTACATGGAACTGCCGTAGCCCGTGTGAGATGTGAGCGAGCCCTGAAGCACCCGTGCCTGCTGACCTCTCTTCCTTTCCTCTGCCCCCGCCTGCCCCCCTTAAAGACCCAATAAGCTTCCCCATTGTTTTCATGATGTTCACTGGTCTGCCTACCTAATCCACAAATTTATATTGGAAGTCTGGATACAGTAGGCACTCCCTCTTCAAGACACTGGGAACGCCCTCAGCAGAGGATGCATTCTCAGACATGCGAATATCTCTGTAACATGTTTATATAATCTAGTCAGTCATGTTTGACCAAGTGGACACTGTGACCTCAGCCACACAATGGGGAATAAAAAGCCAACCACTTTTTAAACCACAGAGCTAACATCAATGCAGAGACTTGATAATGAGCAAGGGGGCAGATGGAATATTCCAAAGTTACAGAAACACTACAGAGAAAAGCAAATCCTGACGGAGGAGTAACCCGTGTCAGACTGGCAGTGGTTTACAGGACAGCTAAAGTTGAAGAAAGTGTTGTACAGATACCCGGGAGGAGCAGTCCAGAGAGCACACAGGCATAGAGGCCTTGAGGAGGGGAAGACGTGATACTTTTAAGAAGAAACATCAGGAACCTGATGAAAGACAGAACATGCATGTAGCCAGCAACGAGGGCATGCGCCTGTGAGCCCAGCAGTCAGGAAGATCACTGTATGCATTTGAGGCTAGCCTAGCCTATGCAGCAAGTGCAAGACCAACAGCAACAGACACTGCCTTCAAACAACAAGAACAACCCAGATGTCTTACCCATCAGCTAGTGATCTATCTAACCTGCCTTCTGTGTGTGCAATAAACCAACGCAGAATTGTTAACTAGAGCTAAGTGAAGACAGGCAGGTAGAATACACTCAGAACTGAAAGAGACATGTTATTTTTATAACCTCAAATCAATACATGATGATGCAAAGATTAAAATAACCTGGCCTCTATCAGCCAGAATGTGCTACATTGAAGATTGATCTCATAACAGGTTGATATCTAAAGTTTATAAGAAACCACAACTCAATATCCAAAACTTGATAGATTTAAAGTAGGAAAAGGACAGATAGTTGTTGAAGGTGATGGGAGGCACCATCTTTTAATCTTGTCATGGTACTATGTATGCACGAAACAGTCATCACATGGCACCCCATGAATAGATCTAATTATTGTGTGGCCACTAAAGACTGAGGGAATGGCCGACCAATGACTGGCCCGACTTGAGACCCATCCCACGGGAGAGAGCCAACTGCTGACACTATTAACGATACTCTGCTAGACTTGCAGACAGGAGCCTAGCATAACTGCCTTCTGAGAGGCTTCATCTAACAGCAGGTAGAGGAAGATACAGAGACCCATAGCCAAACATTAGACACAGTTTGGGGAATCTTCTGGAAGAGCTGGAGATGGGATTGAAGGAGCCAGAGGGGTCAGAGACAGCATAGAAGCCTTACAGAGTCAACTGACCTGGGCCCATGGGAGCTCACAGAGACTGAACCACCAACCAAAGAGCATGCAGGGCTGGACCTCGGCCCCCCCTACACACACATTGGAGCATATGTGTAGCGTGGTCTTCATGTGAGTCTCCTAACAATCATAGCAGGGGCTGTCTCTGACTCTGTTGCCTGCTTCTGGATCCCCTTCCCCTAACTGGTCAGGCCTCAGTGGGAGAGGATGTGCTTGGTCTTCCTGTGACTGATGTTTCAGGTGGGTTGACACCTATGGGGGTTGGAGGGCTTCTCCTTCTCTAAGGAGAAGGGGAATGGGCAGTGTGGGAAGGGATTTGTAAGTTTTTTGACCAGGAGGAGAAGAGCGATGGGGTGCTATCAGAATATAAAGTGAATAGATAAATATATTAGTGGGTAAAGAAACTATCAAATGGGCAAAGCAACTGGATAGCTGCTTATATTTCCCAAAAGAAGACACACAGGACATCTCCAAGAAAATGGGTTTCTAAACTACAACGGATTATCACCTTATACCTGTGAGGACAGATACTGCCACAGGCTGAGCTACTAAGTGCTGGAAAAGTGTGGAGATCCAGGACCTTGCATGCTGTTGAGGGATATAAATTGGTACTGCTACTGTGGGAGACAGCATGAAGACTCTCCAAAAACCTACACATAGAGCTGCCACATCATCCAGCCATCCTAAGTATGACCCGGAGTACTGAGTCATCGTCCAGATGCTTCCTGCTGCTTAGCTTGGTAGAGCCCGAGGCTCAGTGATAGGGGCTGCAGAGTGTCAGGAAAAAGCTAGTGTGTCCCCAGACCTCTTCCTGTGAGAGGTCCAAAAGCCCTGGGAAGCAATCTGGGCTCCACCGAGGAAGCCACTGACAATGGGTCTTTGATCAGGAACTACCCTGATGTAGGAAGGAGAGCCCCAGAGCTGAGACAGTTCTCTGGACACCTGGCTGGAGGAGCTCAAAAGGCCAGAACTGAGCTGGCTTCCAAAATTCCTCCAGGTCTCACCAAATACAATGAAACTAACTTAGTAGCCAGTCAGAACTATACTAATGTCACTGCTTTGCCTGAACCAATCATATTAGAGGTGACCTAACCCTTCTGGAAAATTCTCCTAGCCCTGCATAAAATAGTCCCGAGAGTCCCGCAAGTCATTGATATTTTGATGAATGGTTGACCCCTGTGTACTGGTTAATTTCTGCAGAAGAGATGCTCTTTGCCGTGGCATACTATTTGAATCTGGGGGTCTTCCTTCGGCCATTCTCAGACCCTAACATCTGTTTGGCTGGAACTAAAACAGGATGACTTCAAAGAACTGAGACCAGGGCACTGGACTCTAACACTGAGCTGGTCCAGAGGCTCTTGTTGGGCTCCAGCCTGAGCATCTATCTGGTCCTCAGGCTCTACCAGGTGCTGGAGCTCCCCAGGAGAAGCCTGCCTCTGGGCTCCAGGACTACCCAGCATGGGCTTCTCTCAGCTGCTTCTGGCTCTGCAGCTAGTGGGAGCTCCAGCCTGGTGAGAAAAGGGCAGTTGCTGAACAGGGACCCTGCAGTAAGGGTCGGCCGCCAGCATGCTCCACACTGTGGCACTGTGGCTTGTGCTTGGGTCCCGCCTGCCTCCTGAGAGCAGTGCTCTGGGTCTGGGGATGGCAGGGATGTAAACTTTCCTTGTGAGCAGCATCTCCTTTCTTCTTTTCATGCTCAACAAGATGCTGGTCTGTTCCTTAGTTCACATGCTAATAATATCTTCTGTGTGAACAGTCTCCCCGTTTGCTGGGTCAGCGGTAGAGCTCTTCCGAGAGGCCCATTTCAGACACTATTTAACCTACTATTTGCTTGAATTTTGCTGGGAGAGTTGACCTGGGAGTGTGACACACACATACACACACACACACACACACACACACACACACACACACACACACACACATGCATACACACACACACACACACCACAGCTACTATGTGATAAAGGTTTCAGCTAACTAGACTATCTTATTACACAATCAATATTTGTCAATTACATATCAATGAAGCTGGGGATGGGGGTGGGTATTCCACAAAAGTTTATGAAATGTAACTTTGTCTAAACAGAACCCTTTTCTTCTTTAAAAACAAATCACATTCAGATGTTGACTGCAGATAATTAGGAGCTTTATCCATTTTAATCCAGATATTGAAAGTGTTTATCTTTAGGAAGGCAGGCACTCTATTTTTGGAAGGAGAAGGCTTGAAAAAGTACAATGACTTAACTCTGGTTTTTTTTCTTTCTTTTTTTAACAAAAGCTATAATTCTCAACAAGCTGTTATTTCCTAGTGGGACTTATTCCTAAATATCTTTCTGGTTTTCTCTGTCTTTTATGAATTAACAAGCACAATTTCTTGCAACTACATCAAGAAAGGGCTAATTTTATGGCAGATTACAATAGATCACACCCAATACAGACCTGTACTGGTGACCCCGATGGCTACCTCTAATGACCTCACAATTA
The DNA here is from genome assembly GCF_947179515.1 of Apodemus sylvaticus. Taxonomy (NCBI): domain Eukaryota; kingdom Metazoa; phylum Chordata; class Mammalia; order Rodentia; family Muridae; genus Apodemus; species Apodemus sylvaticus. The sequence continues at coordinate 10,545,281 of NC_067485.1, forward strand.
CCACCCTGTATTATTTTTAGCCCTGGCATCTATCTCTATGTCAATGTCCATAGCCTAGGGCAGTTTTGGGGGTGTGTTTGTTGCTGCTAGGAACCCAACTCATTGTGCTGAGAGACCAGGATAGCTTTGGGATTGACCTGACTAGGATGACAGGGAATAAGAAATGACAGACAGACATACAGTAAATCTGGGGTAGGTGGAGTCTGCACTCTGATGGACCCACCGCAGCCAGAAAACACTGGTGAGGAGGTGGGTTCCCTGGTCCCTGTAGGAGTCCTCTGTGCGGTTTAGTCTGCTGAATCAGTCTACACACACAGCATCCTGGCCTTGGAAGCTTCAATGGATGCTTCTGCACACAGTGCAGACATCCTTACACCAGAACCAGCCATCGCTCCGATCCAACCAGCAGACCGTTTTGCTATTTCCAAGTTGTCCCTGACTGGGCTGTGCCCTGGTCCTTACTCTACATTCAGTCAGGGACTTTACTCACTCTCCACATCCTTCATTAGCCAAGCCCCTGTCATGCTCTCTTTAGAAGGCCCATTTTCAGATGTAGGATTGGTGAAGATCTTTTCCCAATTAGTTGGTTGCCAATTTGTCCTTTTGATGGTGTCCTTTGCCTTACAGAAACTTTGTAATTTTATGAGGTCCCATTTGTCAAATCTTGATCTTAGAGCATAAGCTATTGGTGTTCTGTTCAGGAACTTTCCCCCTATACCAATGTCCTCAAGGGTCTTCCCCAGTTTCTTTTCTATTAGTTTCAGTGTGTCTGGTTTTATGTGGAGGTCCTTAATCCACTTGAAGTTAAGCTTAGTACAAGGAGATAAGAATGGATCAATTCGCATTCTTCTGCATGCTGACCTCAAATTGAACCAGCACCATTTGTAGAAAAGACTATCTTTTTTCCACTGGATATTTCCAGCTACTTTGTCAAAGATCAAGTGGCCATAGGTGTGTGGGTTCATTTCTGGGTCTTCAATCCTATCTCATTGACCTGCCTGTCATTGTACCAATACCATGCAATTTTTAACACTATTGCTCTATAGTATTGCTTGAGGTCTGGGATACTGATTTCCCCAGAAGTTCTTTTACTGTTGAGAATAGTTTTAGCTATCCTTGGTTTTTTGTTATTCCGGATGAATTTGAGAATTGCTCTTTCTAACTCTATGAAGAACTGAGTTGGGATTTTGATGGGGATTGCATTGAATCTGTATATTGCTTTTGGCAAGATGGCCATTTTAACTATATTAATCCTACCAATCCATCAGCATGGAAGATTTTTCCATTTTCTGAGGTCTTCTTCCATTTCCTTCTTCAGAGACTTGAAGTTCTTGTTATACAGATCTTTTCACTTGTTTGGTTAGAGTCACACCAAGATACTTTATATTGTTTGTGGCTATTGTGAAGGGTGTCATTTCCCTAATTTCTTTCTCAGCCTGCTTATCCTTTGAGTATAGGAAGGCTACTGATTTGCTTGAGTTGATTTTATAACCAGCCACTTTGCTGAAATTGTTTATACATGGCTAATATCCAATATATACAAAGAACTCAAGAAGTTAGACCCCAGAAAACCAAATAACCCTATTAAAAAATAGGGTACAGAGCTAAACAAAGAATTCTCACCTGAAGAACTTCGGATGGCTGAGAAGCACCTTAAAAATGTTCAACATCATTAGTCATTAGGGAAATACAAATCAAAACAACCCTGAAATTTCACCTCACACCACTCAGAATGGCTAAGATTAAAAACTCAGGAGACAACAGGTGTTGAGGATGCGGAGAAAGAGGAACACTCCTCCACTGCTTGTGGGATAGCAAGCTGGTACAACCACTCTGGAAATCAGTCTGGTGGTTCCTCAGAAAATTGGGCATGATACTTCCGGAGGACCGTGCTATACCACTCCTGGGCATATACCCAGAGGATTCCCCAGCATGTAATAAGGAGCCATGCTTCACTATGTTCATATCGCCCCTATTTCAGCCATATCAGAAGATGGAAAGAACCCAGATGTCCCTCAATGGAGGAATGAATACAAAAAAAAGTGTGGTATATTTACACAATGGAGTACTATTCAGCCATTAGAAACAATGAATTCATGAAATTCTTAGACAAATGGATGGAGCTGGAGAACATCATCCTAAGTGAAGTAACCCAGTCTCAAAAGATCACTCATGGTATGCACTCACTGATAAGTGGATATTAGCGTAGAAACTTGGAATACCCAAGACATAATCCACATATCAAATGATGTCCAAGAAGAAGGAAGGACTGGCCCCTGGTTCTGGAAAGGCTCAGCACAGCAGTGTAGGGCAATACCAGAACTGGGAAGGGGTAGATGGGGAAACAGGGGGAGGGAAGAAAGCTTAGGGGACTTTTGAGGAGTGGGGAGCCAGGAAAGGGGAAATCATTTGAAATGTAAATAAATAATATATCAAAAATTTTTTTAAAAGGCCCATTTTCTGTCAGAGAATCTAGCAAAGTGAGGTGGTCACTGGCTAGGAACCTCTACTTCCTTATTTACTAAGCCCCACCTACATTTTCTTTAGAAAGTGAGCCTTAGAGTTTAGAGCAAGGTGGTCACTGGTAAGGAATCTGTATGTCAAAGACAGAGCTGTGTGTGTGTGTGTGTGTGTGTGTGTGTGTGTGTGTGTTATATGTGGTGTGTGTGTGTGTGGTATATGTATATGTGTGGTGTGTAGTATGTATGTGGTATGTGTATGTGGTATGTGTGTGCTGTATGTGGTGTGTGGGGTATGTGTGTGCATATGTGTGGTATGTGTGTTATGTGTATGGTATGTATGTGTGGTGTTTGTATATGTGTGGTGTGTGTATATGTGTTGTGTGTGTGGTGTATGTGCATGTGGTATGTGTATGTGGTATGTGTGTGTGTAGTGTGTATGTTTTGTGTGATATAGTCATTTGAGAGCTGAATCTGTTTACTGGGGCAAATACCTCAACCCTGTGCTCACCTGTCAAATAAAGCAAAGAGTTAGACCTGGCACCTTAGAGCTGTTGGTCCTGATGTCACCTACAAGACCTTCACACTGTCCCCACATTCAAAGCATGCCAGTTAACATTATGGAGAAACAGCTTCTGTGTGTCTGCTCGTTGACCCAAAAATCACTCTGCAGCTGTACTGGAGAGGAATATTATTCACACAGAACCCGGAACACTTCCCTAGTTCTCCCTTGTTTTTGTGGTGGTCAAAAGACAGACACACCCTCTGAATTTCATGACCAGGACAGTGAATCGTATGTTAGGGTCACCTGGCTTTGTGGTGGCCCAAACATAGCCCCCACGTCTTGGTTTTGACTTCCCAGGAGGAAACCATTGAGAAAATGACATTTTTTCCCTTTGTTAATAAAAGTCTACTTTATCTCAAGTCAAGAATTCTAAAGTGTATTATTTTTAAATGGCTAAAGTGTTTCAGTACTCTAACTTCTTTTATGCAGAGAGCATCCAAGAGAAAAATTGTTATTAAACACTCAAAAGGAGAAAAAAATCTCTCAAGGCAGGACTGGCTGTTTAATAAATAATCCATTGAATTCTTGCAGCTCCTTCTTTCAGATAAAAGGCAATGGCTGGGCGTGCTAAAGAAACCCATCAGGGCAAACCCACAGCTGACAGGAGGGGCCAAGCTGACTGAGGTGGGGGCACAAAGCGCTGGAGACAGCCACCTTCATCGAAAGAACAAAGATGCCTCTGGCAATTAGAAGTGCATTAGTCTCTGAAGTGCATGCTCAAGGAGAAGTGGGGGAAACTACTGTATCTGAAGTGTGTCAGGGGTGCCCTTCCTGCAAGGCATGTGACAGGTGACATTAGCATGAGGGGAAACGATCAAATCAGCCTCCCAAGGGACTGTTTCACATCTGCAACAGCGCAGCCCAAGACTCCTTGTCTCACTGGCCAGTGTTTGCCCAGTGTGTGGCTATGAGCCTGTGTGCTCTGGTAGGTGTGAGCCACAAGCCTCCCACCGCCTGATGCTCTCTACTGTGCCAAACCTTTCAACTCCAAGGCCTTACCCACTTCAGCATGATCTGAATTTCCTGACATGTCTCCCCCTCTCCCACCTGAATGCCACGTTTGGGGGTTCCCTGGAGACACATGCCTTCTGTCCACCACTGTCGGTAGTGTTCCCACCTCCTCCCCTTCCAGTGAGGCCACATGCCTAGTAGAACTCTGTCATGAGGGTCCCTAAGGCCTCCCCTACCTCCACGAGCATCATTTCTCCTTTTCTCAGACCCTCGAAAGCCTGATCACAAGTGTCAGGCAGGTGTCGTCATGAGACTGGAGAAGTCAAGTCCATATGTTGACATCCAAGAAAGTTCTGGACAGACAGAAGGTTTCAATCAATATACAAGTGAATGATCTGTGATGTGATACAAATCGAGGCATAAAATGATCTCCAAATTTAATAAATATTTTTGGTTTGTCTTTAGTTTTCTTTAGGCGGGCATTCACTCCACAGTGTCTTTGAGATGAAGGTAGGTCAGGCTGTCGGATTCTCAGGATGCTACAGCCGTGGTTTACCCATTTCCTGGGGACCAGCCGCCCATGTTAGAAACTGTTCTGTGACCACGGGAATGATACCAGCTCTTCCTTTCTAGACAGAATCGTAAACATTAACGTATAGGACACCGGGCTAATTTTGGAGTAGCTGAGCAATGCTATTTTGTTCAATTCTTTAATAGGTTCATATAAATTTATCAAATGCACAAAAACAGTTGTTGAGGTTTGGTCTGTTTTGTTCTGCAAACATTGTTCCTTCATTTAAAATTATTGGTTAAATAAAATTAGCTATACCCAATTACTGGAGGGGTTAGAGGCAGGTGGGTTTTGCCTGGTTGGGGGTGGAGAAGAGGGGGAGGAGGGAGGAGGAGAGAGGAAGCAGCCATGAGGGGAGACAAACCAAGAGCACGGGACCAGGAGAAACAGCGCATATCTGGGGTAAACTTCTGGGGAGACAGCCGCTGGCAGTTAGAAGAGTAGATTAGGGGTTACCCCAAGTAATTGTCAAAGCCAAGTAAAATAACCAAAATCTGAGTTTCATTTGTTTGTAAACTAGTCAGGAATAAGTTTAAAATGGTTGTGCTACAAACAGTATTATAAATTTAGAACTATTCAAACGTCTGACTTCATGTTAAGAATAAAAATCTTGCCAGGCATGGTGACACATGCCTTTAATACTAGCACTTGGGAGGCAGAGACAAGTGGGTTTTTTTTTTGAGTTTGAGGGTAGCCTGGTCTACATAGTAAATTCCAGGACATCCAGAGCTACTTAAAAAGACCTTGTCTAAAAAACAAACAAACAAACAAAAAAAACAAAAAAGATAAAAAAATAAAAATAAGAATCTTGAAAATTAAACAATAAAAGCATTTACATGTAGCCCTGACATGACTGGCCTGCCCCCTCTTAAACCCAGATTCTCAGAGCAGGTGACAGTCTCCAGAGGTGCCAGGTGGAGGTTCACACCCCCCCCCCCCCGAACCTCAACTTTAAATGAGAGAACTACAGACCGTTCTGATGACTAACGCTGGACTTTCTCTGTATAGTCTTTGTTCCAGAGGCAACTGTCAGCTCTGTGACTGTCTGTTCCTAAGTCTACTAAAAAAAAAAAACCTGATGGTTTTGGTCATTCACATTTAAAATGCTCAGAGGATATACAGTCAGCATTTCCAAACTCCAATCCGTGGGCTCTCACCACCTGTGTGGCTGTCCTGTGGATGAGAAAGTGGTCATCTACTGGGAAGACTGAAGGAAATAAACCCAGTAGTCTACCCTGGGAGCCAATAGGGAGTGGGTTTGTTTCTAGGTCAGGGAGCACTGGGGAACACTCAGGTCCTTAGTGAGGCTGGCTCAAATTGTAAAGAGGAGGCAGATATATGTGGGCGGGTGGGGTATTTAGGGCTGACCATTTGGAACTGGATAAATCTCCCTGTAAGGGAGAAGCATCAGAGTCCGAGCATGGCTATAGTTGTCTCTGGAGCAGGAGTCGAGAGGGCTACAGAACGAGTCAGGGGAACTCTAAGGGACAATCCATCTTCTCCAGGAGCGTGTGTTCCAGGGATGTCACACGTGGGCTGGAGCAGAGCAGAGGGCTCACAAGGAGGGCTCAGGATTTGGGCAGGTAGGCGGGGGCCTGACAATTAGTACTTTGATGTACTGATCTGGGGAATCTGGAGTTTATCCTCCAGGTAATAGGAAGTTCTTACCTACTCAGAAGGGCGGGGAAGAGCAGAAACGAAACAATTCCTTATTCTGTCATTCACATTTTGCTCCTTAACTTTCAGACTCTCTTTTGTGATAAGAATTCTAAACCAATATAGGCTCTTAACTCTGAACTAAATGCTTTTCCTGTACCCACAGGTAAGTGTAGCTCCCATGCCCTTGTCAAAGAGGCTACTTTTTGCAGCAGACGGAAACTGTTACAGAAATCCACAGTTGATCAAAATGCCCAGAATAAACTGTGGGGCACCTGCCCCAATCCATTTCTCTACAATCTACGGCCTGCACTGAAGGCTCGGGGAGAATTGCAGCAGAGGGAACAGAAAGAGTGTAGGAGCCAGGGATGAGGACTAACCTTCTGCGACAGCATCCTCTCGCTGTGACAAGGAGCCCGCACCCGTGAAAGAGCAGTGGTATTTTCCCCGAGATGAGACCTGAACAATGACCAAGCCAGCTGACACGCCAACAGGAAGTGGGAATCTCCCAAGGCCTCGCTCCTAGATGAAGATCTACAGGCGGTCGGTGGCTGCTGAGAGACAGAGCTGGTCTCTGCCAGGGAGTCCCTGACAGGGAGATTTATCTAGTTCTGAGTGGTCAGTGGAAATGCCACACCCCCACACAACGAGCTAATTAAAGGAAAGGGGGTTGTGAATTTGGGTGGAGCATGGGAGGAGTTGGAGGAATAGAAATGATGTAAACACAGTATTCATTAATGAAATTCTCACAAAAAATAAATAAAAACAAAACAGGAATGTATGCTAGGTAGCAACTGCTCTCAGCAGTAAGCTTCTCACACCTCCTCCCTTCCTGTCTGCTTGCTGCTGGCTGTCTAACCACCTGAGGGATGGGCCGTGTCCACTGTCAGAGACATGGGACCAGCTCAGAACCAAGTTGGCCCCTTTCTAACACGATGACATGGCCGTATCTGGCCATGGAGTTATCCCTCTTTTCCCTGATCGCCCAAGACGGGATTTCTATGTGTAGCCCTGGCTGTCCTGGAATTTATTCTGTAGACCAAGCTGGCCTCGAACTCATAGAGATCTACTTACCTCTGCTTCCCAAGTACTGGGATCAAAGGCATGCACCGCCACCACTAACACCTCCCAGGTGGCCGTTCCTCTTCTTGTGTTTGAACACTCATCAAATCACTCGACAACTTAAGCACATCTGTGATGGAATCCCTAAGTCCCTTCCAAATCCTCACCTGCCACCAAATAAGCATTCGGTTTCCCCATCATGTGTCCAAAGCCAAGCCCCAGGATTAGACACTTTCTCCCTCCAGAGCCTCTGCCTCAGGACTAGTTCCAGGATGACAATGACAGTGATTAGGCATAGTATACTGGCTGGCTTTGTGTCAACTTGACACAGGCTGGAGTTATCACAGAGAAAGGAGCTTTCTCTGAGGAAATGCATCCATAAAATCCAGCTGTAAGGCATTCTCTCAATTAGTGATCAAGGGTAAGGGCTCCTTGTAGGTGGTGCCATCCCTGAGCTGATGGTCCTGGTTTCTATAAGAAAGCAGGCTGATCAAGCCAGGGGAAGCAAGCCAGTAAGGAACATCCCTCCATGGCCTCTGCATCAGCTCCTGCTTCCTGACCTGCTTGAGTTCCTGTCCTGACTTCCTTTGCTGATGAACAGCAACATGAAAGTGTAAGTTGAATAAACCTTTTCCTCCCCAACTTGCTTCTTGGTCATGCTGTTTGTACAGGAATAGAAACCCTGACTGAAACAGACAGGGACTCTGACATGTAGCAAGGTCCCTAAGAAGTCTTCAGCCTCACTAATACCCACAATCTGGTGGTCTAGACTTAACCACCCTGTGGCTGAGCATCTGCGCAGAATCACTAAAGATGGCTGGCTCACATCTAAGAAGTGTGAGGAAGAGTTCAAGGGGAAAAGATGCTTTCAGTTCTCTGTGACACGAGGCTCCTGAGCTGAGGACACACTACAGTGACTGCCAGGAGGGCTGGCATCCTTCTCCCAAGTGAGATGACCTTTCAGGGTCTTAGTTTCCCTCCCTTGCTGTTCTCACCTCTGATGTTAAGGTCTCTGCTTCCACACCTCGTCATTCCAATGCCACTTCCTCTTGTCCAAGCCTTACTAAAAAGCATCAACAACACCTGCAGCAATGAAAGCGTGGCACAGCATTCTCTAGCACAGAGTCACTGGCCCAGGAGGTTATTTGGAACTCACTTATGGATTCCTGTCCAAGCTAGCCTTGAAGTAAGCGTGAGTGGGAATCAGGGAATGAATGTCCAGGAGAAATGAGAGAGTAGAAGAGAGAACGCAGACCCTGGACCTTGGAGCTATGTGACAGTGACTGTGGGGGCCCAGGGGCCCTGGGACCGTGCTGGGGCAGAGCTGAAGGAAATACTGACCTTTCTGCAGTGTGCAGGGTGAGGGTAGCTGTGATCTAATATTGTTCATTGTTCAGAGGAGCCTGCTTGCTTCTTTGTAGAGTAAAATGAAGCTATTTTACTAGTTATAAAAAAAAAAAAACAGCCCTGTTTCAGACTGTCCCTGTGTATTTTTAGCTGTCAGGATGAGATGACAATCTTGTGACCGTAGTTAATGCAGGATTTTCAATGCTTCAGATTTTCTCTGGTGCATATCTGAGGATGACATTTTTGGGATCTCTTTGTGTTGAGAGGAGATAGATTTTTGTTGTTGTTGTTGTTGTTGTTGTTAATGATTTAGAATAATTTCTATCAAGTCCTCGAGTATCTTGCTCTCTGAAGATCCATTTCCCTTTCGAACATGCCAAAGGAGGAAAGAAAAGTGGAGATCAGGCATCTTAAAGCTGTCCCGTGTATTCTCAGCCCTTGTCATTTCCATCTGAGTCATTTCAGACACTAACTTGTTTGGTCACAAATGCCCAATGACATTCAAACAGAACATCCGAGTTCAGGTCGCTCCACACCCAGAGGTGCTAAAACAGGAATGTGTGAGGTTTAAATCGAGGTGTAAACACACTAACACATCGGTTTTGAGACTTTCATTGCCCACTTTCAATAACTTTAGTGAACAGGTAACATTTTGTAAGCAGCCATGGCAAAGCCCTGCTCCAGGCTCAGGGATGGAGGCTGGAGAGGTAGGTCAGCGGTTAGGAGCACTTGAGCCCTTCCAGAGGACCCAGGTTCAGTTCCCAGCACCCACACTGGGTGGCTCACAAAGGACATGTAGCCTTGGCTCCAGGGTAGCTAGTGCCTTCTTCTGATGTCCTCTGGCACCTTCTCTCACATATGTAGTTTGCGTGCACACATGCACACACACACACACACACACACTCTTAAAAATGAAAAATAATTCTTAAAAGTTTCAGGGTACAGAAGCATATATTGGTAGTTGAGTGCTTGCCTTCACATGTGGAGGGGTTTGGGGGAAGCTGGGTTGTTTTCTTTCTCAAATGACATGAGATGGAATTAAATATAAAATTCTCTAAGGCATTTTATAAAACACAATGTTAAGACATTAGGAAAACTTTTACTCCTCAATTAAAATGCAACTCTATGAAACTTTTACAGAATTTGGGAAGGACCAGCCCACACTGGGATGTGAAAGCGTCTCCCAGATGAAAGGCACGTGTGGGTGTGGCCTGTAGGGGCTAAAATGAGCGACTCTGGAAGACTAGGCTCTGGGAGGTGCAGATCTCATGCCTTGTTCTAACGACTTTTCTCCAATGGTTATTATTGCCTAAAAAATGGTAGACATTTTCCCATTAATCTTGTGTAAATTAATGAAATTTGGTTGTCACTCGAGACCCACCATATTATCTTTAGGAAAGTATTAAGCAATCAACATATGGCTTACACAGATACAGTTTTATCATGGCATTGATAATGACAGCCAAAAAAAAAAAGGTGTGAGAAAAAAATAAAATACGAGAGCTGGAGGAAGAAGCTGATTACAGAATGGCCACACAATGGAACAGAGGAATCAACTAGAACGGCGTTGCGTGAGATAATGACAGGGGGGACTCAGGGAGAACTGCACCGTGCTACAGGTGTCCCACCTAGGGCTGAGACTTCTGCAGTCTCTCACTGTACCCTGATCATCTGTGGGTCTCAACCTGAGCCACCATTGACCACAGCCAAAGCTCCTTGGCTGAAGGCAGAGAGGTGAACTAATCTATGCACATGCAATCAGTCATAAGGAGTCAGTTTAATGCTATGTCCCTGTGGCCGAGTAATACAAGTATGTTCTCCTCTAGGGGACAACTACAAGAAAAACACATCTGGGGGACACCATGGGGTAACTGCACACATGAACTCATGGCGGTGTTAACAGCATGCATGAGACCTGCACAAGCTCAAACCAGACACAATGCTATCATAGAGAGGGAGAGGCACAAGGTCACATCATGAGCTGAGGAATTTTGTTAAATGAATTGCTGTTGGGAGATAGAGAACTGGTTTTCCTTAAAAGTTTGTCCCTGGTAGATCAACCTCATTCCAGTGGGTGACCACACAGCCAGGAGTCTATGGGCAGCATACACTGATTTGCTTTGATTTTTTAAACTGAAGATACAAAGTTGGGTGTAAAGGGGAGGGGACTAGATCTAAAGGAAGTTAGCAGGGAGGGTGAATCTATTCAAAATACATCCTATTGAAATTTCAAAGGACTAATAAAAAGCAAAAAGAAAGAAGGGTAATTCCGTGTTTGTCAAAAATCATTATATTTATAACAAGTCTTAGAAACTATCCTATTTCCTTAATTTGTTCACTTTTATCTTTGGTCATGAATATATATATAATATTCTGGCATTATATATGGAACAGAAAGACATTATTCAAAATAAAAAATTTAAAACATATTGAATTGTGTTCTTTCTCTACTTCTTACCAGAAAACTACACAGCCTGAAGTTCCCAAGATGGCTGCCTCTGCCCTCCTCCACTGATCACGTAGGAAGTTATAAGTAAATGCCTTGGCCATTATTGGCCTCCATTTAATTTTGTTTGGCTTAATTTAGACAGAAATATTAAGATAGGAAAAAATAGGGAAAGGCTTAAAACTAAAAAAAAAAAAAAAAAAAAAACTTTTTCAAAGAGTCTTGGAAAGACAACTGATTCAACTTACAGATATAAAGTGTTGTGGATGAGCATTTGGATTTCTTGTGCCATTAAAGACAATAACTACATTGCCATCCCACAAAAGGGGGCCGCTGTGGCACGGAACACAGAGAAGAGAGTCTGTGGCCTGCAACATGTCCTCTCGGCCTGAAGCCCCTCCTGATGTCTCTAGAGGCACAGAAGGCTGCAAGGAGCCCTGTTGCACTTGCTCCTAGGGGGAGTGCTGTGCTCACACTACTAAACAAGGCATGCCAGCCCTGGTGGGCTTCTTAGTCATTACCAGTTGGCGTCAAGCACGCCATCTTAGCACAGCCAGAACAAGATGGTAGGCGTCTCTGCTGTAATCAATAAACATCCGCCTCTCACGGCTGTGGAGGCTGGGAAGTCCAGATCAAAGTGCCAGAAGATGGTATCTGGGGAAGCCCTCTCTGGGTCGCCAAGGTGCATGGCTCTGCAGGTGCCCTCGGGGGATGGAGAAGACAGAGCTATCCCTTCTCTTCTAAGGACACGTCCCTTCGTGAGGACCTTACCACCATGACTTCTCTTACCTCCCCCAAGTTGGCTCCCTGATATCATCAAACTGGGAACCAGGAACAGACCATTCCATCCAAGCGACCACCCTTGCTTCCCACCCAGTTGCTAACCAGTTTTAGCGTAAATAGGATTCTTAGGACATGATGGACAGTTTTTACAAGGCAGTTGGCACAGGAAGAGGCTCAGAACCAACCGTGGCAGCAGAGAGCGGGGCCATGTCTTGAGAGTAGGCTATAAAGAATGCACACAGTGAAGATGTAGATGGTAGCAGAACTCATTTGCACCTTGCAAGTGTTGGGCATTGCTTATGGAATTATTTCTTCCATGCCTTGCATGACTTCTGTGATCTGGAATTGTGGTCTATATTTGAGATAAATGAGGCTGAAGTGGGCTACGTCACATAGCTTACAAGTTTTGGAATTAGCTTCAGTGCCCAGAGCTGGCAGGCCCCAAAGCTAGTGCTCTTTCCATTTAATTATGCAAATCTGCGGAATTTAATTCACAGGAGAGCATCCATCTTTGTCTGGTTTGTGCACTGATGTATTCCCGACATGCAGAGCGCTCCGGTGCACATAGTGAGTGCTAAGAAAGTATTTGTTGAATGAATTAGCAAGTGAATAAATCAGGACAAAACCATAAATGACATGGAAACACATCAGAAGTCCCTCGTAGTTGAAGCGGACGCACCCTGGGCATTTCAGGCTAACCACAATCAAATTAGGTCTGCTGCTCCCTAGTTTGCAGGACACGGCAAAGCAAGGTGCATACTGTTCACCACCTGCAGTCTGGCCACTCACGCAGACTCTCACCTGTCCTGGTGGCAGCTGTCCACTGGGGCAGCAGAGCCTCAAGCTGACTGGAGCAGGGCAAGCTGCCACCAGCTGATGCCCTGCAACCTCATGTCTTCCCTTGTCTGCAGCTGCCTTCTACTTTTTTTTTTTTTTAATTTCAGCTCTGTCCTTGAACACAGTTCAAATGGTGAGGCTTCAACATTTGAGTCAGTCCCCAATTCAGCACATTTCCAGTTCAATTCCAAATAGTGTTTACGTCTATCTCATACAGGCAGTCCCCCCCCCCCCCCCAGCTGTTGCAATGGAAACCTTCTCCCATGCGTTTTGGTTAGAGACTGTTACAAAAGCCATGCACGACTCCAACAGAACCAAAGCTCTCAAGTGCATGCATGTATTTGCATTGAGTGCCAAGAACGAACGGGCGTAAACAGAATCTAACTTCACTTCTGTCAGCTTTAGCTCCCTGTGCTCAAATGGGGATCAGAGTGGCCTCCCCCTCATCCCTGTGGATAGTGCCTGGGCACTGCAATGCCCAAATCCCTTGTTATGGGGAAAGGGGTGTGGAGCCTGAGAGTTCAAATGGCTTCCTCCAATGACACACCTCGTGGGTGACACCTATGTGGCTGATACCCAAGTTCCCAACTCTGTATGACATCTTGTATGCTTACTTGCTGCAAACACCCTGATTTCAGATCTGAGTGCATTAATATATCCCAGAAATAATTTTCCATGCAAAAAGAAAAATAACTCTGTGTTTTTGAAAAGGAAGAATAATATAAAAATTATACTTAGAGTGATTTATAGCTATTCACTTTGGGGATACAGACACAATTTGGCTTCCTCTTGCATAATTTTGTTGGTCATAATCTCCACCTGGAGTACAGTTACTACCTTCATTATTCATGGAATATTAACTTAGCCTCAATTCAGAGCGTAGGCACAAAGAACAGTTTTCCATTTTCCTAAAAAAAAAAAAAATGATTTTTCCCCAAACTTTTTGATAAATGGCTTCAAAACTTGATTTGACATTAAGATAAATTTATACTGACAAATATTTCAGTAAATATTTAGGCTTGGTCAAAATATTCCACTGGACTCACAGTAGATGTATGACAGTTAATAAAAAAGAATCTATTGTGAGGAATTTGATTTTTGTTGGGTCAAAGTACATTAGAGAGCTCACAAATGGACTAGTGAATTACTTAGCACTTGAGCCCTTGAATCCAGTGTCCAAGCATGCTTGGGAGGATGTACTTCCTGCTCCAGGATCCTGCAACCATGGACTTTACCTCAGAAAGCATCATAGCACCAGCTGTGTTTAACTCTGCTGGTCATGAGTGCTGAACACAGCATGGGTGATCATGGGTGTTAAACCTTGGACAAGTCACCTAAACCTGAGTTTGGGGTTTCCTCAAGTGAAAATAAATGCAAGAATCTTTGGAAGAAGTTTTTGGAAGATGTTATATAGACTGAACATTTCCAAACCCCTAGCACAGTGTTACAACAGTTAACTTGTGCAGCCACCTGGTAACTTTGTATCTGTGCCCCAGTATAGCCTTCTACCCATTTTCTAGAGAAGGAAAACCAAGAACAGCTTAATTCACTCACACAGATAGTGAGTGACTCCATTCTGTCTGATTCCTGCTGCTCATTACTGTGCATGTGTACCACTCTTTCTGGTCTCTACACCAGTCCTAGGCGTAGTTCAACTTAGTTCCAGAGGACAGATTCTCCATGCGATTGACAAACCCTTTCTCGAGCTTCTTCACCCTGATACCAAGGTCAACCATTGGGCTGGCAATGGAGTATGCACATCAGGGCATTTCTCATACAGACTGTCTTCACGATGGTAAATAAAAGATGTTGTTTCCTCGGATTGGACACAGGGAGTGCAGCACCTTCGTGCCATCAAACCACTTGTCAGTTCTGGACATGCTGGGGAGGGGCTGCGAGTCTCACATCAGGATGTCTCCCACAGAGCAGGGCCCGGGATTGGCTGAATCCATCAGTAACCAAATGTGCAGAGAGGAAGTTCAATCTCTAGCTAGAGTCAGGAAATCAGCTAGGCTGATCTAAAAATCCTTCAGCATTTGGAAGAGCTAACAATTTGAAAGGGAAAGATCTTTCCTCCTCTCGTGTGGGAAAATGCCGTTACCTCTCACTAGTGGGGGATGGGAAGAACTTGCCAGATGTAAAATTCATTCCCTTAGCTCTAGCCTGCTGGCTTTCAATTTGGAACCTTATAAATTGTGCCTGCTTTGACTACAGGAAACCCCTCACACCCTCTTCCTGCTGGCAGGAATAGATGATGTTCCTCAGAGAAATATTATCCTGAGAGTTTCTTGGTACACTAGGCAAAAATGTCTTATTGAATTTTACAACTCCATAAAACCTGAATTAAAGTGTTAGCACTACCTGCTAACTGCCTAATCTATCTTCTCTCAGAAACATGGTATTTTTTTTTTCCTGGTTTTTTCAAAATGCTCGGTATGCCTGCAACCTCATTTGAAGGCAGCGATTGAAATGATCAGTAACTGAGCCTTCTGGTTCTAAGTCCACCCCAGAGCCATCACGTACACTGGAAGCCCAGCATCTATCAAATGGAAGATGTGGAAGAACACCATCATCACCAAACGGCAGCCTTTACCGAAAATTTCAATCTTGGCACTAATGGGTAACATTCAGTATATTGTATGTAGCCAGCTAGAACTACAAAATCCATCTTTGCATGGCAGACACATATTAAGTCCTCTGTTGGAACACTTCTTCTATTCAGGTGGGGTGAAATTTATTAAGCAAGGACTTGAAGATTTCTTGTGTATTACTTCTGCTTATGTGTATCTAATATCTATCTGCAGGGTGAACTCCACACGTGTGCAGTGCTCATGGCAGCCAGAAGAGGGTGCTAGATCCCTTGGAGCTGGAGTCATGTGTGGCTATGGGTTCTCTGAGCTCAGGTCCTCTGGAAAAACAGCAAGAGCTCTTACTTTGAGCCATTTCTCCAGCCCGTTGGACCTGCAAAATGTTATCTAATTAAACAGCCATGTGATGGTTACCTACTAGTCACCTCTGCAGCCATTTATTAGATATGTGACCATTTGCACACAATGAGACTTTCCCAAGTCTTAGTTGACTTATGCTTTGTCATAGTAATGCTCTTGTATGATTTAAAACACACCCATGGATTGAGTTCTGGCCTGGGTGTGGTGGTACACCCAGCACTCAGGAAAGAGACAGTAGTGGTGTGTGTGTGTGTGTGTGTGTGTGTGTGTGTGATATGAGTGCTCAGATGAATACTTTGCACATATAGTACCCTATAAATATTGTATGTGAGTATATAATAACCTCTCATACAGAAGTGCTTGATCAGTAAATGTTTCATGTTCCTGTTATTATCCCTATCAGAACCATCAGCCTGTCTGGCACCATGCTTAGGCCTAAGAAAGAAACAAAGCTGTAAAGCACACTCCTGAGGACTCATCCTCTATAGTGGAGCAGACAAACATGCAGCTTGTGGGAGTGGACCCTGCTGGACGCTGAACTTGGAAGACATTGACTCTAGACTAGGCATCCACTGAAAATCACGATAAGATAAAACTAGAAATTAAATGCATCACTACTATCTTCAGACATTGGCTCATGAGCATCAGTAGCACATGACCATGAAGGATGGGCATCCAAAGCCTGGGGAATGATTCTCTGGCCACTGCACAGCACACTGCAGTCAGGTGTAATGTGCTCATTCTAGTGAGCTGGTGACGGAGAGGCCACAGGCTTAGGTCTGGGCAGAAACATCCCACAGATGCCCATGTCAGGGGCTGTAGAGAGAATCTCTTATAAGCATCACCTGTCGGGAGAAAGGGACTCAAGGAACTTGAAAAACCTGATGGTGAAGCTTACACAATTAGAAAAACTCAGGGAAACAGGTGGAGAGAAACAGCTACCAACTGAAAGGTGTGGGAAGGAATCTGCTGCATGTCTAACGGGTATCCCAAAGCAGATGGGAGTAGAAGGTGGGTCAGAATAGATATTTAAGGATAGTTGTAGGCTTAGATTTTCAAAACCTACTTTAATTGTAGTTGTTTAACACTTTAATCTCCTACCTTCTAGCCCACCATCCACCAGAGGTGGGGGGAAGAAAGGTTAATAGGAAATGGGGGGTGTGGACCTGGTTAGAAATAGTTCTTTGGGGGTGATTCCAATCTTTGTTGTCTGCAGTCCAATCCACTAGCAAAACATCAACAAAAACCAGCACGTGCAGTCCAGTCCATTCGGCAAAAACCAAATACCAATGAGTAGCAGTGGCTCAATTCAGAAGAAACTGGGGAGCAGGGAGGTCTACAGAAGCAGCAAGAAGCATCCAGAATACCACCAGAAATGCTTTGGTATGTTTCTCTCTACGAAGCCACAACAAACGAAGGTCAGTGGAAAAGCAAAGCAAGCCTATACAAGAACATTGTCAGTGAAGACCAGCAGCAACAAAGACCAGCGAAGACCAGCAATGAGTTGCAAGGTGAACCAATGCAAGAGTGCCGTCCACTGTCTGGTGGGTTATACTTACAGTCTTTCCAAACACCATGGGTCCTCTCAAGTGTCTGCTCCATCAAAACATCACATTCCCCTCCACCAGGTAACTTCCAGAAAAAACACCACATGTCTGCTCTCAGTGAAACATCCTCTCACCTGTCTGCTTCAGCAAAACATCCTCTCATCAGACAGTGTCCAGAAAAACAAAACATGAAACAACTGGGTCTCCAAAGAAACCAGAAATTCCTACACTTCATTTAGAATCTGAAGTCTCCCCAAACTTACTTTACAAAATGAACACTTAAAGTATTCCTCCTCTGGAACTCTCCACTTTCAGAGCACTTTTCCCACTTTTTTTCCTTATTAAAATTACAGTGGTTCTACTATAAGAAATATAACAAATAAATGTATAACTTCTGGAGGCTTATCAAACCTCAAGATATACAAATACCAAACTAATCCATACCTAGCTATTGCTGGTGATCAGGGGTCTAGGCCATGTGTTTCCAAACTGGTGGCGTCTTACTAGGGAATAAAATCAAGGTCCACAGAGATTACCAAGAATGAAATACTCTATTCAAAGCCAAGTGATAACACAGATTGGAGAGGAAGACTCAAGACAACAGCAGGCCACAAGTGTGAAGGAACTCTGGAGCCCAAGGTATTGCCTGGGGCTTCCTTTTATGGGGTTAAGGTCAGGAGGATGGCGTTACTAAGGGGCATAGTTTGGATGGTTCTGTTTTGATTGACAGGTTGTTATACAACCATTAGGTATGATTCATGCCCTTTCCCATGATATGTCTGATATTAATCATATGCACATCTAATTATGCATAGACATGAGATTGTAAGTACAGGATTCTCCCTAAAAGTTCACCTGAGGACACAGGTTTGCCTCTGTGCCTATGTATCCAAAATGGGTCAGGCCAGATGAGGCTTTCTACTCACTTACTCAGGCATTTACTGAATACAACTCAAGTGTTTGACAGTCACTAAAGGAGAGGAGAAATGTGTCCTGTTGTTCAGAGTACGTTGTGGGGGTCTTAGGTTGCTAGGTATATTGTTAAGAATGGAGAATGGAGTATATGCATATGGGTTAGGGCACTTCAGTGCCAAGTGAATTATTGAAAAAGGGGTGTGGGCACCCAAACCACATGGAGTCCCAGGTTGCTGAGCTGTTCCCTATGAGTATCTACCTCATAGATACATTATAGGAGAAACTCTAAATCAAAAAGAAAAACAAAGGATGGGAGAAAATAATTTAAATGATCACTTACTTTTCAGCAGCAATGGAGACAAAAAGATATTGAACAACTTTATATATATATACATACGCATGCATATATGCATATCTACAAATATACATCTATGTGTGTATATATCAGATACATACATATAGACATACACATATACATGAAAGAATATATTTGGGAATATGACTCCTGAGGGTTGGGATACATATGGTGAAACAAAGTCATGACACCAGGAAGAAGCTAAGGTCTCACTCACATCATGAGTTGTAAGCATGAAACCGAAGCAGTATACCAAGCATGGCCTTGAAACCTCAAAGTTCACTGCAGAGATACCCTTTCTCAAATGACACCTCCCCTTCCTAAACCGACTAGAACAGCGCCACCTACTGGGCACAAAGTACTAAAACATCTGCGCCTAGGAGGGACATTCTCACTCAAGCTAAAACACAGTGGAAAGATCATTTTAATCAGTTATTCGATGTCCAGGGTGTGAATCCTTTTACTATATAAAATTCATACAATAGGATGAATTGAGTACATACTAGGAACACTGAGGAAGGAAGAGAATGTCTTTAGGAATGCTACATCTTTTAACAGCTCTCCAGTACAGCTCCATTGCAGACCAACTACTTCCACTTTCCTACTAGCGTCTAAGTGCTAATAAGGTAACTAGTTTCAGTTGTTTGTAAATTAAATTCCCAATTCATAAGACAAGGTCCTAACCCACCACCATGAATAAAATATTAAAAATCATATAAAATATGCATTATTGTATACATAATTTTATATTTTCAGTGGTAAATCACACATATGATAAGTAGTGAGGAATGCCAAGATATATTAATTACACAGCCTAGGAGGGGATGTGGAGCAGGGTATGGAGATGAGGGTGGATAAAGGTCAGTCAGGTCTTTCAGCCATGTAAACATGATCTCAGAATATTATATGATAGTATCTTTTCTATCTTTTTCCTTTTATGACAATAGACTCATTTCTCACATAATATACCCCTGGTTACCTTTCCCCTCCTTCTGCTCCTCCCAATTCCTCCCCACCTCTCCTACAAAGTGGTCAAAGCAAAAGAAAACAGTGTAGAATTCTGTTTAAGCTAAAATATCCTTTAAACAAGAATAAGCTTGTCAGGGGGTGGTGTCTTTAATCCCAGCACTCGGGAGTTGAGGCCAGAAAACTATCATGAGTTTCCAGGCAGCCTGGGATGGAGTAGTGAGTTCCGGGATAGCCTGGGCTACCATGTGAGACTCTTTCTCAAAACAAAACAGACAACAAGGTCTGTGGCATATTCTCCAAGGAAATGCCAGCTCAGAGGAATCGGTGCCAGGAAACCTGTACACTGCAGGAAATGCTGGCCAGCGTTTTTAGGCTGTAAGAGAATGACTACAGTAAAGACCTAGAAGTGCAAGGGATGGTCAGTAAGGACATATATAACACTAAGAGGGCTGGACAGATGATGGCTCCCTGCTGAAAACCACATGCTGCTCCTCCAGAGGCCATGAGTTCTGGTCCTAGCACCCACACTGGGCAGCTCCCAACTGCCTGTAATCCTCCTCCAGCACAGCTGAACATGCATGCACATGCACACACAAAATTAAATATAAAAATCTTGCATGGACACAAAATTAAATGTAAAATCTTATAAATACAAACATTTGTATGATTGTTTTTCTTCTACAAATTTCCTTGTAAGGCAATTAACCATCTATTTTTTTTTAAAGAAAATTGTAGAGGTTTATAACACAGGTAGACAAACAATACAACATTCAAGCAAATGAACACTCATGTTGGTAAGAGGAACCACACTGCTGTGAGGTTACCACACTTAAGAAGTGCAATGCTGGAAAGTGGAAGTTTCTTGTGGAGATGAAAGTATGATATATGTATGAAACAGAAGCTTGATCTGTCAGTGTGAGCTGGAAATGTGAACTGGCAGGTGTGAGCTATCAGTGTGAACTGGCAGGTGTGAGCTATCAGTGTGAACTGGCGGGTGTGAGCTATCAGTGTGAACTGGCGGTGTGAGCTATCAGTGTGAACTGGCAGTGTGAGCTGACAGGGTGAGCTGGCAGGTGTGAACTGGCAGGTGTGAGCTATCAGTGTGAACTGGCAGTGTGAGCTGGCAGGTGTGAACTGGCAGGGGTGAACTGGCAAGGGTGAGCTGGTAGGGGTGAGCTGGCAGGGGTGAGCTGGCAGGGGTGAGCTGGCAGGTGTGAGCTGGCAGTGTGAGCTATCAGTGTGAGCTAACAGTACAAGCTGGCAGGGGTGATCTGTCAGTGTGAGATGTCAGGTGTGAGAATGAACTGGCTTTATTTATTTGTGGTGAGTTAAATATGTAAACTGTAACCCTGAAAACAACCTCTAAATATGGACAGGAAAGAGAGAGGGATAGTGACTGTGGATGGGAAAAATGAAGTTGGATATAAAATATCTTCAACAGAATGTATGAGATCAGTGGAGGAACGAAACCCAGGAAGGAAGCACAGGAGAAAGCGGCAAGACACTAAGCCAACCTGAAAAACAACATCCATGCTAAGTGTTAGTATGCTAGAGGCTAAAGGTCAGAAATTGGCTGGTTAAAACATCATGGCCATGTATGCTAGTTGAAACAAAAGGACACATAACTATTCTCAAAACAAACAAACCAAAAAAAGGCAACAACATATCATGTAGGCGGAAGTCATGAGGAAAATGGGCCTCCCCCACACCAATATCAGCCAGAAGTCCCTACGATAAGACCACTGCAGGATCTATAACACACTGCACAAGATACACAAGTTATAAGAGATATGGCCGTGATAACAGCGGCAATTCATCGGGAAGACAAACAAGTCTATGTGCATATGCGTCTGATCAAAGGACAGAGCCCAGGAGACATAACAGGCTGGGAGCGAAGGGAGAACAGAAGGATGGAAAATCCGCAGCACTATCAATCAACCAGCTCAGTGCAGGACACCACTAACCACCACTTGAAGAAAAAAAAAACATCATTTTCAGATTCACACATCAAATGTTCACATTAGTAAACCTTAGTAAAGGAGCACAAACTGAGCCAGAGAGAAGTGTCTGTAGACTTCAAAAGATGGTGTGGAATCCATCCTCAAAGAGAGAACACCTTAGCCTGATAGCCGGTGTCTGATAAAGGCCACAGCGAACTCAGTATGCAGAGATGGAGAACTGAGTGTTCTTCCTGTAAACTGGGGAGACAGCACCATTATTTGATTGTGGACAAGACAATTAGGCAAGAAAGAGAAACCAGAGTCAGTCAGATTGAGGATTAAAAACCCAAAACAATCTCCAGCAGAAGGCAAGCCTAAGGGCCCCACAAACAAACGCTATTAGATCTAATTATGTTCACAGAGCAGAGCGACAGGATACGAGGAAGTGCCCAAGACCAGTGGCTCTTCTCCTCTGCTAGCACTAAGCAACTCAGAAGGAGTCTTAATAACTCCCATTTATTTGCAGTGGGAGCCACACTCAAGCAGGCTGGCCACACCCTTCTGTAACTGGGGTAACTTTCTCCCTGTATTATCAGTTGTTTATCTCAATCAAGCCTTGGAAACCAGAGTCTTTTCTTCTTTTTTTCTTTGTCTAATTTTTTTTTAAAAAATTAAATTTAAAAATTAAATTAAATGCAATTAAAATGTAATTGCATTGATTACCTACTATCTTGTCCCTTTCCTTCCCTGTTTCTTTTTTTTTTTTAATTTCAAAGTGTCTTTTTTTATTGGCTATTTTCTTTATTTACATTTCAAATGTTATCCCCTTTCCCAGTTTCCTCCCCTCCTGGAAAGCCCCATCCCATGGAGACAATGTGTAGAGCAGAGACTGAAGGAAAGGCCATGCAGATACAGAGTCTTTTCTACTCAACCATCCTCCAAGTGACCACAGCCACATTAAAAGCTCCAGTACTTTAGATGCACATATCAAATGTTTATCAATATAGAAAGACCACAAAGCAAGCCAAAAATGAAGAACCCATAAATTTCAAAAACTATCAGAGACTACAGCCTCAAGTCAAAAACTCCTTATTGAGAGAATTTCACTCTGGGGTGCTGGTGGTGGGGTGGCGGGTAGGTTGTGTGTAGGGGTGAAGATGGAACAACCTGGGGTCCCTCCGCTCATCATGAAATACTCATCTGGACGGAGGTGATGGCACTGTCCCTATCCCAGCCCCTGGAAAGTGGCTCTCCTGATCTCTAGTCTGTTGTCTTCAGCAGGGCCTGCCCTATGCCATTTACATGAACTCTGCTTAAGTGCAAATGCTGACAGACTCTGAGGTCACAGCCTAATGCCCACCACACCCACTCCTCTAACACCACAGGATTCTGACTCCAGAGACACCACCACTAAGAAAGCTGCCAGCAGCCTCACAGACACCATCAGCTCCCTGCAAGTTTGGAAGCTACAGCCAGCACCGGAGTGAAAAGCCCAGGTCTCAAAACAAGGTGACAGCTGAAGACCGGAGCTCAGGGGCAGACACACTAAGGACAGACTTCCTAAGGGAAGTCTAAAGAAGACTTCAAAGGGCTCCTGAGCGTCTCCATGACCATGTCCCCTGCTAGACTCTCATCCCTCTTGCTGAGTGCTTATCCCTGGAACCTGAATCCATGGCCAGCAAAGCTCTCAGGTGCGTGTTCTCAGACCAGAGGCCCGGCGCCCCCAGTTACAGGTATTCTCCCGCTGACAATATCTGAACTCAGTGCTGGTGTCTTTTTCTCTGCTCATGAAACAACTCTGAACTTCTGTGGTAGCCGTACTTGTTGGGGACAATCTGGCTTTTCCACCCTGTTTCCATCCAGGGCCTAAGCTCAGCCAGCTCAAGTATCCCATGCACCTCCTCAGACTCACCCGCAGAGCGTAGGTGTCTGCCAGCTCTGGGCCTGCTACACAAACTGTCCCTGTGCCTGCAGATAGGAGGGGTCATTGTCCTGCCATATGTAGAAATCTCTCCCTTAACCATGTGCTCATTTTATACACACACACACACACACACACACACACACACAGAGAGAGAGAGAGAGAGAGAGAGAGAGAGAGAGAGAGAGAGAGATATTCATAAACTAAACATGCAGAGAAAGAAAAGGCAAATTAAGATAGTATGGTATGAGTTAAAGAATAAACAAACAGATCAGAGTCAAGATCCAGAAATAGACCTATACCAGTGTTAATTGTTCTTTGCCAAAGGGGGCAAAAGCTGTTGAAAGGAAAGACATTGATCCTCACTAAATGACAGTGGAACAGCAAGAGTCACATGAAACAAATAAACATAGACACAGACCTTGTAGCTTCCATTAAAAAAAGACCTCCAAGTTGATCAGAACATACACTGAAATTCTCAGTGTCCAGCATGGAGTGGTGAGATGACCCAGTGGGTAAGGACACTTGCCGTCAAGCCTGACAGCTTAAGTTCAATCCCGGCATCCTCTCGGTGGAAGGAGAGAGCTGACTCCTGCAAGCCATCCTCTGAACTCCACACAAGCACCGTGGCATACACACCGACCTGTCTCCATTCTCAACAATAAGTTTTCTTGCCCAGAGAGACAAGAAAATTTCTGTGACCTCAAACTTACTCTTAAGTTTATAAAAAAGACAACATCAAAAACAGGTTGGAACTTAAACCGTAGGTGCTGTGGAAGATGCCATGGGAAATTGAAAAGACTAGCCAGCTCTTGGGGGATGAATGTTCAAAGTGCAACGTTCTGAAACTGCAACAATAAAGAAACAAATGTTTACAAAGTTGCCCAAAGACCTAAAGAAACAGACCCAGCTCCCAGAAGATAATCAGATGGCAAATAGACGCAGCCTCCTGTGCTGCTGGGGAACAGCAAGTAAACAATAATGAAATCCCCCCCCCCCCCCCCCGCCCTGCACACCTACAGGAGAGAAGGCATAATGTACCAGCGCCAAGGGTTGCCCAGGACGCAGGCACAGACGAAGGCACTCCCATATACTGTGACACGTGCTTACCACAGCAAGTAATAATGTGCTCTGGGCAAGACTGTTAAACGAATATATTTTAAATGATCTCACAACAGTTTGAGAGGGCAGAAAAGATGGCTCTGTGGATAGGGACCTCCATAGGCTTTGCCATGCCACACAAACATAAATTAATTTTTAAATTTTATGTGTGTCTTATCATTTCTATTTTTGTGATCATAGCAGCTTTGGGAGAAAAGGGTTTATTGGACTTACACTTCCACATCACTCCTCAGCATCAAAGGAAGCCAGGACAGGAACTCCAACAGGGCAGGAACCAGGAGGCAGGAGCTGATGCAGAGGCCACGGAGGGTGCTGCTTACTGGCTTGCTTCGCATGGCTACAACTTTAATTTTTTCAAAACCTGTTTTTAATGATGGTTCTTAAACACTTTTCCCTCCCTTGTAGCCTACACCCACCAGAGGTAGTGGGAAAGAAGGAGAAGTGGACCTGTCTAGAAAGGTTTCTTGGAGCAACTCCCGTCTGTGTTGTCTGGAAGTCAGTTCATGGGTTCAGTTCACAGGTCCAGTTCACAGGTCAGCAGTGGCAGCTGGATCCACTCACAAACACCTCACAGACACACCAGCTGTCCTGTTTGATAGAGCTGGGATAGCAAACACGAGTCATCAGCAGTGGTGGCACTACCTTGGCACGAGTCGGCAGGAGGGACAGCAGGAATGCCAGGAGAACTCCTCTGCTGTGCCTCTCTCAGGGAAGCGAAGGTGCGAGACCCACTGGCACTGCACAGCTAGCTCTGTAAGCAAGCCTAGCTCAGCCTCCATCACAGTCCTATTCATACCCTCCAAACATCAATATGTCCTCCGAGAGTCTCGCCTCAGCACGTGAGTCTGTCTCAGTGACATCACTCTGCCGATCAGCCCGAGTCCTCAGAAGTGGCAAGAAACTGCAGCACACCACCAGAAGG
The DNA here is from genome assembly GCF_947179515.1 of Apodemus sylvaticus. Taxonomy (NCBI): domain Eukaryota; kingdom Metazoa; phylum Chordata; class Mammalia; order Rodentia; family Muridae; genus Apodemus; species Apodemus sylvaticus. Next base: position 10,570,597 of record NC_067485.1, read on the forward strand.
TTCTTGATGCATTTCTCACTATGGAGTCCTGACAAATGCAGCTCAATTATGCAATGTAAGGCAGACCAATACATGCGTGTTGTTAGCAAAGAATCCATCAGGTGTCCTTTCACGTGCTTGCTTCAGCAGAACACCCTCTCTCCTGTGTCTGCTTCAGGGAAACATTCCTTCATGAGTCTGCCTTAGCCTTTCACCTGTGCCCACCTCAGCTAAACATTCCTTCTCGCCATTCAAATGACTTTCCGAAGAACCCTTAAGTTTCCACTTCACTTATAGTTTTCTTATAGTTTCCACTATAAGAAAGTCTGCTTTCTTATGGGAGCCAGGACCACTGGCCCAGGGATGGCCCCACCCATGATGGGCGGGGCCCTCTCCCATCAGTCACTGATTAGGAAAATGCCCTACAGGGTTGCCTACAGCCCACTCTAATGGAGGCATTTCCTTAATTGAAGTTCCCTCCTCTCAGATGATTTTATCTTGTGCAAAGTAGACAAAAAACTACCCAGGACAACATGTATGGGCATTTTGCCTGCAAATCTGTATGTTCACTATGTATCCAGAGACTTCAGAACAGGGTGTCAAATCTCCAGGAACTTCCATGTATACTGGGAATTAAACCCAGGCATCTTCGAGAGCAACAGGTGCTCTTAATCACTGAGCCATCTCTCCAGCCACATGAATACAATCTTTTTTTAAAAATCAAATAGCATGAGATATGGATATGTTAATCAGCATGATTATGGCTTTATAATGTGGATATATATCAAAACATCACACACTGTAAGTATGTACATTTTATTTGCAATTACTCCTATGTAAATCTAGGTAGATAGAGAATAGATCATAAATTGCTTCCAAAAGCTGTATTATTTTTTAATTAAATTAAATTTAAAATTATAGGTTAGAATAAAAGAAAACAGTCACTCATTACTAGTGAGAAATCAAAACTGTATACTTTAAAAAAATAGTTGGGCATATCTTATAAAGTTAAATGTTGCTTGCCCATACAATTTAGCAGTAATGCCTCTAAGAATTTACCAAGTGATTTGCAAACTTTCATAGCCATTAAAATATGCATCGGCATGTATAGTGGTTGCTATGCTTTGAATATGAAATTCCTCTGCAAGCTTGTATTTTGAATTCTGGGTCCTGGGGGTGGTGTTATTAGGAGTGATTGTGGAAACTGTAGGTCACTGGGCTCAGACTTTAGGAGATAATGCTTCTCTCTATAATTTGCTTCTATCATCACAAAACGCTGTCTTACTCCACACCCAGAGACACAGAGCCAAGTGACCGTGGGCTGGAATGTCAAGCCAGAATTATCCTTTCTTCCCTTGGGTTGTTTCCATCAGATATTTGGTTTCAGTGATGTAAAACAGAACTAACACAATAGTTCTATGCACAATCACTCAAAACTGGAGATACTTACAACATCTATAGACAACAGAATGAACAAACAAATTTAATAGAGCATCATACCAAAGAAATGTGTTACCAAGCTATGAGAAGTCATGGGAGGAGCTTATGTAGATGCTGCTGAGGAAAGAGAGCTAGTTGGTAAAGGTACACACTAAATAATTCAACCTGCAGGGATGGGAGGCAGGTCTGCAGTATATAACCACAGGAATGGGAGGCAGGTCTGCAGGGTGTAACCATGGGGATGGGGGGCAGGCCTGCAGTGTATAACCATGGGGATGGAGGCACGCCTGCAGTGTGTAACCATGGGGATGGAGGCAGGTCTGCAGTGTGTAACCATGGAGATGGGGGGCAGGCCTGCAGTGTGTAACCATGGGGATGGAGGCAGGCCTGCAGTGTGTAACCATGGGGATGGAGGCAGGCCTGCAGTGTGTAACCATGGGGATGGGGGCAGTCCTGCAGTGTGTAACCATGGAGATGGGGGCAGGTCTGTAGTGTGGGGTTTCTGAAGAAGGGTAGCATCAGACAGGTAAAGTGAAGGATACTTTAAGGTAGGAAAAGGATTCCTTGTGGTAAGGAATACTGTGGTAAATACATACAGTTAGTTTAGTCATCACCACCCATAGAATATGCTAGCTCAAAGAGTGAGTCATAATGTTTGCAAATTTTAAAGATCATGTAGAAAATTGAGACATTCTCAAGATGAAATGCAGAATAACGAACTGTGTGAAACCCTGTGTTAAAGGGATCATGCACCAAAGGGGGTGGCCTCTGTGTGGTAAACAGTGACGGAACCCTGAAAACAGCTGTCCGTGCACTGCGCACTGGCTGACAGAGCTGCCTCTCAGGGGAACGTGGGTTAGAGCTTAGGACCTGGTACATCCTGGAAACAAAAAAATACTGATTAGTCAGTGAATAGAAGGGTGAGGAGAGACACCACAGTAAACAGAGACAAAAGGGTAAAAGGACACTGCATGTGGTGACAGATCAGACTTGGGGACATTGATAGGAGCCAGTGTTGACCTGCTCTAGTTAAAGATGACTACACGGGGAGGTACTGGGGACATAGTGCATACACCCATTTTCTTATATGGTTGCAGAAAGGACAGAGAAGCTTGACACAAACTCCCTCAGCCAGGTGACAAAAGTCAACATCAACGGTCACAGATTATTCTAATTGTCTGCATACACGCTACTGAGAGACCAAGTCACATGAGAGTGGCAGGGTCGAATCCTGGATGCAGAGTTAAGATGTGAACCAAGGATGCAGACAGAGGAGGCATCAGCAATGGTGAGTGGGGTCATTGGGGTGGGGTCTGTGAAGGCAAGTGAGGGGAAAGAATGCTGGGAGGAAAGCGGGGGGCAAGAGAAAGGTTCCTAGGCTGATGGAGATTTGACTGCGATTCCATGTTGATGGGGATAGAAGCGATCAAGAGATGATTGGTTAGGCAGTCTGTAGGAGACAGGAAACTGCACAAAGTCAAAACACCAGCCTTTTGGATATCCACTACTGAGACATGAATGTGAGAATATTCACAAAGCACACCCGTATTTTCGATATCTTGCTAGGAGAGAGACTAGTCTCAATTGTTTTGGACCAAGCCTCCCTTCATGGGTGGATGGACAGGCGGTCTTACCAGCCCTATTAAAGAAAGCTTAATAGATAGAGGTAATACTGGGCTGCTCCGGGATCAAAACATTAAGTGGAACTAGAAGACAAGCTATCAGGAACCTTACATGGGCAGCGATAATCACAGTGAGAAAGCCATAAGTAACACACACACACACACACACACACACACAGGTTTAGAACTGTGTCTGTGCATGACCTAATGTGCACACATGTGCTCCTGACTGTGTCTGTGAGTGACCTAATGTGCACGCATGTGCTCCTGACTGTGTCTGTGCGTGACCTAATGTGCACGCACGTGCTCCTGACTGTGTGAGTGACCTAATGTGCACGCATGTGTTCCTGTGTCTGTGAGTGACCTAATGTGCACGCATGTGCTCCTGACTGTGTCTGTGCGTGACCTAATGTGCACGCATGTGCTCCTGTGTCTGTGAGTGACCTAATGTGCACACATGTGCTCCTGACTGTGTCTGTGCGTGACCTAATGTGCACGCACGTGCTCCTGACTGTGTCTGTGAGTGACCTAATGTGCACGCATGTGCTCCTGACTGTGTCTATGCGTGACCTAATGTGCACGCACGTGCTCCTGACTGTGTCTGTGAGTGACCTAATGTGCACGCACGTGCTCCTGACTGTGTCTGTGAGTGACCTAATGTGCACGCATGTGCTCCTATGTCTGTGAGTGACCTAATGTGCATGCATGTGCTCCTGACTGTGTCTGTGCGTGACCTAATGTGCACGCATGTGCTCCTGACCGTGTCTGTGAGTGACCTAATGTGCACGCATGTGCTCCTGACTGTGTCTATGAGTGACCCAATGTGCACGCATGTGCTCCTGTGTCTGTGAGTGACCTAATGTGCATGCATGTGCTCCTGACTGTGTCTGTGCGTGACCTAATGTGCACGCACGTGCTCCTGACCGTGTCTGTGAGTGACCTAATGTGCACGCATGTGCTCCTGACTGTGTCTATGAGTGACCCAATGTGCACGCATGTGCTCCTGTGTCTGTGAGTGACCTAATGTGCACGCATGTGCTCCTGTGTCTGTGAGTGACCTAATGTGCACGCATGTGCTCCTGTGTCTGTGAGTGACCTAATGTGCATGCATGTGCTCCTGACTGTGTCTGTGCATGACCTAATGTGCACGCACGTGCTCCTGTGTCTGTGAGTGACCTAATGTGCACGCATGTGCTCCTGTGTCTGTGAGTGACCTAATGTGCATGCATGTGCTCCTGACTGTGTCTGTGCATGACCTAATGTGCACGCACATGCTCCTGTGTCTGTGAGTGACCTAATGTGCACGCACGTGCTCCTTAGAGTCACTGAGACATCCTAGAAGCCACGATGCCACAGTAACCACGCATACGCTTCCCAGGCCCTAATTCCCAAACATTTCCCAAGTCAGAGAGAACTCTTTGGGAGGAGATTCCTTCTGAGGTAGGAAGGATACAGTATTAAAATTACAGAAATTAAAACCTCTTGGGATGTCAGAAAAATCAAGAAATGGTCCTCAGAGCATGAGGTGAGCAAGCCAAACCCAGAAGACAGCCTGTGTTGATAGCTGCCCAGCATCAAGCTGGAGGAGTTAGGTCCACAACATAAATGACAGACAGACAGATGTGAGACAGCTGTGAGCTCCTAATAAACAGGTAAGTAAGCAGACAGGCAAATAGGGGGAAGGGCCCTAATTTGATAAAAAAGGATTTCAACTACTGAGGGTAGAGAGAGAGAAAGAAGGAAAACAGGAAATCTAGCTGCCTAACCTTCACTGAGTGATGTGCTACGCACCATGTGACATGCGATTATGTATGCACTCTCATTTATTATAGAAACCAGTCCCGTGAATGTGCCCATTAATGTATCCTAATAACAAATCATTAATCATCTCTAGTGCAAGGCTCTTTCACAATCTACTAATGACCTTTTCTGAGATACCTTATTATTTCAGTATTTAATATCCATTAATACCAGTGTAGTTTAATATGCAGTTTGGACAGCCCTCCTTCGAAAAGGTTAGAACAGGTAATTTAGAACCTGGGCTTCAAGAAATAAGTTTGGAAAGAGATAAAATTTTGTGTTCCTGATGTTTTCCTCCAGGATGACACTATAATCGTAGCAGCGTGCTACGATTATTTTTATGGACAACAAGTGTTGGTCTGAAGGAAGATGCCGGTGCCAGAAGAAACAGGTATGGGCCTCAGGGAAGCTGAAACAAAGTCTTATTCCTGGAGACTTCAACTACTGTGAAATAATTCTTTAAGGCAATATAATTTGTAACTGCATCAAACTCAGAAAAAAATTATTGGAAATCAGCTTAAGAAAGAAGTGCAAGACCATTCTTAAAAATGAATGCATTTCTGGGGCTGAGGAGGTGGCTCAGTCACTAAAGTCATTGTTATGCGGGTTTGAAGACATAACTTTGAATTCCTGCCACCCATGTAAAAATCTGGGCACAGCAACACTGCTGTGCTCTCAGCTCTGGGGATGCAGAAACAAGAAGACCCTGGATATCTCTGGCCAATGTGCAAACCAGATCAGTAAGATGGAGGTTCAGCAAGAGACCCCGACTCACAACATAACATGGAGAGTGACTGGGGAAGCTGCCTAAAGTTGGCCTCTATGCTCTTCATGCGCATGTGCAAGCATTTCACCTGAGAAATACAAAATGACACATCACAAAAGGTCCTGGGCAACAACGCTCGCAGTGCTGCCGCTTTATTCAGAGTAGCCACCAACTTGGAACCACACAAAGGTCCACAAGGGAATGGGACAAACCCATCTATACCTACACCATAGAGTGCAATTCCTCAAAGGGAGAGGATGGGCAAGCTGTCCGTGCCCACAGCAAAGATGGCCTCAACCAGCTGAACGTAGGAGACAGAGATGAGCAAACACGTACCTTGTGATTTCTTTTGTATGTAGTTTTGGGGTTGGCAAAACTACCCTTTTCTGCTCTGTAACAGATCAGCATCTGCTTTAATAAAGCGAGTGGCAAGTCTGGCTACAAACGTCCCTGAGGGCTAAGGCTGCAGAGGTGGCTCAGTGGGTAAGAGCACAGGCTGCTTCTGTAGAGGGCCTGGGGTTCAGTGCCCAGCTCCCACATGGTGGCTCACAGCCTCCATAGCTCCTGGAAAGTTCCAGCTCCAGGAGACCCGATGCCTTTTCTTGACTTCTGAAGGCACTGAGTGCATATGGTGCACACACCTAGATGCAAGCAAAAATCCATACAATAAAGAGAAACCCATACAATAAAGAGAAAGTAAAACTTTTTGTAAGTACTTAAGACTACTCAGGAACATTTACAATGTTCCGTGTCTTAACCGAGGTTGTATTTTCACAAGTGAATACATTTCTCAAAACTCGCATACTTAAACTACAAAGTTAAACATTTCCACATAAATTATGGCTAAACATTGATAAATGAAAGCCTGACAGGTTCCAGGGCTCTCTGATGGGGATGGTGCAGGTCACAATCAAGAGACAGAAGTCCTTTATGTCCTCTGTCCCAGGACCTAGCTAATATCTGAGGCTCCAATGGCAGGGAATCAAAGAGCAGTCCTTGCTCTAACATCACTGCATTGTGAAGTCATTCCTCACTCTCAGAGATGCCACTGCATTGTGATGTCAGTCCTTGCTCTCAGTGATGTCACTGCATTGTGATGTCAGTCCTTGCTCTCAGTGATGTCACTGCATTGTGATGTCAGTCCTTGCTCTCAGTGATGTCACTGCATTGTGATGTCAGTCCTTGCTCTCAGTGATGTCACTGCATTGTGATGTCAGTCCTTGCTCTCAGTGATGTCACTGCATTGTGATGTCAGTCCTTGCTCTCAGTGATGTCACTGCATTGTGATGTCAGTCCTTGCTCTCAGTGATGTCACTGCATTGTGATGTCAGTCCTTGCTCTCAGTGATGTCACTGCATTGTGATGTCAGTCCTTGCTCTCAGAGATGCCACTGCATTGTGATGTCAGTCCTTGCTCTCAGTGATGTCACTGCATTGTGATGTCAGTCCTTGCTCTCAGTGATGACACTGCATTGTGATGTCAGTCCTTGCTCTCAGTGATGTCACTGCATTGTGATGTCAGTCCTTGCTCTCAGTGATGTCACTGCATTGTGATGTCAGTCCTTGCTCTCAGTGATGTCACTGCATTGTGATGTCAGTCCTTGCTCTCAGTGATGTCACTGCATTGTGAAGTCGTTCTTCACTCAGTGACGTCACTGTGTTGTGAAGTCAGTCCTCACTTTCAGTGACATAACTGGTTTGTGAAGTCGGCTTGTAATGCAGTAACAGGGCTTACTCAGCATTATGGGAACACCAGAGGGGGAACTAATCACCAACAGGAATGTGGCAAACAATTTGCTGAAGGAAAAATGTCTGGTCTGGTAAGAGGGGAAAGAAATGTGGTTAAGAAAGAAGAATACAGGAAGGAACTCAAATGGGTGAAGGCAAAGGAGTCAAAGCGGAATTGCACGAAGGCCGGCCGTGCCAAAAGCCATGCCCAGGAGTTCAGGTACCTTACCCTAACCCACATCCAGGGTAACTGTGTAGGAGGCTTTACTCTGAGGAGAACAGCAGGTGGATCTCAGAAAGCCCCATGGGCGTTAGAACTGGTGGAGTCAATGAACTGAGGCGCTGTGGATTAGAGGAACAAGAGGAGACACTAGAGACAACAGGTGACTAAGACAGCAGTCATTGCAAACAGCCTGCATCAGTGGATCAGCAAAGAAGTAGATCATGGGGAAAAGGGTGGAGCCGGTCCCATAGCACCTGCCCAGATCCCTGAAGCAGGTCACAGGTTCAAGTCCACTGTCTCCCTCAAAATGATACTGGTCCTAAGTAAACCTCCTATAGCTACTAAAAAATCACTTCATATATCTAGCGACAGAGCCAGTTCCAAGCACCAGAGCTTCTTTGTGATTAGAACATCAGTTTGTTCAAATGCCTCTCTAGAGCTGTGGCCCTCAAGGAAACTCAAAATGGAGTTGCCCCACACTCTGGGCACCTTTGCCTGCAGTATTGGGTATGAAGCGCTGGTCCCGCCCCGAGTCTTCACAGTTGGTTGACATTCCTGAACACTTGTTAGTTGTCCACGAATCTGGAGTTCATGGACAACACCTGACCTCGCTATTCGTTTCTCTGGGAAAGCAAGCTGATTTTCTTTATCCTAATGAGACCCAGACTGCAGAGAGCACCACTCTGTTTGGTGTCTAGCAGCTGTTTGGATAGAAGTCAGCTGCTTATGTCACTACCTGTATATTCAGGGAAAAGGAGGGAGAGGCCAGTGCTCACTCTCTGTGCACTGAGACTGGGAAGGCTGAGAGCCACCCCTCTGCTAGGTACCACAGGAAGGAGGAAACACTCTGTGGATGCTGTCATGATGCTCCACCTCCAACTTACAAGCATTTAGCCATCCAAGAAATCACTGTTGAACTCTGATTGGTTGTGGGCCTTGTATTATTTGCTGGGGACCACCAGAAGGAGGGGCCCTGGGCAATCATGGGGACAGAGGATAACAGTTCATTCACTCCTATCAGAGCCTCCTAAATACACTCCAGCAGCTGCCCTGCTCTTGTGTGATGTGGCCTACCTGGGACTTGTGGATATATCAGGCAGAGCTATGTGGATGTGCCCAGCAAGGAAGGGAGACTATCATCTCAGAGACTCTGCACCCCCAATGTGTGGGACCCCCAATGTGTGGGGACATGCAAACAAAGATATATTTCAGTTGTCAGAGATTTGAAAGAAATCAGTCATCCCACCAGAGGCTCTGACTTCCTGGAGGAGCCTCACAAGCTCTGTGTGCACCTCTCCCCTCACCTGGGTCTCCTCCCCTGAGGAGGGCCTCTTGATCTCCCAGAAAGTGTTCTGGGCCCCAATTCATCCCTCTGTCCCTGACACCAAGCTTCTGTCTTTACCTCAAATGGCCTTTCTGTGTTCTTCTGTCCTTGGTATCTGCAAGATCCTATATATCTCAGAAACCCCTCTGTGGCTGAGCTGAAAGAATGGGCTTCCGGGAGCGCCTTGAAGTGAAAACACTGATGGAGCTTTCCTTGAGAGGTCCCTGAATGTCTCCACCCTCAGCCTCCAGTGCCTATGTTCCAAGGTTGGCCCTCAATGTGGTAGTTTTAAAGGGTGGGATCTAAAGGAAAGTAATCTAGCCAGGAAGTTCAGCCTCCAGAAGGTTTTCAGGAGAAACCTTCTCAGTTCAAGCCTGGCTTCTGCCTGCTCTCTGGTTTCCACCTTCATCTTGAATGCTTTCTCATAGTTATGATGTCATATACCACGAGATATAATTAGACAAAGCTAAGCCAGAGCTGTGCCCCTGAAAGTCTAGAACTGAGCGCTACTTTTATTTATGACGTGCACGGCCTCAGTATATACAGCTATTGAAACATGTTCTGAGACATGTAATGCTTCTGAAATGTGGTTGGATTTCCAGACAGCCATGGGCCTCTGAGCCCCAAGACTTGCCTTGTCGACAGGGTTGAAAGTGAGGCCTAGCAACCACTGCCTGCAGCCACCAGACCAAGCTCACTGTGTAGAGGAGCCAACAGAATGTGCCCAGCCCCTTTCCACTCAGAAGACTCATTCTGAGTGGTCTGGGGCCTTGATTCCAACAGGGACCCAATGATTATCCTGCAGGGTTCAGGAGACAGGCAAGGGTCTGGAGGGCCTTGAAGATGCTAAATGCCAAGACAGAAGCAGCAGAGTGTGGGCAAGTACTCACCACAGCTCCTGGAGCAAAGAGGAGAGAGTGAAAGGAAGAAGGGACACCTGAATAAACCTCCCATGAAGCAGAAGTGAGGTGAGTGGTCTCTAGAGGTCAGAGGAGGAAGGAGCCTACAAGGTGCAAGCTACAAGTGACAAGAGAGGTGGGGCATGGGGAGAGCCAGCAGGGAAAGGTCCTGACATCGTTGCTGGCATCATGCTAACACCATGTCCAGTTTTTACCAGAACCCAGTGACAGTCAACCCTCGTGTCTCTCTGGATGAGCCTAAGGCATCAGCTTCACCTCCAAGAGCATTTTGTCTCTGCTATGGACAACAGACGTTCTGACGTCACAGACTCATGAATGACTAATAATTTTCACCCTGTACACAGTCTTGCCCTCCCAGACTACATTCTGGTAAATAGCACAGGTAATGTGTTCAGACCAATGAATGACATCATGTTGGTCCTGAAAGAGCTGCAACTGTTCTTCCTCATAGTTTAATGTCGCCACTGCAACATTATCCTCTCCAAAAAGAATGCTTCTCTTACCTCCTAGTTAGCAATTTCCTCTGAGGTAAAACACCCCATCATCTTGGGATGCCAGTTCAAGGCACAGGATATTCTAAAAGAAGGTGAAGCCTTCCACCCTGCAGGGAAGTTCCTGAAACTCAGGAAGTAAACAACACAAAAGCTTCAGGAAGCCCCCGAAATCGCCAGATAGGGTAGCCCTTCCCTCTCCAAGCCTGTCTCAGCAGTAATGACTAATGCGAAGCTCGATCAGACTGGACCAGCTGGAACACTCTCCAACCTAAGGAGCAGTGAGTTCTAGGCCTTCTGCCTTTGTGAACTGGGCTTTGAGTCATTTCTGCTCCTATAAGTAACTCCAGCCATAATTCTGTAAACTACCCTAATAAAACTCATTGGAGCTGGGTGGTGGTGGTGCACGCCTGTAATCCCAGCACTCTGGGAGGCAGAGGCAGGTGAATTTCTGAGTTCGAGGCCAGCTTGGTCTACAGAGTGAGTTCCAGGACAGCCAGAGAAACCCTGTCTTGAAAAAACCAAATCCAAACAAACAAACAAACAAACAAAAAACCCACATTGGCCCATCAAGTCTGACTGGTGCTATCTTATTTTGGTCTATGGTTAGTTCCCTATCTGGGGTGAGATGTTTATTCATGTCTCCTCAATAACAGTGCCACATTCTATGGCCAATCTGCATTTCCTGGGGATTCAGAGCTTAACCTTATGTATAAGACAATCAAATAGGTCTAGCTTTCCTAATCTATACCCTAGTGCAAAGGTATTGTCTCATATTATTACTGAGTGATAATCAGAAAGCACATCTGTTTCTCTGTTAATCGGTAAATTAAAGACATCCCCTGGGGGAAACACATGAACACAGAGAGATTAGAGCTACTTCTTTAAGGAAACAGACCCTATAAATTAACTTGGAAATTAAATGGACTAGAAAGAACTTCCTAGGCTCTCCTGGGCTTTAAGGAAATAGTCTGTCCATCTGATGCTAACCAGAGTCATAAATAAAATATTACCAAATGGAATCCGGCACCGAGTTTAAAGAACAAGAACTAGTGTTGGCGTCAGAAGGTTCCCATCAGGAACCATATTGATGTGATTATTCACATAATATGTGGAGAGATAAAGGCAATGACTGTCTTGTTGATGCTGGAGAAGATTTCATTTATGTCCCAAGAGAATTAGCAGAGAACATGGAGGCAGCAGTTGTAAGAGAATCTTTGAAAGCCCAAGCAAATGCGTAGAGGAAGGGGTGTGGTGGTCGGAGCTGGAAATAAGCGTGAAAGGACAGAGAGAATGGGAGACAGGCTTACATCAAATATCAGACACATTCACAGCCTGCACCACAGAGACCAATGTAAGGGGAAATGTGTAAGTATTCAGGAAGCTGGTGAGCTGTCCATTTCTCAGTGAATTACGTACATCGTCAGGAGTTCTGAGTCTGAGTCAGACCAATGAGTTTGCACCTGAGCTATTGTTCACTAACAGAGTAACTTCAGGCATGGTGATGAACCTTTCTGTCACCACGCAACCTACAAAATGAAAATCAGGTTAGCGTCTTCCTGTGGGATGCAAGATGGCTCAGCAGATAGAGTGCCTGAATGTGAACATGAAAACCAGAGATCACACCCCAGAGCCCATGCAGAAGCCAGCTGTGGCCGTGCATGTATTCAACCCTAGTGCAAGGCACAGAGTCACACAGGTCCCTTGCACTCATGGGCCATCCAGTCAAGCCAAATGGTGAGGGCTGGGGTCAGTGAACAACTCTATCTCAAAATATAAGGTGGCCAGCAATGGAAACACCTAACATCAACATCTGATCTGTACATGCAAGTACTTATGTGTCTGTATACAGGGGTATACATACACACACACACACATACACACACACAAATTGTATCTTCATAGAGTAACTATAAGGATTCAACTAATTAATGCTTATAAAGTGTTCAGAAAAGGGTCTGGCAGTTTATGTCAAAATATAAAGTGGTATCATCAATATTTAATACTATAATGTATAGAACACCCCCCCCCACACACACACACATTTATTACTTCTCTTCGACTGGGTATGCCAATAAAATTTACACATGAAGAACTGAGAAGCAGACAGCTAGAGGAAGAGGTGGGGTTAACTGCTGCTGATACCAATGAGCCAATCATCAGAAGGAAGGCTGCCCAGAGTGACAGGAAGAAACCCTAGAATTCCACTATAATAAGAAGAGAATATTCAGAGTGTCTGAGCTAATATCCACTTATCAGTGACTGTATTCCATATGTGTTCTTTTGTGATTGGGTTACCTCACTTAGGATGATATTTTCCAGATCCAACCATTTGCCTAAGAATTTCATGACCCAAGACACAATTCACATATCAAATGACTCCCAAGAAGGAGGAAAGAGAGGTCCCTGGTCATGAAAATGCTTGTTCTAGCATTGTAGGGGAATACCAGGACAGAGAAGTGGGAGGGGGTGGATAGGAGAATGGGCGAAGGGAAGACGGGTTAGGGAACTTATGGGGAGGGGAGAACCGGGAAAGGGAAAATCATTTTGAATGTAAACAAAGAATATTTAAAATAAACAATTATTTAAAAAAAGAAGAGAATATCACAAAATGGGGAGGATAGAGTGGGGAGGACAGAGTGGGGAGGAAGGAGTAGGGAGGACAGAGTGGGGAAGATGGAGTTGGGAGAACAAAGTGAAGACAGAGTGGGGAGGACAGAGTCGGGAGTACAGAGTGGGGAGAATGGAGTGGGGAGGACAGAGTGGGGAGGATGGAGTGGAGAGGACAGAGTAGGGAGGATGGAGTGGAGAGGACAGAGTGGGGAGGATGGAGTGGGGAGGACAGAGTGGGGAGGATGGAGTGGGGAGGACAGAGTGGGGAGGATGGAGTGGGGAGGACAGAGTGGGGAGGCACAGCAGGGGGAGGCACAGCTGACTTTTAGGAATGACAGGAGAGCCAGGAGAAGAGAGCTAGAGCCACTGTCTGCTTCTATGTGCTTGGTATGACCCTATAACTATAAAAATGTGTTAGTTCAACATTTTTGTAGCTTAGAAATTAGAGTGCAAAATGTTACCACTGGAAGAAATCTACAGCATTCGGGATTCTCAACATGAGCTCTTGCAAATGCAGTGAGTCTATAGCACCCAAAGGAAATTTCAATTTAAGGGTATTTGGGGAGATAGCTCAGCCATTAAAGTATTTGCCTTGAAATGGGTATCTGAGTTTGATTTCTAGAACCTACCTTTAAAAAAAAAAAAATCCAAACATGTGGAATATGGGTGTGAGCCAGTGCTGGGGACACAGAGACAGCCAGGTCCCCTTGGATCTCTGGCCAGGCAGCCTAGCTTACTTGGTGACATGCTGGTCAACAAGAGTCCCTGCCTCAAAAGAAAAGGTGTCGTAAAGCTGTCTTCCCCGTGTATACATGCACATGTGCACAGGCACACACACAGACACAAGCACACACACCACAAACACACACAAAATTAAGTAAACTCCAACCTGAGAAAGAACAAAAAGGAAGAGTATTGTTTTAAAATTCCCATTTGGTCCTCCTCGTGGGGACTCCAGCCACCAAAGCAGAGGAAGGTGAGCTCAGTTTCCCATGGGGAAAGCAAGAGGAAAGCGGAGGCGTATGCCTGTAGTGCCTGCCCCTGGTGATGTGAAGGAGAGGCGCCGTCCTCGAGAGACTCCTTCAGAACTGTGCTACTGTCCAAGTGTCACAGCTCAGAGACCAGATCTTGTCAGTGTACCAAGAACTCACCTGGCTCCGAGAGAGACACACAAGAGCCAAGCTCAAGATAGATAAACGGCCCAGATGCCATCAGAACCTCACAGTGGAAAAAAAAACAAAAAACAAAAAAAAAAAAACCAAAAAACAAAACGGGTTTTCTTTAAAAGGCAGCTTTGGATTAATTCCCCTCACTTAGTGACTGTGCAGCTTTGGGAAATGGTGTTGGCCTCTCTGGGTCTGTTTTATGCACCTGTAAGGATTAAACGACAGTCACTTCTGTTGGATGAAATGCCAAGACACTTCAAAATATGGGTTTAAAGTTCATTCTTGCCTATGTTTCACAAAGACCTTGTTAAAGTAACAGTTACTTTTTTAAAAAGTATGATGTGTGAGAACAAAGCAAACAGAAAAGATGAAGGCGACTGAGGTGACAATATTTCTGTGTCTAGAAAATCTGTTAAAGGAAAGTAACAGACGAGCATCTGGCGCTGGCTGGAAGTGTGTCCGCGGCCTTGGAAACGTGCAGAATAAAAGGACCAACTAGGGCCGCGTTAGCTGAATGCTGTGGTTTGACGACAATGCTCCCCGTGGGCTCATACACGTGATAACGATCACATGCAAGTTTGGGACCTTGAGGAGGCGGGGCCTTCCAGGAGGAAGTGCGTCATCAGTGGAGGCGGGATTTGAGGGTTTATCACCTCTCCCCACTTCCTTTGCTCTCTGTTTCCCACGTGTGACTGGGATGTGACCTCTCACCTTCCTGTTGGTACATTACATTACACCCCCTGTCATTACACCCCCATCTATGCATGTGAATGCGACACTGCTGACTGGCACCTCACCTTCCCTGACTCGATAGTGTGAGTTTCCAGAGTACAGGCCAGAGTCAGACATTTTGCTAAGTCTAAGATACTAGTGACCTGGAAGAAGAAATGAGTTTCTCAGATGTAAAGGGAGTGAGAGGAACCAAGTAAGAGAACTGAGCGCCTCTACAAACAGCTTCCCGGAAAGCATCCTCACAGGCAGAGATGCCAGGCATGGGTACGGGGAGGCAGAGCTTGGGTTTGGTAGCTGCTGGTGGCTCAGAAGGACTTTGTCCTAGGTGACAGTGTTGCTGGAAGTTCAGCAGATTGATCTTACATGCGTACGGGCCCTGATATTAAATATGCAGCACTCCTGATATTGATCAGGGTTCAGACAGTGTAGGAGAATCTACCCCATGGCAGCCTCGATAACTGATAAATGTTATACCCTGATCACACAGGCACTACCGGGGTGGGGGTGGGGGTGTTATATGAACAAGGGCCACACAAAATATACTTTGGATTTAAAGCTGATAGAAAATAGTTCTTTTTCTAGAGACGCGACTCCCAGTCCTTGAGCTGCATGCTCTGCTGTCAGCCAGGCCCTTGCTCTGCAATGGAACGGGGATCCAGATGTGTTTGCTGGGTGTGTGCTGTGTGTTTTCTCCAGGCAGGGGGAGGGGTGGAGATCAGCATTGTGATACAAATGTATCAAATGGGAGCAGAGGGGAAATGACCTGCCAGTCTGATCCCAGCACCATCTCCATGAGCTCCCTGTGTTATATAACAGGTTGCTGACCTCATGCAAATGAGCTGGAGGATGCCTGCATATGGTGTTCAAAAGCACATGCAGGTGCTGCAGGGAGACGATCAACTGGCAGGTACTCAGGCTGCCTACACAGAAAGGCCTTGCCCTGGGAGCTGGGGTTCTGCAGGCCCGCGCTCTTACTGCGGTCATCAATTAGTGCATCTCAATGCAGAGCTCTGAGCCTAAATTAGGACCCAGACTTAGAAAGTAGCCTCTCCATTGTGCCCACCTAGAGCTGTGGTTCTCAACTGTGGGCTGTAAACCCTTTGGGGGCCAAAAAACCCTTTCACAGGGTCACTTAAGACCATGGTAAATATCAGATATTTACATTACAATTTACAACAGTAGTGAACTTAGAGCTATGAAGTAGCAACAAAACATTTTATGGATGGGGGCTCACCACAACATAAAGAATTAAGGGGTACCAGCATTAAGAAGATTAAGAACCACTGGCCCAGAACATTGTAAAGCAGATGCTTAGCCCTGCCTCCCATCATCCTGAGGGGGAACTGAGATCCAGTGGAGTAGGGTCCTCAAAGTCACAGAGCAGTCAAGTCTCTTCTGCACTAGCTAACTTCACAAACCCAGTAATTTTTCCTTTCTGGTTCCCCATACATCATACGCTCAATGATAAAGTCAAAATGTGTCTGAACTGCCCCTGCAGCTGCACGCTTACCTTGGCCATCAGATGGCTTCTTGCCTGTTTTAAAGACGGTGGTCAGCCCTGCCATGGTGTGGTTCACGGTGGCAGAGTGGCTTGGGGGTGGGGGCAGCTTGTCTCCTCCAGCGAGTGTGAGTCTGCAAAGCAGACCTGGTTCATGCCCTCTGCCCTTGCATAACCTTAACCTAACTCCTCTCTGTATTTGTCTTCTGGTCCAAACAGCATGCTACACATTTTCCAGTCTAGAGTATTTCCAATCCCACACAGTGATCAAGTTATCAAGTTTGACCTTTGTAAGATGTACAGGATATTCTGTGGAGAGTTGGGAAGCACTCACAGGATCCCTTCATAATCTCCAACTTGGCTTTTTCTCCAATGTTGCTTTCTTAAAATAACCAAATGACCAGCACATAAAGCATACTTCCAGCAAAGTCCCAGTATAGAACTCATGGGCATCCCTTTCTGATGCCCTGGCAATCACTGGCATGGACTGCATTGTTCTAACCTTGGGGCAAGAGCTCAGCTGTTAACAAACAGCACAGGTTCCGGGGTGCAGACGTGAATTCTTGGATAATGGCAGTCCCCTGCAGCTTCTATTGAGAAGGCCCACGGCCTCAGCCTATCCTGCCTGGGTAGAGCAGCCACTGCGTACTCTTCTCCCAGGCTGCCCAGGTGACAGCGACCAGCTAGTAGACTCTGCAAGACATTCCAAGCATCTTTATTCCCATGGCCTTTCAACCCTTCTCTCTTGTCTCTGGGTTATGAACAAGGACTTTCCAGACACCTGTCTCCAGTCAATGCCGGCATTCTTTCCACTCAGGAATGAACAATGGGAATGTCCACTTACTTGCCCACTGCTACAACTACATGTGAGAAAGAAAATCTTTCCAGCCTACAGGAAACATAGAGACTTCTCTTTGGGATGACAGATCATTACCTAAGAGTTCTGCATGGGGTCCAGTTTGCCCTGTCTGAGCTTGGTCTAGGGATTTACCTTCCTTCATCACCAAGGGGAGTGGAGCCCAGTTTCCCTCTGCCCCTTCCACAGCACTGCCTCCCTTCCTCTGTGAGGAGGCACCTCAGGGAGAGGATGCACTGCTTCCCCATTGGCAGGTCACACCCCAAGGCAGAGACCACAGAGTTACAGAGCTGACTTGAGGGGACATTGCCGGCTGTGGTTGTGGCCGTTTCAGATCAGAGCACCTCTCTGTCGAAAATACTTCTGTTTTGTCCTTAGAACTAGTGGGACATTTCCTCAGGAATAACTGAGAGTTTCTCATTGGCCACAACTGAGTGACTGACAGGACCACCCCACCAAAGACTTTGTACCCTTTCTGTCCATCATTGTGTGCCTTCCTTAGGAGCCTGGAGAGTGGGTCTGAGAGCTGCTTCTCTGTCTCTTCCTCATGTCTGCTAATTCTGGGCTTGTATTTGTGGCTGCTTCAGCAAAAGCTAAATAAGAAGTTTAGGAGGCTCTACCTAAAAGACATATGAGAGTTCTTTTCATGAAAAATCACTGAAATGGCCTTGCCTCCTCAAACAATCACAGCATTCTCCAGAAACACTGCTACATTTGGTGACAGCCTGTGCTGGTCACATGGACACCCTCGTGAATGTGTCTGGGCTCCTTAATCCATAAGGGCTTGCTGGACATGCAGGTGATTTTCAAAGGCCCAAGCTGACAGGAATACAGCATGGCCAAGGCCTAAAGTACAGACTTGGCAAATTAAAGCCTTTTAAACTAAACTTTAAAAAAAGGACTTTAAGGGGAAATGGCCTAATAAGCATGATGGTCCAATGGAGCCAAGCACTCCTTGACAATTCCTTTACTCTCTCTCATACACAAAATGGACTGTAGATAAATTTGCATCCTTTGCATATTTACATGGATTTCTGAATGAGAGGCAAGAGTTCCACAATGTTGTGGTCAGGAAGGCATGCACTCAATCTAAATTTGTAGGTGGGGAAATCTCCTGATGGAGATACCACTGCCCTATGCACACTGAATGTTACTTCTGCATCATCCAGTTGTTGCTAGGAAACCTATAGCCTCTAAGGGACTCATCGTCAGACCCAGTGGGCACAGCTCTGAAAGTCCTCAACATGGCACCATGAGAGCAAAGCTGTGGAAAGGGGGAGTTTTACATGCCCTTAGACGGGTGCAGACACATCACTACCATTGGGGCCACCTCCAGCTTCTGGCAGACCACAAAAACCTGACCACACGTCAGAGGCCTTGTGCAATAAGTAAGCAAAAGAGGAGGCAGGTTACACCACTCAAGGTTTCCCCAACCAAGTCTCTTCTGTCTTCAAGATAGCTCTGTCCAGGAGGCCCTTGGCTCTTGTGAAGGGAGACTTTTGGCCAGCTAGCCCATCAATATAACAGAAATGCTGATAGGAGTCTGAGACCCAGCGAGCACTGAGCCGCCATGTTTTTACCTGTAAGTGACACCCAACATGAAGGGAGCCCGTTGTGTTCACTCTGTTTCAGCACCCAGGTCTGTCTCAGGGCAGCACGTTAGCTGAATGAAAAGGGTAGCTGATGAACTGCTCTTTAAGGGTAACATTTAAAACTTTATTTTCAGGACAGTAGGTGACACAGATGAGTCATCATTAGGATAGTGAATCTACTGGCTATTGGGCTTGCGTTCCTCAGGACTCTGGAGAGAGGGTCTGGGAAATGCTCTTCCACTTCTTCCTCTTGTCTAACTCGCTGAGCCACTTACACTGGTGGCTGCCTTGGGGGGAGCTTAGTAAGATCCTTTACGTGTAGAGCACAGCAGAGTACCCAACAAGTCACAAGCCATTCTCCAAACACGTTTACCTCCTCACCCCCTTGAACGTCTGATGCCCCCATGGGTACAGTTTGGGTAGTCTCAGCCTGAAGGCTGAGAAACTGAGCTTTCAGGCTTAGAATCTGAGAAACACCGCCAACTTGGCTCACCCATCTCATTGGTGGATTAACTTTGCCCTTTTCCTGAATGATTGTTTTCTGAGTGTTCTTTGGTTCTTGTCTGGGATGACAAGGAAATGAGCTGAAGTGTGTTATCTTCAATAAAGAAAGTGCATATCGGAACATATGTGTGGCTCTATAAACCAGGAGTCTCCATGGTGACCATTACATTATTATTTATGATATTTTCTCATGTGCCCTGTGGGCAAGCAGAAGATAAGAGGGTGGAGGTCAGACCCAAGGCAAAGCAAACACGTGCTTCCTCTACTTCTCTTTGCCAAGGCCACTGAATTTATTGATGAAGTAGTACATTTGGCTTTTAGCCACATACTGCCTCCTAAAGGGGGGTTGGGAATGCTAGCTCTAAAATTCTAACCAACACACATACAAGCCAAGGCTGCCTTCTGTCTTTGACGCATCTCTGCTAAGTCCCAAGGATAGGGCAGTAAACTGACTTCCTCTACTCTCTGCGGCTCCTGCCTTCATATTAACATCTACATCATGAGCCTAGAGTTATCCCCAAGGTCATGGGAACTCCAGTCCCTAACCTTGGAAATGAAGGGACCTTTCAAGATCTCAGAGCATGGCCAGGAAACCAAGCCAGGAGTTCCACAAAGACAGACACACCATCCATCTGTCACTATCAAGTCCCCAGCAATGAGTGTCACTGAGCAGAATCACACTAGGTATTCACAGTCCCTCCTCTGACCACTACCATCAGTCCTGCACCCTGATACCTGCAGATACCTTTAGGGAAATGGACATCTACACGAAGGCTGAGCCCAACGCACCTGCACACACCAACTCCAAGCGCATCTGTATATTCAGACGTCCTTCACCTGCATGCCAGGGCTGGGGCTGAAATTACTTCTCCCTGGCTTGACACTCCGCTCTGTAGTGTGTTCCAAGTTGTCCACTCACTTCTCAGGTGTGCTCGAAGAGGCCCGATAGTTTGCTAAGTCAATCTCCTCATCTTAAATGTGAGAAGGCTGGGCCTGAGTGGGAAGGGAAGCTGCTTCTGGGAATTGCCACTGCTTGAATCTGGTCTTTGTTATCCAAAATAAGTGCCCCAAGTTCCTTCTAGAAATGACCTCTTCATCTGACCCCTGAAGAAAATGAAGTCATACTGTCAACTGCCATGTCCGTAAAGTGTCCCCTTTCTAGCCTTGATATTCTTACCAAGTGAAAGGGATCAGGAGAAACAGCTGACCAGGCCAAGACTGGGACTTTGGGATACGATTGTCTTCTCCCGGGCACTCTGGGAAGTGGGCAGACAGAAATTGTATGTAGAGAGAAGCTGACTCTCTGTGCCCTCAGCCAGCTTCCCCTCAACTGTTGGTCACAGAAAGCCTCCATTGACACATGGTTCAAGTGGTCAGACTCAGAGACTTCTCTCCCTGTGTTAAATAGCATGGTAGAAAGTGGGTGTGAAAGGCATGCTCGTGAGCCCTGAAGCCTCTGGACTTCGGAAGTTTCCTGTCCAGCCCAGCCAGTGTTATGGGATCACCAGATGCCCTCACTCTCTCTACTCCCTATCTGTTCCCAGTAAGTTAAAAAAAAAGAACAAAAAACAAAACTCCGTGTCTTATGATGTCTCTACAACGTACCACACGGATCCAGCCTGGCTGGGTTGTGGATGTGACAGTGTCTAACCTGATCTAGGAAGGTGCTGCAAGCTTATTAAGAGGCCCCCTTGCCAGCCAGGAAGCTATGTCAGGAAGCTATACCTTCACCATCCAGTAAACACATGTGTGGTCTTGACTCTAAAGTATGTCCCCCAAACATCTTGCTTTTCCAGGTCTCAAAGATTCAGCGTAATCCCGATTCCATCTCTGTGTGTGGCCCAAATGCTAGTCCCTCACTTGGTCATGAAGGGAATACAGAAGTACAGGAAGTGTCACACCACTGGTCAGGTCTAAGAGCTGAGAAAGGCAGTAGGACCATCCCTTCCCTTCACTCAGTGGGGAGAACACCATGGTGAATAGCTCCATTGTGAGGCCACAGATGAGGAATGGGAGATTTCTCCTTAGCCATATGAATGAGATCAAGAGACAAACCTTGAGCCAACCTATCTTCAGAGGCTGCAGACCTGGCTGCTGGTACAGCTGGAGAGATCCCATGCAACTCCTGACGCACAGGAGCTCTAAGATAATAACTGTTGGGACAAGCAGGCATGCATGGACTGATTGAGGAATTAGCAGTTACCTCTGGCCACCCACATGGATACTCAGGGTGGGCACCTCTCTTGCTGCCCTAATATTCCCACGCTGCCTCTTCTGCTGAACACTGGCAGATCAAGCTCCCCTCCAAGCTCCTCTTGCCAGGTTCCCTTGGCTTCCAAGACCTAAGCTAATGGGTTTTTAAGCTAACGTATTTTACTTTCAGTTAGCTAACATGCAAGGCTAAATGAAAAGCCCCATCTCCACCAAGATGGTTTTTGTCTATGAAATGAGTTGCGACTAAATCACTTCCAGGACCACAGTCCCACTCCTGACCCACCACCATCTTGCTGCATTGTGCTTGATCTGAGCTGTGAGATGAGACGTTTCCACTGCACGGAAACACACAGGTGTTGAGGTAAGAGGGATGTCAGGGTGGTGGCAGAGACGAGAGACACGTCTGAAAGTCTGCTGCGATTCTCACCTTTGCGTGTGCTTTGTCTGTACAAATTATCCAGAACAGTTGTCAGAGGGACGGAATCATGAAGCTGTGGATGTGGACGGTCCCCCTGGGGGTGGCTTGGCGGCCATGGGATTCTACTGGATGGACCTGATCTGATGCAAGTAGACTTGCCGGCCTTTGGGGATTCCGCGGTTTAAGATGCTGCTGTGGTACATTGGCTAGGTCCCGGATCAGGCTGCTTGGGCAGACTGGCACTGTCTTCCTTCTTGTCGCCCTTTGCTCCTCCTGTCCCATCTCTGGCTCACACCCTGGCATCTGGGTGATAAACCACTCAAGTCACTTCGGGGAAAGTCAGGAACAAGCGTTATTACTTGTGGCAGGTCTATCACTGTGGAGCCCGAGGTGCTATCCTCTCTTGTTTGTGACATGCTTACGAGGTCTTTAAATTGCCTTGGGACAGTACCACTTTTAACCTTGGAGGAACAGACAAGAAAATTAAATCGAGGCGTCCAGCTCTTTCACAAATAACTCACGACAAGCCGCTCAGACTGCAGGATGCTTGGTGCTGTTCCTCCCCTCCCGAGCTCTGCCCGCCTCTCAGTGAGTGGCTGATCACCGTGTGCATGTTGAGATGGTGAGGACATCGGCAGTGAGCCTGTGCCACAGGCCTGCTCGTCCTTAAACTGCCAAACCTAAGTCTCCTCTCATACTTAGAGCACGCTGAGAGAATAAGCAGGCTCCAGAGTGAGGCCTCTCAGGCTGACAGGCCCACGGCTACCAAGATGGAAGTGCGTCCCATAAAATAGGTGAGCACACATGAAGTTGGACGAGGCCAGAGATTGTCACTGGGGGGGTGGGGTGAACAAAGGCAAATATTACTTAGAAACAAACAAACAAAGATGTGGGATTAGCTTGAAATGCTAGACAGAGGAATTCCATTCCAAATGACACTTCTCACCACCTCTTACCCAGGCCACTCACTAAAGGGATTTCTGGAGCAGTCGGCTGGAAATGTAGTCTGTGCTTCAACAAGAAAACTCAGGGGCAGTCACTCAAATCTGAGGCATGGCGTTAGCACACTGGCTGAAGTAGGAAAACTGAATAAAACCATTTGAGATCAAAACCCAAAGAGCAAGGAGGGGGAGAAGAGGAGAGAAGCTGGCCACAGAGACATCCTGCATTTTCTTGAATGTCAGCAACCTCTAGGACATGTTTTGTACCTCAGGCTCAACACCTGGAAAATGGAGACACCAATTAGAATCTTCCTCACAGGCCAAATGGAGCCTACATAGGAACGGCATGTGGCACATTGAAACACTAAGTAAATCAGCTACTGTTAATAGTTCCTTATTGTCCTGTTCTGACTCCCCAGGTAGGTCGACATGAGGTCCAGAGCCACTGCATTGCTGGCAGAGGGTGCCGTCTGTGTATTGAGATGGGGGCACCCAATAGGAAGAGCCCTGGGACCCCACTTGTTAGATGGGGAGGTTTGAATCAGGCCAGGATGCTGTGAGTCCACTGTTAGTAGCTGCTCCTGTCTGTACGTCTTTCCCACTCTGACATTCTTTCCCTTTTAATAAATCAGGATTTTGCCAGTCAGCCATTATGATAGAAGATCGTTTCTGCTTTGTGTCTCCATCAGACTTCACTATGACCTGTTTGAACCATTCCAACAATTTACTAACCTTCTTAGTGACAAATATTTTACCATCACAAGGCTTTGGAAATCTGCAGGATTAACTAAAAAAGTAGTCTTGGGCATTTCATGGTTTCTGCAGTCTGGTAGAACATTCTCTTCTCTGTGTAAAATGAAAACAGTTGCCCTTGAGAGTTAGTATCTTTTTTGGCACTGGACCAGGATAAGGAGAGCATCCACAGCGACATTTCCAAGGGGACTTGAAAATTTAGTCACACACGCAGAGAGAGAGAGAAAGAGAGAGAGAGAGAGAGAGAGAGAGAGAGAGAGAGAGAGAGAGATTAGCAAAAGCAGCCAAGCAGCATAGGAAATGTGGCTTTCTTATAATGTTTCTTATAATGTTCATTACATTTAAACTGTCCTCATAAATAAATGATGCTACCTAGTTGCATCCAAGAAACACTTCAGATCAGATCATATACCGATATTAATTTTAGGTAGAAAGTTCACCTTCTTTGAAATGACATCTTCAATCAGGCATTGTGATACATTCCTATCTATAATCCCAACACTTAGGAGGATGTGGTGACAGGATCACAGGTTCAAGGACAGCCTAGTCCACTTAGGAGAGTATACTTAAATTAAAGAAAAGGAAGGAAGGAGGGGGGGAAAGGAGAGAGAAGAAAGGAAAAGAAGAGAGGAAAGAGATGGTTTGGAGCAAGAGGGCTAGGGAGAGGAGAAGCACCACAGTGCTCACTGCCTATGCCTGAGACTCAAGCCTCAGAACCCGGCTAGCCTGCCTTACCTAATCAGCCAGTGCAGGGCATCAGGAGACCCTGTCTCAGCGACAAAGTGGAAAGCTCCTGAGGACTGTCACTCAAGGCTGTACGCACAAGTATACACACCACATGAACAAGAGTGCAAGCGCGCGTGCGCGCACACACACACACAAGGAAATGGAAAGGAAGCCATCCAATGTAGATACACATCCTAGAACATCTTTCTGTGAACTGCACTTCAAGTTTCCACAGAAAGCCCTTGAGCCGCACGTCACACATAGACGACAGCTCCATTTACTAGTCCAGGGTCAGAATCAAAGCAAATGATGGGGTGGGAACCAAGTCATAACTCAACCCAAAGGGCAGAAGCCACTCCAGGTGCCTGAGCAGACGAAGATTTAGTGAACAGACTAGAAATACACAGCTCTTGGGAGAGCGAAAGAGAGTCATGGTGTGACTCACGGTAAGGGGACATTGGGTTACCACTACCCAGCTGGGCCCCCTTGGCCTTCGCTGCTGTGGAGCCTGCCTTGGTGCAGGCACATCTGCTGGTGCCGTGGCTCCCAAGGCCATCTGAAGCTCATCAGTCCATGCCTGACCTTAAGTGCCATGGTTTTCCCACCAGAAGACCTGCCTCAGAGCCTGTGGTGAGGGGCGTGGTGAGCACGGTTTACAGACTACAGTGTTGGTGGTATAGAGGTCTGCTCTGTCCACAGTATAGAGGACTTCCCAGAGGCTGGATAGAACTCAGGAGCCGTTATCTCAGAAGAGGAAACATAAGCCATTGCCATTTTCATTAAGGCCTTGATGGATTCAAGCATGCATTTCATTTCAAGGGTTTGCTGTGAGACCGTGTCTACCAGTAACATCAGAAGCTGAACCTGCATATGTCCCGACCGGCAGGACCTAGTAATTTGGGGAGCCGAGGGGAACCCAAGCCTGAAAGAGAGAAACGGGCGTGAAAGAAGAGTGAGGCCAAGCAAACAGGGTGTTCTGTGTCAAGGCCTCTTTAATGAAACACAAAACACCTGGTTTTGAACCCTCAGTAAGGAGGAAGTAGGGAGGGGCTGAGGGGGATACTAGAAGCACAGAAAGAGAAAAGGTCATCGGGGTGGAAGTTGACTCAGGCTAGAGGCATCTGCAGCTTTCCTGAAATGCTGGTTCTGCCCAGACCATCCCAGGTGTTTGGTCAGGTAAAGAACCGGTTGATCATCCTTGTGTGAAGAAGGGGGGGGGGGGTTGCTGTAAACCGCAAGGTCGGTGAACTTTCAAGGTGAGGGCTGTTGAAACTCTGGTTTTCTAGGGTTTGGTCTCTGACATATCCCCCTCTTGACTTAAATAAAGTTGGGGGGTGGCTATGGAAAGAGGGTCGGTGGAGAGCCTGTTTTAGGCTATGTGGTTTTGCCCCCATGTCCAGCATCCCAGTAACTAGGCCTTTTTAGATCCTAGTAGGGCAGGGCCTCTGCCTTAGGCTATGCGAGTAGCACCCGTTCCTGGCATCATGTCCCACTCTAATGGCTTAATCAGGCCCTTGGTGGTTGTGATGGGCATCCAGGTAGTAGACTCACAATAATCTCGTCATGGAGTCACCCTGTAGCCAATAGGCTGTGTGCATTTGGCTCGTGGCACCACAATATTTCCTGTCATTGGCTACTCCACAGCTTAAGGCCCTCACCCACTATTAGGAGCCAGAGGTCACCCTCCCGTCATTGATGCCTCTACAGCTTATAGAACCAAGAAGGCTCTGTACCTGCAGCAAGGGTGGAGAACTGAAGGCCAACAGTTGCTGTCTCTGCATGGGCGGAAGAGAGGTTTTAGGCTGAGTCTCAGATGTCTAGCTGATGGTAGTGGGCTGCAACTGGTCTGTTCGAGGCAGAATCAATCTGTGCTTTAACGAAACTGGTTAATCTGTTAAAAGCCCAGGGGCCAGATGACAAAAGCAACAAAAGACCCAGGAGGGGCCCCAAAAGGCTGGGGAGCAAAGTGGAGAGCCAGGGAGAAGTCTCAGCATCAGCATACTCTGGCAGCTAGCATGTTCCTTCAGCATCCTGTAGAAAGAACACAAACATGCCTCTTCTCTACACTCAGAGTTCCCTGGCATTAAAGTTTTTAAATTTTTGTGGTATATAGAGATGTGATTCTCCCTTCTTTTATTATAAAAATATTGTTGTAAAGTTCTATGGGCCTGTTCCATAATATCTTGCCTCTGTGAATTATGAGGAATCTCAGTAAATGACTAATATCAAATTGTTAATAAAACATCTCAAATGACTGACTATAATAATCAGTGATAATATTTGTCTTAATCTGATTTGGAACATTCAGTATAAAAAATATATGTAAAAACAGTTATAACTAGAAAGCTTGAAAAGCTGTCAATAGTCATGTATATTTTTTATTACTTTTTTGAATTGCATTTGTATAAATAATTGTAAAAGTTAAGAATTAGTAGCATTAAAAAGAAACAATTTCAAGCAATTGTAAGCCATTTTATATATATATATACATATATATATATATATAATTAATATATAAATCAAAAGTTTGATTTTTAACATTTTAAAAAGAACAGCTACAGCACCCAATTCAATTATCTGTGCTGAAGCAAGGGGACACTCAAAAGAATAAACATGTGATCTAATTATATGAGCTTTACTCCCATAGTAGATGTATTTTTATAGGATGCATGTATAAATCTATAAAAATATAAAACTTGTATAGAGGCAAATTTTTAACAATTTATCTTTTAGATAACAGTTATTAATTTTGTCTAAAAGGGCTTGCCATGTAATGGATCAACCATCAATGATTTGTAATAACCAATTTGATTGCTGTTTGAAACAAGGAATAAATGTTTTTTACCTTGCAAACAGGTTTAGGTCTTCCATGGGCAAGCTTAAGATGAGGTTAATATAAGATAAAGCCAATTAATATATCCTAACAACCTTTAAAAATCATTTATGTAAAAATTCTAAAAGTCCATAGTTAGAAGAAGGGCCTGTAACAAACATTCCATGAACATTATACACTGAAAAATTTAAGATCCTAGCTTCTTGTATTGAAACAGAGACAAAACATCTCGTCTCACTTAAGGTAAGGCTATTAGCCATTCCTTGAGGAAGAAAACCTTCTAATGAAATTGCTTTATTGCTTCTTTAAAGCTAGAAGCAAATGATTTTATAATTATCAGAATGTAAAGCAAAAAACAACTCTTTACATATATAATAATTTTGTATGGAGTAGACAGGCCAAATTTCATAGCCTTATTGACCTTTCATAGATTTGAACTGCATTTTAAACCACACCTGGATAAGTATTTCAAGAATGTTCTTTTAGACAAACACTCCCTAGGTGAGTCCTACAAGGCAAAAACACTAGCTTCCTCACTAGCTTTCACTCAAATGTAAATTCTTTTTTTTCTTTTTCTTTTTTTCTTTTTTTTTTTTTTTTTTGTTGTTGTTGTTGTTGCCCAAGGACCCACCTTGAGTCCTTGGCAAAGACGTTATATTCGGTTCCTCAAAGTAACCACCTTCTAATCTGAGCCTTTTATCTAAAACCAGACCCAAACCTGCCTGTCCAGTCCAGCAAGGACCTTTTGAGCATTGACTAACAAAAGGAACCTGTAATTCCAGGATTTCCGGGGAAATCCTAGTTTCATAGTAGTCAATTAGCCTGTTTGATATCAAATAAATTTCCACTGAGATCTCCCTTGGAGGGTTAAATTTTGCTCCTACCAATGTAGCCTATAAACTTGTGGAAAAGTGGCAATAGGCCTATAATGGCCACAGCTGTATCATTCTTAAAATTATCTTAATTACAAAATATGTTAAGAATCGTGAGCCTTTAACCAGATTGCAAACTGAAAACTGTAGCCAATGACACACTGGCAATTTTTATTGTAACTCAATTTTTCCTTGCAATATTAGAGCACAACTATAACTTTGGAAGCAAACCCCAATTTTAAACAATCTATTTTCTTTAAAATCAATGGCAAACGCATTATTTTTACAGCACAAGGTTTGTCCGCCAGTTCTTATGTTCAAGTGTGTGACAGTGTAACTTATTAAAGAGACATTATTTTAAATCGTATTTCTTACAAGTCCAATCTCCAGGCCAAGATTCACACAAAACACCCTGCCAATTTAGAAGCATCTTAGAGGCCTCTATTTCCTGGGTTGCGTCATGCCACGAGTAGCTAGTTAAGATGGCTCCGACACTGAATCACCAGTTTTAAACTAACCTTTTCTTAATAACACTATACCTTTTATATCATAACCAATTAATTTATAACTCTATAGTCAGGATATGTAAAACCTTATACAATTAAGACCAATTAAAAACAAGAATAAAGCAACTACATGAATTTCATAAGTTAAACCAAAGTTTCCTAAAACTTGACGCGGCTTTTTTTTCCATCTGTGTTTTGACTCCTACTTAAGAAAGAGAGGCACCTTGAATTAGCTTCCTCGGTGTAAATTGCAGAATGGCAGGACTGCTGGCAGATAAAGCTTTTTTACCATTTTTTTTCTTTTTAACATAAAACATAAAAACAACCAATCATTCAGCCAAACAAAACAATGGACAACACAAATTGACACACATATGAACAGGTTTTGGTGCACCAAAGACAAACAACAGACGGAGAGGGAACTTGATGTCCCAAAGAGATCCAAATATCTTAACCTGAACTAAGGAGATCTCCAGTAGGTTTCAGAGAGGAAACAGGACGTCTCCCATTTTCCTCTCCTCACCAGGAGAGTTTTGAAATAGCTTTCAACCTTTTTTTTTTTTTTTGATACCACATCCTACACATGGAAAAACGACTTTTCTGAAACCTGCTTTCTCTCTTAAAATTTAACAATGGAGAAGGGGGATGCCAAGGTGAACACACACACCTGTGGAGAGAGGTGGGAGGGGAGGAGAGCCCAGGAATTTCTCTGCAGTCCAGGTCTTACATGCTGCCCATGAGTGGTTTTTCTCATGGCCGCCTCAGCAGCAGTCTCTGACTTCCAAAGAACATTTTCTCCCTCAGAGAGCTCAGCTCAGGCCAGCTGTTCCTGCACTAACTCCATGGCTGTGGACAATTTTTTAGCAGGGAGGGACCATTGGTCAATCGAGACAGGAGAATCATCTTTCCATGTGATCTTATCCACCTGGCGTGCAGAGGGAGCAATGGCCCTTATGAAAACTGGGTATTGTAACCTAGGCCCGCGCAATCCATCTTATGAGTGGTAGCTACCAGCATGGGTCTCCCCTGTCCATTTTTGCCTAGTCCTGAAAGGATAGAAAATAATACAGCCTAACTCTAATGACCCCAAAAGGTCAGAAGTTTAAAATGCTATCTCGCTTTGTTAAAAACTAGGTAAAAGGTCACATTCCAGAGCCTGCCCTTTGTTTAGAGCTAGCAGAAAGGCCTTGAATAGGTGATCCTGGCCCCATAAGGTAACTGGAAATGGGCTAAGCTTATCTTGCTTCTGTAAACTGCTTACGCCCTATGCAGGATGAATTCACACAGCTATAGTCATTCAAGAAAATAGGAAACTAATTGGTCCACTGAGCTCTCCATGCTAAGAAACGATTGGTTTGTGAGTTGCGGGCTTTGTCATAAACTTATAAAAGCTGTCGCAATTCAGCACTCGTGGTCCACAGTCCTCTAACCCTGCGTGGTGTACAGCTGTGGAACCCAGAATTCTGGAATAAAGAAATCCTCATGTTATTGCATCAAGACCGTTTCTCGAGAGTGATTTGGGTGTCACCTTCCGGGGCGAGGGGTGCTGGGGCACCCTCGGTTTTGGGGGGTCTTACAGTCCCTGTCCAGGGAGATAGGCCTGGGAGAGCATTTGTTGAGCAATAACCTCATTGGGACTACACATAAGGACTTTCATTTGAGAGAGAATGTCTCTTCCCCAGAGGTTAACAGGCAGACCAGGGACCACGAAGGGCTGAGTAGAGCCAGTATTTCCCTCACTGTCCTCCCAAGTCAGCAACTGTGAGCTCTGGAGAGTATTTTTTGATTGTCCAATCCCCTGCAGATGGGTCAGAGAGGCTTGCAAAGGCCAAGCGGGGGTGGGGGGAGGGGTGGGGGGGGGTGGGGGGCAATCACTTTGTGAGATCACAGTAGAATCGGCGCCTGAGTCTAAGATGCCTTCAAAGCTTTTACCGTTTATTTTAAGACTGATCGTATAGGACGATCTCTGGTGATTGCCTGAACCCAGTAAAGGTCTGAGGAACCTGGCTGAGAGGGGCCACGTTGTGTGCCTATCACCAGGTATAGGGGCTGTGGAATGGGCTGGAGCGAGCAGAAGTCGGAATTATGGTAAAGAGCAGCCTCCTCCTCCATGGTGGCTGTATTCTCAAGACCTAAAGGCTCCTTATTGTGGGGTTTCTTAAAGACTGGATTAATTAATGGCATATCAGAGGGGGATGGATCCCTCGGGAGTGGAGGATAAAGTCACAGGAGCGGATGGCAGGGACTCAGACATGTCTATAATGACTAAGGAAGGTTTTGAAGAATTCTTTTTAGGGGAAAGTGAGGTCCCTGAAGCTGCCTGAGACAAAGGGCGGAGACAATATTCAGCGACCAACAAAAGCTGCTGTCAATCAGGGTCCTCGTTCGCACTCTCTATTACATCACGAATGAGCCCCCACTAAGGAAAAGCGGTGGCAGGAACAGCGTCAGGGCCCTGCCTCGTCAATTTTTCATTTAGTTCTCGATCCACTTTGACCATTTTTTTATAGTGAATCTCTGGTCCATCTATGATGAACCAGGGGCATATCTAAAAAATAAAAAATTTTATCAAATCTTTCTTTTTAACTCAACTCCTCTTTCATTGAGAGAAGTTTTCAGGTCTCTAATGAAGACCGCTTCTTTAGAAAATGGCCCATTTCTTATGGGATGGAAATGACAACTTACCCAAGGAAACTTTTCTCTCATGAGCAGTGAGAGTGCTTCCTCCCAATGACTTTTTGGCTGCGGCAGCCTTCTCCTCCGGGATTTCCATCCAATGAAGGTCCGTACCTCGAGCACCACGTAGGGCGCCACTTGTCCCGACCGGCAGGACCTAGTAATTCGGGGTGTCGAGGAGAACCCAAGCCTGAAAGAGAAAACAGGCAGGAAAGAAGAGGGAGGCCAAGCAAATGGGGTGTTCTGTGTCAAGGCCCCTTTAATGAACCGGAAAACACCTGGTTATGAACCCTCAGTGAGAGGAAGTAGGGAGGGGCTGAGGGGGATACTAGAAGCACAGAAAGAGAAAAGGTTATTCAGGGTGGAAGTTGACTCCAGCTAGAGGCATCTGCAGCTTTCCTGGAATGCTGGTTCTGCCCAGGCCATCCCAGGTGTTTGGCGAGGTAAAGAACCAGTTGATCAGCCTTGTGTGGAGAAGGGGCGGGGGCTTGCTGTAAACCACAAGGTCGGTGAACTTTCAAGGTGAGGGCTATTGAAACTCTGGTTTTCTAGGGTTTGGTGTCCGACATGCATAGTCTCACCAACATGACTGCCCCACACATGAGCTGAATAAGGATGACACAGTAGTGGTTTGAATATGTTTGGCCCTGGGAGTGGCACTGTGAGGAGGTGTGGCCTTGTTGGAGGAAGTGTGTCACTGTGAGCATGGGCTTTAAGACCCTTGTCCTATCTGCCAGTCTTCCTGTTTGCCTTTGGAACGAGATGGAGAACTCTCAGCTCCCTGACTGCCTGGATGCTACTATGCTTCCCACCTTGATGATAACAGACTGAACCTCTAGACCCATAAGACAATTAAATGTTGTCCATTATAAGAGTTGCATTAGTCATGGTGTCTCTTTACAGAAGTAGGCTTTCTGATGTTTCTGATGCTGAAGTCCAACTTTAATCCATGATAGTCTTATAAGATATGAAGCATTATTTCAATTTTCTTGAATCTGTTGAAGCTTGCTTTGTGACTAACTGTATGGTCAGTTTTGGAGCAGGAACCATGAGGTGCTTAGAAGAACATATATTTTTTTGTGTTTGGGTGAAGCATTCTATAGATGTCTATTAGGTCCATTTGATTCATAATGTGTGTTAGTTTCATTATTTCTGTTCAGTTTTGGTCTGGATGTCCTGTCCATTGGCGAGAGTAGGGTGTTGAAGTCTCCCACTATTAATGTGTGGGTTTTGATGTGCAATTTAAGCTTTAGCAATGTTTCTTTTATAAATGTGGGTTCTCTTGTGTTTGGGGCATAGATGGTCAGAATTGAGATATCATCTGGGTAGACCTTTTCCCTTTGATGAGTGTCCTTCCTTGTCTCTTTTTATTACATTTGGTTGAAAGTCTACTTTATTAGATATTAGAAAGGCAACTCCAGCTTGCTTCTTGGGTTCATTTGCTTAGAAAACTTTTTCTAGCCCTTTACTCTGAGGTAATGTCTGTCTTTATTGCTGAGGTGTGTTTCTTGTAAGCAGCAGAACGATGGACCCTGTTTTCCAATCCATTCTATTAGCCTGTGTCTTTTTATTAGGGAATTGAGTCCATTGATATTGAGAGATATTAGTGACCAGGGACTGGTAAGTCCTGTTATTTTTATTTGGTGGTGTTAGTGTGTATGTGTGCTTGTGTGTGCTTCCCTTGTTCATGGAGAAGAGAACTTCCAAGAGATGTGCTCAGTGGCCTTAAGGGAGACCAGCAGCCTGGACATGTGCCTCTGTGATGTGCTCCATTCAGGAAGAAGACCTCCACATGCCATAAGCAGCCTCCCCAGAGGCTTTGGCCAATGGTGGGACTGTAGCAACAGGGCTGCATAGTCTGTCCAAGCTTATCAGTGCTACAGAAAGAACAGCAGATTCGGATCAGAGGTTCAGCCCCAAGCAGCAACTGCCTGGGTCTGGAATGCCAGGCTTCTGGGAACATTGGGTTTTCAGTGTTGGATACCAGACAGTAATGAGTAAAGGATGGGTTTGCCATCACCAATCGTGTCCCTGTACATATCATTTAAATTATGCTTGCATGTTTTTAAGAAAATTTTAAAATTTAGATGCCAAGAAACTCCTTGCTAAATGTATATGACATCTTATAATTAGACATATTGATGTCTAGGTGAAATGAAGGAATTCACTTACTAACATATGCCATGATCCTGATTTAATATTGGGGGAGAAGGCATGTCCTCTGTTTTTTCCACAGAATGCTGCAGAAGATATGCTGACTGTGCTTGCTGAATGCCCAGACCATGGTAACATAAGAGCTATATTGGGTATATGTTCTTGACTTACCTCAATTGTTAAATGTCCCAGGTTAGATAAATTGCCTAGCTTCAAGCTTTTAGACTTTGTGAGACAGAACATGGAGACTGTTATGCTAGCTTAAGAAAAATTAATCTAAAGAAGAGTTAAAATGACTCTTCTCCTTATAAACAGGTGACCCACCCAGCTGCCAGAGCAGTCAAGACGAAGACCTCCAAGAGAAGCTAGACAACTTCCACCGGAACTCAGCCTAGAGTCTGGGGGGAAGGGTTTGCCCGAACTGTTAAAAGGTCTGGCGCCATTAAAGTTTACGGCTTTGATCAGTGAACATTGACTTGGCCACACGTTCTTTTCGCCCCTCTTCCCTATAACCCCAAGATTCTCTCAACAGGTAACCCGGTTTACATGTGGCTGCGGGCAGCTACAATCACCCTCCAGGTCAATACAAGTATAGCGCTCTGCTGGGCCCCCACTGCTAAGGACACCAGGATGGGAAAGTGATACTTCTTGCCCTGCATGCCTGAAGAATGGAACAAGAAGGGCAGGAATTGGCCAAATAAACCCAGGAACCTGACACAGCTGTCTGAGCATGCAGTCAAGGAAGCGTGCTCAATTAAAAGCTATTAAAACGCAGTTCTAAGGCTGGAGATGTGGGTCTGTGGTTGTGAGAGCACACTGCTCTTGCAGAAGACCTAAGTTTCTGACACCCACACGGGGTGGTTCACAACTGCCTGCCACTCCAGTTCCAGGGGATCCCAAGTCTTTGGCCTGTCTGGCTTCAGTATTCATGTGTGCATAAATCCTGTATACATGCATAGTTGAAAATACAGAATGAATCTTATTTTTAAGCCCACAATTCTAACCTCTAATTTCCATAAGACTGACCAAAGGAGCCTAGCTTCTCCTCCCAAGGCTCTGATACCATCCTCAGCCTCCCTTCCCCAGGGAGCTACTTACAAGGGCCATCTTTCCTCCTCTGAACCCTGAGTTTGCAACCTTTACTCTGCAACCTGGGATTTTTTTGGATTCGAACCTACTCCTGGGCCTCCCAGGAAATCTGGAATTAGTCTTAGTCAGGGTTTCTATTCCTGCACAAACATCATGACCAAGAAGCAAGTTGGGGAGGAAAAGGTTCATTGAGCTTACACTTACACGTTGCAGTTCATCACTAAAGGAAGTCAGGACTGGAACTCAAGCAGGTCAGGAAGCAGGAGCTGATGAAGAGGCCATGGAGGGATGTTTCTTACTGGCTTGCTTCCCCTGGCTTGCTCAGCCTGTTCTCTTATAGAACCCAAGAGCACCAGCCCAAAGGTGGTACCACCCACAAGGGGCCCTCCCCACTTGATCACTAATTGAGAAAATGCCCCACAACTGGATCTCATGGAGGCACTTCCCCAAATGAAACTCCTTTCTCTGTGATAACTCCAGCCTGTGTCAAGTTGACACATGAAACTAGCCAGTACAATTGACCCCTTGTCAACTTGACACACAAACACATCACTATTAAGCCTCAACCCTTACTTTCTTATTAATCCCCAAGATCTAAATTACTTTAAAAGTCCCACAGTCTTTACATATTAAAAGTTCAATCACCTTAAAATGTCCAATATCTTTAAAATTCGAAGTCTTTTAACTGTGGGCTCCACTAAAATACTTTCTTCCTTCAAGAGGGAAACATATCAGGGCAACCAAAAGCAAAACTCAAACTCCAAATGTCCAATGTCTGGGATCCAACTCACAATCTTCCAGGCTCCTCCAAGGGCTTGGGTCACTTCTCCAGCTCTGCCCTTTGTAGCACACAGCTTGTCTTCTAGGCTCCAGCTGTCTGTACTCCAGTGCTGCTGCTGTTCTTGGTGGTCATCGCATGGTACTGGCATCTCCAAAATGCTGCTATCTTCCACTGTAATTAGGCTTCACCAATAGCCTCTCATAGGTTCTCTTCATGGTGACAAGCCTCTGCTCCTATGCATGACCCCTTCAAGTCCTGGGCCACCAATTGCAACTGAGGCTGCACCTTCACCAATGGCCTTCTGTGGTCTCTCACTGTGCCAAGAGCCTTAGCTGCTCTTCATGACCCCTTCGTGCCTTCAAAGCCAGTACCATCTGGGTGACTCTTACATAGTACCAAGTCCAGCCACAGCACAAAATACAACTGTGGCTATCTCTGGAACACACTCTCTTGTGCTCTCAGAAAACACTTCCCAGAAGATTTCACCTCAGTGATGCTGGTCTCTTCTTAATCACCGCTAATTTCTTAGCTCCAGCTAACCAGCATCAATAGTCCCAGGAACACAAAGGTTTGCTTTAGTGGTTCTGGTATCTTTTTACTCACAGCTGATTCTTCAGCCCCAGCTAACCAAAACCACAGAATCTTCACAATCAAAACATGGCCACTGTAAGAGTCTTTAATCTTCCCTCTGAAATTTCACAAGCCAGGCCTCCATCTTTTGCACTGTTCTTAACATTGTCTTCCAAGCTCCTACAGAACTTTTCACTGAACTCTTAATATTCTAATGGCTTTTCTAGCTCAAAGTTCCAAAGTCCTTCCACAATCCTCCCCAAAACATGGTCAGGTTGTCACAGGAAATTGTCCCCACTACGCTGGTACCAATTTGTCTTAGTCAGGGTTTCTATACCTGCACAAACATCATGACCAAGAAGCAAGTTGTGGAGGAAAGGGTTTATTGAGCTTACACTTCCACGTTGCAGTTCATCACTAAAGGAAGGCAGGACTGGAACTCAAGCAGGTCAAGAAGCAGGAGCTGATGCAGAGGCCATGGATGGATGTTTCTTACTGGCTTGCTTCCCCTGGCTTGCTCAGCCTGCTCTCTTATAGAACCCAAGACTACCAGCCCAAAGATGGAACCACCCACAAGGGGCCCTCCCCACTTGATCACTAATTGAGAAAATGCCCCACAATTGGATCTCATGGAGGCACCCACCCAACTGAAACTCTTTTCTCTGTGATAACTCCAGCCTGTGTCAAGTTGACACACGAAACCAGCCAGTACAAAGACCCAATGGCCTCATAGCCCAGCCCTCCCTCGGCGTTCAGAGAGGAATCCTGGGGACACGTGTGCTTCCCTCCTGCGACTGCTCTTCCTGCAGACGTTCTCACATCTTTTACAGCAGCATCGTTCAAAGCCACTGTGCTAGCGAGGATGAGGATGAAGCGTGTACAGGGAGGCACGGGATGGTGTGCAGGAGTGTGGGCTTTGCTCCAAACCCAAGCAGGCGCTCAGTGTCTGGAACCAATGTGGGCTCTGCACTGTGGATTTCAGGTTTCTAGGCTGCTCCACACCCAGAGGAGCTCTAGTTACGGAAGAGAGGGTAGAGGCGTGCTCTGTCAACCCCACCACGAGCAAATGATTCTGAAAACTAAATGAAGTGTGGGGGGAAAAAGCCAAGCTTGCATGCTCTATTTCCCAGACTGCTCAAGAAAAACAGCTTGGAGGGAGAAGAGGTAGAAAGGTCTGTGTGGCGTCAGCTACTTGGTCACCAGAGATCGAGAGTAATTACGTCAGGAGAGGAACTAAAGTCCTCACCAAGCAAACTTTAGTAAGATATTGGCTGGGGCCTAGGTCTTCTGCAGGGCAGTCATCCAGGGCACTTCTGCAGGGTGCTCTGCGGGATATCATTCTGAGAATAAGTCTAGTACAGCTTCAGCCTATCTGGCCTGACCCACTGGCTAGCCATGTAAGACCAAACAGGGTATTGTCCTCTCTGTGTGCCTCAGTTTCCACTTCTGAAACTTAATTAAAATGAGGCTGTTGCATGAAATATTTTAAAATGCACCATCCTGTGCAACATACACAAATTGCTCAGAACAGTGCCTGGTTAATTATGACATGTTTGTTAAATGGTTTTTATCATTTTAAGCAACATTTAATGTACATTTAGGTAATACCAGTACTAACCTCACAAAAGTTCCAAAAGGTTCAAGATACCTCTATTTTATAACCAGGGAAACAGACTCGGAGAAAGTAATTCATTCAGACCCCCCTCCTCCTGGCTCTTTGCAGGATCCTAATCTTGACTAGATCCTATTACCTAACAAACAGCATCAGCCCCTAGGAGTGCCCAGTAATGTCACTCATGCTGAGACAATGTCCCTTTCCAGCCACCTCACTAGTTACTCTCAGTGGTTCCTCCCTAGTCAAGTATTCCCAGTGCCTGTCTGCAGGTGACCAAGAAAATATCACAACCCAAGGGTTTGTTCCCCAGCCAGCCATCCTCCACAGGGGAGGACACCACGCTGATCCTGAGAGCAGCTCCGTAGAAGGGCTTAGCAAGAAGATTCTCCAACCAAAACCAAGGTGGAGCGTGAGGACCAACCCTAAGGATGGGAGCAGAAAGAGTGGGGTGGCTGCGATCATGGGAACTGAGGCTGATGAGAACCTCAGCAGCGGAAGCGGAAGCATGTAGGATTTAACCCTACATTACAGCCCTCAGTGGTCTTAAGGACCCATCCTGCAAACGTGAAACTCAGAGAAGCCACTTGGGAAAGCATCCACAGCTAGGGGGCGACGCAGTAGGGCAAGGGGCTCAGGTCTCTTGCTTATGAGTCTGTAAGTCCTTCCCCTCAGGCGTCCTGATACCTAGGTGAAGAAGCCACACAGGAACGGCCCATCAGCATCTTCTTTGACGCTGCAGCTCCAACCCGTGTTGCTTGTCCTCCCCCACCTCCAATCCATCCCATCGTTTAGTGGTCTCGTTCAAACTGCCCAAGAATCCTCCAGAGTATGTCCAACCATGCAGATAGCATTTATTTCAGAGGTCATTTTTATATGTGCCAAGGTCAGAGCCTATAATAATCCTCCTTGGGGCAACATTCATCTGTTTTGTCAGCCCAGCAGTCGGGTAGGATCCTGCTGTCCTGGAATACACCTCTCTCAAGCAATTTTTCACTGTGGCACAAATATACTCAGTGGGCCACGGAAGTCTTAGGTCTGCTCACTCGCTCTGCTCGCTCATGCGCAGTTTTTGCTTCCGTTGTGGATTCCTCCGCTCTCCCTGAAGTGGCTCTACACAGAGGAGAATCAGCCCAAGGCTTTCCTAGGGATGCTGAGGCAAGGCAGAGCAGAAGCTGCTGGTCCCAATACCGGTCTGTTTGGAGCTGGATGGCCCAGCTCAACTCTATAGTCTATCTCATAGCGACTGGCTGGCGTGTGGATCTGTTCCTGGGAAATAGGAATTCACCAGAGCCTGGGGAAGATGTTCAAAATAGCCTATCAACTGAGGAAACCACAGGAGCGGGCTTAGTCACGCCTCCCTGCTGAGGCCAACAACCCTTTGCTCCTATTTCCCAGAATGCCCCAGGGTTGTGTGGGTGTGGCTATGGGGTAGGAGCTGATTCCCACTGGCCCACAGTCAGGTTCCAGGGCCACAAGATGCCTGTCCTCGCTGACTTTCTTTTAATTTAAGGAATTGAGAAAACAGCAACACCCATCTCCCCGGATTCTTAGGATAGTGAAGCAGCAGAAGGCTGGAGCAGATGAAGCAGTTAGCAGCTAGTAAATGGTCTCTGTGGTATGTGTTGGCTGAGAATGTATGAAGGAATACCAGTTTCCCCTTTTGTAGCTGATAACTCACTCATGCCTGTGATTATAACACTCCCTGCTACCACATTGGGGATGTTCTCAAACCTCTTTTCTGCAAACTAATCTCACCTCTCTGTCCTCCCCAGCTGGGTACCCCATCCCTGCTAGATGTAGCTAACGGGTCCCGAGGGGATTATTGACATGCCAGTGTCACTTCTGTAGACGGCCCTTCCCTGTTTCCCTTTTACATCCAACATCACTTTCTCCCAAAGCCTTCCCTAACATGCCCTGCTACCCCAGCCAAGGT
Source organism: Apodemus sylvaticus (assembly GCF_947179515.1). Classification (NCBI taxonomy): domain Eukaryota; kingdom Metazoa; phylum Chordata; class Mammalia; order Rodentia; family Muridae; genus Apodemus; species Apodemus sylvaticus. Next base: position 10,609,931 of record NC_067485.1, read on the forward strand.
TAGGTGACCTTTCAGAAGTTTCTAGAGTTTCTTTGCTTTCTAGCTTTGCCCAACCAGGGACCACATCATACTAAACTGGGATGGTTCATGCAAAAAAAAATTAATAAGCATTTCTATGTACAAGATACATTATACACACACAAAAACCAAAAAAACAAAAACAAAAAACACCTTCCCTTTGTTAGTCGATACTGAGGTGGGAAGGCAGAGAGATAGGAAGAGCAACTATTCCTCAGCTGTTACCACTCCTAGTTCTAGCATGCTGAGCTGTGGCTCACCCGCTCTGGTCCTCTGTCAGCGATGTACAAAGGCAAGCTGCCCCAGAATCTGCCTGTCCAAATCCAATATGACGCGACTGCGTCTGAGCAAGCCTCGTGTGCACAGGAGCTGCCTGCTGTCCTCCATACAGTGCTGAGAACCAGGGCGTGTCGCAAACATCTCCAGACAGTGAAGTCTCCAGGATGCTCTGCTCCAGGCTGTCCCAGATGTTACTGGCTAGCCTCTTCTCCCTGTCACCCATTCTCTTGAGAGTTACAGAAGCTTTCTTATTTCTATGGTATTCCTTCCAACTCCAATCCCTAAGCCCAGGAACTATCTTTATATTTATGAACCAGGGAAAGGGAGTGGAAGGACATTTGGATTAATTTTATATTCTCTGGATCCAGACTATTTCAAAGAAAGGGTTTTTGGAATTCAGAGTCTAAAGCTCTTAAAATCTAATATCTTTCTTTCAAACTTATCGTCTTGTGTTTTCAAACCCATTCTGAAACGCAAAAGCCAAGACTTAAATCCTCCTGCCTCGTGCCACAGCAACCCTTCCCTGAGGCAAAGAATGTCTGGGGGGGGGGGTCTAATTTGCACAGGGAATATGCCATAGGTTTGAAGGATGTTGTTTTGTTGTTGTTGTTGTTGTTTAGAAGAAGCAAGCAGGAAGTTAGAGAAGCTAAATGCCCTGGACAAGCACCCTTCTGCCCACAGTAACTTGTCTGAGTCTCTGCAGTCTGCTCTCTCGGAAACAAATTATCTCATTTGTTTCATTAATGTTTCCCCGTGCACTCAGCAGAGGCTGGTGAGATAAATATACAAAGCTTGATTGATTTCTGCTCACAGCATTTGGAATTTTAAACAATCAACAACATAATTGAATAGAAAAGAGGGTGCAGCTGAATGGCAGCCGCAGAGCAAACCAAGCTCCTTGGATTCTTCTAACGTGGAAGGAATGCTGAGGAACGGGTGTCACTGCTAAATGCCCTGCACACATCATCCAGCTCACTTCTCATCTTTAGGAAGAAGTGCAAGCTCCGAGGGACCAGCATCCCTCTCATTTTTCCTCCTATGAGATGGGAAGACTGTCTCTTGCAAAGGCTCACCAGTTCAGGTTGGGTCCAGCCCGGACCGGAAGTCACAGCACGAAGCGTCTTGCCTGGCCTCTGAGGCACTGGCTTCATCAGATCTGCCACAGGGGGCCCTGGGACCAGGCCTCTCATTTCCTTTCTGTTTGATCAACTCTCTCACTGTGGTAAGTTCCTAGAGGTCAATGTGGGGAAACTGCTTATGATTTCAGGGAAATGCTTAGAAGCCTCGTGTTGTGTTTGCCCTGAGGCCTATAATTCAACCTTCAATCAAAACAGCTGAAGTATACGGCATGAAAATTTTATAGCAAAATTATGGCAGTCTTTGTGCCAGAAGGTAGCCTCCTTTGTCTGTTCAGTATTTGCCTCTAGGATTCACTGTTTCAGTACTGCCAACTAGCTCAGGGCCTCGGGCATGCTCTGCTCTCCTGTGCCCCTGAGCTGTGCTCCAGCCCCAGAGATTTATTTTAGAGGGGAAATGCAGCAATGTTACCACAGGTGCTTTGCTCCCAGGTCCTGGCTGGGGCTGGGAGATCGCCAGGCCTGTGGAAATGCAGTCACTTGCTCCAACTCATACGAAAGCTGCTGCTGCCTGCCCTTGCCTACACAGAAAGGCAATTTGGTGCCAGAAACATCTGCAGGACTTTTCAAGACCAGGCCAGGACTCTCTCTCTTTTCCCTTGTTAAGTCACAGAGTGATCTGAAACTATCCCCTTGTCTGGGTATAACAGTATTGAGCAATCCCATGTGTCATACATGGTTGCTATGAGGACCAAACCAGTTGCTACCTATAAAAGAAATTCTCTACATGGTCCTTGTGAAAGGAAAGAGGGCGAGCGACTCCCAGGCTGATGCAAGGAGGAGACTGGCATTGATGTGTCCTCCATAGACCTGCACAGCCCTGAGTAGGTAAAAAGCTGCTTTCGTCCTCAGTCAAGCCCAGCATGGGAGCCACTACTGTCACCATCAAGGGGTCTTACAGGGCTCCTTGTCTCTGTAAGTTAAAGATTTAAAAGGCAGAAAAGTCTTGACCATGACAGGTAGCAATGGAGAAATTCTCAAACATAGCAGACAGAATCAGCTGGTGAAAGGAGCTTTACTAAAGATGAGGACACATATACACTCACACATACACACACACACACACACACACAAACATACACACAAACACACACACATGCACAAACACACACACACACATACACACACACAAACACACACACACACACACACGCAAACATACACACAAACACACACACATACACAAACACACACACACACACATACACACACACACACACATACACAAACACACATACAAACACACACACACAGAGGTTGGGGGGAACACAAGCACACAGGAAAGCCAGAGCCTCTCTGTCTTTGGGGGAGAAGGGTTTTAAGGAACTTTGAGTGGGGGTTTGTTCACTAATTTCAGGTTGGTCAGTTTGGCAAGGACAGAACCACTAAACATCCATCTCACACTCAGGCTTCAACGATTGTCCTGTGCTTCTGCCAAGGCGCTTGGCAGATGCTTTCCTTCCTCCTCTGTGCGCCCAATCTCATCCCCTGTCCACACAGAGGCCAGCCCTGCTGTGGCCTCCAGCAGGAGTAGAAACCACACCACACTAGCTAATTTTTCAGTCACCATCTCAACTCCTTTAATCTAGACCCCCCCTTCCAACTGAGGAGGTTCTGCGTAGGGGGGAGGGAGGGGTGTGTTCCTGGGACCATGAGCTACCTCTCATCCCGAGACTGATTATTGTGCTTTGGAATGTTCCTCCTGCCTCTCAGAACCTTGTTGTTCTGCTGAATTGCCTTCTTTTAAACAAGTAGAACTGTTTAGTGGTTCTAAGAAGGTAGGGATTCACTGGTTGGTACTGGTTGGAGTACTTGAAATTTGAATTTACCTAGATTGTCTCTGAGAATGTTGTAGTAGGACTTTGTAGTTCCTTGCTGAATTTATTTCTTTCAGACATCCTATGGTGTGTACAGCCTGCATATCCACTTCTACTTACTATAGGCCGATGTTTCAAGCCTTTGCAAGCACAGAAAGAGGCGGTTGCCTTACACGCGCATTTAGTCCGCAGGAGCTCGTGTTGCAGTGTTTGCTCAGGGAACAACCTATGTTTCTCTGCAGACGTGTTCCCTGGGTGAAATCAAGGAGGTACAAGATCACATGCTTCCAAAGAAACATCTCGATGAGGAAAACGGTTTTCGCTCTCTTTCCTGCAGCAGATTCTGACCATGCGGTTCCCTGATGTGTGGTGATAAAATCATCATAAAGAGGCTTTACTTTGATTTCCTTTGAAACTTTTAAAGTTTTTCCTGTCCACATATTGTTTTTCCCTCAATCTAAAAACCAAAAAACAGGGTTATTGTTTTATTTTTGAGTCAGGGTCTCTTTTATGTAGATCAGGCTGCCCTTGAACTCACAGAAATCCACCTGCCTCTGCCTCCCCAGTGCTGGGATTAAAGGAGTGTGCTACTAGGTACTAGGCAAGGTTCTGGGTTGTTCTTAAATCAATCTGTGATCTAAAAGAACAATGAATACTTATAAATAAACTTTCAGGCCTTGCTCCACTGCCACCCTAGATCTTCTCTCTCTCTCTCTCTCTCTCTCTCTCTCTGTGTGTGTGTGTGTGTGTGTGTTGAGTGGGGTGGGTATGCATGCATATGTGTATGTGTTGGGGCGGCTGGTGTGTCTTTGTGTTGGGGAGGTATGCATGCATGTGTGTATGTGTTAGGGTTGGCGTGCATGCATGTTTGTTTATATGTGTATGGTTACGGCTAGGTTGACGTCAGAGGTCCTCCTGTCACTGTTTGCTTTATATATTGAGGCAGGCAGGCAGGCTTACTTGAACCAAAACTAGAGCTTACTGACTCAGGTACCTAAGCTAGCTAGCTTGCCAGTGTGTGTGTGTGTGGGGGGGGGGGGGGAGTCTGGAATCAGAGGCAGAGGCAGCTCACCACACCTGCCCATCATTAACATAGATGCTGGGGGCTGAACTAGGGTCTTCGTGCTTAGAAGGCAAATTCTCTGTCCATAGAGCCATCTCTCCAGCCCAGGCCTTAACTCTCGATAACATCTTGCCTTTATACACTACAGTGCATATTGCCCCAGAACTCTCTGGCCTTGCTCCTGACTCTGCAGGGTTCCTGGAGTGAATCGTGCTGCCCCAACTGGAGATGATTAAACCAGCCAGGGCAGACCCGAGAGGTTTTAATGGCCTGTCTAGAGCTAGTTCCTAGCATGGAGCGGCTGGCGTCTGATCTCCAGGCAGTCTCCTTGAGTAGGACCGTCTACACTTCTGCACATAGTGACTAGAATTTGAGAACAAACTCAGAAGGCCTCTAAAAGACCTAAGCTGGAAGGTTCCAGAATACACTTCTATTGTTTCCTCCTGGTCAGGGCAAGTCACAGGGTGAGTTTGAACCATCCCTGAGAAAGTAAACCCCACCTCTGGGTCCTCTGTTCAGACAGAACAGGAAAAGCACAATGTTGGGGGAGGGTAAACAGGAGGAGTAAGTCGTGTGGGTGCTACTTTAAGTGATCTACTCCGATTGAGAGCTACAAATGGATGTAATTACGTTATTCAGGGGAGCACAGAGGGACTGGTGCTTCTAAGGCCTCCTGAGAAGCGAGCTGGAGCCAAATCATCTCAGAACTCAAGGGACCAACTGATCAGGGGACCTCCTGGAGTCTGAAGATGCAGGGCTGGCTGAGGTAAAGGTGGCCTTTAGGGACCAGCATACATGGGCAGCCAGACAAACCTGTGTCTAAATTCCGGTTTTAATACCTGTTCTCACCCTCTAGAGAACCTCCCTTTTGTTAAAAGAACAAAACAGGTGGAATATCACCAGAGACCTTACAGAGGCTTTTGTGTAAGACAAAGTGTTCGCAGCAGGTGCTTGACTTAGTACTTAGTACTTAGAGTGAGCACCTAGTAAACGCTGGCTCGCCTTTTCATCCCGGCAGAGTCTCTTCCCTCTGATGAAAACACTCCCACTGTACTAATGAGCCTGGCACTGGGGGAGGTTGGGCTCTCCCTGGTCTAGAAACCACAGCATGATATTGAACAACCTGTGTGGTTCTGGGCAAGACAAACAGATCTGATGGGGATGAGTCCTTACAGCTGGAGCAGGGTCTGAAGCCTCCCACCACGCTCAACATTAATTCTCAAGTTGCTAAGTATAGGAGAGTCCAGGAGATCTCAGGGAACAGGCTGGGGCCGACTACATGGTAGGGCACCTCTGAAGGGCATGGGACAGGGCTATTTACCACCAAGCAAAGGGACCAACTACAGCTATAATCCTGTCAGAAGCAGAAAGTGCCAAGACTCATCTTGGGGAGGTAACTTAGTGAAGCCAGCCTAAGTATGCTAAGTTAACACGACTGAACCAGTGGTGGTCATGTGACACCCAACCATACATAGTTCAAGCCAAGGAAGAATCTCAGTAGCAGGTGAGACACAGTGGGAGCGGCCAGTGACAGTGTTGAAAGGCTCTGCTGTAGAAAAAAAAAAATACTAAGACAAGACAAAAAGTGCCAGGGTCCAGGGAGGGCACACCGCTGGGCTGAGTGAACAGAAGCAGGAGGGCTTCTTGGGAGATGCTCACAGCTGTGTGGAATAAAAGAACTGTGGCCACCGATCCTGAGGGTCAAACAAGCAACATTGTCACCATCTGCACAGAGCTAATGTGTACAGTAGGGCTCCAGCCTTGGGTGAGTGGGAGATTAACTGTGATGCTGAGGAAGAGGGGGGCTAGAGGTCGACATTCAGACAGAAAGATGGAGGAGGAAGATGTGAGTTCACACTGGGCTACATGCTGGAGGGGTGAGGGTGGGTGGGGGAGGACTGTTAGAAACTCAGCGAGTGACCGGGATTGAAATCTCATAGACCTATGAATAAAGTGTATTTCCCATACTTTGCATTCAAAGCCCTTCACAGTTTATCTCTAACTTGCTTTCTATCATCTCCGAAAAAGTCAAGTTGTGGAGAGTGGGAGAATGAGCAGGAGATAGCCCATGAGGTAGCTAGAAGCAAGAAAGTTAATGCAGGGTCTGGGGAGATGGCTCAGTGGTTAAGAGCACAGGATGCTTTTCCAGAGGATCAAGGTCTGGTTCCCAGCACCCACCTTCCTAACTCCATTCTAGGGGATACAGTGCTCTCTTAGCTTTCATAGACATTCTTCACACATAACACCCAGACATACATGCAGCCAAAACACTAACACACATAAAATGAAAAAATAAACATTAAAAATAAAGTCAATGCATACATTAGACACCAGTGCAGAACTTGAACCATGGCTCATAGTAAAAGTAGTGATGGCTTCCCCTGACAGGTGCAGTGAGGCTTGAGCAAAGTTCTCAGTCACTGTCACCAGGAGGTGACTGCTCCCAGGAGGTAATGTTTACCCTAGGGGATTCCTCTTGTTCAGTCTCCGCCCCTGTAAGCCTAGCAGTGCTCTGGGGGGCTTTGTGAGGATCAACTGAGATTAGGATTAGCATGTGCTCAGACCAGTGTTCAGCTAGGATTTTGTGTTCAATAACTGGTGTCACGGTGCCGCTATTATCCCTGATGTTGATGATGTCTGAACCTCAACCCTTCGTGAGGGAAGGCCCCTTTCACCTCAAGCCTCTTCTCCTAAAGCCTGCTAGCCATGGGCACTGGCATCTTCCCTCCAAGCTTTCCCTCAGTCTGTGAGCATTCCCTGGCTTCCTTTCAGGTAACTTACCAGCCTTCCAGGCTCCAAACCCCTCTTCAATTCCCACATTCTCCACAGATCCTTCCCTGCCTTCTTTTGCACCTCCAGAGCGCTGGCAGTCAGCATAACTCACTTGACAATTAATCAAGACATGCCTGTCACTGCTCCCTTACTGCAGTGAAACAGATTGTGTGAAATTATCTGCATGCCTTCCTTGCTGCTTGTAAGCTTGCAACGCTCAGCTATTGGGGCTGAAGTACTGCAGCAGCACCAGCCCAGCACCCACACCTAGGCGTGGGCTCATCACATAGAGAGATGCACACCAGATATGGCAGAGACCAGAGAGAAGACACCTGTGGATAGTCCTGGGAGAATAATGAAGAAGCATGCAAGAAACACACGTACATACATGCATGCACACACACACATACACACACACACACACACCTCACCCCAGGCCATTGGGAGTGGAGTCTGAGCAAATGACTCCTCCTTTAGAGTCATTCATTTTCCAAGTTGTTCCAGAACAAAATAAAGTCTCCAGCTGAACCCTAGGGACCAGACGTTGCATCCCCAGGGATACTCACTGTCTTGTTCATCTAGGACAGGGTCTTACTTAAGGACTTGTTTGGACTTCGAAAGAAAGAAACTCTTATCCCACGCTCTGAGACCTTCGATCTCATCTGGGACCCTAGGAATCCCACAAACACTTACTGACCCTTGCTAAAATACAGAGAGGACAGCGGATGACGATAAGAAAGTTCTGGAACACCACCTGAAGAGGCTCAGAGTTTTCAAGTGAGACACCTCACGAGAACACAAAGGGTCAGGGGCCCACCCATGGGCACAGAGAGGCAGATGGCCCAGGTGGGCCCCATCTCTTTCACTCATAAATCCTTCATTGCCCCTAAGACTCAACCTAGTCCCGGGTCTCCCCAGATCCTCTTCTGGATTCTTCAGTCAGGGGACTAGGCCCTACTTCAAGCCAGTGAGCCCTTTCCACTTCATACCCTGTCACAAAGCACTGGGGCACGATGCTGCCAAAAACAGCACCAAGTCTTGCTTCTAGTTTCTTAAGCTGCTGAAGTGATTGTGCACAGGGAAGTGTCACCAGAATGTTCAATTTCAAACAGTTCAACAGATGAGTCATATAGATTACATCATTGCAAATAAATGGTATAAATAAAAGTGTAAGATCTATCTGAATTAGCACGGAGAATGTTTAATTTGTCTTTTGTGGACTATGTGGACCTTGGGACTAAGGAGATGGCTCGGCAGTTAAGAGTGCTTGCTGCTGTTTCCCCAGATCCAATCCCCAGTCTCATCCCTATCTCTGCAGATTTCCTCCCCTCTCCTTCCTTCCATCTCCTGTAGATCCCACAGAACTTCCCCTTCCAACCTCCCCCCTCCCAGTCTGCTGCTTTCTCCTGGCCCCCAACTCTGGCAGGCACCCCCTGCTGACCCACAGACCACTCCTACAAGGGAACTAGGTAAGCTACCTATAGAGTTCCCCCTCTCCTTCTGCTATTCTAGGTCCAACCCCAAGTCTCACCCCCAGGTCTATAGCAGACCCTCTGGGGGTGATCTCTCTTCACTGTCTCCCCCAATTACAAAGACACAAAACAGGCAGATCCTCACTGAACATTCTCATCTCCTCTCTCCTGTAAACTCTTCAGAATTTTACCAATCCACATTCCTAAGTGTTAGGTCCCAATACCCAGAAACACATTTTACCTGGTACCTCAAGTGGCCACAATTATCGGTGCAAAGAAAATTACCTGCTAGGCAATATACAACCATCACAATCTTGGGAATGTCCAGAAAGGAAACAGAAACTAAGGAACAAAACATCAACCCAGCAAAGACAAATCCAGTTCTCAGCACCTAGACCTGTAATCACACCGATCCTAGATGCCTGGACTAGCATAAGAACATAATAACAGTCAGGATGATGTGTCTACACTAGAGCTCATATATCCTACCAAGCAAGTCCTGAATATTCCAACATAGATGACATACACACACAAAACAAACAAAAAACTTTAAACCACCTGTATTAAGAAGATAGAAATCCTTTAAGAAGAAAGTGATATATTCCTTACAGAAGTCCAGAAAAACACAACAGTGTGAGGAAATGGATATACCTGTCAAGACCTGAAAATGGAAATAGAATCAATAAATTCTCAATATACCAATAAGTCAATAAATTCCCAAACTGTGAGAATTCTGGAAATGAAAACTTTAGAAATGTAAACAGGAACTACAGAGGCATGCTTCACCAATAGAATACAAGAGATGGAAGAAAGAATCTCAGACACTGGAGATACCATAAAAGAAATGGGTAAATCAAAGAAAATGTTAAATCTATAACACTCCTGACACATAACATCCAGGAAATCTGTAATGGTATAAAATGGCAAACCTATGAAAAGAACAAGGAGAAGGAGAAGAAGAATCAGCAGCTTAGTTCAAAGGCCCAGAAAATATTTTCAACATAATAATCAAACAGTAAACATAAAGAACAAGGTTATGGGTACAATGAAGAGAAGAGAGGCAGAACTGGAGATCTGAAGGTAGTGAGGATCAGCCTAATGTGAGGAGTAGCCAGTGATACCACCTAGTTCCAGGGTAGGGTTCTGGCTGTCACCAGGGGCCTTGTATGGGTCTATGGCCCTGCAACAGCAGGGATCTGTTACCACCAAAGGATCCCTTCTGGGAGCGGGCTGCCATCAGGAACATATTAATACCTGAGGGCTGTACAGAACTGGCCCTAAAGAGGTCAACTAATTAAGACTGTTGGAAAATTCCACCAGACCCCTCCCCTCCTGGAAGAGAAAGGTCATAGAGCACATAGGTACCCTTCCCTCCTCCTCTGTAAGGGAGAGGCTGATTCCTCAGAAAGACCACTGGGTGGGGGTGGGGTGCAGACAAGGGAAGCTCAGAGCAGTAGACACATTCCTCAGGGCAGACTAACTGTTAGCCACCTGAAGACCATTCCCTAAGGACCAGTCAGTTTAAAGTCACACTGTTCTGCCAATCACATTGTGCATAGTGGCTGTTGGTTTATCCTACCCCTGAAACTGTATAAAAAGTGACTGAATGGGTGCCTTCTGCTCTACACCAACTAACGGCAAACTCAGACAAAGTGAGTCTCAACAGGTATGGGAAAATTGAAGTCACTCCCTGCATCTTATCAGACCACTATGGATTGAAGCTGGGATATCAACAACAATAGAAAGAATAGAGAGCTCACCAACCCACAGAAATGGAAATGAAAACTGGGTCCAGATAGAAATAAATAAAGAAGTTAAATACTTTCTAGAATTCAATGAGAATGAATACACAGCATACCCAAACTTAGAGGTCACAGTGAAAACTGTTCTTAGAGGCAAGTTCATAGCGCCAAGTGCCTACATAGCAAGCTGGAGAGATCTCATACTAGCAACTTGACAGCACACCTGAAAGTTCTAGAACAAAAAGGAATGACAGCCAAGAGGAGCAGACAGCAAAAAAATGATCAAACTAGAAGATGAAATCAATAAAATAGAAACAAAGCACAAAACAAAGAATCTATGGAACAAAGAGTTGGTTCTTTGAGAAAATCAACGGGATAAACAAACTAAACCAAAACTAAAAGGCAGAGATCCAAATTAACAAAATAAAAACAAAAAAAAACAAAAAAAAAAAACAAAACAAAAGATGGACATAATGTCAGTCACCAAGGAAATCCAAAGAATCCTAAGGACATACTTTAAAGTCCTGTACTCCACCAAACTGAAAAGTCAAAAAGAAATGGATAATTTTCTTGGTAGGCACCACTTACCAAAATCAGATAAACAATTTAAATAGACCTATAACTCCTATTGAAATAGAGGTAGTCATTAAAAGTATCCCAACCAAAAGAAGCCCAGGGCCAGATGGTTTTAGTGCAGAAACCCTGTTACCCAAACTGAATAAAGACCCAACAAAGAAAGAGAATGACAGACCACTTACCCCATATGAACATAGATGCAAAAATACCCAACAAAATACTCATAAAGTGAATCCAAGAACTCATTAAAATGATCATCCCCCATAATCTAACAGGAATGCAGGGATGGTTCAATGTAAAAAAAGTCAATGAATGTAATCCACCCTATAAACAAAGCACAAGAACAAAAACATCCAATCATCTCATTAGATACAGAAAAGCCTTTGATGAAATCCAACACCACCTAATGATAAAAGTCCAGGAGATGTTAGGGATGCAAGGGACATTCCTAAACACAGGAAAGGCAACTTACAGCAGGCCTGCAGCCAACACCTAATTAAATAGAGCGGAAACTCAAAACAATTTCACTAAAATCAGGAACAAGATTGTCTACTCTTTCTACATCTATTCAATATAGTACTCAAAGTCTTAGCTAGAGCAATAAGACAACTGAAGGACATCAAGGGGATACATATTGGAAAGGAAGAAGATATTTGCAGAAGATATGATAGTATTCCTTGGTAACCTTAAAAATTCCACCAGGGAAATCCTGCAGCTGATAAACACTTTCAGCAAGATGCCTGGATACAAAATTAACCCACAAAAATCAGGGGCCCTCCCATCTACGAATGACAAAAGAACTAAGAAAGAAATCAAAGAAAAAACACTTTTCACAAGAGCCTCAAAAAATATAAAATGTCTTGGAGTAACTCTAACCAAGCAAGTGAAAGACATATGGTAAAAAAAAAAAAAAAAAAAAAAAAAAAAAAAAAAAAAAAAAACCTTTCAGTCTTTGAAGAAAGAAATTGAACAAGATATCAGAAGATGGAAAGATCTCCAATGTTCATGGATCTGTAGGATTAACAGAGTAAAAATGACCATCCTACCAACAGCAATCTAAACAGATTCAATACAATCCCCTTTAAGAGCCCAACACAATTCTTTGCAGTGAAAGGCCAATTCTCTACTTCATATGGAAAACCAAAAACCTCAGGATAGTGAAAACAATCCTGAACAATACAAGAATTGCCGGAGATCTCACCATTGTTGATTTCAAGTCCTACTACAGAACTATAGTAGTAGTAGTAGTAGTAGTTGTAGTAGTAGTAGTAGTAGTAGTAGTAGTAGTAGTAGTAGCAGTAGTAGTAAATAAACCATGATATTGGCATTAAAAACAGACATACTGCTCCAATGGAATCAAATTCAATACCCAGACATAAATCCACCTAAAAACACCTGATTTTTATAAAGAAGGCAGAAATAAACACTGGAAAAAAGACAGCATCTTCAACAAATGGTGCTGGTCAAACTGGACAGTTGGATATAGAAGAATACAAATATATCCATATTTATTACCCTGCACAAAACTCAATTCCAAGTTGATCAAAGATCTCAACATAAAACCAGATACTCTGAACCAGATAGAGAGAAAGTGGAGAATAGCCTTGAACATATTGGCACAGGAGAAGACTTCCTGAACAGAACACCAATAACACAGGCACTAAGATCAACAATTAATAAATGTGACCTTGTGAAACATAAAAGCTGTAAGGCAAAGAACACCATCATTCAAACAAAATGGCAGCCTATGGAATGGCAAATAATTTCTACCAAATCCATATCCAAGAGACTAATATCAGAAATGTATTAAAAAAAACTCAAGACACCAATAGTTCAATTTAAAATGGAGTACAGATCTAAACAGAATTTTCAATAGAGGAAACTCAAATGGCTGAGAAACATTTAAATATCCAAAACTATTAGCTGTTAGGGAATTGCAACTTGAAATTACTTTGAGATTCCATCTTACACTTGACAGAAAGGATGAGATCAGTAACACAAGTGACAGCTCATGCTGGTGAGGACAGGGCATAAGGAAAACACGCATCTATTGCTGGTAAAGTTAACCTGTGGACAGCCACTACTGAAATCAGTGTGGTCTTTCCTCAAGAAGATATGAATCAATATATCTCAAGACCCAGCTATGCCATTAGGCATATACCCAAAAGATTTCATCCTACCACAAGGACAGAATTGTTCAGTATCCATGCTGCTCTACTTATAATAGCCAGAAACACCAGAAACTGGAAACACCCTAGATGTCTCCCAACAGAAGAATGGATACAGAAAATATGGTGCATTTACACAATGGAGTATTACTCAGCTGTTAAAAATGACATCATGAAATTTACAGGCACAAGGACCAAAGTAGAAAAAGTCTTCTTGCGTGAGGTAACCCAAATCCAGAAAGATAAATATGGCATGTAGCCATTAAATAAATAAATGATAACCAGCCTACAATCCATAGCCCCAAAAAGGTTAGGTTTGGAGAAAAGGGACTGGGGAGAGGTACATAGATCCCTGGTAAGGGAAATTAGACTTTATGGGTAGAGTGGGGACAGGTGGGAACTGGAACAGGTAGATGGGTTGGGAAGGGGGAGGGGAGGCAGGATTGAGGATGGAATGTGAGAAGAGACATCTAGAATAGGGGGGCATTTGAAGGATGATATGGAAACTTGGTGCAGTGGAACTTCCTAAAGTATATGAAGGTAATCCTATGAGGTCTCCTACAAATGGTGACTATAGAGTCCCAACTAGCCATTTCTTGTCACCAAATGAGGCTTCCAGCACCAGGACTTGGTTACATTCAATTGAGTTGTTGGCCAGGGGATCCCCTGGAAATTTCCTAACAACCCAGGCTGTTACTATTCCCTGCAAAGTGAAAGCAGAGCCCCATTGCTGAGTCAGCGCCCGCAGTCACTGACCGAGGAGAGGTAAAGATGGCGGCTCTGTGGAGCTTTCACCCCACGTTTGAAGTCTCTTTGGTGCTGGAAGGTACTCTGCAGACAACCAAAGGAGAAAGGTAAACATCAACCCAGCCACAGACCCTTGACCTACAATTTGCCCTGTCTGCAAAATATGTTAGAGCAACCAACGGTGGCCCAGAACTTGTGGGAGTAGCTAACCAATGCCTGATATGACTTAAGGCCCACTCCATGAGAATGAAACCCATACCCAAGAGTAAGACCAAGAACCACAGATTAGATAGCACAGAGATCTAGGATAAAACCAAACACTACTAATCTAAAAAAAAAAAAAAGTATTGACACAATGATTCTTAATGAGATGCTGCTATACACGTAGATCAGTGCCTGGACACATGATTCAGTCACCACCAGAGAGGCTTCCTCCTGCAGTAGACAGGAACAGCCACAGAGACACACTGCCTGACTATATCTAGAGAGAGTCCTCTGAACACACAGCTCTGAATGGGATGTCTGCATTCATTTCCTCCCCTCAGAGATGGAGGAACCTCTCAGAAGAGGTGGAAAAGTCAGAATGGACAGAGGACACTAGGAGAACAAGAGTGTCAGCATCAGGATCAACTGAGCAAGGCTCATATGGACTCAGAGAGACCGAAACAGTGAGCACCAGGTCCTCTGCACGAATGTATACACACACGATTGCACGAGTACACACACACACACACACACACACATATATACACATATATGTGTGTGCACACATACAAATAATATACACGTATATACATATACACATATACATATATGCATATCAGCTTAGTATTTTTTTATGGGACTCCTGAGTGGGTCTCTCATTCCTGTGCCTGCCCTTGAGGCTTGTTTTCCTTCGGTTAGGTGGCCTTGTCCAATCTCCATATGATGGTTTTCATTTTTCCTTATTATACTTTATTTCATCATGTTTGGTTATCTTAGAAAACTGTTCTTTTCTAATGAGAGATGGAAAGGGAGTACGAAGGGAGGGCAAGTGGAGAGGAACTAGGAGGAGCAGAAAACAGTGCTTGCTGTTCTTGCAGAGGGTGGGGTTCACTTCCCAGCACCCACATTCAAGAACTCACAACAGCCCTCAACTCCACAGCTCTAGGGGATCCTGTGCCCTCTCTGGCCCCTGCAGACACATAAATTAAAATACTAATTTTAAAAAACTTTAATGAGCTCAAACCAACACAAAGTTTAAGAAGGACCATTTCTTGCCCTACATGTAGTAATTAAACCATGATGCCCTGTAGCACTTCCAACGAAAGTGTTTTATGCTTTCAGTGTGTTTAGTCAGCTTCCTGACACTGTCACAAATACTGGAAACAAACAACTTAAAAGGAGGAAGATTTAGTTGGGCTAAGGGTTTGACATTTCTGCCCAAGGTATCTCTTTTGCTTTGGGGCTGTTGGTGAGGCAGGACACTGTAGTCAGATGGTTTAATGGAGAAAAGCTCTCTACCCAGAAGCCAGCAGAGACAGAAAAGAAGGATCTGAGTCTTGGTGTCTACTTCAAAGGCATACATGTCCCCAGTGACCACCCATGCCCTGCCTGTTTTCCCACCTCCTGCTGGTGCCATCGGCCCATGACTAAGTCTTGAATATGGGCGTCCTTTGAGAGCCACGTTATATCAAAGCTATGGGGAGTAATACTAATTACCAATTGTGGTGACATGTGTTTTAATATTTGGGAAATTGGATTCAATTTCAGAAACAGCAGGGGACAGCTGCTGTGGGATCTGGGCTCCTGAGAGAAGAGATGGGGGGAGAAACTCCCCCACTTTTCCTCAAGTCTGAGACTTACTCAGTGCAGGGGCTGTGCACAGGAGGCGTTTGGGAAGTGCTGGCACCATTTTCTACCCACTGCCAGAGATGCTGTCCCTCAGCTGTTCCCTAATCTATCCTGGCACTGATAAAAATCAGTAATCCCCATGGGGTCACTTCTGTCTCACCTCTCCTCATTGGGGTAGCTCTTCCTAATCAAGCCAGTGTCACCGGTCTCCTGGAGAACCTATGGTGTCTTCTCATGTTTGTGGAGATCCATTTGGAGATTGCTAGGGTTTGGGAAAACCAATAAACTTTCACTGTGAAAGCCGGGAGCTAGAGTCAGAGCCAGCTAGAGTCAGAGCCAGCTAGAATAGCTTCATACCAGAGGCTGTTTCAAAACCCTTGAAATGCTGCAAGGCATTCCCAACAGAAGCATATGTGGGAATCGGACAAAACTTTATTCCTGATGTATCCTTCAGCTTGGTGACATAAGTTACCTTGGAATGGAGTTTCACCTTCTTCCTGGGTTGATGTATCCCTCAACGTACAACATAAGTTACTTTGGGAAAGTAACTTATTGAAGGGAGTTTCACTTTCTTCCTGTGTTTTACTAACAGCGAAGCTGCCAGGAACTGCATCTTAGCAATCCTGCAGGATAAACAGGACAGTACTGGTAAAGGCACTCAGTGAGTACTTTGCATTCGAGAGAAATGTTAGGTATTCATTAGTGAAGTATAAAGATTTGCTTTCATGTTTTTAAGCTAAAGGTTCTATTCACATACTCACATTCTAGAAAGGCACGGAAGGAATATTAACAGTTATGTGAGAAAAAAATGTTCACAGCCTCAGGGACACCAAGCAGGGTACTGGGCAGGGGAATTGTGATGTCCCCTAGGAAATTCCCCAGGCATTCTTTCAGAGAAAATTCTCAAGGCTTAAAGATAGCTATCCTGTCTCACTCCATCTCTCCTTCCTATCTTACCTCTCTTTTTCCTTCTTTCCTTCCTTCCTTCTCTAAGAAAACATAGCCAGAATCCAAAGATATCAAGATATTAGGCAATAGGGAAAAAATGGAATAAAAAATAGGGTTAGAGCCTAGTTTAATAGTAATCTATACAAACGTGGGCAAGTTACTCAATCTCTATTAATTTCATTTTTTCCTTCTGTGAAAGTACCATCTCCCCTGGGAATGGTTACCAGGCTTTGCACATGGGCCTGTAGACTGTGTCAGTTACACCAGTCCTGAGAGAGGACCTGGGTCGTTTGAGGTTTATAAAGTTTCTGTTGAAAAGATAACCATGTCTCCAGTGGATTGCTTGCCTTGGCACTTCTGTCAAAGCTCACCACTACACACACACACACACACACACACACACACACACACACACACAGATCTGTCTCTTGGTTATCTGTTCTGTCCCAGTTTTCTATCGGTCTTGGTGGTGGTTTCACATATGTTAATTATAACAGTTTTGTGATGACTTTTAAAGTCCTAAGGAATGTGTCCTTGGGTTTTCTGCAAGGATGAGACTCTATATAGATAAAGATAATTGTGTTTACTTTCCAGTGTGGACACTCCTCGTTTCTTTGTCTTGCCTCTTTGCACAGGCCAGAATGTCTAATGGGCAGCCTTGGGCCACGCCCACTCTTGTGCTCTGTTACCCTTCAGTATAACCGGCTGCTTTCATGGAAGGAAGCTCTGCTACATGTCCAGGCTAAGGAAAGTTTTGTTTGTAATCAGGAATATGTTTTAGATTTTAAATATATAATTTTTCTCTTACATTGAGCCAATTTTTTTTTCAGTTTTCAGTTTTACATAATGATTTATGGCACTGGTTTAAGGTTTCATTTTTAATTGTATGTGTGTGTGTGTGTGTGTGTGTATTTGTGTGTGGTGTGTGTGATGTGTGTTGGTATTCTGTCTAAGCTCCACCCCACATTTACCTGGCAACAGCCAGGTATGCCCCACCCCATAGACCTGGCCCACTATAAGAGGGGCCCCTCCTCTCTCCCCCCCCCCCATCCTACTCTCACCTCTCTGCCCCTTAGGCTCTTCTCCCCTCCCACAGCCTCCACGACTCTCCGGCCCCTGCCTTTCTCTACCACTAACTCCCAACCTCTACCCTGAATAAACTCTATTCTATACCATGTCTGTGTGCGTGTGGTCCCTCAGGGGGAAGAGGTGCTTGGGCAAGGGCCCGCCTGGGCACCTCCTTCCCCCACACAGCTGTGCCACACTCCCTTAAACCCCATTCTCTCTTCTTAAGCCCGCTTCATTGATGCATTGGCCTTTCATTGGCCCTTCATTTGGCCTTTCAGTGTGTGTTTGTGTATGTGTGGTGTGTGTATGTGTGTGTGTGTGTGTGTGTGTGTGTGGTGTGTGTGATGTGGGGGTGTATGTGTGTGTATGGTGTGTGTTTGTATGGTGTGTGTATGTGTGTGTGTGTGTGTATGTGTGTGGTGTGTGTGTGCTTCCTAACTGCCCCATTTCTTCTTCCTTTTCCTCTTATGTACCTTGTCCTGTATTTTGTGGGAACAGATGTAGGTTCTAGGAGTGGGGAAGGGGGGTTCTTGAATCCACACAGGAATCCAGGGTCACAAAGAGTCCAGCCACTGAGGGATGTGGTACTGGGAAGTGACCTTGACAGGGACATAGGACGCAGGAGCTGGAGCTGCAAGAGTATCGGAGCTCTCTGATCAGAGTATCCAGATATAATTATGCCAATGCGTACCTGTCAGTTCCCCAGTTGACAGGCATATGGTTATTCCTGATCTCTAGCAATACAGACATTTCTGCTATAAAAATAAATTTTAAACAAGTTTCCTGGAGTACAGAAATAGGCATTTCTTTAAGTTGTATATCTAGGAGTGAAATTACCAGGTCATAAGATAACAGGAATTGTTCATAAAATGTGAGAAATCCTAACTATGTGTGAAACTGAGTTGCTCATGCATGTCAACATATGCTTATTTAGATCTGTTAACTTATCTTCTATCTGTATCTGAGTACCTCATTATTATTTCTGATAGCTTAAAAATAAATCCTGATACCTACTGGTCCAGTCCCTGCACCATATATTCCCCCGGAATGCTGGCTATTGAGACTGTTGCTGTTCCTTGCGGATTTTAGAGTTAGCTTCACTCTCCAAACCAGACGAAGCCTATTCCTCCACCCCAAAAGATACATAATTTTTTAAATATTTTTAATTTTTAATTCTCTCTCTCTCTCTCTCTCTCTCTCTCTGTGTGTGTGTGTGTGTGTGTGTGTGTGTGTGTGTGTGTGTGGTCAGAAAAAGTGTTGGGTCCCCTAGAGCTGGAGTTACAAGTTATTGTAAACTTCCCAGTGTGGGTGCTGGAAACCAAAGTTGATCTTCAGCAAGAGCAGTCTGCAGTCTTAACCACCAAGACTCTCTCCAGCCCCACAGCAGTTTGGTTTTATTTTATTTTTTAAGTTTAGTAAAGACAGATATGGGAAGAATATGCTAATGGAAAGGTGGTGTGACATACCTAATAAATTATTCTAAGGCAAATTGCATCTTTAAGGATAAAATTAAGACGCGGTGAAAGGAAATTTTAGCAGCAAAGCATAACCACTCCGATTGAGTATAAAGGCCACCTCAGCCACCTCCGGACGCTTCAAGAAAGGAGAAGCAAGAGGAGAAATTGATCAAGCAATCACCGCGGGGTATTTCAACACACACCTCTCAGAGCCGATAGCTCAAGTGAATGAGAAATGTATGACAATAAAAAAAATCAACAACAAAATAAGCAGTATTGATCTGACGGACATCCTTCGGAGAGAGCAAACACCGTTTTCTCCAGTACATGTGGCTAATTTGCAAAAACTGACAATGGTCTGGGCCACAAAAGAAGCTAGTGCCAAGAGATCAATACCACAACACTGAATTCTGTAACCAGAAGGCAATAAAATTAGAAATCAATAGCAAAACGGCAGCTTTCAGATGCCCGTAGAGACAGCGCTTAAAGGATTTTTCACATCTTGTTGAGCTCTTGAAGGGGGACCCAGCAGACAGCCCGTCTCCTAAAAGTAAGAAAAAGGGCTATGGATAGAAGCAGACCCCCGGAGAGCTGGGTACCAGTGTTCTACCTGTGACCTCAGATGCAGCCTTTCAGTGACATCTAGAAACGAGGTCGTGGGGAAGTTAAGTGAGATAGTATTCGATACGGGGCATAAAAGCAAGGCTTTGCGGATACATCCATTGCGTGTGTTTAGGATTCTGACTTGGCTTTTTAATTTGCTTTTGTTGATTATCATACTAACATTGGATTTACAGGACTACAATGGTATCAAGAATGGCAAGACCAGTGAGGGGCGAGACCTCAGGTGCACAGGGAATAGAGACGCAGTGGAGCCCTGAAGCATGGTTCTTCAAAACTGCCAGTCTTTGGCCTCCCAGGGGGACCAATCATTTGCATGTTAATGTGTAGAGCTCATCCTTCCGGGAGTCTGTTTACCAAGGCTCTTTCTAGGGCTAGACTCACCTGTGAGCCCCAGTAGGTAAACAGTGACTCCAGGATAAGCACCCATCTTAAGGATAAACCCGGAGGGACACATCCTCCTCCAAGAGTCACATGCTGGTTAGATTCATCAACTGACACAACCTAGAGCTAGATGGGAAAGAGAAACTTTGATGTGGCTGTCTCTTGATCAATGATTAATGTGGGAAGGGCTCAGCCCACTGTTGTTTACTCTCTGAACAGAATATCTATAAGAGGTAGCTGGCGGTGTGACCCTGAGAGCTAGCCAATGAGCAAGATCTAAGAAGCACCGTGGTCTGTTTCAGCTCCTGTTTGAGTCCCTGCACCTATGGACCAACTGTCGAAATGGCTGACTGTGGCCCGGAAGTGAAAACCAAACACACCTGTGACCCGGAAGTGTAAACCAAATAAACCATTTTCTCTCCCCTGTGCTATCGGTCAAAGTGGTTTTTTTTTTGTTTGTTTGTTTTTGTTTTTGTTTGTTATTGGTTTTTTGTTTTTTGTTTTACTGGGACTGAAAGCAAGCTAACACAGTTGCCCAGTGTCAGTCAGACCAGGTCACTGAACTCACAAAATAGAGAAATGAGTTTCTCTTGCTAAAGGAGAGTCCAGTCCAACCTAAGTAAAGTTTCTGCCTGTGTTCCATGTTCGTGGTTTACATTCACTGCCTCGTTAACACAAGCCCCTAACTGTGCCTGAGTCTACAATGGAAGCAACTGAGGCCCAAAAAGATGGAGAGACAACCAGATCACACCCACCCTGAGCTCAGATATGGTTCCCCAATACTCCAGGCAGCCAACGACTATGGTCTACTGTCTTTAGCTCTATTTCCACTGACATTTTTGCATTATATTTGGTATCAAAGATATCTTCTTTTGAAAGGTATTAATTCTGCATGCTATGTTCAAAATCTAAAAACTGTCAGCGTGGAACACACTGACCCTGTAAATCATTCAATGCCTGTGTAGAAATTACCAGAGTTAAGTGATATCCTATTATCACAGCGGCAAAGCCATCAATCGCTACAGCTCAGAATTTGTGGAGTGGAAGTGTCATCCCACAATTAGTCTGATTCAAAGACTAGATAGAACTAAGAAAAAGAAGAAAAAATGCATATACTCCCCCAGAAAACTTGAAGGCCCAGGCATAGGCCCATCCCTTGTTCAGTAGGAAATGGTCTTTTACTTAGTTATACCAGGAAGAGAGACCATGGTACAACATCCCCACTGTGGTAGTTTGACTATGCTTGGCCCAGAGAGTGGCACTTTTTGGAGGTGTGGCCCTGGTAGAGTGGGTGTGGCCTTGTTGGAATAGGTGTGTCACTATGGATGTGGGGAATAAGACCCTCATCCTAGCTACCTGGAAGCCAGTCTTCTCCTAATGGCCTTCAGATGAAGATGTAGAACTCTCAGCTCCTCCTGCACCATGCCTGCCTGGATGATAATGGACTGAACCTCTGTCTTGTAAGCCAGCCCAAATTAAATGTTGTCCTTATACAACAACATTTAACATTTAATTGTTCACAGCAGTAAAACCCTAACGAAGACACCCACCAAACTCATTTCCTGTGAACGATATAAGACTGATGGGTTTGCCAGCAATAACCCTTTTGAGAGTTCAGAAATCAAGATATGCCAGTAAATTTTCTTCAAAGTAGAAGACTGTAGCATGTGTCAAACTGATAAACCAACCAACTAAACAAACAAACAAATAAACAAAAAGCTAACCACAAACTGAGTTCTACAGTTTCTCTAGGCTCAGAGAGTCACCCCCTTTGAAATGCAAACACCAAGGAACACAGGTCTTATCCCTCAGTTTCCCTGGAAAGATGGGAGCTTAAATTTCATACCCACTTTGCTCAAGAAATTCAGAAACTTTATTTTTCTTCTGGTTGAAGTCAATTAGCAAGCACAGGTGCCCATCTGTACCTCTGTCCCGCCACTTAGATTTCCAGCCCTGTGCTTCAGCACAGAGAAGGTCAGAGCTCAGTTTGATGGGCTTTTATTCCTTATTGTGATAACCTTGACTGAGGTCTTTCTCACCTACACTTTGCCCCGCACAGCTTTGGCAATCCTGAGCCCAATATGGAAAAGGCAGGTGTTTACCTGGTGTGCCTCTGGAGAAAACATTCACTGTGCAAAGAAAGACATTAGTATCAAGGAACAGAAAATTAGGACTGCAAACATTTAGAGGGTTAAATAGAGGAAGACACAACAGAGATGTAGGCACAGACTTTTGGGTTAACCAGACTCCAATCTAAGGGCAGGTCTCTCAGCTACTGTTCACACGATCCAGGGAATATTATGTAACTTTACTTTTCTCTATGGCATACCTAAGGAGGGAGGTAATAAAAGGTCCAATTATATTGAGAATTAACTTGTGCCTGAGACTTAGGTGAACAGAGTTTAACTAGTGTTACCAGAAACTTGGTAGAAGCTAACCCTGGGGTACAATACCAGGAAACAGGGGTTTCTCCCGTAGATTCTTAGTTTCATTAATAGAAGAATTTAAGAACTCAGAAGACAAATCAAGGACCATTTTATTAGGGTCTAAAAGAAAAACTCAGAGCACCCAAATGGTAAAACGTAATGGCTGACCAGAAGACAGAGGTGGAGCAGAGGAACGGAGATCTTGCTGTCTATGGGCAGCCGCAGTCAGAGAGGGCTGGAGAAGGTTCGTGCAAAAGCCCAAAGCATCAGAGAAGACACAGGCCTTGGCTAGCGACCAAAACTAAGAGGCAGAAGAGAAGGAAAAAGAAGGAAATGTGGTGGGGGTAACACCCCAGGTCAGCTCTAGTAACACTACAGTGGTGTGGGCCTTCTGAGAAGGAAGCCTGTATTATCTCATTAGAAGGATAATTATTCTGCTCCCGGAATCTGCATTCCTGAGGGGGTGGATCCTTAGCCCACAGCCAGGTGATTGACAGGCCCAGTGGATTCATTCTGGAGGGAGGAGTCAATGATTATTAGTTTCCGTTCTTCTGACTAGAAGGAAACAGCTTTTTGAAAAATGGGCCTCAGAAGCTACCATAGCTGTTCTCACTCTGAACGACCTCTTCTGTGCCATGGCTGCTTACATGTAGCAGGGGTTTCTCTCATCCCTCCCTCCATCTTCCTCCTTGGTTCAGCTGCTGAGAGTCACAGCTTGCCCACCCCTTTGTTTCTCTTTCAAACCCTGATAAAATTACTGTGGAGCTTCCTTCTCTGTTTTTAAAATCTCTTATCAAAAAGACCATTTCTTGTTAACAAAACAAGATTCTCCAGAAAGAGAATCCCAATTTTCCTGATAACATACGGTATCCAACATGGAGCTTGGCAAATTTACCAGCGACAGAGGATACCCGCCCGAGAGATGGCTGGTTGGGTAACAGTGCTAGCTACACAGCCTGAGGGCCTGAGTTGAATCCACACAATCCAGAAGGTAAAAGGAGACAACCAACTCCCAAAAGTTCCTCCTCTGACCTCCACATTCATCCTGTGGCATGTGCACACCACACTCATATCAAATAATCATATTTTTAGGTCAGAGGATTATAATGTTCCAGAGGCGTCCTCTAACCACACCAGAATTTAATTAGGTAATCTATATGTCAAAGAAACAAGTGTAAGAAGCACAGGACTTCCATTGAATGCCAATGAGAACGCAGCGACAGCGACCTCATATTCCATGGGTAAGCACTACCCTTCATCAACATACATAATGCAAATCAGAAAAGGCCTAAATCAACATCCTAAACTACAATATAAACCCGAGGTTAACAGTGGCAGGAAATGAATACATATATAACTGACTAAGGTGTACATATAATTGGTGTACAGGCTAAGATGTGGGCCATTGGAAAACAGTATCTTTCCTTCCCAAACTGAAGTCAAAGAAGACAGAAAAGTCAACAATCAAAACTTCCTTGAAAAAAAATAACGGAATTGATAAATAATCACCACACTGGCCACGGAGAATAAAGACACAACTGTAAATAAAACCCACTCTACCGCCTAAGCTACAGAACAAGAGAGAATCATAGAACACAAGCCAATAAGTCTGATGACATAGATGAAAAGTTTCCTCATAAAACACAATTTACCAAAACTGACCCAAGACTGAGTTGGGAAGTGTTTTCAGCCAGTTTATGTAGACAGCATCTGATTTCACTGTGCTCACCCTGGAACATCGATTCCCAACCTTCCCGACGCTGCAACCCTTTAACACAGTCCCTCAGGTTGTGGTGACCCCAATCATAACATTATTTTTTTATTGCTGCTTCATAACTGTAATTTTGCTACTGTTTTGAAGTGTAATACAAATATATGCATTTTCTGCAGGTCTTAGGCGACCCCTGTGAAAGGGTCATTGGACCCCTAAAGAGGTCCTAACTCCCAGGTTAGAAAAATGCTGTCTAAAGACACGGAGCTGGCTACTGAGAAATACCACTCTAGAGATACAGGGCTGGCTACTTAACTAAGCTGTGGGGCACAGCCATCTACTACACAAGGATGATTTCCTCCTATCCTTGTCTTTGGAAGATTCTTGGAGACACCTGACTAACCTGTTCCCTAGTTGCCTTTCACCAGATGGTCCCAGCATGCACTGTTCTTCTCTGCTTGAATCAGCCTTCGCATTGAATTGAGGTGCTAATCGTCTGGTCGCATCAGCTCAACTCATTGATTACAAAAAGCGTCATCCTCTTCTGAGTACCATTATGAATTCCTGAGTCCAGTTTTAGCTGTGCACATTATGATCAATTATAATCATTCTTTTTGATGTGCTATTCGTCCCAAACCGGTTTTTGTGATTTTCTTTGCAATGAGAGTCCTAGTCTCTGTGCAGTTGCCTGGTGCTAGAGATCGGGGTTCTAGGGTTCAAGTTTCCTGCTCTGCTTCTGGCCATGGTCAGTCACTTTTCTATGGAGTTGCTTAGTGCTGATGGAAATGAGGAATCCACACCCAGTGCTTGGGTGTTCCTTGCTGTTAAAGGGGAGATCATATTTGTTGTTCCAGAAGGTAGAGCCTGACAATGTTCTCTATCCATGGGTCTATGCATATGTGTTGGTCTATGCTGATAATTGAGACTAAAATCTAACTCTGTACAGTTTGTCCATTAAAAAAAAATATTCTGCATCCCCCAAATTTCAATGCATTTATTTATATATTCATTTTATCTTATTAATCACACAAAATAGCTTCTATAGTATGCTAGCAAATGATACTGCTACCAAGAAGAAACCTAGAATTGGGAATACAGATCAGATGGTAGGTCCATCCTCAGCTACATAGGGAGGGCTGTTGCAGGAAATATTAAAAACAAACCACCGAGTTCCTGCCCTCCTTCCAGCTCCTCTCTTCGCACCAATGACCACCCACCTCGCAGTTAGATATCACAATACCCAGTAACCCAGTAAAATAAAAACTCTTGAAACTTATAATAATTAACCAATCAGATTTATATATCAGTAAATTCTCAATTCACAAGATGCCCACACAAAAATTTCAGGGCCAACTGATAATAATAAAAAGCTGCCCACCTAGATTAGACAAGTTATCCCAATTATTCTATATATGGTAGCATAGCTACCTGTGGCTATTGAGGCCTTGCGGGTTCTGAATCATGCTGTCGGTCGGTCGCCCACCTCCATCTTGACTCCTCCTCTTTCCTCAGTCCTCTCCGCCTCCCTTTTCCCGGTCCAATCACAGGCCTCCTGCTGCACTAATATTTAAATATATTGGACAGGGAAAATCCTGCCACAGAGGGCAGGCTAGCCTAAGCTACATGAGACTGTCTCAAAAAAGGAACAAACAAACAAACAAAAAAACCAAACGGATCTGCAAAGCAAATAGCAGGTTTTGTGCGGTTTGTCCTTTATTGATCTGGTGCAGAGTTGCACCAAGGCCTTGCTTGGCAAGCGCTCTTCACTGATCCGCTCCTATTCCCGAGGTCCCCACTTTATAATGTATTCTGTTTATGGTGTGGCCAAAAAGTCAAAACCCTGTTCAAAAGTTACTTTTCACTATTTGACTATTTGCAGTTTATTACAGAGTTGGGTTTTTTGTTGTTGTTGTTGTTGCTGTTGTTTGCTTGTTTTGTTTTTGTTTTGTTTTAGTTTAGTTTTGGTTTGGGTTTTGCTTTGTTTTAGAATTATAATTTAAACGTAGTACATGCCTTTTCATCTTACTATGATTTTGAACATTTTAACTATCTGCAGTGGGGCTGAAGAGATGGCTCAGTGGTTAAGACACTAGCTGTTCCTCTAGAGGACCCAGATTTGATTATCAACACCTACACAGTAGCTCACAATCATCTATAACTCCAGTCCCAAGGAATCTGGCCTCATAGGAGATACACAGGCACACATGCAACCAAAACACCCATAGACACAAAATGTATACATACATTAAAAGTTTAAACTATCCACCTCATTCAAAATTAAAACTATATAGACAGTTTACTAAGATAATCTTATACATATCCTTCCACCTCCTTTGAACACACTGTAAGTAAACAGGCTCGTGAATTTCTGCTTTTTCATTTCTCATTTCATTATGTAAGAATAAATACCTTTCTTGTCTGTCTTTGGTAGCCTATTGTACAAACTCCACTGAAATTAGCTTTATTTCATTAATATCTGCTGGAATCATGCAGGTTCTTCTTCCTTGTCCTTTGGCTGTGCTGCAAGCTCTCATAAGCAATGCTGCGTCCACCACTCCAGCCTCTGAGTAGTCCTTTTGAAGCACTGCACCATAGTGTTCGATGCAGTATTAGACGTCCCAGATTATTCCTTAATGAGCAACTGTGCACATATGCTGTCTCCTGTCTGTGGAGGTGTGTCTTCAGGGAATATTTTTTAAGTAGATTTTTCTGGGTCAAAGAGTAAATGGGAGAACTTGTCTGACCCCCTTGAGAGGAACAATGTTACTTTGCATTCCTACTAAAATTATATGAAAATATTTGAATTTCCATGGCCTCATCAAATGCATTATCTACACTATGTGTTTTTGAGCAGTCTAGGAAGTGGGATACTGAAGGCTGAAGACAGATGCTCCTACATTTTGAAGCACAGGGGACTGTCCAGGTAGTCAGCTGGCTCTACAATTTGTTTAAGTTTTGGAAGCTATTATTTTGGGCTTCTGAAATATCCAGGTAATATTGAATTTGTTCTCAGATTTCTGACAGGGTTGAAGACTAGCTATAGTCTCATAACCAAACCCAAGTTGTTTAGCATTGAGAGAGTTGATATGGAATTAAAAGGATGGTTTTCAGCTGATGATACAAGATAAAGTCAGAACATGATTCAATATAGAATTGTAACTCTATAGGATAGATGGTAGAGTACCTTTTCTAAATTGACAAATATAATGGACTGGATTTACATGTAGATGATATTTAATAATTTACATAATTGTTATGGTTGTGCCCAGTTTATAAGTGAGGGAAATAAACTATTTTATTGGACAAAAGGGGGAAATGTTTCCGGTTGCCCCGATGCTGTTTTCTGCTGTTAACTTTGCTTCCTCAGGAGAGGCTGCCCTCTGACCAGCAGCCACTCAGGTAATAACATGGGAATTGTTTGCCCATTGTTAATGGCCAAATAAAGGCTAGAGACTGTGATTGGGCACGGAAAGTAAAGGTGGGTTGGGAGGTCTGAGAAAGAGGAAGAGAGGGAGGAGGAAAGAGGAAGAGAAGATGGAGCAGAAGCACATGGCCAGGAGAAATTGCAGGTAGCACCAGTCTCATAGCTGGGGACAGGCTGCTGTGGTGGTAGATCTGCCCAATCTAGGCTGGCAGCTTATAAATATAATAACTGGAGTGTGTGTTTTTTGTACAGGTTTATTGGGGGTGAAAATTTCTGCAATAGGAAACAGTCTCTCCTCGAAGTTCTAATCCACACTCTTGTAACTGCGTTTACCTTCCCCCTCCTGCTTTAGGAGTACCAACTGTCATGGTTTTCTTCCCCACCCACTTTCGCAGCCCACAATTTTCTCCAAACTTTTGGAATTAGTTGTTTATTGGGGGAATCATCTCCCCTCTAAGTCTCCCAGCTTATCATTTGTCCTTTGCCTATGTGAGGGTTGTTTTGCTATATAAAGAAAAAAATCATTATTTTTGTGCAATGAATATTGTCAGATTCTTCTCTTGTTATTTCTGGATTTGGGGTTCAGTTTCAAACTTCTCCCCTACCTAAGTGAAATAATTCATGTCTTCTTTTGCCATGGCTTACTTACATGGGTTTTTTTTTTTTTTTTTTTTTACATTTTTTAAATATATTTTTACATTTAGATCTCCAGTCAACATGGAAACTGTTCTGGTGACTGGCATGAGGTGTGAAACTATTTTGTTCTAGATGAATATCAATTGTCCTAATATCATCTACTTTCATGTATGCATTTTCCCAAACAGAGGTAATTGGAAACATGGATTTAGTTGCCTGAGTGACAGATGAGTTAAGAAGCAAAACAAGATCACTCAAAAGTTGTCAATAGCAAGATGTCACATCGTCCCAAGACTAAACTATCAAATCCAAAAGAAGATGCCCCTAAGGGTTTAATTAGGTCACCAGGTAAATGCTAAAATTCTAAGGAAAGACAGCATCCATGGGGGAAAGTTCTAGACATGCCTCTTTTCTTTCTACTCTTGATCTTCTCTCAGTGATTCCCATGGGCAAATCAAGCTTTCTAGGAGCCCTGGAAGACAGATCCTACAATTGTTACCAACTTTGTAAAACAGAAGGAAGCTAGAGAGGAAAGCATGGACCAAGGATCGGTGTAACACTTGACCAAAGTGCAAAATACATCTTTATTCAGACAAGTTCCCAAAAGGTATCATGCAACTTATTAATACACCAGGAACCAAATACACGTTACTTGTTTAGAGACAATCTGTAACAACAGTTTTCTTATTGGTTCAAATCATCTTTCCTGGAAATATTTTGAGTCAACAAGATTTTTTAAGCCTAGCTATGTCTTGAATGAATGAGAAGGATTAAGAACATGGGGATAGCCAGTCAGTGGTGGCACACGCTTGTAATCCCAGCACTTGGAAGGCAGAGGCAGGCAGATTTCTGAGTTCGAGGGCAGCCTGGTCTACAGAGTGAGTTCCAGGACAGCCAGGACTATACAGAGAAACCCTGTCTGGAAAAAAAATAAAAAAGAACATGCGGATAGAACTAGAAAGTAATATCAAACTGAAAAGATTAAATAAAAAAGAAAAATTTATTTTTGAAAAGTAAATTGGATATAACAAAATTAATTAAAAATAATGAGTCTGTACAATAAATATAGGAATTTAGAAGCTTGGAGAAAGCTCAAGTTCTTCCCTCCTTCCCTCCCTCCTTAGAAGCATCCTTCCCTCCT
Organism: Apodemus sylvaticus; assembly: GCF_947179515.1. Lineage (NCBI taxonomy): Eukaryota > Metazoa > Chordata > Mammalia > Rodentia > Muridae > Apodemus > Apodemus sylvaticus. The sequence continues at coordinate 10,639,370 of NC_067485.1, forward strand.
TCCCTCCCTCCCTCGGTCCCTCCCTCCCTCCTCTGCCTTTTGTTCTTTCTCCCTCCCTCCCTCTCTTCTCTCCTCCCTCTCTTCTCTCCTCCCTCTCTTCTCTCCTCCCTCTCTTCTCTCCTCCCTCTCTCCCTCCAGCCCCTCTCTTCCCTTTCTCTGTTTCCTCCTGTTCTCTTTCCTTCTTTCCCTCTGACATAATTCTTTGAGATAGAGTATATATAGTACAGGCTGGCTCAAAATGTTTGATCTCATATCAGCCTCCTGGGAGCTGGAACTATAGGCAAGATGTGCACACCCAGCAAAAGAATTCCCTTTTATCCTTTATCTGTCTCTATATGCTGTGGTTTTATGTAATGCTTTCATAAATAAGAACACTTAAAAAAAAACTAGCGTGCAATTTTGAACCCTAAGAAATCCATTCGTTAACTATTAATATATCTTACTCTAGCAAATCCAATGATAATCTCAGTTTTGAAGAATTTTTAGCTGATATAAAAAATATAAAATAGTTTGATTTCTTTTGTGAGGAATGATTTGTTCTCAAGCAGTCCAACAAGACAAGATCCTTTTCTTGTAAGGAACACTTACAATACTTCCTATCACAGCTGATCATTCAGGAAGAGATTGTCCAGTAGGAGGAACCCAGTGGGAAGGGCCCCCCAGTGGGAGGGACCCCAGTGGGAGGATTCCCCAGCAGGAGGAGCCCCCAAGGCCCTGTCCTTCTCTTCTTCCCAGCTTTTCTCTTGTAATGTCACCCTCTCCGCTAACCAGTCCATCATGGATCTCAGCTCAAACACAAACACCTGGGCCACAGGGGAACGAAATGGAGAAAGCATTCTTTTGGGGGTGTGGCCAAACCTCACTGTTCTGCTTCTTCCATACCCGAGACAAACCATTTTATCGTCGCACCTGTCTTTAAACAGTTGGTTCCTGTGACTGCTGCCCACTGCTCCAGAGCTATGGAGGGATCAACAAGCAACACAGCTGCTTAAACAAATGCAATTGAATAAAATCCCTTTTGAAACAAATGTAGCAAGTGGTAGGCCTGCTAACCGTACAGCATCAGTGTAATTGTTAAGGGTGTTCATTAGTGTCCTTTCTTTGAAAAGTTACTTTCTGTCTTAGAATGAGGAATTGTCCTTTCTCTGCTCTCCTGGTTTTCACTGTTACTTGGCTCCTTTTATTTTACTCTGGCTTCTAGAAAACACAGAGACTACTCATAGGCATTGGATGAGGCTCAGAGACACACATAGTAACTAAATCAGGTGGTTCAATTGTCTCTATCCTGATTGGCCCCTTTCCTTTTTTACCTACTTTGAAGTTGTTGTATATATCCCTATAAAGCCTTCTTCTGCAGCCCAAGAGATCTGAGAGAAGATGTAGAGGAACAGTCTAAAGGACAAGATGTTTATTGTACGCTAGTTCTGATGGAGAGGACAAAGGGAGATTAGGCAGAGGGAAGGGACACAAGCCTGATCCAAACCTTGTCACTCCAGCAGTGCGTTCTGAAGTAATCACTGTCATTAACAGTGACAAGATGCCTGTCAGCAGACCCAGGCCATCCCACCCCAAAAATGCTACCAAGGCGAGAGTGGAGCAGCCGCTGAGGCAACTGAACAGTGTACGCTCTTGCCGATGTCTAAAATGTCTACCATCGATGACCTGGCTTGGTTTGGGTTCGCTAGGTTTTATGACTCCTGTGGCTCACTTGAGTTTGGATCTGCTGTAGAGTCACTTCCTGCTCTGGGCTGCAGTCAGCCTTTCATGCTTCCCAAATATGAGCTGGAGCAGAATTCCCAGAAGTAGGATTTGCTGCCTCCGTGACCCATAGAGGATTACCAGTCTTCATTCCTTCCTCTGGCTTGGAGGTTAAAAAGCACAGCAATTTGTCCTTTTTACCCCAGCCTCCTGAGCAAGAGCATGTCACTGTGACGCCTGACATGCCAGCCACCTCTTGTTCACCTGGCCAATATTATAATATTGTCAAAGTATAAGCCGCTGCGGCATTCCGCAGTATGCTCAGATAACCCACAGCTGGTTATACTCTCTTAGGACAGAGAGTATAGGATAGAGAAGGAAGTGAGCATAGCTAGCCCCTCGGCAAGACTAGACCTGTACATTGCAAGATTTCACCTAAATGTGGATTATATCTGAGTTTCTCTTATAATTTAGGATACAAAGACACTTTTCAAAATAATGACAATGTATCTGATGCCAGTTCACCTATCCAAAGATATCACACCTCACATAATGACTGTGGCCAGACCTACTAACTTGTAGCCATCACTGGGTACCGTCCTAAGCCCATTAGCTCCAACCATGGCAGGCTGGCCGGTTAAATGAATGGATGCTAGGAACCATCCCCTCTCTGTGCATGAGAAGCTCAGACCACAGATGAATGGCGGATTCACTCGCTCACTGATCTCCAACACTTTCTTTGTCATCAATGCTATGAAGTTGTTTTTTTTTTGTTTTTTGCTTTTGTTTTTGTTTTGTTATTTTACCATCATGGTGCAGGGTGTGATAGAACCACTCGGTTATCTTTGCCATGACTAGGACTCAGTGTAGAGGTCCAAATGCCAAGAACTTCAGACTCATCCCAGGCTACGACCCTCAGAAGAATTCCCAGGCTCTGTGGACTTCCTGTATGCTGTTCTCTGCCAGAATTATGCTTACGTCCCAAGCACCGTTTGTCTCTGTTCTAACAAGAGGACCATGACAGGACATTGGGACTCTAAATTTTAATTTCAACTTGGATTTTGTGTTCAGAAGAGTTCCCAGTGTCCCCATGGTCTCCTTTCTGTTTTCATAAGTGAAAAATCAGGTACCTGGCCAGAAGATAGAGCACCCTGAGGTCTGCAGAAGACCTAAGGGAATCACTACTCTGAAAAGAAACTATTGTTCTTTCCATCAAGGTTGGAGTCATCTATCCAGGCTCAGATCTAAACACTAGATTGGATCCAAACAATGGAAAATAAATCTACACACACACACACAGAGAGAGAGAGGGGGGGGGGGAGAGGGAGAGGGAGAGGGATGGAGAAAGAGAGAGAGACTTGGGTTCACAATAAAGTCATGGGGAAAGTAGAAACTGTTCTCACATCCCCCCACCCCCGCCTCCATACACACACAGAGTCCCCATTATCAACAGCACGTACACACACACACACACACAGAGCCCCGTTATCAACAGCACACACATGTCGCGATTGTCATAACCCTACGCAGAGCACCACTTTGACAACAGACCACAGCTGGCTTTAGGGTTTGCTCTTGGTCTTGTCCATGTTCCAACATTTGAGAGATGTATAACACCTTCCTTTCCCACAGGTGTGGGATTCTTTCACAGCACTACACATCCTCTGTGTTCTGCCTATCAATCCCCGCTTCCTAAGCTCTGGCAAACACTGATCTGGTTACCAGATTCATAGTTCTGTCTTGTCCAGAAATGTCTAGTAACCCGAATTACACAATTTGTTACTTTCCCACACAGACTTCTTTCACTTCATAATACACATGTGTGATCTAGAATCATAGCCTTTTAGCACAGTAGCAGTTATCCTTTGAAAATTCATTTATACAACCACAAACAAAATAATATTTTAGGAAACTGCCTATCTACCCTGTCTGTGGAAAGGCTATCTTCTGGTGACGTGCTCCATATTTCCGTGGATTATGCCCCTTTGGCTGCCTCTCCAATTTTGCTGCTCATTACAGGAATCGTAAAAACCTTGTCCAGGATATTTAAGCCCGGGCCCCAGCCTCGATGGCTTCATGGTTCCATCCCACACAGTCATCAGTGAGCCAAGGTCTGTAACTATGTAACTATGGTCCTGACACACTGCTTGGTGGAGAAACCGCTCTGCTGAAAGGCCTGATCCTGGTGCAGTCCAGCCCAGCAACACATGCTTACGTCTTCAGGGCTCTTGTTTACCAAAAGAACAGTTCATGAGGGGCTGGAGAGACAGCTCAGTAGTTAAGAGCATGTACAATTTTTCAAGACTATTCAAGTTTGGTTTCCATCGCCCATGTAAGGTGGCCCAAGACTGCCTGTGTTCCCGCTCGGGGATCCACAGCCCTCTTCTGGCCTTCATATGCACATAACCATCCCCCACAGCCCCCACATAGACAGTAAATAAATGACCTCTCCCCACATATACAGTAAATAAATAAATGAATGAATAAATTAATAAAAATTTAAAAAACTATTTACTGACTGACTGGTATACTAAGAATAGTTATGAAAATAAAAAGTTGCAATTCTGCATCACAAATGCACATTGCTAGTTTAAAAAAGAAAAGACATCCTGATTATAGGATCTCCACTCCACGCTTGTGAGACTTTTATTCACATTTTCCAAGCTTCTACAATGGAAATTTTAGCTATGCAATCTTTCCTTTGGGACCCTTTGCTCTAGAATCTTGAGATGTCAGTCCTTTGTATATCCTCTTAGCTGGTTCTGGTACATAGTAGCCAGCTCTTGTGGCTCCTTTGGAGAGTTTGTTTTTCCAGCCTTTGGCTCAGAGCTTCCTCTGTGTTATGAATCTATTGATATTAATACCAACTTAGACACTGTGTGCAGCTTAACCCTAAATACAGGCATTGTGGGAAGAAGGGTGGCGGTAGGACCTCGGGCATCAGGAGTTTAACATGGACGAGGCCTGCATAACATCTAAATCTGCTGGAGCGAGACACTAGGTTCCAGCTCCTTTTTCCTTCCTGTTCTAAGGATCAAACCTGTGCGTCCGGCACGCCAGATGAGTGTCATACCACCAAGCCACATCCACAGCCTGGCGGTGCCTCTTACTGAAGATGGGTAAGTCATTTCCTCAAGTCCTAGGAAGGTTCAGAGGTGACTTTGGAGCTAAAGTTATTTCATGATCTACATACCCTCATCCCACCAGAGTCCCAGATGCTAACCTTGGCAGGACTGCCTTGGCTGAGCCTTTAGTCATCTGTGAAATTCCATTACTCTGAATACAGATTCTGTGACTCACACATTGGCTTCCCCTAGACTGCCAAGGCACTTCTGTATATGCAGCAAGGGTCCTTTGCCTTTTTACATCCAGATTTCAGTGTTTTATTATCAATTTCATCATTATATTTCCATCAGACATCAATTGTGGTTAAAATACTAAAATACCATCCTTGTCAACCATTTTTTCTCCTCTATGGCAATCCATGATACATCTCACTACTGTAGACTCCTCTATCTCCTCACTTCTGCAAGTGAAAACTTTTATTTGATATATTTTTTATTTACATTTCAAATGATTTCCCCTTTTCTGGCTCCCCACTCCCCAAAAGTCCCATAAGCCCTCTTCCCTCCCCCTATTCCCCCATTCAACCCTTCCCACTTCCCTGTTCTGGTATTCCCCTACACTGCTGCACTGAGTCTTTCCAGAACCAGAGGCCACTCCTCCAAAGTGAAAACTTTTACCCCCGGAGCATGCCCTTGTTCCACAATCCATCTCTACGCCATTTATAACTAGTAATGGGGTGATATATTACCTATTGTATGATAGTGATCCAATCCAAAACCCCCTTTTTCTACATTCTTAATTTATTCCTGGTACCAGTGTAAAAAGGGCCCATTTTCCAGGAGTCGATGTTGATATGGACTCTCAGGTGAAAATATTCACTAGGGATCAGTGTCTGTGGAGAGGAGGGCAGGAGGGGAGTCAAGCTGCCGTAGTTTGTCCAACACAGCAGTGAGCCCCAGAAGGAGAAGGGCTGACTAGAGCGTCCCCAAAGCAGCTTGCCCTCACCCTCAAAATCTGCCCTCAAAAGGGTGTGGGCTGGGGTAGGAGAGCTCTTTCCAGTTACAGCAATGCTGATGGGGCATGCATGGACACTGGATGCCCTCCTGAACAAATCCTTTACTCAAGGGAAATCCCCAGGGCTTCCAGAGTATCTCCATTCTCTTTCAAGGTAAAACATAAATAAATATTTCATATTATTTAGAAGAAGAAAAATGGCAATCAAGAGAGAAAAGAAAAAAATACCAACTGATGAAGGGAGATATCAACCTGAGGAAATTATATACGTTTATAAAATTTTCACATAAAACCTATTAACTGGTTTCTAGAAAATATTTCATATTAGTTTCTGTTTTCTTGAAAAAAAACCTTAATAATTCAAGGGGTGATTTTTTTTTTACCTTATACAATTCTAATACAAAGTTTGAAATCTCAATATGCATGCCAAATTAGATGAGCCACAATTTTTCATAAATGATAAATATAAATATAATCAATTTAAGCACCATCCCATGATCATTACGACACTATTTCCAGCTACTTTCTAATTATTTATGAATAAAGACACACTATTTTATGACCTGAGAAGACCCTAGACAACAGAATTTACATGGTGCTCACTCTAAAGAGTTTGCTCGGTATATTATAATCCAGGAGGAAGTGCCACATCAGTCTAGTGTCCAATCAAATAGCACCAACTGCTTAAGAATATTCAAAAAGACTTTCATGATTGTGGCTACAATTTCTAAAAGAGATCAAGAAATGGTTGCCTCCAGGATGACTGTGAGCCATCTGTGAGGTTCTTGGGGACAAGAGGGCAATTCTCTAGGAAAGGGGCGGCAGGGGTTGGTACTTTTCTGTTTTTAACAAATTGATTAGGCTATGAGGAACACAGACAGTTGAGGTTGCTCTCTGTTCACTGATGCGATAGCAGAAGCTCGGCTCTATGCCAGGCCTTGCTCCAAGCTCTGAGTGTGACCTACTCTGCTCCCGTGTTGCTGCAACTCCATAAACAATCAGCCATTGTCATGTCCATCTTCTAGGTGGTGAGACTGAAGAATGCAGTCAGGGAACCAAAGATATAAACACAAGATATTTGATGAGAGATGCTGTGCTCTAGACTCCACTGGGAACCTACAGGCTAAGCTGACAAAAAGACCTTAAGTAGGACCAGAGACATGCCCCCTGCGACACGCCCCTGCGACACGCCCCCTGCGACACGCCCCCTAAGGCACAACCCCCAAGACTTGCCCCAGTGTGAGAGCTGATGACCCCCTCAATCTTCAGTGTGGATGGCAAAGACACAATTACTTCATTGTTCTGCTTACTAAAACTTGTGCTTTCACAGGGTGTGGCATTTTCCAGGTGGTAAGTAGCTGCCTGTTGAACAGACGCCTCTTTATATATGTACGGCCTCTGTAAGGCGCTCTGATAAGAAGCCCTCTGAAGACTGGATCCTCCACTGTGTGTTACCAGTCATCTGCACAGATGACCTTTCTCTAGTTAATATTTCTATGATTTCTTTAAAATAACCCTTTCCTGGGGCTGGAGAGATGGCTCAGCAGGTTAAGAACACTGACTGCTCTTCCAAAAGTACTGAGTTCAAATCCCAGCAACCACATGGTGGCTCACAACCATCTGTAATGAGATCTCATGCCCTCTTCTGGTGTGTCTGAAGACAGCTACAGTGTACTTACATATAATAAATAAATAAATCTTTAAAAATAATAATAACAAGCCGGGTGGTGGTAGCGCACTCCTATAATCCCAGCACTCTGGGAGGCAGAGGCAGGTGGATTTCTGAGTTCAAGGCCAGCCTGGTCTACAGAGTGAGCTCCAGGACAGCCAGGGCTACACAGAGAAACCCTGTCTCAAAAAAACCAAATACAAAAAAATAAAAAATAATAATAATAACAATCCTTTCCCCTTTCTTCTCTCTGCTCTTCCTCCTCTGCTTCCTTTTATAGATGGATATATGTGGATATATATATATATATGAAGGATATATGTGGATATATATATAAATATATATGAAAACACATTGAAAAACGCATTATATATGTAACATATGTATATTAATGTAATATATGTAATGTATATAAATATAATATATATCATATACATATATAATGTGTTTTTCAATGTGATAATTTTGGATAGAAACAAGGACTGTTTATCTCAAAATTTTACAAAAATATAGTGTTGGCTATTTATTAAAAAGCAACCATCTCTGTCAATAGCAGCTAGTGTCGTAACTCAGTATCTTGAGAAAGTGTTTTATAATTAAGAAAGTCTTATTCTAGATCGAGTCACTAATTATGATGATGAGGACGTAATCACAGGATATTTTCAGTAACCGTCAAGTGTCTCACTTTGTGGTTGTGTAAGACATTTCTGCTAACTTCCTATATATTCTTCTATGCTCCGGTAACACTAAAGAGTTCGGGAAAATTAGCATTTTATTCAAGTGAGCAAGCCTATTTGTTTGAGTCTAATGAAAAATTAAAATCCTATATCCTTTAGAACCATAAATATTTTAAAGAGAAAAGTCTTAATTTTAAGAAAAATTTCTTTTGGGGAAAGTATTTTATTCAACAAAACACAATTTTAATATTGGAAAGCTTGTGTGGAGGCTTATGGAATAAAATTAATTTTGTCATCAATCTTCTTAGAAGGTTTTAACTAGAGGAATTCCCTAACTTCTTTTGAACAAAAGAGGGAGAGAAAATATTTAAATGTATGTACTACTGCAGGAAATGCCAACTCTCTTGGGAGCTTTATGTATTTCGATTAATTGTCACCATAACAATTGATGAAGGGCACCAGGAACCCCACTATTGCCCATCATTTGCATATGAAGGAGCTGAGATTCAGGAAAGTTAACTATTTATTACTTTCAAGGTCACATAGTTAATAAGTAAATTACCATCCAAGGGTCTTTCTCCACACATCTCCAAAGAAAACGCTACTGGCATATTGATGAGTCAGTGCGATTTGATTTGCATATAAAACTAGAAGTGTGCAAAATCCATTAGAAGCCAACTTTTTAATCTCATTCGTTACATTTGCACATGGAGACAGTTTTTACAGGGTGTTGGTCACTACTGGTCCTTGAGTTGGTCTTAGAGACTAAGTGCTCTGACTCAGCAGCCCAAATAGGTCCTGGAAACCATCATGGCTTTTCTTCTCCAGTCAGTGTTTAAGATACTTTGGTGTTTAAGACTCACACACCATACCATAACATATGGATTGGGGAAAAATGGGGGCTGTTGGACACATGAATTTGTACACAGGGAATTTCCTTTCAAAATATAAAAAGTTACATATAAAGTTAATCATTATAAAGTCTCTTCTACCAAAGTCAAATGAGCCTAGGCAATACTAACAGATCATAAAACAAAGGTCACGTTAGAGAAAGCACCACTCTCAAAGGAGAAAGTGGGTGTGGCTTTAGGATCACAAAAGGAGCTTATTACAGTCACTCTATCTTCTGGGCAGTCCCTCTCCCCACTGTTTGTCCCCCCCCACACACACACACCTACAAACCAACAAGTAGGAAATCAGCCCATTCCTCATTTTTCACATGTTTAAACTCATGAAGACTCTTCGTGTTGCTTTATATAACTGAAGGGTGTGTGTTTGCATAAGTGTGTGTGTGTATGTGTGTCTATGTGAGTGTGTGTATGAGTATATGTGAGTGTGTGTGTATGTTTCTCTCTCTCTCTCTCTCTCTCTCTCTCTCTCTCTCTCTCTGTGTGTGTGTGTGTGTGTGTGTGTGTGTGTGTGTGTGTGTGTTATGCACTATTCTAGGAGGAGGGGCAGGAAGAAATCCTGAGGGGCTCTGGTAAAATAGCAGAGTTGTTCTCTCCCTTTCAAAGCTACGTCTGGAAGAGGGGTGGGGACTATACCAGCCCATCATCACGCTGCATGCCAGTCTCACACACGGATGCTTCTCCCTCACATTCTCTGGGAAATTTCCCCCAGATTAGGAAAAGGACAGGAAGGCAAGTCGGCCACAAAAGGCGAGTTTTCACCGTTGCCCACAAAGGAAAGCAGAGCGCTCGCTCCTCCACACAATCGCAACTCCGCTCTCTGGAGCAGATCTCGACTTCAGCACCACGGAGAGCGGCACCTCCGCCTCGGCCACCCATGGGGAGCCAGATCCCCGCGACTCGGCGCAGGATTCGGGTCATCTAGAGGAGGGCCAAGCCTGCGTATTCTACTCTCGATGTAAGTGGCTTTGATGGTTGGTCTATATTGATTTTCCCAGTAGAGACTCCTTTATCCCCGAAATGTGGAATTGAACTTTTATTTATTAGCCCTTTTGCAGGCACTGCTTAGGTTTGGGGATCCAAGTCTGAGCTGAAATCTTATCTACTGAGTTGGTAGGATATTTCCCCCCTTTTGTTGAATGTCTGAGTTTACAAGCCATGTAGAAATAGGAAACTCAGCCCGGTATCCTGTGCATTTCGTGCTGGAGTAGTACAGTTTTATTCCTAGAAGAGAGCATGTGCGATAGCTTGGCTTCTCTACTGCTGAGAGCTTCTCTGGTTTGATTTTAATATGAATCTGGAGTTGGGAGGCCAACCATAGCTACAGAATAAGAGATTACACCGTTAAAGAACTACAGGTGGCGAGAAAAGGCTATTTTTTCAGTTTTCTTTCTTTTTTTCTTTTTCTTTCTTTCCTTCTTTCTTTTTTTTCCTTGTTGAAAATAAGGTCCTGGGTGTATGTCTCCTTTAACCATTCATTTCAAAATAGCAAACGTGCTTTTAATAAAAGAAATGTAAACCTTGGCAGGGTTTGGGGCATAAGCTTTGACACTAGAGATGACAGCCTGTCACCTTTAAGTTCACACTGTAAATTCACTTATGTAAGGCTGAATAGATACACCCAAGATGCTGTGCCATTAACTGTCATGTCATGGATTCAGGGTAGGTTTGCAAAAGGCAATAATGATTGACCCCATCTGATCTCACTCAGTAAAATTTTGCCTCAGAATGCCACCTGCTGGTGGGTCCCCTTCCTAAAGCATTGGGCACACATCAAATTTATGAATGAATGAATTCACATAAAATCCAGAATATCCATTATGGATAGCATATAAATCTACTCCCTGGAATCGACTGTACAGCAGTTCCCCAAGTTTCTGTGTCACACATGGAATTTCATATTGATTTCCCCAAACACTTGCTCTCCAGCATAAAAGTATGTAGACTGGCCAACTCCTTTAGGCAGTAATTAACCCAGAAAAAAACAGAACTGTGTGGTGCCTCGCTGTGGCTAATTGCGGAATTCATGTGGCATTCTGGATGAGAACTACCGGGAGCTGTTGCTTGGGCCAAGCAATCATCCCCTCTGGTAAGCACTCAGCAGGCACGGGATCCCTTTCAGTTCATTCCTCACTCTCATCACAGAGGTAGAAGAACCACATAGTAATTTTATCCCAAGACTAATTTTAACATAATATTTGAGCTGGTTGTTTAAGCTCTATCTGACACTACATAAACTATGAGACACAGACACCCGGTTTCATATCATCTGTGGTCTAAATAAGCAAATGATGATTTTTAAAAAATCAGAAACAAGGACTGAAGGCAAAGTGCTAGTTAATTTGGATTGCTAAGCCATACAACAGTTTGCAAACACTAAAAGTACTTCTTCCCCAGATGATGTTTAGTGTGTGTGAATGTGTATATATGTGTGTGTATGTGTGTGTGTGTGACAATAAATTACTGATAGACATATACGGCATGGAAGAATAATAGATGATAATTTTCAATCCAAGATGAAATGGAACCACACCCCACTTTAGCAGAACTGCCTGAAGAGTATATCTTACTATAAGCAATATGGGCAGCTCAGAGTGGTTTGCTTGCTTCTCGTAGGACCCTACACACACAGTGGAGTAGCTAAGCAGGAATCTGTTTTCTTTTACTCAATTTACAAACATAGTCTCACTAACTTGGGTCAAAACCCAAAAGCCTTAGATCCACAATTCAAACAATAACGTTAGTGCTGTTTGCTGAGGCAGGAGTATTTACTAGCTATGAAGGAGTTTATATGCATTATTTCACCTCACCTTCAAAGCGCTGAAAAGATAAAACTCAGAAACAAGCGGGATACCTTTGGGAATCCACAAAAAAAAATTCATGGGTATGATGAACAAAATGGAAATACTTTAGTTTTCTGTTCTAGTCCTTTGGGGACTTAACGGCTTGGCCCTCTGAAAGCTGCTTCCTCTACCAAAGCCCTGTCGCTTACAGCAGAGCTAGTCCCTTGGAGCTGATTTTACTTCAGAACTGATACCTTAGTTTTGAAGTTGTCAGTCAGAAACAAGAAATAATAGCTACAAGACTGTCTGGGGCCTCTCGTTGTAAGAAAGTAGATATTCATAAGTATCAACACTAGAGTTTTATCATTAAAAAAAAAAGTAACCGATCAAGATCAAGTATTTGAGAGTTGACCTATTTGATTATGTACCATGACCTGAACATCAAGAACTCTAGACACCAGGTATAGATGCAGCATAAACAAGAAACCCCCTTGCCACAGGGATCCTGCACTCTAGTGGTAATGTTTGTGGACTAAGTAAACATAGAAACAAACAAAAGTAAGAAGGATGCCAACAGAAAACCAGTCAGATGCAAGGTTTGCTATGAAATCCATCAGAGTGCACATCTACCAGAGCATGCCCCAGCCAACCATGCCTCAGTATCTTGGAAAATGCAGCTAATGTACTGGAGTCCCATTTCTTTGTCTGCTAAATGGGAATGGAAATAGCAACTACATAATGTCGTATTTTCTTTAAGTTAAAATGTCAATGCTCAGTCTGAAGGTTGACACGTGGTTGATGTGGGATACGTATTAATTGATATAATTGAATAGTCATTTGGGAAGATAGCTAAGCTTATCATATGATAATTTACAGCAGTAATTTATATGAAGCACTTAACATGGTAATTGGAACGTGGTAAATGTATGTGTGTCAACCATCTCTGTTATCACAGTCATCTGAGACAATACCGGAGTCTATCAGCATAGAGCACGATCTGAACCCGCAGAAACAAGGATGGATTTAAGTGTCCCTGTGCATCGGGTTTTGGTCATCACTGTCTCTAAAGCATCTAGGTCACTTGGTAGAGATGCTACTTTGTCTTTGGTGAATAATGACAAAGTCACTGAGGTACTGGGGAAGACCACAGGTCACTTGGCTCTTTCCTCTCTTCATGGACTAAAACTCATGACCTGTTCCTATGGGAAATGAAACACAGAACTGAGCTGGGTTGTGATGCGCACCTGATCTGAATTCTGGATTGTTTGGTTCTATGTCCAGCTGGGGAATGTTACAGACTGAATTGATTTCAGGCTTGGATGATCTCCACAGAGACCTTTGATGCATGTTGCAATTTTAGAAGGAAAAAGAAAAAGACAACCTATCTCTCAAAAGGGATTCTTAAGTGACCTTTTCTTCATTGGTAATTAGGCAGAACCCCAACTCCAAACTCACCACATGTGCAGCCAGACTTAGGGCTCAAGATTGCCGCGTCCATGGCTTACTTGCATCTGGCTTCAGACCGGCTGGTGAGCTGGTAAGAAAAGCTTGATAAAAATAGCATCCGAAGGAACGGAGAGGGAGTTTTCCAGTCCCTCCTCCTCTCAGATGGTTTGTCTCCACTGGAGTGCTTCTCAGTGACACCAGTGTCAGCGTATGCATTCTGGAGAATGCAAAGCACTGTGCCTTAGCTGAGAAGGACAGTGAGTCTGATCACTCATCTCAATGGCGTGGAGATGAAAGGGTCTGAATTGAAAGTTCATCGCAAAGGAAAATACAGACGTGAAGATAACCAAATACCAGTTGTACTTAGGGATGCTCCTTCTCCTCACTGGCCCTGCAGCTGGGATGGGGTCCAGCAGGGTAACACACTGAGTTCCCAGGTGCGAGCCTGGCCACCAGCTACTGTAGGCTGAGTGATTTTGTGATAGGCTGTCTCGTGGATTCCATCCAACCCATGTGACATCCATACTATTGTATCAAGATTAAATGGCAAAGACATGGTAGTAAAAATATATACATTGGTGTACGTGCATTTAAAAGGCCATCATTAGAAGGATGCTGGGAAGGGGGCTGTTGGATCTGACAAGAATCCCACAGTGAGGCTTAAGGTCCACTTGAGCATTTGAATGTTCTCCAGGGCTGCTGTGTAGGCCTCGTGGGTTGTAACCCCACTGAATGGCACATTCCATTGCATAGACTGCCAGCACACATGAGCTGAGGCCTTATGCGATTTCATTTTAATCCCAAGTTCAGCTAGAAAAGGAGGAGACGCTGATCATTTTTGAGCATCCAAACATATCTCAGAGCTGAGAGTGGAACGGCTCTCAAGACTGGCATGTCTACTTCATCTTCCATCTGCCTTCAAGGTCGCTCAGAAGAAAGTACAGCCAGTGAGGACAGTTCCCCTCTGAGAAGTCACAGCCACGTGGTCCCACACATGCATGCCCCGCCCCCTGCATGGTATAATTATTACAGAAACATCACAGGACACCATTCCTCCCTGCTCTAAGATTTACACTTTTCAGTTTGTTCTCTTAAAAGATGAGCATGCTAATATTCTGATTTTTTCTTTTCTTTGGGTAATATGGAAAATTAACAAATGATGTGAGTGCTGTTTCATTTTGCAGGCTTTTCTGTCCATGATATTCATGTGGAGTCTGAATTTAGATTGGGTATTTCTGTGTTCCCTGCAAAGCGTTCTCTGCTCTGACTTGGTTCAGTGGTTATTCTATTTCCTTTGAATTTACTCCCCAAGGCTCCTTGCTATGTAATAGCTTGGTACCCTTGACCTTGTAGTCTGAACCACTGTCCCTCTTAGACAGCCTTGGGATGGAAAGGGGAGAGAATGGAGCCTGCTTCTCTGAAGACAGCTGCTGCTTCATACCTGGCACACAGCTCGTACACTCTTGAGGGAAGCTGCTCTTCCCGGGGTTGAGTTGTGATGACTCAGTCCAGAGACCGGCTCCCGAGAGGGACAGCAATGTATCTCAGAATGGGCTGAGTAATTCTATAAGGAAAATCAATCTTCTGTAGTTTCAATTTCCACAAGTTCTGTGTCTTTGTGTGCCCAGATGACAGGCCTGGAAAATAGGTTCACTCAAGCTCTGGAACGAGGGGGAGGGAAGGCCAATGCGGAGCTGGCTTCCACCCCCTTCGGAAGTGCCCACTAATGAGCCTGCAGAGTTTGGGTTTCCTTCCATTGTGGAACCATTGCCAGGGGATCTCCCATCTGGGGTCTGCCTTGTGCAGGAGAGAGCAGCCTCTCTGTGAAAGGACAAGCCTCTGGGGAGAAAGGGCTCAGAGCTGTACACTTGAACCTGGCGCTCTCCCCTGCAATCTTCTATCCAGTCGCACTTTAGAATAGGTGGTGGTTTGGACTCTCCTCCTTTATCAGCAAGGCTCGCTGTCAGGATTCATCACCTGGAGCTGGCTTGGCTTGGACGGGGTTCCCAGGACTCCTGCTTTTAGTTTTTACAGATGGAGGAGCTGCTCCGCTTTGCCATACGGGGTTTTCCCAAGTGTGACTCAGCTCCAGGCAGGATTTAGAGTACCAAGCTCTGACCTCCAGTGATCTACGGCAGAGACTGGCCCCCAAGGAGCTGGATCAGGTCAAAGGTTAAATGAGCATGAAAACAGGAGTTCAGAATCCCGAAGTCTACACAGCTGCAAGCACAGGGTTTGACGTGGAAGCTCCAATGTGGATTCTTCGTGCAGCTTATTTCTTCAGTCGGTTTGAGCGTAGTACCAGATATTCTGCAGGCCTCGGACACCATCAGGAACATTTCTCATTGTCCCTGTTCTCTGAGCTTTTCAGTAATTACTGTGAGGCAGATGCTCTCTGGGCTAAGGTTGTATCATCCTGAATCATTTAGATATCGTGGTTGAGAGAAGACAGGAAAAAGAAATTCAGGTAGGAACAACTGGGGGAACAGAAAAATCTAAGATGTCCAAGTTGGTGGTGGCCTGGGGCACACCTGGTCTAGCCCCTCTCTTTCACAGCTGTAATCTAGAAGTAAGGAACTTGGTACCCACAAGGTCCTAAGGCTAGCTGAAAAGGGCTGATTTGAGTTCGGGTTACATTATTTTACGTTATTGCCTTTCTTGTGTGACATCTTAAATTTTGGTCAAGGGGCAGTGAGATAGCTCAGCTGTTAAAGCTCTTATCAACAAGCCTGACAGCTTGAGCGTTTGATTCGTGGGACCCACATGGTGGGAGGAGAAGACCCGAATCCTGCAGGTTACCCTCTGGCCTCCACATGTGCTCTCTCAAATACATACGAAAGCATATAAATAAATAAAATGTAAAGAAAAAATTAAGGACACAAAAACAAAGCCAACAGCAAACCCTTGGCAAACTCTTAGGTGACTTGGCAAAGCCAAGAAGCTCAAGGCTGCAGGTGTCATGTGCTTTTCAGGGGTTGGTGATCAGGTGCTCTTCTGTCAGCACAGGTGAGGGGAAAAGACCTTCTCAGTTGGTTTGACAGACGGACGGCAGAAGCTGGTGAGCCCAGAGCTCCTAGTACTGTACCCAGGACATGTCAGGGTCTCTATAAGAGACCCTGTCTTCATCTTGACTTGAGTCGGTGTCTGATTTGCCTGAGGCCCAGGGGCCATGACCCACATAGAGAATGGCACCAACTGTGGGAACAGTCCTGTGTGGCTGTGCTTGCAGCCCAGCGCAGTGGGACCATAGTGCCAGAACTCAGTGGGGCATGGAGTGGGGGTGGAGGACATGAGAACCAAAGGTTCCACTGTACAGCCATGGAGCCTAGGCGTAGTGTTGGAGAGCAAGGGAAAGGTGAGGCCAACAGGGAATAGCTCTAGCCTCTACCTGCCCCTTGAACCCTCACTGTGAAACACACACACACACACACACACACACACACACACACACATACACACACAGACACAGGCGCGTGCGCAAAGCATACAAACAAAAACCATTGTAGGGCTAAGAAAACAAAAATGCAGAGAGGTTGAGGGACCTGCTCAGTCTTACGCAGAAGAAAATGAAACGGACACCCTTGCCTGTTTTCCAGCAGCCCTGCCCCATGCCCTCCATTCCATGCCCTCCACTGCCACGGGGCACCTCAAGCTGCCTTTCGGCTTTGCCCCACCCCTCTAGCCTCAGGGACAGCGGACAGTAAGGCAATATTCTTCCGATTGAAAAAAAAAAAAACCAAAAGACAAAATAACAACAGCAAAACAAACAAAAATCAGTATTTCAGGCGATCCAGCTAGTATTGACAATGTCTAGCAGGATCCCAATCGCGATATTCTTAGATAGCAGATTTTCTTCGTCCTTCTGAACAGTCCCCAGGCCCCAGAGAAGTAACCAAGCATCTTTGCCATTGTCCTTCAGGTTGGGGAACAACACCTTCAAAAACATGCAGCGCCGGCACACCACCTTGAGGGAGAAGGGGCGCCGCCAGGCCATCCGGGGCCCTGCCTACATGTTTAACGAGAAGGGCACCAGCCTGACCCCTGAGGAGGAGCGCTTCCTGGACTCGGCTGAGTATGGCAACATACCAGTGGTCAGGAAAATGCTGGAGGAGTCCAAGACCCTCAATTTCAACTGCGTGGACTACATGGGGCAGAACGCACTGCAGCTGGCCGTGGGCAACGAGCACCTGGAGGTCACCGAACTGCTGCTGAAGAAGGAGAACTTGGCGCGGGTGGGCGACGCGCTGCTGCTGGCCATCAGCAAGGGCTACGTGCGCATTGTGGAGGCCATCCTCAGCCATCCGGCCTTCGCGCAGGGCCAGCGCCTAACGCTCAGCCCGCTGGAGCAGGAGCTGCGGGATGATGACTTCTATGCCTATGACGAGGACGGCACACGCTTCTCCCACGACATCACACCCATCATCCTGGCGGCCCACTGCCAGGAGTACGAGATTGTGCACATCCTGCTGCTCAAGGGGGCGCGCATTGAGCGGCCCCATGACTACTTCTGCAAGTGCAATGAGTGCACCGAGAAGCAGCGCAAGGACTCCTTCAGCCACTCGCGTTCGCGGATGAATGCCTACAAAGGACTGGCCAGTGCCGCCTACCTGTCCCTATCCAGTGAAGACCCTGTCCTCACTGCGCTGGAGCTAAGCAATGAGTTAGCCAGACTGGCCAACATTGAGACTGAATTTAAGGTAACCTTTTACTCGCCATCCCGCGGGCGGGTGGCCCAGGGGTCCTTCTGCGTGTACCTAAGAGCAAAACGGGTTGTGCCCCTGTCAAAGACAGAGTGAAAGACTTTGGGCTCTTGTCTTTGGGGTTCACCGTAGGGGAAGAGTGGATCCGGTTATTTTGTCGGGTGTAGGCCTGGGGAAAAACAGCCTAGAACAGGGATGTTTTAAACTACTTAAGGTTAGCGAAGGAAGAGGCAAGCCGAGAGATGAGCTATCAGAGACTCAGCTCTGGCCCCTGGAAACTCTGAAAGTTCCCAAACCCAGCAATCTGAAGTTACTTCCAGCCTGGGACTTACATTAGTACTGTCTCATTGTGCGGCTCTGACTGCCAGTCATATCTGGATTGATGGTCATACTTCAGAATGACCATGAAAAGAAATTTGACTTTTTGAAAAATTTTGAGATAGGATCTTGTTATGTATACCAAGCCTGACTCAAACTTCTAATTCTTCTGCCTCAGTGTTTTTAGAACTAGGGGTCCCATACCAGGCAGGGCCAGTCTTTCTTAGAACCTGTGACCTGTTGCTATTGTTCTGTCATTTGGCTGACAAGAGCAAATCACACTCTTAAACAGGGTTGAACTGGCCACTCCAGCGAATAAGGCTCAGGGTTGTCCCAGAATCCAGCCAGCCTGAGAATACCTTGACCTACCAGGCAGCTCCAAAGTCTGGAGACTTTCTCTGTCAACTGACAATTCTCTGAAAGAGAAGACTGGGCCCAGGACAGGGTGTTTAGGAAGAAGAGCAAACATCAATTAGGTTCTTGCCATGTGCCAAGTACTCACCTGGCTCACCTGTGAGATCTTATTTAACCTCAACAGTCATGTGTCAAGGGTACAACACCCCCATTTTGCATGATAGCACAAAGCTAAGGAAGAGGCCAGCCCAGGGAGTCCATGTTTAACCCTCCAGCTAATGAGTGAAGGGGGTGTGGCTGGGGGTGTGGCCAGGAGAGTAGGAACAACAAAGGCCTAGACTCAGGCATTTCTCATCTTGATATTTGCTAAGAAACTTCTGTGTGCTGGATGCCATGGAAATACGAAATGGTGTCTCACACAGAGCTGGTGAGCAGATGTTACCTGCAAGTGAATAGTTCATTGTCCAGAGAAGATGTCTGTGTAGGAACATGTCCCTGCATGGGGTCAGTGGGGAATCCTGCCGCACAGCAAGGAGGCCTTTGGATAAGCTGCTCAGGCAGGATTCAAAGGAGGAGATCAGTTGGGTTGGGCCTAGATAAGACAGGTGACATGGAGACCCACAACAGCCCAAGGTAGGGAGGGGACAGAGAAGAGGCTGTGTGTGACTACAGCAAGGCTTCCTGGGATGTGGGGACGAGTGGGGAGGGGAGCAGAGCAGAGCCCAAAGGACCCTGCTCACCAGGCTGAGCACTTTGAACGTTATCCTGTAGGAAATGGAGGTCCACTAAAAATGTGTGGTTGAGGGATTATGGTAATGACGGAGATGTGGAAATTTGTTTGACAGAAAAGTAAGATGAATTTGAGGATACAAGCTGGGTCTAGATACAGAAGTAATTTGGTTATATAATATGAGACCAAAGATGCCTGCCTGTCTCTTGGGAGAAGCTTGCCCCACAAGCCAGGGCAGCTGAACTTGGCCAACAGAAGGGTGCAAGGCCACAGGCTGTGAGAAGGGAGAGCTGGAATTGTGCTTTTTCCATTCTATCTGCTCCAGCTCAGCCCTGACCACCGAGACTCCCAAGATCCCTGGATTGTTCCTGGCCTCATTTAGGTGGAGGTGCAGGACAGCCCACAGGAGCTCCCAGGAAACAGTTGTTGCTTCTTTCCTCATCTGTCTAGTATAGCAACCTCATCTCCTGAGGCCAAAGGCATCCCAGCCAGTCAGTGGAACTTTGCTCGTTGCCCGTTGTTCGGGCTGTGTGGCACGAATGGCTAAGCCAGTTCATTCAGACAGGAATACTGGCCAGAGTGCGGGGGTGGGGTACGGGTGGGGAGCAGGCCAAAAATAGAAAAAAGAAAAAAAAGAAAGAAAAGAAAATGTTATTAGACGAGGCTACCTGGATGGTTGCGTGGTTCTCTGCTTTTCTCCTGCCTGAAAGTGAGCCAGTCTAAATAAAACAATGCTAGATTGACATTTGGAAATCCCTCTGAGGCATCGGTTTCCATGAGTAAAATCTGAAGTCTGTCATACTTTAGTATATGCCATTTCTAAACCTGGAGGGTTTTTGAAAGCATCTTTGGAAAGCCAATAAAATATTTGAATTCAAAAGTAGATTATGAGAACTGTGGACAATTAAGAAGGCTATGCACGTGGTGAGAAATATTTTCTACCAAGAATTGATTTGCTCAGAGTGAAAACTAGCTTAAGGACGTTTGCTGGCTATTAGCACCTTCCTGGGGAGCTGAGAGAATTTTAGGATGTGGGTAAATGGCTCACTAAACACCAGCCCAACTGATCCTTTAGAAATTCCCTTGAACGAGTTCTCTGCATGTGCGTCCCAGTGTTGTGAATCTCCGAGAGCTGCTTTGCAGAAAGTCAGATTGCAACAAGAGGCTAAAGAACATGTGTGCATGTTCTGCAAAGAGCTTCATGAGGCTGTTCTGTTTTCGAGGTACTACACGTTGCCGTTTGGGTAGCCACGTTTTAAGTATGACCAGGTGCTGTCAATCACATAGAGATATCAAAGGATCTCTGGAAATATGTCAGATGTCACCCTTCCTGTTCTTTCAAATATTCTAGAGCAACCACTCCTGGGCAGGAAGCATTGTGCTCAATAAGCCTCAATCCAAACAATTGCCTGGGCTGTTGTTTTTGGAGTCCCCATAATTTATTATCAGAATCAAGTATAGCCATTAATAATAAGAAAAACCAATGTCAAGGTCTCAGGTAAATTGTAGCTGAAGTCAGACGCAAGCCATTATTTTGGTGAGGGAATTCTACAGCCACTCAAGGACCGCCTTAGGGTCTAACTGGCTTGGCTCGAGGAAGGTATTAAAATGTGATGTGGCCACCAGAGCCTTCCTGTGCTTCTGGTGGAACCTAGTAAATCAGTAATGTCTGAAAATGAAGAGAATGGAAGAAAATGGAGGAACTCTCCAGAGGGAAACCACTGCAGCTCCTGAGGCGAGTGGTGCACTTATTGACTGGAGGCATTTGATGTCCATTGTATGGGAAATTGAGAAAATTGTATTTATTTTATGTATGTGAGTACACTGTAGCTGTCTTCAGACACACCAGAAGAAGGCATCAGATCCCATTACAGATGGTTTTGAGCCACCATGTGGTTGCTGGGAATTGAACTCAGCTCCTCTGGAAGAGCAGTCAGTGCTCTTAACTGCTGAACCATCTCTCCAGCCCAGGGAAAATTCTAAAATAACCAGCTTGGTGGTTATTCTAGTTTACTTTTTGTTCCTGCAACAAACACTATGACCAAAAGCAATCTGAGGAGAAAGGAGTTCCTGTCAAACAGGCTTGTGTCCCCTGACTGGACACAGTCTCTGAGGGGAAGACAAGACAGGAACTCTAGGCAGGAACCCGGGTGGGTAACTGAAGCAGAGACCATAGAGGGATGTTGCTTCTGGCTTGCTCTCCCTGGCTTGCTTAGCTGCCTCTTATACAGCCCAGGATGGGTGCTGCCACTCACTGTGGGCTGGAGCCTCCCACACCAATCATCAATCTAGAAAATGCCCTCCTGACATGCCAAGCTGAAGGCCACAAGTCTTCAACTGAGGTTCCCTCTTCCCAGTTACTCCCATGTGTGTTGTGTTGATAAAAACCAACAGGCCAGCACAGTGGAGGATTGAAGCCCATTCACTAAATAACTGGGGACTGATTATATGCTACGCTGTGTGGTGTGTGGAAGACAAAATGTGTGTGCATGTGAGTCCCTGCACACATGTGCAAGTGTGTGTGCATGCATGTGCATGTGTGTGCATGTATGTGTGCACAGGCGTGCGTTTTCCTGGCTTTACTTAAAGTTGGACTTGGAGACCGTGTTGCAGATGGGGTGAAGAGCAACAGAGTTGGAAGGAAGCAGTGTGGGACCCCAGACTCTGCTCCCTCGCGTTGGGCTCCCATTTACGAGTATCTCTGCGCCTCTGTCAGGGAAGGAAGAAGCCTGTCAGTGTATCTGTTGCTTAGCGTTTGGCTCTTCTGAAGATGGGCAGAGGCGCCACCGAGGCGGCTTTTCCTGTTGGTAGGGTGCCAGCTCAGAAGCATCCTGTGCTTCCCAGACTGGAGCTCAGAAGGGGACAGGGAGGAGGCGTGGAGAGCAAACCATAACTCCATCTTTGTCTAGGGTGTGAATGACCTTTCTGTGCGTCAGGGGATCCTTAACCACACGGATTATGAAGAAACAGGTGATGAATTATGTATCGATGTTTGTGCTGTCGGTTTGAGACCCATTTAAAAAAAAAACTCTCTGGGCCTAAAATACCTCAAATTAAAAATGCAAATAATGATAAATCGGACCAATTTGCCACCTGCCGTGATGCAGGCCCAGCCCACTCTGGAAGGTAAAGACGCTGAGAGGATAGTTTACAGTCTGCTGGAAAACTCCTGAGAGGGGACGAGGAGGAGGAGGAGGAGGAGGAGGAGGAGGAGGAGGAGGAGGAGGAGGAGGAGGAGGAGGAGGAGAGTGGAGACGTCTTTGTCTCCTGAGGCTGAGAACCCAGAGGACATCTGACTTGTGACCAACTGGAGCCAAATCGCCAGGGAGCCAGGAAACAAGTGAAGGCCCAATCTGGCCAGAGGCAGAGAGAAACGCTGAGCAATCCTCAAGCGTTTGAATCAATTTCTCAGATGCGTTGGATTTCTAAATCATATAAACCAACACCCCAGGAAAACAGAATTTCCTTGAGACTGGCTGGTAGTGTAAACAGATGTCTGCTTAACATGCAGGAAACACCAGACTGCTTCGCTTTCCATTGGGAAAATATGTTTTGAAGCTGTGGAGGCTGCAGGTGTTAAAAGGAAGGTGTTTATTGCGGGTGGAGTATGTGTGGAAGAGAATCTGGCAAACATGTTCTCAAAGTGCTTGCTTTTGTGTCGTCCCCGGTACCCCTGGGGATCCGATGCGACACGCTAGCCCTGTGTAAGAACATCAGAGGACACACAGCCTGAGCAGAGGACAGTTAGATCTCGGGTCTGTCCATCGGTGTGCTGATGAGCGCGCCCCTCCCTAAACAGACAGCTGTGGTCCGGTGTGCTCCGGGTCCCAGCATAGGCTGGCTGGGATGGTGCCGTCTGAACGAGCTTCTTCGTCGGCAGGCCACTCTGGGGGAGGGGATGTTCATAGGCCCCCATCCTTGAGAGCAAGATCTGGGGACTGGCTTATTGTGGGAAATAAGAAGAAGATAACTCTGCCTTAGGTCAAGGTCGGTCTTTCTCCATTGCACTCTCTGAGCATTTGGGAGAACAGTTCAACGGAGCATGCGCTGGGGTGACATCACAGGAAGTAAGCCAATCAGCCTGTCTTTAATGACAGCAGTTCACTCACTGGATCACAAACCGCACCTAAAATTAGAAGCAGCTGCTCTTCTAGGTTTGTGCTGTCAGAGCTTCAGCGGACAGGAGAGAGTGTAGGTTCGGTGATTTGAGGAGGACTAAGGATGCCGCCACACTCAGGAGGGTGGGGGAAGGGCGCAGAAGAGCCATGCTGCACTCGGTCGGTCGGTGCAGAGTAGGCACCTCAAGTCAGAACGGCCTAGGTCTCATCTCTTACTAACCCTGCAACTGTCCCTGAAAAGTTCCTTTTCTTATTTTAAAAGTGGAGGGCAGGCGGGCTTGTAACTCATCCAGTGGAAGCTTACTTCGCCAACTAAACAGTTCCTCTTACTCTGAGATGTCTACCTCAGGATCATCAATCTGCAAGAACTTTATACCCCGCGCCCCCACTTAATGGCCAGAAAATCCTGACACCCATCAGTTGCTCAACAGATGTGCCCTCAAGTAAGCACGCTGAGGGGATTTATCCCTGGCGAGCTGTCAGGGTCGAGGGAGGCGGGTTAGACAAGACAGAGAATGGAAGAACCTAAAGCCTTGTGCAGGAGCGTCCCACACAGTGGGCACCGCTGATGGAGACTCCCTTCTGGTTCCCAACTGGATCAGGACCACAAATCTCCCCTCCAGGGAACACAGGGTCTCCCCCACTCTAGCTACACTTCCCATCCCCTGTTAAAAAGAATCGGCTCATTCCCACATTTGTGCCTCTGCCCTGGTGGCCTGGAGGGCAGTGCACTGGCAGGCAATGGCTGAACCGTTTTTATCTTGTGGAGATTCTAACTCTGAACTCCACAGTCTCTCCCCAGCTCACTAGATTCCCACTGGCGAGTCACTACCACGCCAGCCCTGTGCTTCAAATCCCTCACAGCCTTTGTGGAGCGCCTCAGCAAACCCACGCTTGCCCACCCACCCTTCCTTTTGAACTCAGATGAGCTGCCACATGAAGGAAAATGCAACACAAACTTAGTTCAGAAACAACAGTAACTCAGTCTCTGGGTGCAACAACTAAAACCTCATCTTGTGAGCCTTATTAAAATCTGATCCCTCTGGGGACAGATCCGCAAGGATCCACCATGATACTAGGAAACTCTAGGGGCTACATCTTACCCCACTGCTGTCCCAGTTTCAAAAGGACCTAACTCCCTTCTGCTTCCTCTCTTCCTCCCTCCAACCCAGAAGCCCAGCCTACTCACCCAGTGATTGGCTCTTTTATTCATTAGGGGATTGGTTCGCAAAAAGCCACCTGAGTACATGACTCATTGCTCATTCCAGACAGCCTCTCCCGGGACAGCAAGCCACACAGAGCCATCCATAACAATCCCCGTAGCAGATCTTCTTCGCGGTACAAGATAAAACAATTGAGGCTGTACATTTATTTCATGTATATGAGTACACTGTAGCTGTATAGATGGTTGTGATCCATCGTGTGGTTGCTGGGAATTGAACACAGGACCTCTGCTCCCTCTGGGCCAAAGATTTATTTATTATCATATGTAAGTGCACTGTAGCTGTCTTCAGACACCCCAGAAGAGGGCATCATATCTCACTACAGATGGTTGTGAGCCACCATGTGGTTGCTGGGATTTGAACTCAGGACCTTCAGAAGAGCAGTCAGTGCTCTTAACTGTTGAGCCATCTCTCCAGCCTGAGGCTGTACATTTGAGCTCCAAGATTAGAAATGAGTCAAGAGGGTGTTTTCAATTGGAAAAATGCAGACCACTGAAATCAGATAAGCTACGAGTCCTGCTAAAATATTACTGTGAACAGAAATTACATGGGCTGGAAAGAAACATCAAAGAGGAAGGAGGCAGGAGAGGGCAGGCAGCACCCTGACCAAATACACACAAACCATTTTTTGAAAAATATCTCTGTGAAAAGAGTCTTTAAAACACACACACACACACACACACATATACCACCACCACCACCACCACACCATACCACACATCACATGAAGAATCATTTCTCACAGAAGTGTAACTGTCAGTTTAAAATATCAGAGATCTGAAGAAACTGGCGATGGCTGTTGAAGGAAATTAGCCAGTGAGAAGTATCACAAATTAAGTCAAATGGATGCACACTTTTCTCTGAGAAGAAAAGGTCACAAGGCTGTGCAAATTGGTCATATTGATCATCTTAGCTGCACAAACTGTTAGCATGGAGACACGTGTTTGATAAGCAGTAGATTCATGCTTCCATTGAACATAAATGTGTAAGTGCTGGGTGGGGAAGAGGCAGGACCCGGCCTCACACATGACCTGCAGCTACTGACCTCACTGAACCCCCAGCATGTGATGCCAGGGTCTGATGCACAGGCTGTAGGCCGGGCGGAGATGCGCCATGGCACTGTCTAGCGGGCGGGCGGCATGGGCATTCTCCCAAGAGCCGTGGGAATAAGCACAGAGTCCCCAATGGTCAGGGCTGACCGGGTGGGGCAGGCGACTCTATTGGGAGATGGTGCATGCTTGAAGATTTCTACCAGAATGTAGTTCTAGATTGAAACCTAGGGACATGAAAGAGAGGGAAAGGGTTCCCAGCCCAGAGGCGCAAGAGCTAGTCTACCACAGAGAGGAAAGAAGAGACTCATTCCAAGAACACAGGCATCTCGGGATAGACCTGGTGTAAGAGTAAAGAGAGACAAGGCAGTTCCGAGGGATGCTGATGAGCACCTCAGCCCCAGCCGCACCACTGGGGCCTGACATCCAAAGCCAGACCTTGTTGTCAGGTGGAGAGCGAACCACTGGATACCGTCAGTGGGTGAGGGGCCACGTCTATAGTTTGGAGGGATCCAATCTTCTTGATGTAGACAGGGATATGAGAGGATAGTCTGGGAGGTGTGAGGAGACTGCTGTTGACAGACACACTCCTCCCTGGCAGGGCACCTCAGTGAGAAGGTGAGTGGTCTCTGATAGAGGAGACACAAACAGAGGACATCACCTTCCCCTGGACATTTTTCTTGTCACGCATTTCCCAGGGCCACGATTCTATCTCTAGGATCTCTCACTGCTAGAAGAGACAAAGAGAGGAGAGACAGCTCCTTGGCTTTTCCTTAGGGCAGAAACCAGGAGAGCATGGGGAGGGCAGGCAGTGGTGGGAGAGGAGCTGTGTTCCCCAGCCCACAGCACCTTTGCAATGCACCAGGAGCACTGGCCTATCAGAGAGTGGATTCAGAAGTGACAGCGCCAGAATGGGAAGAGGACCGCTGGGTTTTATTCCACTGCATCTTTCAAACTCGGGACACTGACCCTCTGTTTGGGTTCCTGGAGCATATATGTTTTTTGTTAAAGAAAGGTTTGAATTGCAGCTTGCCCTAGCATATGTAAAGGATCAAGTGAGTATCCCTTCCTTTCTCCCTTCTGCAGGGTGTTAAGAATTTCAAGCAATGGAGACTGAGTAGGAGAAGGCCTTTCAGGGTACCCAAAACCCTCCTTGGACATTCCGTTGAGGCTGAGTCTCCTACTGTTGCTCTGACCTGGTCCCTAAATGTCATGGTTTACAGACAACTGTATTACAGCTGATTAACGAGGCTGCCAGTTCAGGAGCACAGCCTGAGGCTTGCTCTCCCTGAAGCCCCAGGAGTTTCCTTCCTGTCACGTGTTTCTGGCAGCATCTATCAATTCTTGGCTTGTCTGAGCATCTTTCCAATCCCTGCTTCTGCTCATGAACAGAGTTCCCTAAGCATTTCATATTCAAGGATATCCAGCTAAGGGCTCACCCTTCTGTAGTAGGACTTTGTTATAATTAATTCTACCTGCAACTATCCTGTTACTAAATGAGGACACAGTCTCATGATCCAGGAAGGACTTGAATTAGGGGAGTACTCAGTTCAACCTCATACACAGAGGGAAAGTCTGGGTTGAGATGAACTAGAGGAGGCCATGACCTAGAATCCAGACAGAGCTTCACAGACTCAGAGAGAGGCAGGTCATCAGCATTCCCGGGAAGCCAAGGTCAGCTCTAAACTAGGATGCCAGTCTGGAGGAAACAAAGGCTCAATTTCCCATGCTTTCTACAGACAAGGCCAAAACTATAACAATTCTGTAAAAGCACGAGTGTGGGTATGTGTGGGTATTGTGTTTGCACACATGTCTGGGTGTCTGTGCATATGTGTTTGTGTGTATACATGTATATCTGTGTATGTATATATGTCTGGGTATGGGTATATGCATACAAGTGTGTAGTATGCATGTGTGTTCAAGTGTGTGCCTGTGTGTGATATGTGTGTATGTGTGTGGTATGCATGTGTGTGTGTGTGGTATGCATGTGTGTATGAGTGTGTGGTGTATGTGTGCCTGGATGCATATGTGTGGTATACATGTGTACATATGAGTGTATGTATGGGGGGTGTGTGTATGCATGTGTGCTTGTGTGTGGTATACACGTGCACATGAGACTATGGCATTTAGGAGAGAAAAATAGTAAATATGAAAGGAGCAGCTCACAGAAACATTAAAAAGAAATTTGACATTAACCCTCCCGAGTATGAGAAAATCATTTTCTAGCTTAAACTTGGAGATAAACACAAAACACTATTCATTATAGAATTCTCTTAAAATATCAAAAGGTAGCTGGAACAAAGAGTCAGTTAGTCCTACCATATAGTGATATCTTTCTTTCTAGACTTCCTTCTCACCCCAAGTGCAAAATTCTAAATGATTCTAATGACCCCACTAACAAAAAAGTGCCAATGGCTTGTTGCTCCTCTTCCTGTATCTCCATCCCTTTTCTCTCCTCTTCCCTGTGAAGCACAACTCTAGGGCCTTCTCAGAGTCAGGGCATCTATGGTCTCATTTACTTGGGAAATGCACCTCTTGTATCTTCCCGGAGTTCTGGAGGCTGAAAAGAAGTCATCGAAAGATTGTAATCTCTGCCGTTGTGGAGTTTATGAAGACCACAGAAAATCATAGTGACTCGTGTGTTTGTAAATTATATGCAGGGGGTTATGAAACAAAACTGTGGCTTTCTTACCCCCTCCCTCAACACTGTGCAATCCGTGTGAGAGCATGGATGGGGAGGTCGATGCTTCTGAGGGTGAACGCCACTCACGCCTTCTGTCCACTGTCTAGGATAGCAGACGCTGCTGCTCAAGTCTCTGCTTTGTTATCTTCATGCTCAGCAAACAGCTCCGTGTCTGCCTCAGCCCCTGAAAATACCTTCTCCCAGCCTGACTGCTGTCTGCAGGGTTGAGATCAGTGTGCGCCATTTTGACCCACCACAAGGATCACTGATAACATTCACATAAATGAAAAAAAAAAAAAAAAAGAGGCCATAGTAACCAAAAGCAAAGCACGCCGAGTTTAGTCTTTAGTTTTCTGTGCACAAGAGAGCCTTCAGAAATCAGTTTGGATTCTTTCTTCTCCCATAGAACCGTCCTATCAGGGCACTTCAGTGTGCGGGATGTGAATGCCTGCTGTTCGCTTAAGAACCTTGTCCTTTGTGTCTGCCGAGGCCTCGGGTTCTGGTGACAAACTGGTGTGTATCAACTAAGGACCTGCATGGGTTCAGGGACGTGTCTGTGTTGGTGGTTGGACTCTGGCATGTAGACCAGTGTGGCCTGGACGGGAAGTGACGACCTGTCAGTATCAGGCTGAGGAGGCAACCCGGCAAGGCTTGTCCAGAATGCTTTGGTCACTCTGTCCACCACGACTTTTCTCCTGGCTCTGAGGCAGGGGACTGCAGTCAAAATGTTCCTTTCTAACCAGCTCTCAACATAAGCAGGCAGGAAACAGTAGGAGAAACCTTCCTGATTGTGACTGTTTCAGGGTAACACAGTCTGAGACCTAAACTCTGTCTAATGTGTCTATGGAGATTTTGTAAACCCTGGGTTTTGAAGTAGTTTGAAGGTGCAGTCTTGTTGGAAAAGATATCTTTCCCTTCCCCCTAAAGTCCTACATACTCTCTCCTTTCCTTCATAATTTCATATATCCAGCGGTCATATGTACGGCTTCAGTCTGACCAAGCTGACCTTTACATGGAAAGTGAGTGCTTCTGTTGTTGTTTCTCCCAGGACAGTGTCTTCCCTAGGTGGGGGAATTCCATCCACCCCTTCACAATTTTACTTCTAGGAATTCGGGTTTTGAGCAATTATCAAGTTGGGAGATCCAGTGGTGGTGGTGGTGGTGGTGGTGGTGGTGGTGCTGCTGCTGCTGCTGATGATGATAGTTCTGTTGGTGGTTTGGTGTTAGTGATGGTGCTAGTGCTGGTTGGTGATGGTGGTGATGTTGATGGTGGTGATGATGGTGGTCATGGTGGGGGCAGTGATGGTGGTCATGGTGGGGGCAGTGATGGTATGATGGTGCTAGTTTTCTATTCGTAAGTTTATCTTGTACAATTGTGATAGGAATGAATAAACACTGCACTCCTGTCCTTTTCTCTGAGTGCCATAACTCTGGCACTTACCCCTTCCTTTTAAGCCATCACTCAATAGACATCAGCTTCTAGAAAGCTTCATGATCGTCTTCAATAAAATCAAGTCTGCAACAGTCCAGCAGGGCCTGGAGCAGGCTCATGGCTCTGAGAAAGGGACACTGAGAAAGGACCAATGCAAGAAGGCGGGGTGGGAGTGGGGGTGGAGGTTTGTTTTCAATGTTTAATTCAGTATTATTATGATTTTTGGATTTTGGACTACATCCAGCTAAGAAGACATGTTCCGTTGTGGTCCAGGAGTTATGTGAAGTCGGTAAATGCCACTGCAGCCCCTGGAAACAAGAGTCCACTTGATGCCAATCAAGCAATCAGAGAACTGTAGTTGACTGAAAAGCGAAAGCTCTGCCGCTCAGATGGAACGAGCCAGAAATCTCTCTGACACTGATGAACTAAACGCCTTTCCTTTTTATCCTTTTGACTTACAAACCGTGTGATTAGTGCCTAAGGTATGTGGCATGCACTCAAACACAGTATAGAGACAAGGTACCCTAAAATAAGCCTCCTCAAAATCCTAGCAGAGGCTCCTTTCGAAGCCTGGGCAAAGGAGGGAGTGCACTTTTCCATTTACTGAGTACAGTATTGATGTAGAGCCTCCATCTGCACTGTCCTCCCCACTGCTGATGCAGCGCCTGTCTGTACTCTCCTCCCCACTGCAGATGCAGCACCTGTCTGCACTCTCCTCCCCACTGCAGGTGCAGCGCCTGTCTGCACTCTCCTCCCCACTGCAGATGCAGTGCCTGTCCGCACTCTCCTCCCCACTGCAGATGCAGTGCCTGTCTGTACTCTCCTCCCTACTGCAGATGCAGTGCCTGTCTGCACTGTCCTCCCCACTACAGGTGCAGCACCTGTCTGCACTCTCCTCCCCACTGCAGGTGCAGTGCCTGTCTGCACTCTCCTCCCCACTGCAGATGCAGCACCTGTCTGCACTCTCCTCCCCACTGCAGGTGCAGTACTTCTGTCTGCACTCTCCTCCCCATTGCAGATGCAGTGCCTGTCTGCACTCTCCTCTCCACTGCAGATGCAGCACCTGTCTGCACTCTCCTCCCCACTGCAGATGCAGCGCCTGTCTGCACTCTCCTCCCCACTGCAGATGCAGCACCTGTCTGCACTCTCCTCCCCACTGCAGATGCAGCGCCTGTCTGCACTCTCCTCTCCACTGCAGATGCAGTGCCTGTCTGCACTCTCCTCCTCACTGCAGGTGCAGTGCCTGTCTGCACTCTCCTCCTCACTGCAGGTGCAGTGCCTGTCTGCACTCTCCTCCCCACTGCAGGTGCAGTGCTTCTGTCTGCACTCTCCTCCCCACTGCAGGTGCAGTGCCTGTCTGCACTCTCCTCCCCACTGAAGGTGCAGTGCTTCTGTCTGCACTCTCCTCCCCACTGCAGGTGCAGTACTTCTGTCTGCACTCTCCTCCCCACTGCAGATGCAGTGCCTGTCTGCACTGTCCTCCCCACTGAAGGTGCAGTGCTTCTGTCTGCACTCTCCTCCCCACTGCAGATGCAGTGCCTGTCTGCACTCTCCTCCCCACTGCAGATGCAGTACTTCTGTCTGCACTCTCCTCCCCACTGCAGGTGCAGTGCTTCTGTCTGCACTCTCCTCCCCACTGCTACTGGCCAAGAAGATAGGAGGTGGGGCCACCAGCTCGGGTCATAGTAGAGACCATGATGGAAGATGCAGAAAATTGATAAAAATTGACAGCATTTATATTCCGCTAAAATGACAGCGATCTAAGAATTATAGAGGCCCTAACAGAAAAGGGCTGCCCAAATGCTGGGCAGTATAGCCATGTGCTATATCACCCTGATCTTTCTACCCCATTACTGACATGGTAGGAAATTAACAATAGTCAGCTCCTTCCCAAGTTCCTGAGAAAGATTGACAATTACTAATAACAAACGGTTTGAAGAGCCTCCCTGTTGCCCACTCCCTTCCTTCCTTCCTTTTTCTTTCTTTCTTTCTTTCTTTCCTTTCTTTCTTTCTTTCTTTCTTTCTTTCTTTCTTTCTTTCTTTCTTTCTTTCTTTCTTTCTTCTTCCTTCCTCCTTTCCTCCATCTCCCTCTCCCTTTTACTCAAAGCACTTGTTTGAACCTGACAAGTGGGAGCCGCAGCCCCTTCCTGGGTTTATCAGCATATGCCCTCCAGCCTTCTTCCTGATGGGGTTCAGTGCTTGTCTGTTAAGAGCGCCCTATGGCTTGCGAGTTTGGGCCTTTTCCCCATCACACTTAAGACTGTTATACTAAGTCTTTCTGGGAATAGTGTCTCTTGTCAGGTGATTATTGTGTTTTAAGTTCATTCTCCAAAGAGTCCACTCAACACTTTGGCACAGCACATTAGAAACTAGATGTTTTATGGGCTTAAAACAGATATTTTAACATAAACATGGAAATGAGCTCCAGAAAATGTGCAAGAATAGAAAAAAATTCAAATTAGGCTGAAAACACCGGGAGCCAGAACTGATTCCTTTAAATAGCCTCTCCCCTATGCAGACAGAGCTGCACACCAGCCTTGAAGCAGTGTTGGGTCTGCTCTTCCCTCGCACATGCCTACACGCTTGGCCAAGTGCTCACGTGACAGCTGAGCTCTCAACACTACTCCAGGGAATTAAACAGCTTGGTCAAACTCGCCCACACCATGTCATATGCCACAAGTGATATTATGTCATAAAAGAGTCTTCATGACAGTCGTAAGGGTTAGGTGTAGACTGGGGACACAACTCCAGGAAAGGAAGATCATGTGACCCTGGCGGAGTCCTCCCACTGCTCAACTGAAGGCCAGGCAGGCTCTTGCACTAATAATCCCTCAATAACACCCAAGGCGTCAAGCCTTTCTGCTACTGATTTCTGTAGAACACTACCATAAACAACAACAACACACACGCACAACTTTTTAAACTGTGGAGGAAAAAATACAAGAGTTCTGGGCAAACTATAGCCAATGTCTTAACTGAAATGTAAGAGGGAAGTATTATTCCTATTTTACAGAGAAGCAAACAGACTAGTTAAATCTACCTGTAAAAGGTGGTTGCCCACTTGGTGCCAACTCCTGCCCTAGGGACTAAAGATGCAGAGGGCACAAGATCTGGGCTCCATCAAAGGAAGGGAAGCAAGGGAAGAGGCTGGACAGTAGGAGATGCTCTCAAGGTGGTACATCATTAGCAATGGCGTCCCAAAGTGATCTTCTTCCCAAGGAGTCTGACAGATGGGTGACAAGGGAAAGCATGAGGCATGAGTGTGTGTGGACACACTGTGTTCAGGGATCTGAGGAGTGAGTGTGTGTGGACACCGTGTGTACTCAGAGACCTAAGGAGTGAGTTGTGGGTACAATGTGTGCTCAAGGATCTGGGGAATGTGTGTGTGTGTGTGTGTGTGTGTGTGTGTGTTTAAAGAGTGTATTCAGGAATCTGAGGAATGAGTGTATGTGGACACAGTGCTCAGGGATCTAAGGAGTGTGTGTGTGTGTGTGTGTGTGTGTGTGTGTGTGTGTACATACACAGTATGCTCAGGGATCTGAGGAGTGTGTGTGTGTGTGTGTGTGTGTGTGTGTGTAAAACTTTTAGAAAGTTACTATAGCTGCCTATGTTCAGGATAATTAATTGCCTTTAATAGCTCTATTTTAAGGCTTATACCAAATGCCCCCTTCCCCCATCACCTCTCATCTCTTTCCTCCCACACTCCACTCCCACTCTCTCAGTCACGCTCATGTGAATGAATATTTTGCTGGCATGAAGCCTGGGCATCAAGTCACACACTAAGGTACAGAATCACAGACAGTTGTGGCCTGCCACGTGGGTGCTGGAAATCAACCCAGGGTCCTCTGCAAGAACAGCCGGTTCTCTTGACCTTTGAACCTTCCCTCTAGTTCCCACAAGAAGATTCTTAAGCCAGATTGCATATGATAAATCAATCCATACGTTTTACAGCTCCTGTGGGGTGTGAGTCCTGAGCTGGAATATATGAAGGAATAAGTTTGATTTCTTAAGTGTCTAACAGAATGCAGAGCACTGGTGCAGAGTGATTTAAATGCAAAGAAGAGGCTGTAGCCGGAGCCCAGGGCATCAAACAAAGGGTTTCTCCAAGGTTTTCTGCAGAGCAGGCATTCTGAAGTATCTTTTGGGAACGTGTAAGAAGAGTGGGGTCCTTCGAAGTGACAAGGAGGACTGTGGGACACAGCACGGTCCTTCCTCGGAAATCACAGGCCCTGCTTTGCCTACCTTGGTCTTGCTCTTTGTTTAGTCATCAGAGGATCCCAAGCCTTTTAATCCTGCTTTGCCACCTTGCCTCCTAGTCCTTCTTAATTAATAGCGCTCCCGGCAATCACAAGCAATTCTCAAACTTGCTCCTATAGATACACAGCACCTAATGGCTCTTCACGGAATTCCTTATGATGAATCTGTAACCAGGCAAGTCACAACAGATCAGTCTCTAAGGCTGTTACCTGGTGATGCCAAGTTCAAATGAGTGCCTGTCTGAGCTGTTTTCACAACATACAGTTGGGATCTGGTGCATAGACCATATTTGCTCTGACCTTGGATTTTCTTTCAATTTATCTGAAAAAAAAAATCTCAAAATTGTCAAATTCAAAGCACAAACAGCTGCGGCCCGGCTAGTAAAGCAGAGGGGTCCCCATCTCCATAGAGACTTTGTGTTCAATGCAGGTATCCCAAAGTTACACAGGCAGAGTCTAAAAACTGCAACACACCCCCAAAACAATCTTTTCTAGTTTTACTGCTGATGTATTATTAATATAGAAATGCCTTTGTGTGCAAGAAAAATCATTTGTAATCGTATCAGATGTCAGCATGGTTGGGAAATCCCTTCCCCTGTCTGATGTCCCCAGCGTGTCCCCAGCGTGTCCCCAGCGTGTCACGCACTGGGCTCTCGTTTTTTGCACTTTGATTTTTAGAGCATAAATGTTTCCACAGTCATTCTCCTGAATCCTTACCCCCACTGTGACCTGGGGCTCCTTCTGCTCGCATGCCGCAGGGGTGGGGGATGGGAATAAGACCTCTCGTAATCCAGTTCCTGTTTGCTTCTCCACATTAGCCTTCTGCCTCTCTGCCTCACCTAGCCTGACCCGAGGCAGGTTCCTGCATGAGGTTTGTAGGCCTCGCTGACGCTGTGTCTGCTTCCCCCCATGCCTTCCACCTGGCCTCCTCCACCTCTGAAACAGGGCGACTAACAAGTCCTTCTAGCTCTGCCTTTTACCCTTAGTTTATCCAGGTGGCTTCCTCCACTACCCAAACACGGACAGAGCCCATCTTTGATAATGATGTACAAATCACCCCATCTGTCCTTATCTGTCAGCTATTGTCACATCTGCCCGTGTAACAGACACCTCCAAACTCAGTCCTCTGCACATGGACATGTACCCCATGTTTACAAGTCAGGGTGAAGAGTCTGAGTCCATGGTCGGTCGCGGTGGGTGGTGGTGGGTGGCAGTGCGTGGCAGTGGGTAACAGTGCCAAGGGACCAAGACTCAGCTCCACACTACCACCCTCAACCACCTGAGATGTGTGCTTGGATTTGGGGAGATCTTGGGGATTTGGGGAGATCAGCCTATACAGGGGTTTGTTGCTTTCACACTGAAGAATTTCAGGATTAGCCAGTTCAGGAAGGCAGAGTTATCAAAGATAATTCGGTACAGGTTCTAAGCATGACCACTAAGGGAGAGAAAGGCCCTCAGAAAGAAAACTACACCTCAACAAAGGTGTTTACTTCCCGAGAGCACAGGTAAAAATCCAGACTACCCAAGTTTGGGTACAGGCTCCTTGGGAAAGATTAAGCAATTAATTGTCTTAACATTAGCCATACAAACACGTTTGGGGAATCTTGGAGTACATCTCAAAGGTTGCTAAAAAATCCTCCACCCACCTTTTGACAGAAGAAATGGCTGAGGTGGCTTCAGAAATGCCTTGGGTAGAGTTATAATTTAGTAAATTAACCTAGGAGTGATATAAGTATATGTGCCCTTTCCCTAAAAATGGGTCTCTGACAAGATGCAGAGACAAGAGCGGTTTGTGGCTGAGAGAGAGGGAAAGGCCTCGGTTGTTGGTTATACTGAAACTCTACTCTGCTGAGGCAAAGGCCTCGACTGGACTCCAGAGTGGAGCCAGGGAGGAGCTCCCGTCGCTCTTTTCGTGTCCCCTGGACGTCTGTGCCTTTCTTCTGTGCCCCTAGGGCACATTCTTCTCTTGGTAACTATCAGATACTCAGGGGGCAACAGAGAAGGCCTGCTGTCCCCAGGCCTAGGTTGGAACTCCAAGGCTGCCATTCCCACCCCCACACTGTCTCCACTGGCCACAGCGGGGAAGAAGGAGGAGGGTTCTTCTCAGGAGACCGGAAGGAAGCTGGTGGCACCCAGCCCAGCCCTGCTGAAGCCCACCTCAGCTTCCCCTTGACTTTTCCATTTCCAACACTCCATGCCCAACCCATCAGCAAACTCGGCTCCATCCTGCAGAGACCTCCATGGCCTGCAGAGACCTCCATGGCCTGATATCCTTTTACCCCTTGACTGAGTTCGCCTGGTCCTGGCCACCTTCATTTCTCCTCTAGGACATGGACACAGCATCCTGGTTGGCTCTTCTGCTTCTGCTCTTGCTCCTTGCAATTCGCTCCATCCCAGCAGCCAGACTGATCTTCTCAGGGCCTGGATCAGATGGTGTCCGCTCTGCTCTGAGGTCTTCCAATGACTTCCCATCCCCCTGGGGGAAGAGGAGGACAGTTCTCAGAGTTGGACATCGCCATCTGCTCACCGCTGCTGCTCTGGCCTCAGCTCTCCCCGCTCGCTCTCTCCCTTGCTCCCTTTGCCCCAGTCACAGGCCTGCAGCTCCTCCTCACTGACCCCTGACACACTATCCTTTCGCTTTGCAGTCTTCTTTCTCTGGAGATCCTGTCTGGAACACATCACAAATTTGCATAGCTGTCTCTCTCACCTCCCTCCACTCTCCATTCAAAGTCACCTCCTCAGGGAGCTAGCTCCTGCTTTCCCAACTGTATGAAGCAGTGACCTCTCCTGGCAGCTTTCTGCCCCCCTCCGCCCCCAGTGAAATGCAAGGTCCCCAAGAGGAGCAGCCGCTTGCCTTGCTTCTGGCTGCCTCCGACATGCAGTGAGTACTCGGTGGCCCTTCGCTCAGTGATCATTGAACACTCATCACATATAAACTAATCTCCCAGTGAAACGGTGTCTCTGTGGGCCAGGAGAGCTCCATCATCACTCCTTCTAGCCCCAGGGCAAGGTAGCCCAGTGAGCACACACTGGGCTGGGTAAAACCTCTCTCCAAGAGGAGGTCCCTGGAAGCCACTCACTCCGCCTTTAGATTAGTAAATTCTCACCTGGTTTTGAATCTTACCAATAGTGTTTGTTTGAAAGGAAATGTTTTCCCAGGAGTTAGTGCCAGGCTGCCTGTGGAAGAATTGAGCTCCACTTTGACAAGCAGGAGAGCTCACCTTCTGAACCCCACCCCCCCCCCCGGGGCTTCCACTGGCATCGTTCCCTCTGAGCCACCAGCCTCACAGGGGCGAGGCACGCCTGCCCACCCTCCGTGTCTCAGGGATCCCAGGTAGTACTCAGTTCATCGGTGGTGACTAGATGAATGACTGAGAGAATGCCCCGTGGACGGACGTGGCTTGGCTATGCCAGTGGGTGGACGCTTTGACAGGAACCAGGAGGGGGCCACTTTTAGTTTGGCAGCATCTAGAGCCATCTCATCTGCTTCCACTACAACAGGAAAGAGATCCCAAAAATGTGTTTGCTGAAAGCCGTCCAGCTGTGACTGTCCGACCCCTCGGGGACGGAGCTGGCACAGATGGTGTTGTCATATCCTGCCAGGCTGTTTCTCTGTGTGCCTGCAGAACGAGCTGCAAGACCCTCTAAGCCACTATAAGGGGACTCTGGGAACCTTCTGTTTATCAACCCAGTGCCACATCTTTCACCATGTAGACAAGGATGTGAGTGGGAGGAGACTCGTTGCAGAGTAAAGGTGAGCCGTGAGATCAAGGAGGATGTAGGATCGGACAGAGTGGGCGGATACCACGTGCTCTGCCACACACCTCTCAGGAAGGGGTGCTGGGCTTTGGAACGTATACTATGGAAGTTTTATGGGAGACTTAGGACCTTGATAAAAACAAAAAATTCTGAACCATTCTTTTAGGATATGTGGGCCAACGTGTGCCCGACACGCGGGTCAATGTGCATCCCACTAAACCATAAAAGCGCCCACCGGCTCATCCCCCCTCACTCCCCCATCCCACCTCCCCTGGGTGTGTTAACACAAGGCCCTGCCTAGAGTCTCAGCACCACTGCCTCAAACACCAGTCCCTCAAGGACCCTGAGCACTGTTGCTTCTTCCTGCCTGACAGAGAGGGCATGAGGGTTTGAGTATGTGCTAGGGCATTACTGCTGCTATAAATGAGTACCTTCCTGCACTGGGGTATGGATACCTGAGTTTGAATCATGGCTGTCAGCAAGTCTCTGGACTTCAGATCTCCATCCAGGAAACAGTATCTACGTCCTAGGTTTCTCATGAGAATTTGATGAGCTAAATATGTAAGGCAGCCCAAGGCTTGGCCCATGGCAAGCAGTCACTAAATGATAACCAATTATAATGCCACTTGTAATAATTATACCTCTTAATATTGTGTCTCTCTTGGTCTATTTTATACTTTATATACTATTTATATACTTTACAGTTTGGATGAATTACAAAGAAATGTTAACAAAAGGCTCGAGAGACCAGTGGTCAGGTGTGTGCATCTGGTAGACAGCCTCTTCCTGCATTGTTCCATGGAGGGAGGTAGAAATACAAGACAACTCGAAAGAGAATAAACTTCTAAGTGCAGTTTTTAGCTCATGTCATAATGTATCCACTCCCCCAATACTGACCTTGGTCTAATCGCAAGGGCAAAGCGCTACTGACTTCGTTACTTCTTACTAGGCTCTAACATTGCTGCACTAGCTGTTAAGTTGCCAAGACAGGAGCTTTGGGCAATGCATTCAAACCATGGCAATTCAAACCAAGCATGCTTGGGCCAACCCAAGTTGGAGGCAGGCTGGCAGAAGAGAGGAGAACCCTTCCTGAAGACCATCCATCCATCTTTCTATTTTAACTTACAATCCTTACTCACAGATTGGGGCAATCATTCATTACATATGGTAACTAGAAAGGACTGTGTGTGCACAGTGGTGTGTGTGTGCATGCGTGCATGTGTGTGTGTGTGAGTGTATGTGCATAAATGTGAGTGTGTACAAAAGAGCTGCCAAGACAGAGAAGAGGAGGGTGTGGGTGGAGGTGTGTAGCCTGCAGGGACTGAGCAAGATCCACCCAGGTTTGGAATCACTGCAGCAGAAGAGCAGGGAGCTAAGGCGAGGCCCTGCTGAGAACTCTGCAACACAGAGCCAAGGAGCATCCTTGCTCTGGGTAAAGATTTGTGAAGTGTGTGGGCTCCTGTGTAGACACATGAGCAAACTTGGTGTGCTGAGTAATACACACAGTCTGTGCACATGATCAGGCCTGGTTAGAGTCACCAACATCTAGGCCAGCCCGCGCAGGGATGGCCCTCTCCCAACAGCACCTTTGTAAGCCCCCCACGCTAGAACGGTCACCCCTGCTATGCCTCGCACCCGCCTCAGCCTCTTAGCTTCTGCTCCTCCACAGGTCTCAGTTCATACTCTGTCTCCCCTCTGAAAGCCTTGATGGCTACGTGTCAGTGGGATGCCCAGCTCTGCACCAGGGCACCTGCAGCTACCATGTGGTTTTCATCTGGTTGCCAGTATCTTGCTTGCCAGGGTTATGTTTCATTTAGATACGGATTCCCAGTGCCTGGCACATCGTGGCTGCTTAAATGTTCTTGTGGCATTGGTGGGTGTGATGCCCGGCTTTCCTGAAGACTACGGGAATTGTTTTCTCGAAAGGCAGCTCTGTTCCTAGGTAAGCCTCTTAATCCAACAGAGGACCTCTTAAGAAAACCATCAGGCACAGTAATCTGGTATTTCTGGAATTTCACAGAGGTGTTGCTACGCTAAGAGTCCCTCTCAATGTCAGTAGCTGCCAACCAGGTAAATCAAAACCAAGGTGGGAAACTAAAGCATCAGCAGAGTTGAGTCAGCACTGCCTGGCACAGAAGCCGTGCCTGTGCCCAGGGTCCTCCATCAGAGTTGTGAACTATCAGAACTTTGCCCCATCCCCACACCCCAACCTTCTGGCCTCTGTTTGTATCATGCACCCAACGGCTTCACTGAATGAAGCTACGGGAGTTGCTCCAATACAGGGATTTGTCAGCTGTCTTGGGAGAGGCACTGGAAGAGCTAAACCATAGACAAGAATCCTTGTTGAGGTTTCCTGTAAACTGCGAGCTCCAAATCGCTACAGTGTGGGCAGTTCTCTGAGCTTGCTGATTTATCCAGAATCTCTACTTCAGTCTGCACGGGAAACAAAGAAACCAATTCTCATTATAACAATGAGAACCAAGCTCAGGCTCTCACCCAGAATTCCACATCCATCAGCTGATTCCAGTTATAACTAATAAGAACTCAGCCCTGTATGATAAATCTTAGCATACTCTCACCCATCAAGCAAGTGAGAAGTGTGAAGGAAGAAAGGCACCAGGGTGGAGCCCTGGGTAGCTGTGGGGTCCTGCGTGTGCATTACACACCCAGCACCAGGCTGCCTGTTTCTCCTGCCTCTGTTCACTGAATCCTTACAGCATCATTAATGAGGCATCTCCGTCATCACCGGGGGAGACAGGGTGTCCCTAGCCACTCTGAACCTGCATTTGAGCATCAGACTGCTCCCAAGCACTCCAACCACACACCCCTTTTCTCCATCTCTGTACTTTCCCATTGATTCGCTGGAACACATCCTTCAGTAAAGCCCTCTCTGGCCTTCATGCTGTCCCTAAGAGATGCAGTACCGCCATCCTTTTTCTGAAGAAATGTCCCACAAGGACACAGTTACCTTGACAGCTCTTGCCCCTGACAGTGTCCACTGCACTGATTCTGGGGTTGAAACTGGAACCCCCGTGCTGTTGCTTGTCACACCTAGGCCTTTCTCTGCCCCTCATCCCAAGAACACCCATGCCTGACTGACAGGTCAATGGATCATCCTACCCTTTACTGCTGTCCCCGTTGACACTATGAGAGGACAACACACTGTGGGACCACCCAGTCACTCCCCTGTGGTCCAGCTATTGCAGTTTCAGTCTTGGTGTTTCAGTATGAACACACCACCCTTGTAGCATTCTAACTGGGTTCTGCTGACTCTCTTCTTCCAGTGGTCTAACCCTCATCCTCTCCTGGTCGCCATGGGCACTCATCTGTCACCATCAGTAAGCACAGACCCTTAATAATCTCCTTCCCTTGTACCAGTCTCAGCTCCACGGACCACCATTAAAACCACTCCTCTATATAGTCCTCAACTCCTCTGCCCTCTGTAGATTTCTCTTTGGAAAAAATCAAGTTTCTGACTACTCTGTATAGGCACCCAAAAAGGGGGAAGGTATTTAGAAAAAACAGAATCCCATTAAGGGCCCTCATCTTGTCTTTATTACCGCAAACCTCAATGAGCTCATCTGTGGTTTGCTTTTGTTTTGCTGTAATTGTTTGTTTGGGTGGAGCCTTGGTTTTTAGCTGTTCTCTGATTCCCTGTGCAGCCCCAGGCTAGCCCTCGCCTCTGCTGCCTCCCACCTGCACTCCGCAGGTGCCACTAACCCGTTTATTCTGATACCCCCCCCCCCAAAAAAAAACCATATCTGACCTCTTCAAATCTGAACCGCACCCCTTATTACCTCTCAGCTAATCACTTCTGTTTATATTTAATTCAAATCAGAACAGTGGGATGAAAATATCTATAGCTACCTACCAAAAGTGCTCCTCCTGGCCGCATCACCTACAGAATGACATTTCTTCTTGTTACTAGAGAGAAGCAAAATGTAATTCTATTTATCTGTCAATCTATCGATCAATAGATACATTTCTCTGTGTGTACATCTCTATATAAATTTATTTTCTGCTTATAGACTATGTTCAACACTCTCATATATGGTATTAAATCTACTAAATATATTGACCTGCTGCTATCATAAGCAACACTCAGCATGATTAAATTTCAATCAATGTATAGACTATTAATCCATCAAAGGGGAAAAAGGAAGGAAGAGCAGGAGGAAGAAAGGAAGGAAGGAAGGAAGTTACTTTACTTTGCTGTTGCTGGGACAGAACACCTTAACAAAACAACTTAAAGAAGAAGAGCGAGTTGTGGCTTACAATTCCAGAGGGACACCCTGAGGGACAGCTGGGAAGACCCTGCAGCCAGCCGGGAGGCTGGCAGCAGCAGGAAGCTACTGTACGTGCTGAGTCAGCATTCCGGAAGCAGACCATGAACAGGAGCTCGGGCAGGCGAGACTGTACAGCCTCAAGGCTGACTGACTCCTCCAGTGAGCTCTAAATGTCCCACATGCTCCCCCAACAGTGATGCCAGCTGGGGACCAAACACTCCGACTAACAAGCCTACAGGGGACATTTAACATTCAAACCACCGGGCATTGGTGGTGCACTCCTGTAATCCCAGCACTCTGGGAGGCAGAGGCAGGTGGATTTCTGAATTCGAGGCCAGCCTGGTCTACAGAGTGAGTTCCAGGACAACCCGGGCTATACAGAGAAACCCTGTCTCGAAAAAACCAAATCCAAAAAACCAAAAAAAAAAAAAAAAAAAAAAAAAA
Source organism: Apodemus sylvaticus (assembly GCF_947179515.1). Lineage (NCBI taxonomy): Eukaryota > Metazoa > Chordata > Mammalia > Rodentia > Muridae > Apodemus > Apodemus sylvaticus. The sequence continues at coordinate 10,681,982 of NC_067485.1, forward strand.
CATTCAAACCACAGAAAGGAGGCATGAAGACAGAAACGGAGAGAAAGAAGAAAAAGAAGTGATCCCCTTCACCCCGCATATCCTTTCTTTTTTTTTATTCGATATATTTTTTATTTACATTTCAAATGATTTCCCCTTTTCTAGCCCCCCACTCCCCGAAAGTCCTGCAAGCCCCTTTCTCTCCCCCTGTCCTCCCACCCACCCCTTCCCACTTCCCCGTTCTGGTTTTGCCGAATACTGCTTCACTGAGTCTTTCCAGAATAAGGGGCCACTCTTCCTTTCTTCTTGTACCTCATTTGATGTGTGGATTATGTTTTGGGTATTCCAGTTTTCTAGGTTAATATCCACTTATTAGTGAGTGCATACCATGATTCACCTTTTGAGCCTGGGTTACCTCACTTAGTATGATATTCTCTAGCTCCATCCATTTGCCTAAGAATTTCATGAATTCATTGTTTCTAATGGCTGAATAGTACTCCATTGTGTAGATATACCACATTTTTTGCATCCACCCTTCTGTTGAGGGATACCTGGGTTCTTTCCAGCATCTGGCAATTATAAATAGGGCTGCTATGAATATAGTAGAGCATGTATCCTTATTACATGGTGAGGAATCCTCTGGGTATATGCCCAGGAGTGGTATAGCAGGATCTTCTGGAAGTGAGGTGCCCAGTTTTCAGAGGAACCGCCAGACTGATTTCCAGAGTGGTTGTACCAATTTGCAACCCCACCAGCAGTGGAGGAGTGTTCCTCTTTCTCCACACCCTCTCCAACACCTGCTGTCTTCTGAATTTTTAATCTTAGCCATTCTGACTGGTGTAAGGTGAAATCTCAGGGTTGTTTTGATTTGCATTTCCCTAATGACTAATGAAGTTGAGCATTTTTTAAGATTCTTCTCCGCCATCCGAAGTTCTTCAGTTGAGAATTCTTTGTTTAACTCTGTACCATTTTTTTAATAGGGTTGTTTGGTTTTCTGGAGTCTAACTTCTTGAGTTCTTTATATATATTGGATATTAGCCCTCTATCTGATGTAGGATTGGTGAAGATCTTTTCCCAATTTGTTGGTTGCCGATTTGTCCTCTTGATGGTGTCCTTTGACTTACAGAAATTTTGTAATTTTATGATGTCCCATTTGTCAATTCTTGATCTTAGAGCATACGCTATTGGTGTTCTGTTCAGAAACTTTCTCCCTATACCGATGTCCTCAAGGGTCTTCCCCAGTTTCTTTTCTATTAGCTTCAGAGTGTCTGGCTTTATGTGGAGGTCCTTGATCCATTTGGATTTGAGCTTAGTACAAGGAGACAAGGATGGATCAATTCGCATTCTTCTGCATGCTGACCTCCAGTTGAACCAGCACCATTTGTTGAAAAGGCTATCTTTTTTCCATTGGATGTTTTCAGCCTCTTTGTCGAGGATCAAGTGGCCATAGGTGTGTGGGTTCATTTCTGGATCTTCAATCCTGTTCCATTGATCCTCCTGCCTGTCACTGTACCAATACCATGCAGTTTTTTAACACTATTGCTCTGTAGTATTGCTTGGTACTGCAGGTCAGGGATACTGATTCCCCCAGAATTTCTTTTGTTGCTGAGAATAGTTTTAGCTATCCTGGGTTTTTTGTTATTCCAGATGAATTTGATAATTGCTCTTTCTAACTCTGTGAAGAATTGAGTTGGGATTTTGATGGGTATTGCATTGAATCTGTGTATTGCTTTTGGCAAAATGGCCATTTTAACTATATTGTTTCTACCGATCCATGAGCATGGGAGGTTTTCCCATTTTTTGAGGTCTTCTTCCATTTCCTTCTTCAGAGTCTTGAAGTTCTTGTCATACAGATTTTTCACATGTTTGGTAAGAGTCACCCCAAGATACTTTATACTGTTTGTGGCTATTGTGAAGGGGGTCATTTCCCTAATTTCTTTCTCAGCCTGCTTATCCTTTGAGTATAGGAAGGCCACTGATTTGCTTGAGTTGATTTTATAACCTGCCACTTTGCTGAAGTTGTTTATCAGCTGTAGGAGTTCTCTACTGGAGTTTTTTGGGTCACTTAGGTAGACTATCATGTCATCTGCAAATAATGATAGTTTGACTTCTTCCTTTCCAATTTGTATCCCTTTGACCTCCTTATGTTGTCGAATTGCCCGAGCTAGTACCTCAAGTACAATATTGAAAAGATAAGGAGAAAGGGGGCAGCCCTGTCTAGTCCCTGATTTTAGTGGGATTGCTTCAAGTTTCTCTCCATTTAGTTTGATGCTGGCTACCGGTTTGCTGTATATTGCTTTAACGATGTTTAGGTATGGGCCTTGAATTCCTGTTCTTTCCAAGACTTTAAGCATGAAAGGATGCTGAATTTTGTCAAATGCTTTTTCAGCATCCAATGAAATGACCATGTGGTTTTTTTTCTTTGAGTTTGTTTATGTAGTGGATTGCATTGATGGATTTCCGTATATTGAACCAGCCCTGCATTCCCGGGATAAAGCCTACTTGATCATGGTGGATGATCGTTTTGATGTGTTCTTGGATTCGGTTGGCAAGAATTTTATTGAGTATTTTTGCATCGATGTTCATAAGGGAAATTGGTCTGAAGTTCTCTTTCTTTGTTGGATCTTTGTGTGGTTTTGGTATCAGCGTAATTGTGGCTTCGTAGAAGGAACTGGGTAGGGTTTCTTCTGTTTCTATTTTGTGGAATAGTTTGAAGAGTATTGGTGTTAACTCTTCTTTGAAGGTCTGATAGAATTCTGCACTGAAACCATCTGGTCCTGTGCTTTTTTTGGTTGGAAGACTTTCTATGACTCCTTCTATTTCTTTAGGCATTATGGGACTGTTTAGATGATCTATTTGGTCCTGATTTAATTTTGGTATTTGGTATCTGTCAAGGAAATTGTCCATTTCCTCCAGATTCTCCAGTTGTGTTGGGTACAGGCTCTTGTAGTAGGATCTGATGGTTTTTTGGATTTCCTCAGTTTCCATTGTTATATCTCCCTTTTCATTTCTAAGTTTGTTAATTTGGATACTTTCTCTGTGCCCTTTGGTCAGTCTGGCTAAGGGTTTATCTATCTTGTTGATTTTCTCAAAGAACCAGCTCCTGGTTTTGTTGATTCTTTGTATGGTTCTCTTTGTTTTTACTTGATTGATTTCGGCCCTGAGTTTGATGATTTCCTGCTTTCTACTCCTCCTGGGTGAAATAGCTTCTTTTTGTTCCAGGGCTTTCAGGTGTGTCATTAAGCTGGTAATGTATGCTCTCTCCATTTTCTTTTTGGAGGCACTCAGGGCTATGAGTTTTCCTCTTAGCACTGCTTTCATTGTGTCCCATAGATTTGGGTATGTTGTGTCTTCATTTTCATTGTGTTCTAAAAAGTCTTTAATTTCTTTATTTCTTCCTTGACCAAGGTATCATTGAGTAGAATATTGTTCAATTTCCATGTGTATGTGGGTTTTCTGTTGTTTTTGTTGCTATTGAAGACCACTTTTACTCCATAGTGATCTGATAGGAGGCATGGGATTAGTTCGATCTTATATTTGTTGAGGTCTGTCTTGTGACCAATTATATGGTCGATTTTGGAGAAGGTACCATGAGGTGCTGAGAAAAAGCTATATTCTTTTGCTTTAGGATAGAATGTTCTATATATATCTGTTAAATCTAATTGGTCCAAAGCTTCAATTAGTTTCATTGTGTCCCTGTTTAGTTTCTGTTTTCCTGATCGGTCCATTGCAGAAAGTGCAGTGTTGAAGTCACCCACAATTATTGTGTTAGGTACAATGTGTGCTTTGAGCTTTAATAAAGTTTCTTTTACGAAAGAGGGTGCCCTTGCATTTGGAGCGTAGATGTTCAGGATTGAGAGTTCTTCTTGTTGTATTTTTCCTTTGACCAGCAAGAAGTGTCCCTCAGAGTCTCTTTTGATGACTTTGGGTTGAATGGCTACTCCAGCTTGTTTCCTGAGACCATTTGCTTGTAAAATTGTCTTCCAGCCTTTTACTCTAAGGTAGTGTTTGTCTTTGACCCTTAGGTGTGTTTCCTGTAAGCAGCAAAATGTAGGGTACTGTTTATGTATCCAGTCAGTTAGTCTATGTCTTTTTATTGGGGCATTGAGTCCATTAATGTTAAGAGATATTAAGGAATAGTGATTGTTACTTCCTGTCATTTTTGACGTTATTTTTTAAATTTGGTTAACTTCTTTTGGGTTTGATGAAAGGTTACTATCTTGCTTTATCCAGGGTGAAGTTTCCCTCCTTGTATTGGTATTTTCCTCCTATTATCCTTTGTAGGGCTGGGTATGTGGATAGATATTGGGTAAACTTGGTTTTGTCATGGAATATCTTAGTTTCTCCATCTACGGTGATTGAGAGTTTTGCTGGATATAGTAGTTTTGGCTGGCATTTGTGTTCTCTTAGAGTCTGCATGAGATCTGCCCAGGATCTTCTAGCCTTCATAGTCTCGGGTGAAAAGTCTGCTGTGATTCTGATAGGTCTTCCTTTATATGTTACTTGCCCTTTTTCTCTTACTGCCTTTAATATTCTTTCTTTGTTTAGTACATTTGGTGTTTTGATTATTATATGACGGGAAGTATTTCTGTTCTGGTCCAGTCTGTTTGGAGTTCTGTAGGCTTCTTGTATATTCATGGGCATCTCTCTCTTTAGGTTAGGGAAGTTTTCTTTGATATTTGCTGGCCATTTAAATTGTAAATCTTCACTCTCATCTATGTCTATAATCCTTAGGTTTGGTCTTCTCATTGTGTCCTGGATTTCCTGGATATTTTGAGTTACAAGCTTTTTGCATTTTGCATTTTCTTTAACTGTTCAGTCCATGGTTTCTATGGTATCTTCAGCATCTGAGATTCTTTCTTCTATCTCTTGTATTCTGTTGTTGATATTTCTATCTATGTCCCCTGATTTCTTCCCAAGGCTTTCTATCTCCAAAGTTGTCTCCCATTGAGTTTTCTTAGTTGTTTCTACTTCTGATTTTAGGTCCTGGATGGTTTTGCTTAGCTCCTTCACTTGATTGTTTGTGCTTTCCTGTAATTCTTTAAGAGATTTTTGTGTTTCCTCTTTCATGACCTCAGCCTGTTGACCAAAGTTCTCCTGTATTTCTTTAAGTGTTTTTTTGTGTTTCCTCATTATTGGCTTTTGTATTCTCCTGGATTTCTTTCAATGATTTTTGTGTTTCCCTTGCAAGGGCTTCTAACTTTTGATCCATTTTCTCCTGAATTTCTTTAAGTATGTCCTTCATGTGTTCCTGTACCAGCATCATGACCAGTGATTTTAAATCCAAATCTTGTTTTACTGGTGTGATGGGGTATTCAGGACATGCTGTTAAAGGAGAATTGGGTTCACATGTTGCCATATTGCCTTGATTTCTGTTAGTAACGTTCCTGGTTTGCCTTTTGCCATCTAGTTCTCACTGGTGTTAGTTAGTCTTGTCAATGCTGGACTCACCAGTGCAAGCTGCCCCTTCCCAGGTGGCCTCTGGTGCACAGCTTATCTCCTGCACTGCCTGGAGACAGGGTGCTGTTGCCCAGGCTGTTCACATCCCGAAGCAGGCACCTGAAGGCTCCTGCTGGGGTCCGCTGGATTCACAGCAGCACACCGACTTCTCCCCGCTGGCCGCCCAGAAGCCCCTCTTGCCTCTTGCAGGACCTGGAGATGTGGTGTTGCCGCCCAGGCTGATCTGGATCCGGAAGCGGAGAGGTCTGAGGGCTACCGCCAGAGGCCTCCGGATTGGAGCCTAAGCTCTGTGCCACAGGAGCAAGCTGTGCTGTGAACTCCCAGACTGCCTCTGGGTGCACACCAGGTCTCTGGAGACCGAGTGCTGTGGCCCAGGCTGTTCAGATCCCAAAGCAGGCACCTGAAGGCCCCTGCTGGGGCCCGCTGGATTCACTGGAGCACACTGACTTCTCCCTGCTGGCCGCCCGGAAGCCCCGCACATCCTTTCTGCATCTCTCCTTCACAATGCAACTCTAGAGAACCAAATGCCTGGAGGTGGCTCCTGACCCCATGCCACTGACTTCAGTAGGGAAAACTTAATCCTCTTGTTTGGGGGATGATGAGGCTTCGTGGGGGAGCTGTGACAGATGGCATCTGGCGTTTAAGGCACTTTTGTTGTTACTGTTACTACAGCTATCTCTCAACGCAATCAGGCAGGTAGGAAACAAGTTCCCTCAGGCGAACAGCACGTTCATCCCTGCTAATGTATCTCCCTTTGCGCCCATGGAAGATTTCAATAAATATTCCCTCCCATAACCAGGTCCCTGAAGGGGAGAATGTGGGAGTAGATTTGAAGTCCGCGCTGCTTTGAAATTTAATTTCTAGGATCTCCATTGAGGAATGAGTGTTAATTATCCCGAATTGTGTGGGTGTCTCCATAGCACCGACCTCAGAAAGTCACTTTGCTTTTGTCCCATCTGGGTAATGAGCTTCTCTCTCTCCTGATTTTATCTGTCAGTCATGTTGACAAAATTGACAAGTTGGAGTTCTTCACCAAAATCAGGAAAACCAATGACTTACTAAAGCTGATGTTGTTAAATGGCAGGCTCCACCTCAAAAGCTCAGGGCCAGCGCAGGCTGCTGACTGGGTTCAGCTCCCTGTCTATCTTGGGACCAGATATATTCATAAGTAGATTCAAACCAATATCACTTTTTAAAAATCCCAACATAGTTTCCTCTAGGTAGAAGCACGTTTGCTATTAAGTTTATGTGAAAACAAAGAGAACTTTCAAAAAGCCCTAAGCAGTATTTAAATGTATGAGAAAGCTGAGGGATTCCGAATGCCAATCCTTGTCATTTAATGTGAAGCTACAGAAGTGAAGACAGATAATCCACGGAAGGAATGGCCATATAAAATGGTATGCTTATTCCAGAAGTAAAGTATCAAACCCACACACATTCCCAGTACGCACAGCCATCCAGTCCTCAGTACTCACTTTAACAAGTGAGAACCTGAGTTCACCCGAAGACCTGTACACTGGCATCTACAGGCGCCTGCCCAGGCCTGAGAGCACTGCTGGATGGGTCGACCCGCCACACCAGAGGACAGCAGAGGCAAAGGATGTAGACAACCGTAGACAACCGCAGCAACCAGAGTTCTGCTGTCAAACAGGACAGGAAATTGGGGCTGTAATGGGAGTCAGGAGACATTTATTTTTAAGACAAAGAAATAACAGCATATGTGTATATGGAGCCACTAGGAGGCGGGAAAGCTGGTGGTGCAGGGGGGAGGGGAGAGTGGAGTGTCCTTGAGCAGCTGTCTCCTGTGAGTGGACCTGGCTCAGGGAGGGCGGAGGTGACAGGTCCCAGACTTCCTGAGTGCAGAGGCAGGAGAGGCAGCCCATGTGGTGCTGCCAGCGTGGGCAGCTTCTTTTTTGACAACAAACAAGGTCCTGTGCGACCTGAGGGAGAGAAGGCTGCACACAGCAGATGTGCACGCTCGGCCCTGGGGCTCTCTGAGGCCAGAAATGGTGACAGTGCTTCCTTTACGGGGTTCCGTGGGGACTAAGATGACGCCTCACTGGCACTGCGAACACTCAGCATCCAAGAACACAACCTTTAGATGATCCGGGCCAGGGTAGCTCCGTGCACACCACCCTGGGCATTTGCTGCTCTTGGATGGAACTCCAAGGGTGGAGTCCCACTTCCTTCACCCCCAAGGTGTTTAGGAGCAGCAGCTGCAGTTCTCTCTGGCACCTGCGCTATCTGGTAGGCAGCATCTCCTTGAGAATGAGTGGATGGTGAGTGGGTGAGTCCTAGGATGAAGAAAGACAGGATGCAGTGTTCATGTCAGCCTGGTCTTGGATGCTCAAACCTCCCCCACCCCCACCCCCACCCCCCATGGAACCGGCATGCCAATCTGGCCAAGCTTCGCAGCAGCCCTGTCTCCATGGAGTTTCTCAAACTCTCTTCTACCTAAACTCTGAATAAAAATGGAGCCTGGCCATTCTTGTCTGAAAATATTTGCTTGATCCCTTTCCCTCCCCCAGCAAACAGGCACTCGCTGACCTCTGTGTGTAATGCAAAGTGACAGTGTCATCCAGGACGGAGCTGGAAATCATTAACTTGGGGGACGTGCGTGAGCTGCTCCTCCTCGGCCAGGCCCCTGCCTCTGTGCTGAGGAATCCAGGCTTCAGGAAGGCAAAGCTGTCCTGTTTGCCAACTGTGGGTCGTGAGCCTGTGGGTTGACGACAGTGATTAACACTGAGAGTGACATTTGATATGTGTGTGGCTTCAACTAAGAGATCTGGAAGGAAGCATTGAGGGGAAATATTGGGAGGGGGGGAGGTGGTGTGCAGGGGACACAGAATACTCTTTTTTTCCCCAACATCTTTTGTAGCACTGTCTGAAATTTTGAACTATCTGTTAGGAAGACAGACAAGTTGGAGTGTCACTAAGAAAGGAAGTTAGCCCCTCAAGGACATTCTGAAAGAGATACTGGGGAGGAGCTGGAGCAATTCATTAAGAAAGGAGAAACATTAGCAAGGGGCCAAGACCTAGAGCAGTTTATTCCACAGGCCGGGAGTGTGGGAATCACAATTTGCGAAATAAATGTGTAAGTATTTTTTAAGCATAATGCTAGATGTGAATTACAGTTCATTTTGAAATTTATAAACCAGTTTTCCCAAACATGAAAAAGGCACACCTGTGTCCACTGTTTGCCAGCTTAGCCTGTCAGCCGGAGCTTTGCAGCAGAGCCGTGTGCAGCAGTCCCCAGCGCGGGCGCAGTGACATGCTCTCCAGTATTAGACTCTACTCAGCCTTGGGCACAAGGACCTGGGACTTTGAAAGAGCCCGGAGAGGGCAGGGCAGACTCACAGATCACCCAGGGACATACTTACAAGGCAGATTCCTGGCCCTAGCCCTGGGAATGCTGAGTGTGGAGGGTGGAGAGGAGGAACCCCTGCTCTCAGCTCACGCCTGAGGTGACTGTGAACCACTGAGCAAACACTAGCTTAGAGAAGGCAGGCCCGGATGAGAGCCTTCCGGCCTTCCGGCCTTCAGTCCAGGAGCCAGCACGCGCCTCTGGCTCCAAGGCCCTCCCCAGGTTCACTGTGCTGAGCAAGCCAACCCGGGGCTTGGTGTGACGCACCCTGATTTCTTCTTATTCTGTTAGAATGATTACAGGAAGTTATCTATGCAATGCAAGGATTTTGTGGTGGGCGTGCTGGACCTGTGCCGAGACACAGAAGAGGTGGAAGCAATTTTAAATGGCGATGTGAACTTGCAAGTATGGTCTGACCACCACCGTCCGAGTCTGAGCCGGATCAAACTCGCCATTAAATACGAAGTCAAGAAGGTAAGCTCTCTGCCTTTCCTGCCTTCTTGCCTGGCTTTGCAGGGCTGCTGGCCCAGCTTCGTGCCATGTATATTCATGTGCCCACAAAGTAACTGTGACGCCCAGATTCTGCAGAGACAGTGAGCTTGTCAATTTTGCAGAGCTGCTCAGATTTCACGATCCCTCTCTACCTAGGCTCCCAGTCCCCAACAGAGGAATCACAATCAGCCTTGAGCCTGGAGAGCAGAAATCAGTCTCCAAAGGGGCTATCAGAACACACTTCCAGCGGGGCTCCCGTGGGCTAGCAAGCTAGGCCCAAGACCTGCTGAAAAGCGTGTAATTGATCACCCAGTAGCATCAACTAAGCTCTCTCTGCACCAAGGAACTGGTTGTATAGAAAGCAGCTCGGAGAGAGGGCTGGGCAACACCCAAGGACCTCAGAGGGTTCGCTTAGAGGCGGTTCATTCCAAAGTCTCCTTAATAGAACGCTCGAGCAGATGTCCAAGGGCAGGCCCACCCCCTTGTCAGTACACGCCAAGGTCTCAGCAGCCGTTACTACACCTGCATCTCTCTCATCCCCAGCCACTCTGACACTGCAAGACCCTGTCTCAAAACAATCATTTTTAACCATATGGTATTAAAATGCCCCAGTCTGGGCTCTGAACATTTCTCTTCCCTTGATTATTCACACAGGGGCGGGCAGGGGCATAAACCAACCATCAGTAAGTGGCAAGCCTGTGAGACTCATATAGGGGGCCTCCCGTGCTTTGTAAGGTTTTCTGTGCTTTTACTTCAAGAGTCATCCCAAATCTGAGGAAGAAGGATTTCCCTGAGACTGAGTCTCCCAAAACAGAGGTTTTTGCCAGGTGCTTGGCAAAGTCAAGCTTCAAGTTCAAATCTATGTTTTTGTACTTTGTGGAAATGTATTGTTTAACCGAGCCCCAGATCTGAGCAGAGGTTTTGCTTTGCTTTGCGTTGTTTCTCGTCAAAGCACAGGGGTCTCATAATGGAACTGCTAAGACTTCCCATACACTTGGGTTCAGGCAAGACCTGCTGCGGGGCCCATGTGACGTTGGTAAAGATGAGCGTATCCAAACTTCCAAGCACCCCTGTCTTCACCAGCCCAAGTAGGTTCCTGCCCCTCACAGGGCATGATAACAGGGTCTGAAACACCCAGGAAATAGGGGATACTGGGGGTCTGCAGTTTGTATCCACAGAATCTGACTATTACAAGCAACCACAACAGTGCCTACCTTGTAGACATTGCCCATTTTCCCTCTAAAATGTAAATTCAAATCTTCTAGCAAAACTGCTATTGAGGGTACAGTCATTCTGTAAGTGGGTATCTGGCCACCTCCTCACAGTTACAACCCTCTGCTGCCAGCTATGGGTACAAATGATCTGATAATGAATGAGATAGAAAACCCCAGCCCTCCGTGGTCATGGTGGCCGAGGTCAGAATAAAAGGTTTTCGTGAGGGAAATGATTGCCCTAATGGAATTTTCCAATTAAGGGAGTCATAAAGGTTTCAGGAAATACCTATCATGGATGTCAAGCGTCTGCTGCCTCCACAGGTGGGAAGCTGATGAATGACTTGTGTGGGATGCTAACCTTGGCTCATGTCAAAGACCTCCAGTGTGCACATCCTCTGACCGTGCACGCCGTCATGCAACGGCAGACAGCCCTGGAGCTTTTCTTGACATCTGTTATATTGCGAATTACTAATGAAAATGTACTATTAGGAAGGCTTATGAATCAGAGAATGCCCTTCCGGTTTGACCTCAGGAATCTTAGTATAGCCTCACAAATACAGCCCTGGACATCTGACTTGCAAATGACAATTACCAAGGTCCATGTAAAAAATACATTGCCTTTTGTATCTGAGATGCATAGATAGATAGATAGATAGATAGATAGATAGATAGATAGATAGATGATGGACACATAGATAGATGGTAGATGATAGAATATAAAGCCTAAGGTCCGGCCTACATGCTATCAGATCAGCCCATTCATGCAGACATCAAATGAGACTAGTTATTCTTGGTATTTTCACAGGCATTTAATCAGGTATAACCATTAAGATTTTATGTTCAAATGCATTTGGATACCTTGAGTTCAGCATAATCGGACAGGTAGCTGCCTTTGCTCCAAGACACCATAGAGCCCTTAGCGTGTGTCACTACTGTCACATAAAGTACAGCGCACCTTATAGATCCCCAGAGCTCTTTACATTGCCCATGTATCAGTCTGAAACACAAGCTCGGTCTCTGTCTAAGAAATGCTTACACGTGAGTGGCGTGTGCCACCCTGGGCCTGCTCGCCCTTGGATACGCTGCCCCTCATCTCAACACTTGCCTCTTTTCAGGCCTTATCCTAACATCCAGCCCACTGCTGACCTCATTAGATGAAGACATGGGGCTCTAGGTAGAGAGGCCAATCCAAGCTGGTGTCATGACACAGACTTCCAGCCTAAATCACAGACTATGTAGCCTTGTGGTCTCAGCCAAGTCACTGGCACGACTCCATGTTCCAACTGCAAAAACAGATGAACAAGCTTTTTCTTTATAAAAACTTTGCACATTTCCAGATGACAATATTCTCGAGATTTTGCTGTCCCCTGTATGCCAAAGGAGAGGCGCCACTGCTGTCTCAGTGATGACTTCCTGCTAAGACACCCAACGCCCTAGTATCCCCTAAGACATTCTCCAACTTGCTCTGCATTATCTCCCCCAAGAATGTTAAAAGTAGCCCCATGGTGAGGACACTGACTATGACATTCCTCTTGGGGTGGCCAACTGTCTCATAAATTGTGACTATTCTCGATGACTTCTGCTTTAGGAAGCTAACTCAAGCCAGGGATGGTGGCATGCATCTTTAATTCCAGAACTTGGGAGGCAGAGGCAGGTAGATCACCCTGGTCTATTAAGTATGTAACACAGCTACATAGTGAGACCCTGATTCCCAAACAAAAGAGGGTGACTCAGACTCAGTAATGCAGTTGAAGGCAACTCCTGAGTGACAATGTTGGAGATGTGGCTGGGAGTGAGCCCGGTGAGGTCCATTCCAGGTCTAACTAATAGACTTATGGACTCACTTGACAGACACTAAGACTCTGTGTCTTGCATCTCTTGCTACTAAAGGAAGGATAATAAGACCAACCTCACAGGCTCTGATGAGACTCAAGTGTGATAAAAAGTATGTACCTTGAATACGGCCAGCTCCCATCACCTGTGGGGAGAAGGTGGTAGTGGTGATTTGCTCACAGGCAAGGCAAGGGAGTGCTAAAGGCTCACTTGAGACCCTCCCACTACCCACCTGAGAGAGCAAGTTCACTCTGAGAATTCAGAGGTAAGACTGCCCGCAGTCGCAGCTCACCAAACGCTCTGACACAACAGTGTCTGTACCCTCCAGCTACTCAAAACCACCCACAGCTTTGGCTTGTAGCTGCTCAAAATGTTTTATCATCTTCTCAGGCCATAAGCCAGTGGAATAGGGCAGCTTGCTGCCTATCCCAGTCTCAACTATCCCTCTCAAAGGCCTAAAAATCCTCATCCACAAACTACTGATTCTAAATAAACCCGGGCCAGTTCCAGGCTCACCCTCTGGAAACGCCCAACTACCCTAGATCTCAATTTCAGCTCGGTTGAGCTCATAGTCCATTTATAAAGCAAACCCAGCACGTGGCATGTGGTGACTGCTTGGCGACTTGTATAATGGAGAAACATATCTCACTCCTCCTCTTCTTCCTCTTCCTCCTCTTCCTCCTCCTCCTCCTCACTGCTTCATCGTCTGTGGACTTGAAGGGTGATGTCTGCCTTCCCTTTTGCTAGACTGTCTCTCCATCATCCCTCCTCCCATCTGCCCGAGGAAAGACCAGATGACGTTCCTAGCTACAGCAAGAGAACTCTGTAGGGATTCGGTCCTGTAGTATTCGAAGGGAGTCGGGCAAGGGACCCAGACTGTCCTGTTTTGCACCACAGAAGTTTTAACTCTCCCTGTGGGATGGGTGCAGCTTCTTGAACATAATCAAGCAAAGGCATCCTACTCGGGGAGAAATACACACAGAGAGAAAGGGGGTGGCAGAAATGGAGTGAAGAGAGAAAAGACTATTTTTTGCTCAATCTATTACTTCTATAGAAGAAGCACATCTCTTTTCAGGCAGCACAGAGTATCTACAATGATGGTGACTCATTCCATAAGTCTCCTGTCACCACCTCTGAGCTCTTCAGACGCAGCCTGACCTGTTACAGAGCCAGTGAGAACAGGTTACATTCTTGCTCCCAACAACTTGGAGAAATAGATGGAGAGGATGTCCCACGACTCCAGAAGCAGCAGCCTCCCATGCACAGTCCTCAGCAGTTTCAACACTGTTCGAAAGTATATGTGCAAAGAGTGCTGAGACTCAAGCATTCTCTTAACTTCGAGTATCAATGACATCAAAAGGCAATGACATTGTTCTGCTATACAGAGGCACAAAGTAAACATTCTCATACCTAAACTGAAAAAGAGGAGCAAGGTAAGAAAGGTCAGACAACAGCAAGACCAACATGCACCAGGGCAAACACCGGGCACCTGGGGCTCACAGCAGAATCATCTAGGCTCCAAGGGCTTGAGTTGCCTACCCTTCACTCCTATTGCAGTGGTGTGAGCTACTTCCATGCCACTCTACTCTACCCTACTCTACCCTACCCTACCCTACCCCACCCCACCCCACCTCACCCCACACTATTGGACTACAGGCTACTATGATATCTGGAGCCAGCCCCACTCTGCATATGCAGTATTCCTTGGCAGATGTCCCAAGATCCTGGCATCTCTAAGATCCAGACTCTCTGTTGCAAACTGGGCTTTAGTTTCACAGCTTCCTGCAGATGCCTGGCTCTCAGCCTTTGGAACCCCTGCATTACCCTTTGTGAACCTCTATTCTTCCATCTTTTAAACCTGTAAAACCAGATACCACGTGTGTGATGTCAACAAATTCTGCTGTCAGCTCAGGAAGTTATCTGGCTCCCTCGGACCACAACTGCACTGGCCTTTGTGTGGCGACCCTGGGCAAACCTTTTCCTGGGCACTTTCTTGTTTTTCAGTAGGAAGCTCTTCAATGGCATTTTTCCTCTCTGATGAACTGGGATGTCTCTCAAATGCAGCCTCCAGTCTAAACCTGACAGTACCTTGCCTACCATCCCAGTGCATAGCCGGGGGTTTCTCTTACAGATGCTAATACCTTCAACAACCACAGCTACTGTCTCCTCTGAACTTCCTCCTTTCTCTTCCAGTTCATACTTTGTCAGATCCTCCATTTCCTACTCTTGCTCTGCCACTGACTTGAGTAGAGTTGGTGAGGGGCAGCAGCCCCAGCCTAGCTACAAACCACTGCTCACTTGGCATAATCCTGCTAAACAATGCACCCTGTAATTCTGAATTGCACCTCACTTGAGTGACCAGATCACAGGCAGAATAGACAAGTTCTTTGTCAGAATAAAAAACAAATGGCTTTTATCCCCTTCCTGACAGAGCACCATGTTACCCTCCAAAAGCTCATGAGCCAGCCCTCCACGGATCATCTGTCCTTCACAGCTCCTACAAGAATGAGCCACTGAGCTCTGGTTATAGGTTTTTAGGGCTTTTCTAACTAAGTTACACACACTCCGATTCATCCTGATAAACCGGCTCAGAGGCCAACAGGTCACACGATCTCTTTAATCCCACAAGAACCTTACTCCAAGCACCAGTTTTCCGTGTTAGCTACTCTCCTCATCCTGGGACAAAATACCAAACAGAAGCAGCTTAAGAAAGGAAGAGTTTGTCTTAGCTCATGGTTTGAGTGCTTGGCCTATTACAGGAAGTCACAGGAGCAGGCTGTGAGGAAGATGGTCACTGGGTACCCACAGTCAGGAAGCAGAGGAATGAACACTGGAGGTGTAATCTGGGACCCGGCCAATGGAATGGTTACAGCACACAGTTAGGGTGGGCACCCCCACCTCAATCAGCCCAACCTAGCAGGTGCCCTGAGAGACATCCCTAGAGGCTTGTTTTCCCAAATGACCCTATACTCAGCCAGTTCAACAATCCACAGTAGTTGTCACACACCAGCCCAGCATGCTGTGACTCCGTTTCCTGGGGCTGCCATCATTCTTTTACAAGCAGGAAGACAGGAACTTGTAAGTGTGCCCAATGGGACTCTGAGGAGAGCACCGTGGGGAGAACAGCGCAGTGGGAGCGCATCTGTCTATGAGGAAAACTATCCACAGGTGAGGGGTAGGGACATATTGCCCAGCCGCATCATCACACCTAACTCGGGCCCAGTGAGCTGGTGCTCGTTTTACAGACACGGTACAAATGGATCTACTTTTCTACTGAAATTGCTGTTAGAAGGGAAAGGAGCTTGCTGGGCAGCAGCATTGCATTTAGCTAGGACCACGACTGCATGTTTCTTAATTATCAAGTATATGGATATAGACACACCACTTCACTTATTAGCCAGAGGCTTCTGTACTTCTAGTGTATAGGATGCTCTAGCCTTCTAGAGCCTCACAAAGAAAGAAAGAAAGAAAGAAAGAAAGAAAGAAAGAAAGAAAGAAAGAAAGAAAGAAAGAAAGAAAGAAAGAAAAGAAAAGAAAGGAAAGAAAGAAACAAAAAATAATCAGAATAAACATGTATGAATCACAATCCCTTTTCTGCCTGGAAGACCCCCTAAGAAAAGGTAGGAAAGTACCTAGCAGAAGCCTGCCTCTCTGTGTTGAAGTCTTAGGTCCCTGGCTTATGAGATATATGACTTTAAACATGTAATTTCATCTTGGGACCTCAATTTTCCGGTCCATATATGAGAACATATAACCTAAGAAACAGTCTTCAGTCTTTATTAGCACACATATCTAATTTAAAAATGGTATATGACTAATAGATTAGCCAGTGGAAGCTACTTGCCATGCTGATTTTATATGCAGAACTACTCTCAGGCTAAATAAGTACCCCTTGGTTCAGTCTCACTGGTTATAATATTTTGGGCAGATCATTTTTTGCTGTGAGAACTGTCCACACACTGTGGCAGCCCTGACCTCTACCCAGTGTCACCTCTCCTCAACTGTACCAAGTGAAAGTACATCTGACTGTTTCCAACATTCTTGAGAACAACAGGGGCAAAGCCACCCCTTGATGAAAAATGCCAGGCTAGTTTTCAGACTCTTGGCCATACAAAGCCCTGGATTCTAAGCCTCCAGGATAGGAACTATAGTTATCCCAAGACTTCATACATCTGCACCCTGACAGAGCCACCTGGAGCTTTGTGACAAAGGCAGATTCCTACCCAGTTTCAGGTTCAGCTAGCCATAAGGGGTACACATCAATATTTTCTAAAGCTCTCAAGAGATTCTCAATTTTGGAGCATGAGCTCAGCGAAGGTGTGGCCTCTCTGGAAACAGTATATCCTACATATAATCCGCTGAGCAGGAGAATAAAGCATCCACTGGGAAGCCAGAGGCCTTGGTGCTCCTCCAATATCTGTAATTCCTGCCTATGATAAAAACACAGACTCTAGATGCCATTCAAGACTGATCCCAGAGCACAGACGCAAGATCTCCAATCTCTCTATTACCAACAGTGTCCCTTTGGGTCATAGAGAAAGCATCTTGCTCTCCATGGAAACCCTGCCACTGTCTCTAGCCCGCCAGTCTCAGAGATGAAGCAGAGAGGTGAGTCCCAGTAGATCCTGCAGCCAAAGAGAAGCAGGGGCACCTTTCCTGAGAGGTTAGCTGGTGTCTGGCGTGCTCCCATCTCAATGGCCTGACTTATCACTGCATCCCCACAATCTGCCCTGCCCAGCTTGCAAAACAAAACAAAACAAACAAGCAAAACCAATGGAACAAGGGGGACACCAGTCCACTAAAACTCCTGCTGACCTGGCAGGCTGTTAAGCTTTCTTACCTGTTTGTTCTATGGAAACAAATGTGTGCAGTGAGAATTCTTTGACACACTTTCTCTTTGGTCACCAAGCTTCCTATGCCACAGAATTTTAGCACATACAGCTCTCCCGTTGGGTGCTGTGTTTCCTGGGGCAGGCAGGGCTGGATCAGGATACTTTCTGATTTGAAAGTCAGCAAGCAGAGAAAAATCTGAGGGCCATTTACAGGAGGAACACAGAACTCTTCATCATCCCTGAGCGCTGATGCAAACCAGGCACAATCAGCCACAACACACAAAAAACAAAAACTATGTTCAAATTGTCATTTTTTACCCCATAAATCAAAGCGATCTTAGACGTCTCCCCTGAGGACTTCTGGCTAGCTCTAATAACTAAGCTAAATACCAAATGTTCATTTCAATCATATTATTTTGGTTACATATTCTCATAGATTTAGACTTTTAATGAGGAATTGATCTATTGCAAACTCCTTCCATTATGTTCCACAATGCATCATCTCATTCTTGGGGAGGAGATATGTAAGTATAATTGCAGATGAAAAAGTTTTGTTTAATGTGAATGCTTCAGTTAATAGCATCGGAGCCACAGTGACATCATGCCTGGATGGTATTAGCATCTAAGTGATCTTCCTGCATCTTCTCTCTTCCTTACACACACACAGAGAGAGAGAGAGAGAGAGAGACAGACAGACAGACAGACAGAGACAGAAAGAGAGATAGAGACAGAGAGAATTTTCTTAAGTAATCATATCAGATCATGTCCAAACTTAAATCTTCTGTCTCAGTATAAGCAAGCCTGGCATGGTCTTTGTCCTTAGGAATTCAGTTTGCGATCACCACCAAGGAGTCAAGTCTGGGGCTGGGCTCATGTGTTCACAGTTGGTCAAAAGGGTGATGTCAGGAGAAACCTGTAGAAGTGAGATGGGGCTTCCAAGAGCTGGGAGGCAGGAGGCAGGAGGCAGGAGGCAACAGGAGAGGAGGGGAGGAGGAAGCATGGATGGGGCGGGGCTGAAGGACAGGTCTGCTCTGTGACAGGGAGGGACTGCTCAGTGGTCTCTGCACACAGGAATTTTCATCCCACTTATTTCGCTTATTACATGACATGATAAAAAATTGAGAAAGACAATTAAAAGTCAGATAGTAGCATACAATTCTATATCTCAGATGTCAGCTGTTTTAATTTGTTTTCAGTCTCCTGATTCCTTCTCTGTGCAGACATATATTAACATACATTTAGCTTTAGAGTAAGTGATTTTGTGATTTGATTCATTATTAGAATGGAATGGAAATGTTTTTCTGTATTTCCTATAATTACTCTTTCCATGTTAGCAGACAGCCAGCGTACCACCGTATACATTTACTCTATTGAGGAATGTTCGCAGTTAAAATGTACTTAATTTCACCGGGTTGTTAATGACCTCTCCCATTAGTGTGATGAGGGGCTGGAGAGATGGCTCGGCAGTCACAAGCACTCATTGTTCTTGTAGAGGACCCAAGTTTGCTTCCCAGCATCTATACTGGATGGCTGTGACTCCAGCTTTAACTGTAAACCTGACATAGCGTCCCTGAAGGAATCCCCAGGTCGGATGGGCCTGTACGCACCGGGCATTATCTTGAGAGTTTATTGGCATGGAGGGCCTGGCTTGCTATCAGAGGTACCGTTCCCTAAGCAGGTGGTCCTAGAAATTATACGACAGCTAAGCCTGGGTCCTGGAGAGAGCCAGCAAGCAGCATCCCTCTGTCACTTCAGCTTCACACCCCGGCTCAAGTCCCCGCCCAGTTTCCCTCAGAGATGGGCCATGACCTGAAAGTCTAAGAAGAAATAAGCATTTCCTCCCTAATTTGCTTTTGGCCATGGTGTTTGTCACACCAACAGAAAATAAACTAGATGGTTTGAGACAAAATAGGAGTGTGTGAATCTACAGACAACGCTGTGTCTGGGGAAGGAATGTGTATGACTAATTCTGGAGGGAGAAATTATGAGTTTGGAAGTCGAGGGACAAAGTCAGTCTAGAAACCTCAGTGGGAGTCCCGCCTCCCAATCATAGGATTGCTCAAATTCCCACAACACTCTCACAGAAGCGTGATTTGGTTAAGGCAAAGGGTAGAAGCCATTTTACAAGAACGGAGGTCTTGCTGGTAAGACTGGGCAACACTGAAGGAGGTGTTGTGGCCCCTCACAAATGGGGCAAGACTGGGACAGAAGACAGAAGAAAGGAGCAGAACTTGAGAGAGAGGCTCAGAAGAAAGGGACATGGGAGAGTTTTCTGACAGATAGC
Organism: Apodemus sylvaticus; assembly: GCF_947179515.1. NCBI lineage: Eukaryota > Metazoa > Chordata > Mammalia > Rodentia > Muridae > Apodemus > Apodemus sylvaticus. The sequence goes on from NC_067485.1 coordinate 10,701,440, forward strand.
AGCCACCCTCCCTTCATATACAAGCCACACCCTTTCTATTTCCTAACAGAGAAGGGAACATGTCATCTAATGTCATACTGATGGGAGAAATCTATGCAGATCAAACTCACACACCTCTGGTTCTGAAGCCTCTATCTGAACTGTCCTTAGCCACTATATGTCACTCTGCGCCACACTCTGCTGGCACCAGGGAGCTAGGAAAGCCTTCCAGCCTAGGAGGCCGCTAGAGGAGCCTCTCATCAGATCCTGCCCTCGCCCTCCTCATCCCACCCCCACCCCACCCCACCCCCACCCCTGTCACCTTCAGTTAACGTAGCATCATGCATGGTTATCTTTTATCTCTTAAAAAATGTGTGTATTTGTTTACGTCTAAGAGCGCATTGTCCCAATGTCTGTGTGTGCCACATTGGTGCCTTCAGAGGCCAGAAAAGGGCATCGGGTGCCATGGGACTGGAGTTACAGACCACAAGCTGCCATGTGGTGCTGGGAACTGAACCTACGCCTGGTTTCTCTGCAGGAGCAGGAAGAGCCTTTTAACCTGCTGAGCCATTTGTCCAGCCCCACGCATGGTTTCCTAGGGACCTTCATTCTGTGAGCAAAAGGGAAGTGGTACAGTGTTGGCAGATTTGGAAGCTGCTTTTGGTGACCAGCAAGCTGAAATCTAGCAAAATTAAGATCCTTTAGAGAGGCTTTACAAAGACAGATTCCAACAACTGGGCCCATTAGCACCTGTTATGGCATCTTAGCTGTTAATAAATGACCGCCTGGGAAGGGCTGGTCACCCACTGTGGACAGGGAACACATGCAGGCACATAGAGCCCCTCCTGCTTGTAAGAGGTCATATTTGCAGAGAGTACACAGTTATCCCTGAACCTCCTTACAGAGCCATTAAAAGATTTCTTCCCAAAACCATTGAATACTCTCCCCCCACCCAAGAAATGCATGTTTCTTAAAAGAGAAATCCCTTTAATACAATGTAGAGAAAACCACAACATGACATAATCACCAGAACTGTGGTGTAACCCTGGTGTAAGGACTCAGAGTCACTGAGAGTGAATCTTTCTACACTGCTTTTCTCACCTCCAGTGCAGAGACGGCAATGATTTGCTCATAAATTTCTAGTTTGTAGTAAGTTCTAGACAAAAGTGTCACATGGTACCTTGTAAATATTATTATCTTTACTGAACTGTCCAGAGCCACATCCAATGTTCATTAGGAAATGGTCTGTAAAGTATTTTATAACAGGCAGGGTACTAAGCTGTTAAATCCTAACTAGATTCTACTAATAGATACTATATTGTACTAATAGAAAAGAAGGGTTCTTTCTAACCTAAATCTGTTGTCATAATTATTTTATTATGCCATACAGTTTGATATAATATCTGGATATGTTTATATATAAGGTATATAGCAGTGGAGAAGCAAGTATAACCAGTAAGAATTTGGAAGCTAAGAAATGTCCTGATCCAGGGACCATCAGTACAGGCCCCATGGTGGCAGGCACGTCTAGTCCCATATCCTGGCTGTATGGCCTCAGTTTCTTCACTTGAAAACAAAGAGCTAAAATTGTATTTATGGCACAGGCTCTTTCAAGGGTTAAGGTAATCAATACACCAAAGTCATACGGGGCATTTTTTATACTCTGCTTCCCTTAATGAGGTAGATCTGCCTCAGTGTGCCCCACCTGCTTTGCCAAGAAATCCTATCTCAACCTTGGTTAGGCATCCTCTTTTTGGCCCAAGGATTCACCTGTATACCCATGGGAGGAATCTGACCAGTGCCCTTCTCCTGTGGACAGCTCAGCCACTGCAAACTCTCACCACCACCATTTGGACTAGCCGTGGCTCCCTGGAATCATCCAACATGTTTTTAGAGTGTCCATGGCATTCTGGGATAGCATGTACTAGGGATGGGTACAAAGCAGACAGGAATCCCTTCTCTCCAATATATTCCAATGAAGAAAAACCCTCTGGGCCAGATGGTCTTTAAGACTCTAAAATTCCACAAAGAACATCCTTGGCCCCTGTCTCCAGAAGAAAGTTCAAGTGAAACCTGGTGTACACCATTCATGGGAGACTCCCAAACCCTTCATCTCTCTCCTGGTCTCAGGAACTATCCTTTAGACAAGAGCACTATCCTCCAAGGCCCTTCAGGGGGCTGCATCTTTCCAAACACACTGACCTGTGAGCTGCCTCCTGCTCCACAGTAGCTGCTCGCAGATCCCTCCTAGCCATCAGGAAAACCAAAAGCAAATGGTGTGGCCAGCAGCAGCTTGATCACAGTGCTATCTGACAGAAGCGAGACCAGGGAGAAATAAGCAAGACTTTAAGAGAATAATTACAGGAGCCCAATTTCAGACAGTGAGAGGGCAGAGAAGAGAAAGAGCATGGAGAGAGCGGCCCTGAGGCAAGGAGGGCAGAGCGGGGAGGATGGGACACTGCAGGAAGAGCCTGAAGGCAGAAAGGAAGTGAGGAATGGGGAAGATCCTCTTGTCCAAGCCTCCTAGGTTAAGAGTGTGGAATCCTGGGTATGGAAACTGAAGAAAGGTGCCCCCATCATTTGTAGAGCTCTAAGATTTACCTGCTTAGGACACCAACCATACTATATGATTCAGTTACACAGGAAGTCAAGCAGGGCTCAGCTGGAAAGCTTGTGTGTTGGGGTCATTTGCCCAGACATATTCACTGGTGGCTGAACTAAGCTGGTGACCTTCCATGGCAGCTCTCTTCCAAGAAGGAGCCTTCCCAGGACTGAAGCAGATGCTAAGGGTTTCTATGACCCCTCCCTGGGAGCTTCACAACACCACACAAAATACAGCCACAGCTTAGTGGCCAAAATAGGCCACTGAGTGCTAGACTACCTCTTAATAGACAGCTGTCAGGGTAGCACTCCAGAGTAATCAGAAAGGGAAAGAATTACATCACCGTTTTCAGTGAACTTCCATCCCTCTCAGGAGGAGAGGAAAGAGGAGTCCCTACTTGTGGAGTGTGCCCAGACACCAGTTGAATGCACCAAAACCTCCTTCATGAGGCCAATGACCCCATTCCTGAGCTCGACCCTGAAACATTCATGTGTGAGTTAAGCTTTTAATGGATATTTGCTGAGAAACTACCGTAGCTGCTATGTGTCTATAGATAGAATTTAATGAACAACCTCTTAGAGATCTAGTATTTTAGCATGGCTGTTGATAATAAAGGCATAACCAATTCTGGTGATAAAAGTCAAAGTGGAGGATCAGGGCTGAAGAGACAGCTGAACAGTGAAGAACACACGGCTCTTGCAGAGGACTCAGATTCTGTTCCCAGTACCCATGTGACGGCTCATCTTCCAGAACTCCAGTTCCGTGCAATCTGATGCCCTCGTCTGGCTTCCACGAGCACCAGGCCAAAATGGGATGCATATGAACTCACACACGTAAACAATTATAGATATATGATTGATAGATAGATAGACAGACAGACAGACAGACAGATAGATAGATAGATGATGGATAGATAGATGATAGATGATAGAGAGGTAGATGATGGATAAATAGAGAGATAGATTGATTGATTGATAAGTAGGTGATAGATGATAGAGAGATCAAAAGATACATGATGGATGGATGGATGGATGATAGATAGATAGATAGATAGATAGATAGATAGATAGATAGATAGACAGACAAATAGATATAAAGTGGAGAAGGACACCATGGGGGGGGTCTGAGTAGAGGAAAGGTAAGACCCCATTTTGGATAGAGCATCAAGGAAGGCTATGGGGCATGTCAGATTTAGGGAGCAGGTCAGTAGGGCCAGACGGCAGGACATTGGGAGAAAGTGGCAGAGTGCAATGTAGCTAAGTACCAGGTCACCGATAGTCTCATAGATAGGGACCAGATAGGAAGTTATTTCTAATCATGGAAAGCGCCCATTGGTTCAGCCCTTTGGCCAACTACATGAGGTTCAGTTCTTAAGAAAGATGCTTCCTTGGCAAATACTCCCCCTGCCTGCCTTGGAGTGGTGGAAATGCTGGAGATGACAAAATCTCCCATCAGCCAACACATCTTTCCTACTGGATATAAAAGCATAGGGACAATATCTGTTATAGGCTTGATACTGTATGACTAGAGGCCTCCCAAGCCATGTCTGGAAAGAAACATAAAATAATTCTGCATAGCTCCAGATGGCTTTGAAAATTTAATTAAAGCCACAACTAACCCAGGAACCTTCCCCATCATAATTATGTTACTGATCATTAACATTTAAAGAGGCTGCAAACAGGACACTGGACACTGCAATAAATTATCATTGTCCATTGGGCAGGTTCAATCAATCTAGTGTTCTGGAGCCTTCTGAGACTGTCTGGTGCTGTCATTTAGAGGATGCTGCCCTACTCTTTAGTGTGTGAGGTACAGCAAGGGTAGCAGTGTAGGCAAGTCTACACACAGAAAAAACTTCCTTTCTGGATATCTGGTCTACCTCTAAAAGAACCAAGTCTACTGCAGCTTCTCCTAGCACTCAAGGAAATGAACTTTAAGACTCATGTTTAGTTTCCATCATGGTTCATAAGTACTTCTGGGGTGCTAATCTCCTGGGCAACATGACATGTCAAGCTCTTAGGCTTCAGTAACAATAACAGCAGCAACAGCACCTTATTAAGCACTCAATCCATGGCCTTTGCCATGCCAGGTGCTCTGAGTATAATCATCAGACTCTGCTTAATGCTGCAGCCACTTGTCAGGTGAAATCGACATAGCTCAGAAGTGACAAGACTCATCTGGGTCACACCCAGAGGCAAGACTCAAGCTAAAATGTGCTTGATTCTGGGGCCCAAGTGCTTGGCTGTTCTTTCTCATCGGCACACCCTTCTCAAAAACAAAACAACCTCTTGGGCAAGCCTTTCCATGTATGCCACCACATCCCAGCTTGGATGAGGTATCCCTTCTATGGAACACTGATCACTGGCAATGCACTGATTCAGCTCCTCTGGATGTGTCCTTGTCTAGACTCAGAGACCCTAAGAGTCAATATGTTATAGCTATGCATGAATGAAAGGACATGATGGTTAGGCAAATCTGAATGCAGTTAGACCCAGTTTCCTCTTCTGAAGAACATGACCATGGTGAGGAAGAGGGAAACTGCATTCACTGTAGATTGATAAAAACACTGCATTCCAAGCATGACCACAATTGACCCAAGTCAAGGTTACTCCATGAGTGAAATGGGTGAACTTACTCTTCAAAGAGCAAACCCAAGTGCTCTTGAGATCTTTGCTTTGGATATAGATATGATTATGTCCTAATTTGGCATCTAAGAACTCGGAGCCAAAGATCTGCATTCCAAAATATGCCCTGAACAGAAACATCTCCAGTGCTTGGGATATGAGGAATTTTGACATTTTCAAAGAGGACAGACAATAAAAATTGTCCAAAATGGGAGACGTGGGTAGCAGAGTAGCTATGGTATACATGATAAAGACAAGATAAACTAACATGAACCAAGTGACACTCATGAACTTGTGCCAGGTTCTTGGTGTAAGCCAGTGGCTCTCCGCCCATGGGTTATGACCCTTTTGGGTGTCAAATGACCCCTTCACAGGGGTCACATATCAGATATCCTGCATATCAGATATTACATTGTGATTCATCACAATAGCAAAATTATAGTTATGAAATAGCAATGAAATAATTTTGTACTTGGAGGTCACCACAGCATGAGAAACTATATTTAAGAGTCAGAGCATTAGGAAGAAACCTAATGGTTTCTGAGAAACCCTGGTAAGTAATAACATCCTTTAACATGCAAGAGTGTGAAAGGATGGTGTGACCGACTAACAGATTATGGGACACTCCTTAAAAAATACCTTGAAAGCTTGCACGTCAGATACAAAGAGGCTTTTGGAAGAGGAGGGTTCATTGACAGTACACACTATCGTGTGCATGGGCCCAAGCCATAGGAAAGTGGACTTGAACTCCACCTACACTTGATCTACCTTTAGTAGTTGGAATGGTGCCAAGGGGTAAGAGACAATGAAAATCTAAGAAGAAAACTCCTAGAAATACCAAATCTGGACAAGAACCAACTGAGGAGGATGAGCGGTAGTAATAAAGTTACAGCCCTCAGGCCCTCCTCAGCCTCCCTTCCAGCCACAAGGCTGCCTGCAGGCAGACAAGAGAACTGACTCTCCAGCTTCCAGGAGGGGCCAATTTACATAGCCTGAGAGGGGAAGAAAGATCAGGGATCCTTGCCTTGGATTATCAGAAGCAGTCATGGAAACCCAAGCCCTGGAAAAGAGGGGCTGTAAAGCAGTAGAGCCTGTCTCTCTGCCTGGAGCACCACTCTCAGCTGCTCTGTTCACAGACTTCCCTTTAGAAAAGATAGGCATGAGGAGGGGCAGGCATTTCTGATTGACAGTAGTGATCTAGAGACAGGAACACAGGAGAACTGCTGGCTGTCTTTGCTCTACAGTAGAGTCCAGGTGCCAAAGAGCAGTAGGGCCCAAAAGAATACAACAGTCAGCATCCCATGATGTTGCTGTACCTAGAACTACAGAAAATCAGCTCCTGAAGAACAATGGGCAGAGGGGCTGGCTGAGTCCGGCATCAGCCCAGGCCCAAAGGTTGATGTGGGAGCTGGCAGAGCATGGATGCAGAGCTGCCCCAGGGCATCAGTGGCTTGGGGGTGGGGGTTGGAGCAGCCTACCTGAGGCTCTTCCTAAGCAAGGAAGAATTGATGCCCTGCACACAGTATATTTAGGGGCAGGTGGAGGGACCTGGAAATGAGAAGTTGGGAATGTAGCTCAGTGGTGGAGTACTTCGGTGGCATGTGTGAAGGCCTGAGTTTTATCTCCAGCACCAGAAAAAAAAGTGAATACGTAAATGAATAAATAAATAAATAAATGAGAGTACTTAGGCATCTATCAGACTGTCAGTCTGGAAGGACAGGACCATCCAGACTGACAGTCCTATGCCATCTGTCTTCTATGCCTAGAGGTGTGTGCTAAGTATCAAAGGGCATTTACCAGGCAGCCGCTGTATGTGTGGGTGACTCTACCAACAGAGCCAGGTTTATAATCATTAGCAGCCAAGACCTAAGGCTTGGGGTCACACTTGGGTCATTAATAGTTCTTAACCAATGTCAGTTCTGTTATCTCAATGTTTACAGCTCAAACTATCAAAACACAAGCAACTTCACCTTTGGCAAGTGTGAAGAAACCCAAACTTTAAATTTTAAAAAAAAAATTGGTGGTACTAAATCCCAAGGGCATGCCAAATGTAAAACCGTATATAAAAGTAAGTGTCAAGAGAACTAAATATGGGCAAAGACGATATGCAGAAGTCAGCATCGTTGTATAAATTCAAGGGAGATGAAGGTAATTTTAAAGTATAATTTTAAAGTAATTACATAAGATGAAACATGATTTTTTAAATTAAAGCTGATCAAATGCATTACTCCTGACTCATGCACAAGTTGATCAGCAAGAGAAATCTGGGAAACCCTAGAAATAATAAGAGATAACCCTAAATGATTTCTCATGGATTCTTTCGTCCTATGCAACCAACCTAACTTTTTATCTGATGCATGTGGGAGTCTTTTTGAAAACGGTATGTCCACCCACCCCATCTGAGCCCCATCAGCCTAGGCTGGAATTTCTATGCTGGTCACAGCTTCGGTTTACATTTTCTGAAAGCATTTCCAGTCTGTTTCCGTCTTTCATTTCACTAAACACAGGTACAAATTCCATGCAGATTTCCTGTATTGCTACTGATAACTTTGGGCATATATTCCTGTTGACAAAGTGTTTGAATTAGAGTCAAGAATTATGCTTACAAGAAAAAAAACTGTTACTTTTATTGATGCTCAAATTTTGATCTCTGCTAAACAACCACCAAACATAATTTCTGTTAAGAAATGACAGCTTTGTTTAGTTAAAAGTTTAATGCATGACAGAAGTGTTTTATAATTATGAAGTAAAATATATCAGCAGATATTAAGAACTGCCCCGTGAATTAAAAACTAGATCAGTCTTCTCTAAGCCAGCGAGAGCACCAATGAGTGAGCTCTAGCTGTGGCACTTTCATAGACAAAAGAAGTTTCTAGTTCCACTCACAATCCATGGTGGAGCCAAGACTGGCACCTAGGCGGAGCCCAAGCATGTCCCTAACCCTATGGATCTTTGTAGACAAGAGGACAGGACAGTCACAGGAGTGCTGCCAATACTCAACAACCTGGCCAATTATCCAGTCACAACTCAGATTCAGGGAACTGTCTAGTAAGCTGTGTCAGTGGGACTGGCTGGAGCTCTGAGATCCTAAGTAGGCCTCAGCAAGGCCAGGAAGGTTGAGTCGTGGTATCTGAGGCTGTAATCTGCAGGACCTTCCATGAGGTGCAGGCAGAGCAGGGGATAGCCACTAGAGTTGTCATGAAACCAGTTGCGGATACTCTTCTTTATAAATGGGAGATAGAGCCCAGGACTTTGCCTTTAGCATGATGATTAGCTCCTTCTGAGAGGGTCAGAATTGAAATAAACTGGCTTTGAGCTTCTCCCTCACCTATTCCTGATCTCTGTGTACACTGAGAGTTGGCTGACCAGTGAATGAATAGAGGCAGAGAGACAAGAGTTCTACATCCTGTTTAGTGGCAAGGCCCCACCCACACAGATACTTCATGTTCAGCAGCGAGGCTCCACCCATGTAGACCTGGAGAAATCACCACCCACCTCTGTTTTGGCTTATCTGTTGGATTTCAGATCTACATTTTAGAAATATAGGACAAAGTTTAAAATATTAGATTTAAAGTCAAATTAGCCTGGGCTGAAGACCAGACCTTGTCATAAACAATAAGGTGCATAACTGGCTGCAAGCTAGTAGCATCTTCTGTGTCTCAGGCCCCTATACTTAAAAAGCAAGGGTATAACAGTTCCCATCTGAAGGATCTGTTGGAAGGGTTTTCATGCCTTGGAGATGGTTTGAGAGTTCTCTTTAGGTTTCAGATGCCAAACCTTGGTTCTCGGTGTGACAGTATTGAGAGGAGCCTTGTCCAACTGAATTAGGTCATAAGAATATCACCCTCAGAAGGGACTAAATTGGTTTTGATCAGGAATATTTAGCAAGACTGAGTTATGACTAAAGAAAGGCTGCCCCCTCTGCCATGGCCCTCTGGCCTTCTTTCATGCCATGAGGTCTCTTCATCCCCCACCTGATGCCATCCTCCATGCTGTGATATAGGCAGAAGTACCTCACTAGAGGCAGAAGAGACAACTGAGTCACCCAGCCTTAGACTTATAACCACTAAATCTGTATGCTAAATAAAATTCATTTCTTTGTAAGTATCCAGCTTCAAGATTTTTGCTATAGTACCTGAAAATAGGCTAATACAGGGTTAAACAATATAATGACTATTAAGCACAAGGCCTGACAGAAAAAAAATGTTCAGTGAATACTGTTTTTATCACCATTATAGTTATCATTATATAAACATGTGAATTGATGTTAATATATCAAACTGATGCCATTTGTGGTAGTATACTACTACACAGAGAGAAATTAAGTAGTTCTCATCCAATGTAAGAGATTAATAATCAAATCCTGTTAGACTCACACTTCAACTTTCTCTTGCACAACCACAGAAAAGACTAGCTTGGTTTCCATCACTCCTCCATGTCTACCTTTTAGTCAAGATGTGAAGACAGTGTTCACCAAGCCCTGAGTAACAAAAGATTGTTATATTTAGAAATTGTTCTGGGATGATGAGTCACCAAGAAAATCATGAGGACACAGAAGAGCAGTTCATTTATTGGTCACTCAGCAGAAACCCACAGAACACCTATCCCTAAGGTGACACACTCTTAGGTGAAGACAGACAGGGTCTTTCCAGACTCCAAAGTGGAAATCATAAGTATACACAAGCAGAACTATGCACACTGACAGTTATGAACTGTGATTGCTGTCTCTTAGTTACTTTTCCATTGCTGTGAAGAGGACTATGACCAAGGCTACTTACAGAAGAAAGAGTTTATTAAAGTTCACATTTTCAGAGAGTGAGATCCCATGACCATCATGGCAGGAGCATGGCAGGGAGCAGGCAGGCATGACACTGGAGCAGTAACTGAGAGCTCACATCTTAGCCACAGTAATTAAAACTGCTAAAACCCCAAAGCCTGTTTCTAGTGACACACCTCCTCCAACAAGGACACACCTCCTAATCCTTTCCCCAAAGTTCCACTGAGGACCAAGTATTAAAACATATCCATCTTTGGGGAGACATTCTCATTCAAACCACCATTGTTGGCAAGTGAGTGGACCACTGAGTAAGACCCACAGGATTGCAAGACATCTCTAGGCCTGGGGAGAGAAGACTTGAAGGTAGACAGGAAAGTGCATCTTGAAGGCTGAATAGGACCAAACCAGAGAGGAACAGGATGGAACTTCTTTGACAAAAAACATAGGTCATGCTTGGGGACAACAGGTACAGAGCTTGCCTAGAGGCAAGGGTTCAGGAAGGTTAGTACCACAAACAACCCAAGAGGGTTTCCTAGGTTTGAGTCCACATTTCCTTTAATGTCAATTAAGGACACAGCTCCCAGTAGAATAGAACAAAATGCTGCTTAATTATGTGGAATGACCTCTTTGTGACACTGAAAACATACCCAAGTGTCTAGTGGTCACTTAGGGCCTTTGGAACTATGGCCATGACAACTTAACATGACTGAAGAGCCTGTCACATAATCCCACCCTCTAGGCTCACTGCCATGGAGAATATAACTGGCAAATCTCAGCACCCTGTTCATCTCCAAAGACTAGCCTCAGCACCCTGCCCTGACACCTGCAGTCAGCAAACAGCTCAGCCCCCACTCTGGAACAAGTGACATGTCATCTGTTTTTGACCCTACACCTCTGAGACTGAGATGATAGTCTTCATCAGAAAAGCATCTCTGAGAGGTGATAATGAACCACAAGTACAGTCTTCACAGACATGTACCAACCTACGATGGGAGTGAAAATAACTCCAGGTGACTTAAAAAGCTGGGCATTAAGGAGAAGCTGGAGATAAACACTAAGTTCTGCTACAGCTGGGAAACAAGCTACCTGAATGGGTGAGATGAGATACTTGTGGAAGTAAATGGCCATCAGAGATACCTATCTCCCTTGCTGCCTGGTAGAATTCCAGAATGTTCAGATGCATGGTAGGACCCACAACTCTGGAAATAACCAAGAAGCATGCCAGAGCTGGATGGATTGGGAAGTGCAGAAGTGAAGGGGCGGGGGTGGGGCTACAGTCTAGTGAAGCACATGTAGATATGCATAGGAATGGACCCTCCCAACCATAAACAACAACAACAAAAATTATTTCATAGAAATACAGATAATCAGAGGATGAAAGAGTTGAAAGTTAATACTATAAAAAACAATGTGGGAGTGGGGTGGGGGAGAGCTTTCAGACATAAGAAACTAAAACCTCAGGTTATAACCAGAAATCTCCTTGAAATGAGTTCCTACCTATCTCCCCTACTGCTTCAATTTCCTTAGGCCATCTCCCCAAATGGCAGTATGAACTGCCTCCTGGCAAGCTCATCAACTCAGATCAATGGCCTTTGTGGATTAAGGAGGTTGCCGTTACTATAGCTTTACAATTTGGTGTGCATCTACTGCAAAAATAATAATTAAAAAATAAATAATAATAATATAAATTCTATGGAGAAATAGATTCAGACATTTGCCTGCTTATCACATCTCGAAAGCAAGCAACCCTACAACTTCGTGCACACATGTACCCCTTCCAGCTGTGACATCATGGCTAGGAAGACTTATATCTACCCTTACATCAGAGTGAAACCAGGTCTGCAGAGGGCTTTGTCTTCGCCGGCATTTGATACACTGCCAACAGTCACCCTGGCCTGTGTTCCTCTCCCTTTCCTTCTTTCCCTCCTGTCACTTGCTGCTTTCCTCCCCAGCCAGCATGATTCCCTACAATCCCTTCCCTCCACCCCAAACAACACCAGTGATGTAAGGACTTAGCACCCCTTCTTTTGTTCTTCAGAGGGAGAAGGGCAGAAATTGCCTCTTGCCACCCATGAGGACAGAACCCATGTCCTTGAGTAAAAGTGACACCTAGGGGAGATACAAAAATGAGACTCTGGTTGAAAAAGTAACACTACTGAAACCCACAGCTCAGTCCGAGGCCAAGCTTGTCAGGATGGATGGGACCATGGCCTGACTAGGGAAGATGCAGGAAGCATCTTTGGGAGAGGCAGAATAAGAACGTGACCATGAGGGTAAATGTCGGTGCGGCCTCAACATTCTTGTGCTTCAGTATTGTCAGCTTTAAAATGAGCATCATTGTTCCAAGATCAGATGATAAGGAATAAGTAAAAAGCACATCTGTAAAATGCACATCGCAGGGCCTGATTCACTGCAAGTTCTCAGTAAATGTTTACTTCTTTGCTTTTCACTGTTTTATGACAAGGAACTAAGATCAGGAGAGGTTAATGTCCACATCAACCAGAAGAAGAGAATTCAAAGTGTGTAACGGAATGGAAATAGCTCAAGCTTGGAGTCAGATGGTGGCTGGAACCTAAATACTCTCCCAGGCCTGGGAGCCACTTGGGATGGCCCAGCCTTAGTTTCCCCAAATGAAACATGGAGAGGAAACAGAAACACTAGAGCATGAGTGCATATATGATGTCTCCAGTTTGGAAGGTTACTGTGAAGACTTTGTGCAACAATGTAACTATGCCTCCAGTTTGGAAGGTTACTGTAAAAACTGTTTGTAACAATGTAACTAGCATGCTGTCTACAGTGGAGCCTCAAGAAACAGGGGTAGGAACAGTCTGGCATTCAGATTTCATGTTGCCTGATGCCCGTGCTTACAGGCTCCATGCAAGAACTCTCTTCTGGACTCCCCATGCCAAACGCACTCAGCAAGCATCCTCCCTGGCATAAACTGAAAGTGAAGAGGTAAAAGAACTATCTAAACAGCCCTGGGGAGGACCACAGAGATGCCACAGTGGGCTCAGGAGCAGCCTTAAAGCCATGGCCACCTTCAACACCAACTAAGCAATGGGTCCTGCTGTGCACCCTGCAGGAATTTTCATCTCTCTCAGAATCACAAAGCCAAAAGCAGGCTGCTCAGGGTTGCACGTCTAGGAAAGATACAGGCCTTGAATCAGGGTGGTCCTCCATGGAATCTGCATAATCAACCACGGTACAGGTGCAGTCAGCATTCTGCAAGGGCACATGCAGATGGAAGCAAAGCAACTAGATTCTGATAGGATTCCAGAGCATGGGGAGCACAAGGTACTAACTAGGTTTGAGAAAGACAGAGGGGGGAGGGGGAGAGAGAGGGGAGAAATGGCATTAGGAGCACCCATGATGATCTGAAATAAGTCATCCATTGCAGCATCACTGGCAGCCTGATTAGGAACTGGTGGATATCCCACCCTACCCCCACCGACAACAACCACTGGACCACACTCCATATCTGAGCCACAGAGCTGATGTCTGTGTCTTCCTGGTTCAAGACCAGGACTCCCTTCTTTGTCCCCAGTGTTGAGTACAACGCCAAGTGACAGGAGTCTCTGGAGAAAGGTTTGTTGGTTGAATAAACAAGCAAACAAGGCAACAAGCAGAAGCAGTGAGTCATGGGCCTTCCCATCTCTCTCACTTCCATGACTCAAGATTGTGACCAAGAAACGTCTTTCTATACTGGAAGGGAAGAACATTGCTGCCACTGAGCCCAGTACTATACACAGTCCAACAGGAGACAGCGCTGCAGAATGATTCTAAGCCACATCAGCTGGCCACACTGAGAACAGAGCTTGCTGGCTGCTAGCATGTCTGTCTTCTCTGTTTCCAGAACAGACTTTTGTGATCAAATGATGCTGATGAGGAAGAGAAAAATCTCTCCAAGTCACATCAGACATTATTAAAGTGGGGACTTGGGTGGCTATCTGTGTAAGTATTCTCCCACTAGCACTGAGTTCATACCTTCTTCTCCAGCTGACCCACTTTTTGGCTCATTACATATGCACAGCCACAGCTCCTTACCATGTAGATAAAGCATAGATCTGAAGAAAGATCAATCTATAAGGGACATAGAAGTCAGATGGCCCCACAATAACTGCTTCCCTTCCCTGCAACACATGGGACTTTTAGCTGGGAAGGAGCAGGGTATGGAGAAAGGGAGAAGAGGGAGGCTGCTTACAGCCACGGGGCTTCAGGACCTCTATATACGTATGTGTCAGATGAACAGACTTCATGTGGCTCCTGCCTGCCCCACCAGGGAACAGCTCACTTATAAACTCACTTTCAGTGAGTGATAGGGGGAGGGGTACCTAATGTACCCGCTTAGGTTATGTGGACCAGAAACATTAACACCTCAAGAAAATGTCTGCTGGGACAAAGACAGAGGTCAGAAATAAGGACAGGAGGACCAAGAAGGAAGAAAGAAAATGAGGTGGGGGAGGGGAAAGAGCTATCAGCTTGTTTTGATTTATTGCATTTTCATGTAACACTAGGTCCTGTTTCCAGAACTTCCTAAGTAGCCATGCATGACTACTTTGAGAGAATGCTTTGGAGAACTTTATAGAACACAGCTAAGCATGGAAAGAACCAAGACCAACCCTCTGGCATCTGGTAAGGCCTAGACGCCAGTCAGCCAGCCACAGGTCCTCTGTTAGCTGCCCACCACCAAGTAAGCCTTGTGGCTTGTTAAGCCTGCCATTTATCAGGCCCGTGGGAATCAATATCCCAGAAAACACCACACACACACACACACACACACACACACAAATATTTAATAGGTAGTTAAGGGATTCTGGTAGTTCTACAACTATTATTTTTAAACATTGGACATTTCTTTGAGGGTGAATATAAAGAGGGAAAATAATGAGGGGAAGGATTTCCCTTTGACATATGAAAATAGCCTACAGACTAAAAGCAAAGCGTGTTTCAAGCTTTAGCCAATACGCCAGGAGTTCTTGAAGCACAGTCTCAGCACCGCAGAAGCACCTGAGAGATTACGTTTAAATGAGGTTTTTAGCAGAAACTACCTTTGGATATAAAGTTTACATTAATCATGAATGTCGTTCAGGTGGTCTGCCAGGATAATTGGCTTGGGATGGATCTGAGAGCTAGAACCATGGTGAACCTGGTCTTTTGTGACCTCGGGGTCCTAGTTCCCAAGCTGGTTAACCCCAGTCTCTTGCCCAGTGTAGAGAACTTGACCTCAGTGCCACACCCTATGTCCCCCTGAAGTCTACCTACTATTATGCCTCTACTACCCACTCGCTGAAGAGACCATGTAGCTGGATTTCACTTCTTTCACAAAGCAGCTTGGCCTTGTGAAAACCCACCTTAGCAGACTCAACCTCAGCTCCGTGCAGGCTCACGGTTCTGTAGAATGGGAATCACATCCCTGGGAAAGTCAAGGCGATCCCATTAGCTCTTCCCTAGCAAGGGCTTTCCTAAAAGCAAGCTGTGCTCTGTCCCAGAATGGCTTGGGGGCAGGAGTAGCTCAGGCAAAGCTTAGGACTTATATCTTTTGACAATTCCATCGTCTATAAATGACAGAGATCCTCTGTAGATGACAAAGGAAGCCAGCCCGAGACAACAGCAGTTTTCTGAGTCCATCCTGTTCTAGCTGTGGCCTTTTCTTCCTGGCCCGTCTCTGACCTTTGAAGCTCCTCCCCCACGCCAAGCGCTCCAGCTTATGTTCCAGGGTTATGTGCTCTTGCACAGATTCTCTCTGCATCCTGAAGATGGATTCATGTCTTACTCTTACCCTCCTTGGATCAGGGATGATATTTTTCTATGCTTTAGAATAACAGGAAAAATTCTTTGATACATACCGAACTGTATGTCATTGAGTTGTCTCCCAAGGCCTGCCATGAATACAGAAAGTGCCCACAGACAGGCGAGCATCAATTCGGCTCCAGCTATTAGCTGCTGTCAAGTTACTGGGAGCGGAGCACAAAGCCCAGCTTCAGATAATAGCAGATGTGAAGCTGGGCTGCTTCACTGTGGGGAAATAAATATGCCTGTGAAAATCAGTGAAGGTTTAATCAAGGGTAGACAGGGCCCAAGAGGAGCCTCTCCCTCTTTCCGTGGCGGCCACTGTCTTCCTCCTAGGTGAGCGACAGAGCATGGGGAGGTATGGACCCCACTTGCTCTCTCTCACAACCTGCTGCAGTCACAGCAACCATGGGGTAGGCACTCTCACAGGCTGATGCTGTGACCAGAGTGAGAGCCTTCCGGGGCAGCGACAGTGTGGGGAGTCACAGCGGGGTCACATGGCCCTCTATGCTATCACTGGCATAAGGCCCTCCTTCTGTGCAGTCGGAGTCTCCGGAGCAAGGCATGCCAGCACCCCTCCAGGGTGAAGCCTTGGAGATGACTGCTTTCACCCAGAATTCCACTCTGGATCCAGGTTAGGATGAGACTCTGGGAATCCCAGCAACATCTGCATCTTGTCACTTGTCGCCCTTAGCTGTGAGGAAAGGGCCCCGGTTATCATAGCACTTGCTGGCTCAGGGACTCCTCCCTCAATCAAGGAGAGCCTTTTGGAAGGGAAGACCACAATGGTCACTACGAATCTAATAAATGGTACATGAGCACCTCGCTGCAGCTAACAGTCGGGCAGCGGTGTCACGGGGGTCAAACAGGCATCGCCACTGTCCTCACAGATATTCTGTTGATGTTGTATGTTTCCGAAGATGGAAAGCATACCTCCATCTGCACTGAGAATTTCCACTATTCCTATTTATATTGTTCTCATGATGGACTGTCTTGTATTCCTCACAGTTGCTGCACATGGTCCCTCAGCACCCTGAGAGGCCAGTGGGAGGGAAATGGGCGCACACTGCTTGGCCGGGCAGTGAAGAGCTGTAAATGATGGCCACTCTTCTCTAACTTGTGGCAATCCTCAGCAGGGTCAAAGGTCAGGTCTGCCAAAAGCAAACAATTCCTTCTGCCCTGAAGAAAAATAAACGAGTGCATCAAGTGTCCTCAGGTTTACATTTTAGTCCCATGATTTTTTTTTTAAGCTTAAATATTGCTTATGACAAGCCAGGACCCAGGGTCAGCTAAACAGATGGCAGGGTAGCAACACCTGTCCACAGAAAACACATGAGTTGGCTCTTGAGACTCAAGCCATTGCACTAGGTCATGCAGGATTTAAAAAGAAAAACGTCTACAAAAACATCTCTTTGCACATGTGGGCAGAGTGCAGGAGAGGCCTGACAGGACAGTCACCATCACGGTCCCTTCGTCTCCCCACTCTCATTTTTCTCCTTTTAACTGGCCTGTTTGCAGAATGAGTTTGCACAGTAAAAGAGAGATGGCCCAGTTACAAGGAACTTCCTGCTAGGTACAGTCTCAGCAGAGCCCCAGATACCTGAGAGACAAAAACCTCAGGGGCCCCAGTCCAACAGCTGTACCAACTGGGGATAAAATGCCCACTAGAAGTTCATTTGTGACTTAGCTACTAGAACCGACAGATCCAAGAGGAGGAGATCGTGCTGAGGGAGGTGACTGATGTCCCCAAGGTGGGCCCAGCATGGAGGCATTCTGTGCCAGTGTTCTAGCACAACAGCACTCAGCAGGCCCAGGCCTGAAGCAGGATCCAGGGAGGGCACTATGCGGTCCTCCAATGTTTCTGGAGATGCTGTAAGCATCTTCCGCAGCTGCATAGGAAACATAAGCCTTAGCTTAACCCCCAAAGCAGGCTGATAAACTGTTTTGCCTGGGAGAATACCGAGGTTAAGTAGCTTGTCCACGGGCTCCTAGCTCACAAATGATAAAATACAATTCAAACCCAAAAGTCTTCCTCCCAAACCCTACTAGTGACATATGTCCTCCTCTGTGTTGCTTCCTGAAGAGCCCTGTGCAGAGAGAAGTCTCTCTGATCAGATGACCAGCCTGGATAGGAGACAAACCTTTACCCCAAAGCTGAGCATTCCAAAGTCCGAGGCTTCCCCAGGCCCTCTGGCTGAAATAGCAATCAGCCACTCGGCACGCACTCCGGGTCAGAAGTCCCGCTCGCCCCCGCTCCAGCTCTCCGGTGCTTGCCACGACTTCCCAGGCTCCCATGCTCCTCTCGGGTTGTGTACTGTTCAAGTGCTATGACACCGTTTTTCCTGTTTGCATTTTGTTTTGTTTTTTTGTTTTTGTTTCTACAGTTCGTTGCTCACCCTAACTGTCAACAGCAATTGCTTACCATGTGGTATGAAAATCTCTCAGGCTTACGGCAACAGTCTATCGCTGTGAAATTCCTGGCTGTCTTTGGAGTCTCCATAGGCCTCCCTTTTCTCGCCATAGCCTATTGGATTGCTCCGTGCAGCAAGGTACAGACCGCTTAAGGCGCATGTCATCTGCAGTTATTTCTTCTCCTTTCTTAGCATTTTCTTCAGGTCAGCAGAAGAGCTTTTCTGTGTTGTTCAAGTGTTACACTGAGCTGGAGCTGGGTGACGCACTTGCCTGGCACACGAGGCTCTGGGTTTAAGGCCCAGCATCACAAAAAAAGATGAAAAGAAAAGAAGGGAGGAAGGGAGGGAGAAAGGTGGGATGGGGGAAGGGAGGGGAGTGAAGTTCTGATATACCAAACAAGAATACAAGAACCAAAAAGGCTTTCAAGGGGAAGCCATGAGACCTATTTTTAATTATTCCTTCATAAAGAGACAGGGGGTGATGAGATAGGACATTTTAAATATGTGAGGTACCTCTAACTGGATAAACAGCAGAATAGAGAATAAAGGTACCTTCCCTCTACAGAGTGCTGAGTATGTCCTCCAAGCTCACAGGACACTAATTAGCATCATGGTGTACAAACAGCCATTGCTCCCCAAGAGCTTTCTCTTTGTTACATCTATCTTCTTGGGATAGCTTGCTTTATTCCTGGTTACACTTCAAGAAGCAGTTCAGGAGCTAGAGGAACCAGAGGGCTGAGAGCTGAGCACACTTCCTGCCAGACCCTTGCCTCCATGAAGAGGTTCCAGTCCACATTAAATAGACTACGAGGAGGAAAGGGGCGGGGGAGGAGGAAGAAACATCCAGAAGGATGGAACTGAGTGTCTGCCTAAGGCAGACAGCAGAAAGGCCGGACTGACGAGAGGAGCAGGCCCTCTGACACCCGTGATGCTGTGGGCCTCACCTTCCTCATGGCCCAGCCGTCAGGACCAGAAAGCACCTGCACTCAGCTCCAGGGAGAGTTGGTACCCAAAAGACCAAACCATGAGAGGCCTTGAAACATGTTCCCTGGGTTGAAGATTGTCTTAAAGACTCCTCAACTCCTAAAGACTCCTAAAGTTCATCCTGTGACATGTCTTGAAAGGGATAAAGCTTAGGAGACCCAACACTCACTGGAGAGCATGCCTCCAGGGAGACTGGCTCCACAGAGACAACTTAATCAGCTAGTACAGTTGCTACAGTGTGGCCACCAAGTTGACATTCCTGACAAGTCCACAGGTGGGGCACTGAGGCCAGGGTATCTAAGAATTCAGGCTGCTGCCGCAGCCACCAAAGCAGCCAGGCAAGGGACTCAGCTCCTCAGCATAGGCAGTGCCAGAGAGGGGCAAGTGCCCCCACAAGACAGAGCTATGTGTTTACTGTATCTGGTTTTAAGAGAGTTCTGCTTCTGTGGCAGCCTCATGTCATGGACTTCTAAGTCAAAATTCTCCAGATAATATATATGTAAGCAAGGCCAGGTGGTTTGGTTTGGTTTTCTGTCTTTTTGTTGTTGTTGTTGTTGTTGTTTTGTTTTTGTTTTTGATTTTTTATGAGCTTAAAAATCTCACAAAGAAAGTACCTAGACTCCAGCTAGATAGTTGCTGGCTGTAGGTTTCAGGTACTATCTTAAAGCTGTGTCTCCTGCTGTAACCAAATAGTCTGCAGTAGAATTGTGGAATTGAATGCCCACCCCTGCCCCAACGCGCGCGCGCGTGCGCGCACATACACACACACACACACACACACACACACACATACACACACACACACACACACACACACACACACACACAAAGGGGAGCATCTCTGTCTGCCCAGGACACCTCTGTCTGCCAGGTGCACCGTCTGCCCAGGTACCTTGGGAAATTTCTATTTCTTCTTAAAGTTGTAATAGGGCTGAGAAGACTTAGAAAATAATATATACATGCTCAGTCCTGCCTCCAGAAAAGATATGTTTATAGGGAGGGAAGGCATTTTGGGATTTCCAGACCCAGTGAGTCCAGAAATCTAACATAGAGATTTAGAGGTCAGACTTATATTTATCTTCTGGAATGTTGTGGAGGAAATTATTGCAGGATGATTTAGCCCTTGACGGGGGCTTCCTTTCCTCTTTTCAAAAATTGATTGACATTTGGTGCCCCAAAACTGTTCAGTGAGACCAAAGTAATGGAACACTTGAGATAAACAAGGCTGACCGTTAGGCTCCTCTCTCTTGGCACATATATTAGACTCCCAACTCTCTGAGCAACTGGGGAATATGGTGAGGAGCCACAGGCCTGAGTCTCACGTGGGAAGACTCAGTGGTTCCACTCATTACAAGGAAAGAGTCCTTCATTAAGGCACTTGTCAAGCTCGATTTGAGGCAGCTAAGGGACAGATAAAAGACTTGAGATATTTTTAGTCTTTCCTTTTACCACTTAGGGAAAAAAACCCTTTTCAAGTTTGGCAGAGGCGTTGCTGGGAATTACAGAGAGGTCAAATCTTGCGTGTGACAAAGCCAACCTCTCTGAGGGTTCCCAAGGAACAGAATACCATGGTCTCCCAAGAGGAGGGCAATGCAGAGAAATCTAACTGGCCGAACTTCCAGGGAGGTTACAGCCTTGATAGCTATTTCTGCAGTCTCATGAAGAACACAATGCCATTCAGGGAGTCCATGTTCCAGTGACATCATCACGTGCCCAGAGAAGATATCAGACCGCCATATTTGTTTATAAGCAGACTTGTAAAATGGCACTGCCAAACCTCATCAACTGGCTCATGTCCATCAGTGTCTAGTGACTGTCAGGAGGCTCTGTCCCTGGCCCAGTGGTACATCTTCCTCCTATCAGCTGCTATCCTGAGGGACAATGACTAATACTGAGACTGACTGACTGGCCTTCTGAGATGAACTCATTATGAACTACCTCTTCAACTCCTAAGCCTCTTTTTTTCCTATTATATTTTAAGTCTGGGGGATTTCTAAGAGAGTTAAACAAAGAGATTGCGTAGACAGGCATATCAATAGAAGTTCAGCTCACTAATTTGTCACTTGAAGAGCATTAGCAAGCAGCAGGTGCATACAGGTGAGAATGAGTACAGACATGGTCTTGGGACCGACTTTCCAGAATCACGGAAAAATAATAGAGATGTTCTTCCTCATTCCCCACTTCCACTGCAGCATGGACACGGCCGGGAGGCCAGTGTGAAGCCACTGGGTTCTTTAAAACGGGAGCATTGGGTTAAATCGTTTCTTAGCATCTTTATCCTCTCAGCAAGGGCTCCTGTGCCCATGGGCCTTCGTGACTGATTAGCCAGTTGATTAGCCAGCTTTTGTGCTTTGTGAGTGCTCTGCTAGGTTGTGTGCCTGCTAAAATCTCAGGCAGCATCTCTCCAGCAGGCAGGACTGAATAGACATCAGCATCATGGCTCAGTCAAGGAGCTGTACCATCCAGTTAAACGTGTGATGGGCGTTAACCTTCACTCTTCAGTTATCGCCAAAATCAGTCCCAGGAATCAGGCAGGGGAAACTAAACAGTTCTAGAATCCACCCTGATGTCTTTGCAGTGTGCAGTCTAACAATCTTTCCTCCACATAGCTCCTGTTGGAAAGAATATCCAACTATTTGTAGGTACTCTCCTCGCCCCTCCCAAGCAACCATCTACATCCCTAGCCTCCACTATGGAGAACAGGGTTTCAGCAGCTTTGAAGGATTCCCCAGTACACACAGTCCAGGCACCGGCCAGGAGAGAACTGAGGATCCGAAGGACTCATCCCCCCTGCACTTGTTTCTATGAGAAAGCAAGCCTAAGCCACAGGAAATCACAATGCAACTTTCTAGTCGCGGTAATGGAAGGAGCACGTGTGTCTGCTCACCAGGGCTCCTCTTACACATCTGCCACCAAGTCCCTAGGCAGCAGGCATCTGCTGGGACAGGACTGGGTGGCACCAGAGGCTGGTCACTCTGCTGCTGGGCACAGTCTGAGCCCTGCACTGTTAATCCTCATTTAGGTTTTCGCCATCATTTTTAATCTGTGTCTCTCCCCACTAGGAAATGAGCAGCCCTTAAGAGAAGGCCCCACGCTTGACGGCTGTTTTCTCTCTGTCTCCTCTAGTTCCACACAGCCGGCACTCCCAACAGGCTCATGGCATGCACAATGATCCCGTGGGTCCTTCATGAACCCTTGCATGCAGAGATGGCGCAGTGGTAAGAGAGCTTGTTGCTATTACAGAGAATCAGGGTTTGGTTCTCAGGATCCACACGGCAGCTCCAAATCCAGGGGATCCAACACTCTCTTGTGACCTCTGAGAGCACCAGGCACACATGGGTCACAGACATAGATGGAGGCAGGAACTCCACAAACTAAATAAATCTAAAGAAACATTTTCTATGAATCCATTAAGTTGCTCAGGTTTCCCACTAGGGGAATTCCTCGACCATCAGTCCTGTAGATCAGGTACTCCCTACAGAGCAGATGCTGTTCGCTGGATGTCACATCAGTCAACACTTACATTAACCACAGGCAGGTATCTATGTTTTCATTTCCATTTTATAGAAGAAACAGACACTAGTCAATCAACCACCAAAAATCTGTGGCATTGTGACTGATACCGAGTGTTTATAGGTCAAGAGATTTGCTGATGGTTGCTGCAATAGCATCTGTGTGCCTACACACAGCTCCAGTAGAGCCTCATGCCAACTTTTCTAGAAAAGAGAAATCAAGCCTGCCACAGGCGAGACACTTCCTGTTCCCTTTCCCCTTTATCGGAAACCCTATCTTATAAAAACCAGCATTGCCTGGTACTTTTTATCCCCTGAACGAAGGGTGGCCTCACACTGTAATATGAGAATACCCTGATTTCAGACTCCAAAAATAATCAACTGTCATAAAACGGCAGACACCTGAGCCCTAGGTTGGGCTTTTTGGATTCTGTTGCTCTTAATTTGTTTTAAATGTGTTCGTGTGTATGTCTATGAGAGTGTGCGCACTTGGGTGAAGGCACCCATAGGAGCCTGCAGAGGGTGCTGTCTCTCCTGGAGCTGGTTACAGGTTATTTGTAAGTTACCCAATATGGGTGCTGAGAACCAAGCTCAGGTCCTCTGCAAGAGCTGCAAGAGCCCTAAGCCTCAGAGCCATCTCTCCAACCCTTGATTTTGCTTTAAGACAACATCTACTCCCTGGGCTAGCCTGGAACTCCCTATGGAGCCCAGACTGCTCTCAAAGTCCTGATATACCTGCCTCATCCTCCCAAGGACCAGGACAGGCTCACAGCAACTGCTGCGCTCTTACTTGCAGGCCTGGGTAGTGATGGCATGGCTTCTGAGCATTCCTAGGTCACAGCCTGAGCACTGCAGGCAGAATAGACTGTGGCCCGCACCTCCCAATGTCCCAGCAATAGGTATAAACCTAAAGTTGTGACCTTGACTTAGCGCTAACAATCCCAGAGCTGAGAGGCCTTACTAGCTGGTCTTCTGTCTTCTCTTGACTTATCAGTCAGGCTTGTGGAAAGCAGTTCTTCCCTGACATACTTTGTTGCAGAAATTATCTTTGTGGGTAAAACAGGAAAAATCTTTCTCTCTTTCTCTCTTTCTCTCTTTTTCTCTTTCTCTCCCTCTCTCCTTCTCTCCCCCTCTCTCTCCCTTCCCCCCCCTCTCTCACACACACACACACACTCACACACACACATAAATACACTCACACACATAAATACTTAGTCACACATTCATACATGCACTCAACACAAACACACACACACACAGGTAAACACACACTTACATAAATACATATTCACACTCACACATAAATACACACACACATATACATTCATACACACAATCACACACAAACACACACACAAAAACATGCACCCTCTCACATACATAAACATACATACTCAATGCACACTCACATAAACACACATGCATAGCACTGGTAAACTTTTATACCATTAGTACTTGAGGCAGAAGATCGCCATGAGGCTGAGGCCAGCCTGTCTCAAACAAGAGATGAAAAGAAGTAGGAAAAGGAAAAAGGGTGGGAGGAGCATGGAGAGAAGGAGAAAAGAGGAGAAGAGGAGGAAGAGGAAAAAGAGTCTAAAATGGCTGGCTCTCACCTGCCAATAGCTTACCCACAGGGATGCTTTCTAGTTCAGAAGAAAGCCCACCGATCCCTAATCTCCCTTGCTGCCCTATTGCCTGCATCAAGTGAAAAGGGAAACCAGGGTAGCTTCCAAATCAGTGCAGGGCATTGTGAGAGTTTATTATTTCTTGTTGCATTCTGCAATAAACAGAATAATTATTAGGGGCTCATCTTCTGCGAGAAGATGATATGCTGAAAGAGGGACCCCATACACACACGGTCAGCTTAGGCAAGAGGCAGGTGCCTGGCCCAAGAAGGGAGATGGAACCTGCTTCACTCCACACATGGCTTGTCAGCAGGAAACCCCACGCACAGCCCACAGTGAGGTGGCCCGCGAGCTTTTAAGAGCTGTGTCTTTCTCGAAGTGTCTCTGCCTTTCTTTGATGGACCTTCTGCAAGACACAGAGCTGGTGGCCATGTCTCCTCCTCAATGCCTCCTCTCCCAGAACTCACCATCTTCCCTTGTTGCTTATGAAAACGCAGACAGGGACAAGATACCATGTTCCAGCTACTTAGGAACAATTTGATAAATCCTTAAGGATGTCCAAGGTCAGATGGTTGCAAAATAAGTCTATAAGATGGAAATACCCATAGTTAAAATGTTGAAAAATTCAAACTAGATATCTGATGCATAACAAAACAAAACGCAACATGGCATAATTCAGACACAGCTTGATCCTACTGAATTCATGTGAGATACTCTGTCCTTCCATTCCACATTACCAAATTAGCATATGTCCCTACTGTCAAAAATACCACAAAGCCAATAAATGCAGTTATTTATATATAATAACTTACAACATTGAAGTACATAGAAATGTTATTTGGTAGGTGTCTGTGGCCTAAGGTTGTCAGACTAACATCTTTTTACCCCTCTGGAATTGTTCTTAGTATATCTTATGGTAATATACATGTGCACACAGGTAACTTTGAACATGGTCATAGACTCCTAATGCCTGGCTCAGTCATGAATGTTTTAAAAAGATAAAAATTAGCATATTAAAATTTCAATAAATGTGTCCCATGACAAACAACTATAAATTATGTTATCCTGACAATGAAAATGGGGTGATTACTGACTAAAACATGTTAGAAGAATATCATCAAAGTATCTGATGTGCAAACATTGTCTGAACACAGCTGTAATCCAGGGAGTCTTGCCTTAGAGAAATCCCTGTGGTTGGCATTCAGTCAGGCCAATACCGAGTCTCCCAGGTGACATTTCCCTCCAGGACTCCTAACTAAGATAACACATGAACATCAGTTAATCAGCCACTGGTCTTAACTGGAGTCCACCCTGGAGAAGGAGCTGAGTTGCTGAAGAGATTCCCCTCCTTTTCAGTATGCCTGGGGAAAGGATCAGACTTGGCAAAGGGAGGAAGGTGGCCTAGCAAAGACCCCTGGAATCTCATCAGCACAATCAACTTTAGCTGGCGTGTCATTAGACAGAGAAGATGCCACTAATGCTTGCTCCCCTGGATGGCAGGCCGATTCTGGGTCATTCTAGACTCAGTGGGAACAACCACACTGACTAGCAGGCCTAAACCAGTGAATTTTAAGTCAGCATCATGAAGCCTGTGTTCTGTGAACATGCTGCTATAAAATTATAAATGTTTTGGAAACAGATTTTCCCTATGTAGCACCAGCTAGCCTTCGAATGGTGACTCTACTGCTTTACACTAGATGTTTTTCAAGGAAGGAAAAAAAAGTCCTGCATGACTGCAAGGCAAATAATCCCTGAGTTGAAAATGAATCAAAAAGAAAAATGCAAAGCTATAAATATCAAGGCATTTCCAACCTTATGGAAGTGCAGCTAAAGTAATACCAGGAAGCACACAACTCTAAGTAAGTACAAGAAAAACAGAAACAGCTGCCTAAACCCAAGCAGCTAGGTGAGGCTTAGCATGCAGCTCTAAGCTGCAGCTCCCAGTTAGATACTGGTTCCTCAGACTGGGAGGGTGTAAGACCATGTCCAGGGGGCTGAGGGTACCAAGGTCAACAGATGCAACCTGATTATGGGTCTGTGTGTTCTATTCCTTTAGCCCCTTCCCCTGACACTTGTAAATAGAAAAAAAAAACTTTGAAGTCTGCAGAACATAGTTTTGGTTAAACAGCTGCTCATAAGTAAGTACAAGAGAAAATGTCTATGTTCCTTCCAGTTTCTGTATGAGATGGGAGAGTCGCTGGCTGAATTATGGTTTTATGAAACAAAGCAATGTGCTGTAGCGAACCTGTACCCACCCAAGCTGTCATTTTAACACTTCCTGTACACACTTTGTCTCCAGCTAGGACAAACCCTGAGGAGCCCTTTCATGAAGTTTGTGGCCCACGCGGTGTCTTTTACCATCTTCTTGGGACTGCTGGTTGTGAATGCCTCCGACCGGTTTGAGGGCGTTAAGACCCTGCCCAATGAGACCTTCACAGACTACCCCAAACAGATCTTCAGAGTGAAAACCACGCAGTTCTCCTGGACGGAGATGCTCATCATGAAGTGGGTGTTAGGTAAGCCAGTGGCTCTATCTTTCCTGTCTCTCTAAGATGACGTCACTAAGTAGCAACTCAAGACTCCCCTTCTGGGTCTGTGCGTGCTCCTGGCTGATGCTATGCCCGACACAAAAGTCAAGATGCTGTACAAGAGGCAACATAAGCCCCAGTTTTGAAAGAAAATGTTTAGGGAGGGGCATCTGCTGGGCACTCTCGCATACAGGGGTACTTACTGCATATGATTATAAAGTGGATTTGCCTGGGAAACGTGTTGATCATTTAGATCCCTGCAAGCCTTAGAAGATGCTTATTTTAAGAACAGTAAAATTTCATAGCTTAAAGTACACTTGTGTTAATCCAAATATGTGGACTTTGAATAGTAAATATTACCTAAAATGTGGTTAGTGCCTTAGCTAAGTTTCTATTTCTACGATAAAGATCTTGACCAAAAGTAATCTAGGGAGGAAGGGTTTATTTGGCTTACAGATCCTGGGTCACAGGCTCCTGAGAGAAGTCAGCGCAGGGACTCAGCACGGGATCCTGGAGGGAGAAACTGAAGCCGAGGCTATGGAGGGGTGCTGCTTCCTGCCGTGGTCCTCCTGGCTCGCTCAGCCTGCTTTGGTTCTATCAGGCAGATCCACCTTCCCAGACGGGACGCTGCCCACAACGGGCTAGAACCTTCCACATCAACCACTAGTCAATGAAATCTCCCACAGACTTGCCCACAGTCCAGTCCAAGGGAGGCATTTTCTCAGTTGAGAGTCTCCCTTCTCAGATGACTCTAGCTTATGTGAAGGTAAAAAACAAAACAAAACACACACACATGCACACACACACACACACATGCACGCACACACATGCTTCCCGGACACTGAGAGTAACAAGTCTGAGTTAAGTCCTGGTCCTGCCTCCCAGTCCCATGCTTCCAGAAATAAGACTCAGGGTCAAATTATATTTACAAACACCTTGGCCATATATCTAGGCCGTACTCTGACTGAACCATAACTAAAGGTAACCCACTTATCTTAATCTACATTTGGCCACGTGGCTGGTTACTTGTGCTCAGGTACCCTGTGTCCATGCGTCTGTCTCCTCCTCTTTTCAGGCTCCTCTCCCTGCCTCCTACTCTCCCAGAATTCATTCTTTTCCCAATGTCCCACCTCTATTTCCTGCCTATGCCATAGGTTATAGGATTTTTAACTGACAGGTGAGGCAGCCACACAATACACAAGTTGATCCCTTTACTGTAACGTGTGTTATTTGTTTAAATTAATGTGCTAAATGGTTGTGAATCCCTATCTGTGCTGATATTTTGTGCTTCCAAGGTTTGTCACAATTTCCTAGGAAATGGCTCCCAATGTCTCCCATTTATTACTGGAAATGGCTAAACGAGCAGAAAAGTGCTATTGATTTCTATTTTTTTTTCTCACACTGAAAACTGCAAATCAGTTGACAGGAGAAAAACTGAAAACTTGCCAAAGCTATCATCAGGGATGTAACAGATAAGCAAAACCTTGATAAACTGTAAACTTTATACTGCAAAGATCTGGACTTCAGTAGTATATTTCTAGTAAGTTTTAAAAGGACTTAAGTCTGTGCAGTAACACGAGTTGATCAATTAATTAAATTAGTTTAATGGTGTTCACCCAGATCTTGCTTTCCTGACAAATATTTAATATTTGTATAATTATTATTTTTAAAAGAATTAAGTCAAAAAAGTAATCAGGATCAAATCGTGCCATCAAACAGCAAAATCACGAGCAGATATGTAAAAAGATTACACAGCACCTGGCCTGTACTGATATGTAGCCCAGGACCGTCACAATAGATAGACCACCAGAGAGCATCATGGCTGCCCAGGCTGGGAACAGCCGGATCAATGGGCCCTACCCTCTACCACAAGGCAAGCAGGCGAGCAGAGAACATGAGACTGTGTTGGCCTGGGGCAGTCAGGGCAGCACGCTGTGCTTCCTGGGGACACGCGATCAACTGGCAAACCTGTGGCCAAAGAATTGTTTACTCAAGTCATTGCCACTGAATTTGCACAGAGAAGACACCAAAGCCTGGTGTAGGTCAGGTCTGTGGCCTGCAGCCTGCCATTCAGAACCTTCCCCAGGTCTCACCTTCCCCAGGTCTCACCTTCCCCAGATCTCACCTTCCCCAGGTCTCTTGGACAGCCTCTTGGTTTAACAACATCAAACACTTTATAACACTGGGCCCTTTAAACATTCACATTCTGAGTTTATGAGTAAAAATTTAAGGTGTTTACTGTACAAGTCTCTCACTCACCCCACTTTCCTACCTGCACCCCAGACTACAGTGAGTACAAAACCCCTTTCTTTAAACAAATACAGTTACTTTAAGCTAAGCCTCCTAGGCCGTGACATTTTCCTGAGGCCTCTTACGGTTCCTCCTACATGTCAGAGCCCTAAGGCAACAGGGAAAGTGTGTCTCCAGATGGTGGCCCTTGCACTCACACAACGATTTCTGCCCATCAGAGAAGAGCTGGGTTTTCAGAACTTAATCATCTTAAGTGATGGCGAAGACAAGAGCTACTCACAGTGGCCTCTTTCTTGCCTTGTTCAATACAGGGGAAAAGAAGCCTTCGCTTTCTTACTAAAGGGGAGAAACTTGCAAAATGTTTATTACAGATAATTTTTTAAAATGCAAAACTCAAGAGAGGAACAAAATGAAGTAATGTGTCTGTTTCTCATCTTGAATACTTAGGGATCCATGGCCAGTCTGGCCCCTTCCCCTTCCCCTTCCCCTTTACTCTGTGTTATTTTGAAATAAGGTCTGGGATCATGAAACTTTCATCTGTTAAAAACAACAACAACAACAACAACAACAACTATGTATTATTGCCAGGTATAGAGTGGTATACACCTCAATCCCAGCACTCTAAGGCAGAGGCAGGTAGATCTCTGGTAGTTCAAGGCCAGCCTGGTCTACACAGTGAGTTGCAAGCTGGTAGGACTAGTGCAATATTGTCACACAGTAAAATATGGTTTCTTCTTTTTCTTTTTGATCCCGCACCCTCACAGCTTTGTTTGCCATGCCTGTGAATTTTAATCCCAGTAACTTTTCATTTCAGACATACTTTTAACTTCGTGAAATGTATATTCTTTTCATATTTCTCAATTCTTTTTATATCTTTATCTCTCTCATTTCCTTCCTCAGTGTGCCTACATTTCCCTGTAAATCCTTGAATATATTGTCTATATTTATGGTGCTTTTGAAATTCTGTCACTTTGTGTAATTTCCCCTGATTAGTCTTTCTCCTAGAAGTTGACATTTATCCACGTCGACCAATGAGTACTTCACGACTGCTGAGCGTCTGAGTTTCGTGGCCTGAGGATTAAGGTGTATACCACTTCTCTTGCTATAACAGAGAAACTAAGGCTGGGTAGAGCATGACACAAACAGGACTGCTTTGCTCTTGGCTGTGGAGGGGATGCCTAAGATAGAACAGTGCCTAAGATAGACAAGGTGGACAGACAAGATAGACATGGTGGAATGCAGGGGACAAAGCCAAATGCGTGGTTTCATGATCCCTGACCTTGCTTCAAAATAACACAGGGTGGAGAAAAGGGAAAATGAGCAAGATTGACCATAAGCCCTTAATGTGGGAAGGCAAAGCCAAGTGCATGAAATAAGGCACCAGAGGCAACTTCACTTCATGACAAACTGGTCACCCATTCTTCACAGGACCAAGAAGCCACTGGTGTGAGGAAAACACTAATCTATGCCCATGACCCAACCAGCCCCTGATAAACCCAACCTCCCAGCACTGGCACATCAAGTCTCTGTTCTGGCGGGGACAGGCCATCATCACAGCGAAGCATGGCCTTCCTTCTAATGACTGGCCTCATGCAGCCTGGGTCTGACGCTTCTGCGTATCACTTGACTCATTTTTCACATTTTGTTAGAAGGCCTCTGGAGAGCTCGACCACAAGGACTATCCAGCAGGTGCTGATTTTACCATGACTGCTTAATTCTATGCTGTAAAACTCACTTCAGGGGTCTTTACTAGAGGCCTTGGGTGTCAACGATACCTTTCAGTTCTGGGTGGTAACAGCTCAAATGTCTCCCTACGCAGGTGAGCTGTCGTGTGCGGAATTCCACTGCACATCCTCGTGGCTTGGAACTCAGCCATGGACCCAACTTAAACATCCGGAGTCTTGGTTCCTTTTGCATGTCTGTGCTTGTGGGTTTGCTCTCAGGCTTGCGCGATGACACCCCTCCCTCAGAGGCCTGTCATAGCACATCTTGTCACCCCTCTCTCTGCAGCCAGTGGCCCTGCCGTGATGCTCTGGACTCCCTCTGGAGCACCGCAGATGGGCCTGGGCTCCCAGAAAGGACGCCAGCCTTCCCATTGGTGTAGGGGCCACCCTCCAATGGTGCCTCTTTCTAATATCTGCAAATGGTTCTTCATCTTATTTAATTTCTGGGAGCAGAAATCAAGACACATTCGCTAAAACAAACGCAGAAACCTTTATCAGAACTAGAGAGGCCAGGCCATGGTAGCACATACACTTGTTATCTTGGCAGCAGAGGCAGCAAAATCGCCAGTGTGAAGTCACCCTGGGCAACAGAGGAAGAGCCTGACTGGGGGTGAAAGAGGGAGGGGGAAGTGGGGAGACAACGGAGAGAGACAGAGAGAGAGGAAAAGGAAATAATTCCTGTGTCTTCCTACATCGAATCAGTAATCAACCTTCTGTAAGAGGTCTTCAGATTCTACCAGGATAGCGGAGCAGCCAGGGAGCATCTTAGCCCCTACTGTGGTCGTCTGAAAGTGTTTCAGCCAGAAGGGGTGCTGTACCCTAAGCCTAGAATTGGCAGCAAGTTGGATATGTCCCAGACCAGTGTTTCTGAGATCTTCACCCTCAGAGAGAAGAGATGACAGCCACGTGGGTAGAGGCTTTGCAGGCTGCGCTAAGAGTAGATGGCTGTGGGGCTGGGCAGAGGCAGGGTGCCAGTCCCAACATCCCTATAGTAAGTTGGACATCAAATGGTTAGTGAAAACAGGTAGTGGAGGGTCATACCTTGAAGACAGAGTCAATATCTACTGCTGAATTACATGTGAGACGTAAGGAAGAGAGATCTGTTGGGGAGAGTAACTTACAAAGTGGTCTAAAAGGAAGAAGAGAAGAGAAATAAATGAAGACTCCAGTTTTGAGATGTATATTATAGTTTTTTTTTCACAAAGGGCAGAGATTTCTACCCTCTGGAGAGACCTAGAGAATATTAGACACTTGAGGGGAAGGGCCAAGCAGTAAGTAGTGTGTGCACATGAACTTTGGAGGAGAAGCAGGGGTGGGGTCACAAACAAATTTGGGCATGCCAGTGTATTTAAGCAAATTACCCCATTGCTCTCCTAAACTACGGATCCAGCCACAGGGCACAGCAATGCTAAGGTTTGGAGCACGAGCGTTATCTAGCAAAGGAAGACACAGGGAGCGGCGGCCAGGAGCCAGAGGAAGGAGTTGGGAGTGCCGACGGAGCACAGGATGCTGAGCCCTGAGGTCTGGCCATCCGCAAGCAAAGCTCCCAAGTAGATGACAGGAATGGGATCTTGTGTCCGTGTCTGGGACCTGGCCTTTCCAGGGGCAGGGGCACTCTATTATTCCCTGTAACAGGGGGCAAGGTCAAACTGAAGGCGTGAAGTAAATTGTGTGGCTGACACACTGATAGGGGTGTGTTGATGGCCTTGGTTGGTATTTGCTATTTCATTGCTTTCTCTCAATAGATGCATCTAAATGTTAAGCATGTTATCGAGGATTAGGCAGTACTCTGCCAGGTGCTAGGGAAACGACCGTAAAGATGACTACTGTAATCTTGCCCTAAATACCTGCTGGAGCTCTTTAAGGATCGCAAACGCAATGACTTTGAAAGGTCTGAGCACACTGCCTATAAATGGTTCTTTGTGCTCTCGCGCCTTGAGATCCAGCATATGAGGCACTCAAACATGGAAGGGCACAAAGTAGCCTTATCCCCTGCTGGTGTTCTTGGACTTCTGCTCCCTGTCACAGCTAAGAAAGCCTTTAACCAGCGGCCAACACAGATGCGCAGATCTCCTGTTCTGTGGCACACCAGAGGCATAGCTGGTTGTAAACGGACACAAGCGTCTCTTCCTCCTTACCAAGTGCAGCTCAAGGGTAAACAGAAGCTTGGGGTCTTACCACTGAGAGGTGAAAGGTCATGTTGGGGTCCCGAGAGAGCCCAGCCTGCTGCTTTTAGGGATGGAGGTCTTACCACTGAGAGGTGAAAGGCTGTGTTCAGATCTCTGGTTTCTGCCCTTCCCACTCCTCAACACAGGAATGAGAGTGATCCATTTAACCCATAATCACCTCTTGTCACGCTCTCAAAACTTGCATAGCTATCCATCTCCCTCCCAGTTTCAGCTAGTGCTGTTACACCAGCCTAGGATCCCTCAACTCTCCAGTCCATCTGACTTCTCTGCCACCACTATCTATCTGCCTTGCTCACCGTGTCAGCGCCACTACTTTCCTTGATGGAAAGTTTCTGCCCCTGAGCCCTTTCCCCAAGCTGTTCTTCCTGCAGGGATCTACATGATTCTTGCTCATATGTGTCCATTTTGGTTCAAGTCTTTGTGTGAGAAAGATCTGGACCCCAGGGCCTCACAAGCAGTCTACCACAGACTCAGACCCCCAGCCCCCAGAATCACAAAGGTCTTCTTCAGATGTGGCCTTTAAACCAACCTACTCCAAAACCTGAGTCCTATTCTTCCTGACCCCTTCTTGTTCTCCCTAACACGGAGCACTGACCAGACCATATGCCTGTTTCTGCAGCCATGAAGATGCATGGCTGACTTACCCTCTCCACAGGGGTCACCTGGTCTCCTCAATGATTGTGTTCAGTGGTCACATGGCATAGCAGTACTCTCTGTTCCCTGCCACACTCCTCCTACTGGGCACAGTATCTCCTCCCCAACATGCTCTGTAGGACAGTCAAAATCAGAAGGTACCTCTGTCACTCTGAATGTTTTACCAAGCTATGGCAAAATCCAAGAAAGTTCCTGCAGGGGAAATCAAGACCACGGGGACTAAGAAGACAGCATGAGAGGGAGAGAGGGGGAGAGAGAGAGAGAGAGAGAGAGAGAGAGAGAGAGAGAGAGAGAGAGAGAGAGAGAGAGAGAGAAGGAGGGGCAGACTTGCTGGGCAGGAAGCCTTTGCAGAGGGAGTGCGGCGCTGGAAGTCAGTCAAGATCTCTCGCCTGGCTCCACATTAAAACAGCGACTCCAGGGGAGCTGGAGGATGGTCAGCTGAAGCACGCCTCTAGAGATGCTCTTCAGAGAACTGTGACATTCCAGAGAGCCATCAAGACCAGAAGACTCTCCTAATGCGAGGTTCCCCCATCTGGAAACCTTTTTATGGAAGACTTTTTCTCCCTAGTCTCAGAAGAACCTGGCATTGGTTGTCTTTTTTTTTTTTCTTTCTTTCTTTAATGTTTTCATTACAGTCATTATTCATTCTTCCATGGTGGGGCAGTCATGTGTACATGTGAAGGTCAGAGGGCAGCTTGTAAGGGTCACTTCTTTCCTCTTACCACTCGGGTTCTGGGGACCAGCCGGGTTGTCAGGCTGAGCCAGCTCTCCAGCCCCACTGCTGTTTTCTCCCACGCTTGCAAGCAGCAAGGAAATCCCCACTGACAGGATGAGGTGCATCTACCAGGACAGTATCACATACATGTAAATACCAAGAGGAGCTCCAACATAATCCCACACGCCCCGCCCCAGCACCTTGGGAGCAGGAGGCCCAGCTCCCCTCACTCAAGCACTTCATCCACACGCCTGTTTCCACTAGGCATTCCAGCTGCTCAAACCCTCACCCCATGCTACTTTTACTCATGGCCTTGGAGTGATTTAAATTAACCTCGGTGGTTAATATTCAAATCCAGGAAGACTGACAAGGACATCTGACCGTGCAATAATTTTCAGTGTCTAGTGAGAATAATTTCCATTTCAGTTTCATAGAGCTTTTAGCGTTTGAAGTTCCTCCAAAACACACTCAAAAATCCAATATCCCACCGCCAGTGAATGGCCAGGTTAGAACCTGAGCCCACTGTTAGCCAAATTAAAAAATGATCACCCCACCCCCATCCACTGGGACGTTGGTGATTTTAATCTAGGGGAAGAGAAAGTAAAAGTAAATAATCCATGGTTTCCCCAGCCTGTGATGGGTTTTCTAATAAGACTTTTAAATAGGCAAATAAAAGTATATTCTGGTGTTAAGAAACCTACGGTGCACTGAATTACTGCATGAAGTCTGAAACCTACGGTGCACGGAATTACTGTCTGCTAGGATATGCAAGAGACATAGCTTTGTTTAGAGGAAATCGAGCAAGGGCCAGGGAAGTCCTTTAAACAGCCTGCAGGGGTTGGGGACACATCTTGCTGTGAGGACTTCAATCATCAGCAAACAAAGATACAACCCTTCCACAGACCGCCGCTCTCACACTACTTTTTGCCTTGGAAAAATATTTCAATCCCTTGTAATTGAAGGGCTTTTTCCACCACCAAATGTTGATCCTAACAGTCCTTGGGCGGGGTCCCCGAAGACTGAGAGCAAGCAGCTCTTCACCATCATGTGCTCTGAGGCGGCCTCCCTCTGAAGGCCACCAATGTCCACCGCCAGCATCGTCTTTGACTCTAGGCTTTTTTCAGCAGCTGAATCCTCAAAGAAGCCTGCTTGTAACATGGGCTGCCATCAGGGACTTAGTGTACCGCCTGGGGGAAATCAAGAGACACATGCACACATCCGGGGCAGAGCCACGGGAGAGCTGCTTGTGGACTGCCCTGCTGGCATGGAGATGGTAGAAGACCACGGGGAGTTCTGACACTGCACCTCTGGTGTGGTGCTCTAGAGTCAGAAGTGAATCAATATCCTGCGAGTGACCTGTTTAGTTGCTAAGGTGAAAGAGTTCACATTTGAAAGTGTACTATGCAACTCAGAGTCTATCAAAGGACGATCTCTTCTTGTCAGAGGAGTTGGAAATGCCAGGAGTACCGGGAAATGGGGTGAAGTGACAATGGGGTGTCAGCTTGGGGTATATGACATTTCTGGCACTGGCAGAACATTTCCTAGCTGCAGTCTCTCTGCATGGTGGGAATTTCAATTTTAAAACTCTTAATTAAAAGCAAAGGTTGTAAATATTGTGAACATGTGCAAGGTGGCCCCAGTACCAGACAGTGACAGGCCTAGAAGTCTGCACACCAAGACATTAGCCTAGGCCAGTGGTTCAGACCAAAGACCATCTGAAAACATAGTTATAGCAAGATCGGTAACAAGAAGTTACAACATGAGGGAGTCACCACATCATAAGGAACTGTTTGAAAGGGTCGCAGCACTAGGAGGGTTGAGAACCAGTGACTAGGCCATCTTCCAAGGTTGTCTGGGAAGAGGGACAGAGGAACCTGTAACATCTCCATTGTATACCCCCATCTCTACATTGCTCACTGTGTAACAATGAGGACATGTCTCTTTAAAATACAATTCGTTATTTAAAGGAACAGCAGAGGAAATCCAATACCCCTGTGCTTAAACTCTCTGAATCAACCCCAGAAACGGAAAATCTATCATTTGGGGAAGCCCAATTCTACATCGCATGTGGGACCTTCAGAAATCCTGCAACCTCAGCTCCTGTCCTTTCTGCCTCCAGAGTCCGTCCACGGGTGGGCACCCTCTCCTCACTTTCAGAGATGGTTTACCTCGTAAGGTGGGGACAGGGCTACACAGAGAAACCCTGTCTCGAAAAAACAAAAACAACAACAAAAAAATTCACAAGTCTGTTTTTGAAGGTGTTTCCATCTGTCTGTCTCTAGCTATCCCCAGAGGGCTGACATTTTTGTGTCTACATAGTTTCCACGGCATCTGCCAAGGTAACTGAAAATTGGGCCTGGCCTTCTCCCACAGGAATGATCTGGTCTGAATGCAAGGAGATCTGGGAGGAGGGGCCGCGGGAGTACGTGCTGCACCTGTGGAACCTACTGGACTTCGGCATGTTGTCCATCTTTGTGGCCTCCTTCACCGCGAGGTTCATGGCCTTCCTCAAGGCCAGTGAGGCCCAGCTGTATGTGGACCAGAACGTGCAGGATGTAACGCTGCACAACGTCTCACTTCCGCCGGAAGTGGCATACTTCACCTACGGTGAGTCACAGGGGTCACTTAGTGTGGTCCCCAGACCTGGGATTTGGAACCCAGCAGGGTAGACCCCACAAGTGTCATCATTACGCTTGCAGACTGTGGGGTTAATCTGTGATTTAGAAGTGGATTTTCAGTGTTTGGAAGGATGGGTTTGTTTTGGGGAGGTTCTTGGAACATTTCTGCAGATTTTTGGTTTTGTTTTTAAAGAACCCCGCCCCCCTCCCGGACGTGGGGAACATATATATATACTGAATTTTTCCTTCCACACTAAATTCTCTGTTCTGGTCCCCACACTTTCTTCTCTCAGATCCCGAGTACTTGGCCATATGTTGGCATACGGCCTGTGTTAATTGTGCTGGGATTCTTGGCTCAGACTTTAACTAGACCCTCAGTAAGGAATGCTTTTACCTTCCTTTGTCTTTTTTCTGTCTTCCTTTGTCTGTCTCTCTAGCTTACCTCATGTAGGACTCTTATGGTGTTACCAGAAGCACAATATTATTTCGTATAAGAGAAAATCCTGTCCTTTGGTTAACTGAAAATCATAGCCTCTAATTTTTTTTTAATTTTTGTGTATGGATGTTTTACATATATGTATGTCTGTGCATCCACATGCATGCCTGGTGCTAGCAGAGGTTCTGAGCCTTCAAGTGAGTGCTGGGAATTGAACCCAGGTCCTCTGAAAGAGCAGCACTCTTAACCACCGAGCCATCTCTCCAGTCCCCTGTTAGCTAATTTTGTCCGAGCTTTAAAGTTACAAAGAACTAGAGTCAAGTCTAGCTCCGTAGGTTACTTTCTTTTTTTTTTTTTTTAACTTTTGTGTCTCTGCTTCTCGCATGTAAGATGGGGATTAAAAACTCTTAAGTCAAAGGGTTTATTTTGGGTTAAATAAAAACGATGCAGCCTGAAGATGTTTGCATTATCCATGATCATAGTAGAGGCTCGCTGGGTGCTAACAGTTATTATCAATACTACCTTTTTTTTTTTCAATCTCAATCACTGTACTCCATGTTGTAAAAGAGAATGAAACAGGATGAGGTACTGTGGAGGGGGAGGTGGGGGGTGGAGGGGCTTGAGAGTGGGGGATGGGAGAAGGCTGGAAGTGGAGATGGGGGTGCCTGGGGGATGGATGCGGTGGGAGAGGGGTGGGAGGGTGGGGATATGGGATGGAGGTAGGGAGGTGATGGTGATAAAAGGTAGCTGGTGCTTAGTAAGTATTAATTCCTGGCACATATTTTAAAGAGTTTGAACGCCTAATGTCCCTCCTGGTAGATAAAAACAAATCGCCCTTCTAACCACAGAATGGCGAGGTACAGCCATGACCTTTAACGAACCGTTCATGTAACGCAAATGTGGTGAAAGATGAGCAAACTCCTGTTACAACCCCTGCTTGCGGCCCCTGCTCCCAGCATTTCTTGGCTAACAAATGCAGGTTTTCCTTGAATCGTCTGTTTTCCGGTCTATGCTGCTTCGGTGCCTCTAGGAAAGATGGACACATTCTTAATGTCACGATCCAGGCTGCAGTGTTGTCCCGTGTTGACTTCTATTCCCCCGTGGGTTGTATTAGGTCCCCGCTCGGCCCACAGCACATAATTGTCCTTGCCTTTTCCGGTTCACCTTGGGCTCTCCCAAGTGTTCCGGAGCTCTTGCTGCGCGCATGTGCTCCAGCTATGGGGGCCGAGCACCCTCTTGTGGCGGCGAGCCTTGTGGGCGAGCCTTCCAACAATTTCAATATAAAAAAAAAAAAGTAGGCTGCGGGGGACCGAGCGGGGAGGTTTCAGGTTGTGAAAAGACTTTTTTCTGATGGAAAAGCCCCTCTGTGTGAATCCCACCCGGCCGTTTGTTTTATGCCCACCCAGCGCCACAGCTTTGGCAAGCCATTCAGGCAGAATCATCTGCACCGGAAGTCCAGCCTCGGCCTCCAGGAACGTAGTTCTTAGAAACTACAGCTACCTAGGAGCGGGTTTTCACAGTTACAGCTGAGGTTGAAGGCGGCGAATTGCAGGTGGCGTTTAAAAAGGGAATTCATTTTAGTGCCTGTTTCATAGAAGAAGCCACTAATAATTCCATGTGGAATGTGTGCGTTATTTATCCATAGAGGGCCCCAGTATTTTAGAAAACACATACTTTGTCTTTCATGGGCTTCTGAATTCTTACTTTGGTAAGAACTTAGAGTCTGTGGTATTGTATTCCGAATGTAATTTGGAATGCACTACATTAACTGTCCTCACAGCTTCCCTTACTAAAGGGTTCTCTCTATTATAATTAATTTAACAGAGCCTAGCATTGAAAATAAAGAATAAAGTTCCTTCCCCCTCCATCTCCCGTGGGGTGCCAAGAACCGCCGTGTAATATGCTTTCTATTTGCACTTACTGGCTCTGAAAAGGGCCCCATACCCCCAAATCCAATCTTTAAAATGGCAACAGTAATGTCTGCTCTACGGGGCTGTTGTGAAAATCACAGCTAATTTAGTATGAGGGCTAATTTAAGTTTCTCGATGTTTCTCATTTAAGCTTCGTTCAGCAGTTCTCAATAGGGAGGCTGCTGGCTCTGTCAGCAGGGCAGTTTTTACCGTGTGGTGCTGTCTGGGGCGATATGGCGCGCTCAGCATTGAGGAGTACTCCTACCCAGTCTCGCTGGGAAGCAGGCACTGTTCAGGAGGGAGCTACTGCCCTCGCCTGAGACTCACTGTTCGTCCTGACACCTAGGAGCTAAAATGAATGCTGTTCCTTAGACATTAGGCCTGCGGTAGGGCCCGATGGAGGCTCACTCAGCTATAGCAATGCTTGTAAGTCAACCTCAGGCCCCAGGACTCACCAGTAAACACCAGCATTGTCCCTCTGGTGTGGCAAGCCTATGTGACCGGCCACCCCCTTTGAGACCCCAGCTCAGTCAGTGAGGAAGACTGCCAGCATCCACTTTGGGGGTGAGGGGAGGGGCAGAGAGCAAGATTTTGTTTACAGGCAAACCCTTCAGATTCCTGGTCCCCAGAAGCTGATGTGTTCTGGCTTGTGGCTATCTAAGCATGTGGTTAGAAGTCTGTTCAGTCACTTCACAGGCATTTATCAGTGCCTGCTCTGTACAGACTCCTACCCAGAGTTCTTTGCATGTTTGACTGAACAGTCAAAGTCCTTTTTAAAGCTGATGAGATTGTCTGCCATGACCACACATAGGGACAGTGTGGTTCAGGAAACCCAGTTGACTGGTGTCAGCCCCTGCTGGTCTCCGCCGCCTCCTCATGCTTCCCCAGTGTGGGGCTCAGCACTGTGTGTGGAGGAGGGGGATGTAATGGTTAGCCCTACAACATTTGTCATAATGGATATGCATGGGACACCACGGGAGCTCACGGGAGACCAGGAACCCCATCCAGCCTCTGGAAAGAGGTCATTCCTAAACTGAATCTTGAAGGACACTTGGGGATGAATCAGATCTGAAGTAAAGTTCCCGGCAGGTGAGACAGCTCATCCCAAAAGCCTGGCATCTTATGTGCTGAGGTCACCTAAGGGCAGAGTTGCCAGCAGGGAATGCTTCCAGTGCCCAGCAGGCGGGTGGGCACGAGAGATGGCTCAGCAGCACAGGGCACTTGCTGCTCTGCGGAAGGATCAGAGTGCAACTTCCAGCACTCCTGCAGATGGCTCCCCACCACCTGTGACTCCAGCTTGAAGGGTTCTGAAGCCCTGCTACCCTTCTTGGGTCCCTGCACACATGCGGACATCAAATAATAAAAACAAGTCTTTAAAGATGCCCAACTGGGTGCAGACCCCCATCCCCCAGCAAGTAACACAGGTTCTTTCCTTTCAGCCAGGGACAAGTGGTGGCCTTCAGACCCCCAGATCATCTCAGAAGGGCTGTACGCCATTGCGGTGGTCCTCAGCTTCTCCAGGATCGCCTACATCCTGCCAGCCAATGAGAGCTTCGGGCCCTTGCAGATCTCCCTGGGAAGAACTGTGAAAGACATCTTCAAGTTCATGGTCATTTTTATCATGGTATTTGTGGCCTTCATGATCGGAATGTTCAACCTGTACTCCTACTACCGAGGTGCGAAGTACAACCCAGCGTTTACAACGTGAGTATCACAGAGTGTTCCCTCCCCCAGGCCATCTCTGGGTGTTCCGAGTCCCTGGAATCCTTGGGGGGACCTCTTGCAGGCAGTTCTTTGCAGAACTCAGGTTTCCTTGAGGTTGGTGTGAGTTTTGCTCTCAGTGTTTTAAGGCTTAGGTTCTGAAATTAGAAGAACAAAGGACTATAAATCCTCACTTTGCCTGT
Source organism: Apodemus sylvaticus (assembly GCF_947179515.1). NCBI lineage: Eukaryota > Metazoa > Chordata > Mammalia > Rodentia > Muridae > Apodemus > Apodemus sylvaticus. The sequence goes on from NC_067485.1 coordinate 10,742,672, forward strand.
AGCTCAGGCTAGCCTGCAACTGATGATGTAGACAAGATTAGCCTTGAACTCAGAGATCTACCTGCCTCTTCTGCCTCCTGAGTACTGACATTAAAAACATAAGCTGCCATACCCAGCCATTTCTTCAGTTTAAGATGGGGATGGACACATTGCTTTTCTGCTGCTGTGATGAACTACCGTGAACAAGAGCAAATTAAGGCAGAAACAATGAGTTTATTGGGGTTCACAGGTTCAAGTTGGAGGGGCGTCCATAATGGCAGGAGAAGCGTGGTCGCAGGCAGATGAATCAGGAAACTAAGAGATGGCATTTTCAGCCAGAAACAATGTGGAGAAAGAGAAAATTGAAGGTAGGGTGGGCCTGAAGACTCTCAAAGCCCACCCCCAGAGATACACTTCCTTCAGTAGGGCTCCAGCACTGCCTCACACAGTGCCACCAACTGGGGACCAGCCAAGTCTTTGAAGGGACATTTTCATTCAAGCCATCACAAAGGGTAATAATACCGATGGCCACATCATGACAATAGTGTGGGGCGGGTGACCCAGAAAGTGCACAACAAAGAGGGGGTGCCATTATGATTCTTACAGCAATACACGTCACCTATATAACTTAGGAACACAACCTGACAAACCCCAAATGCCAAGATGCTATTAGGTCCAGGGGAAGAAAGGCTGAGGGTCCGGTTGGGGGATGGGGAAGGGGAGGGGAGTGAGCAGGCTGAGAGGGAAATGAGGGGCAGGGAAGGTGAGCAGAGGCTGCTATCTGAGGTGCACTCTGCATACAACAGACTTCTCCAAGAAGACAAGATGGGAACATCCCATCTCAGAACAGCCCAAAGACAAAGAGAATTGATCAGTCAGACTTCTCCCATCTGCTGCCTCTCCAGAGCCAGTCACTAACTCTCCTCTAGTCTAGGGAAGCCCTGGGGCTGAGTGCTGCCCACACCTGGCTGAGCCCAAAACAGGTTCTGCAGCTTCAGGGGTCTCTGCAGCCAGAGGCAGAGGCCCAGGCAAGGGAGGCAAGTGACTGTGATGGGGGCTCCAGCTAGCCAGAGGCAGGATAGCACAATGATGCTACTCCCCACCCCACAGTCCAAGAAGAAAGAGACAGATCTCATGCAGCCTGATTGCAAAAGATCCAACCCTCCCACCCCCATCTCTGTGAGGAACAATGGGGTCCGCAGGAGGACTGAGCTGAATCTAGTAAGTGGTTATGGCGGAGTTTACACCCTGACAAGTATTACTGGCTGATGGCCATTGGTCACATCACTGGTGTGTCCGAGCTCATGTGATGTCCACATTGTTATAGATATTGAAAAGTTTTTTCTGTTAGTCCTGATGTAAAGATGGGCAAAGAACGGCTGTTCTTGGAGGTTAGAACTAGTCCAAGATAAGGTAGCCAGCAGCATTCCAGTATCTCCACAGAACTGACATTCTAAGTGCCCAATCGGTCTCTGCTGACAGAGCTTCAGTCCAGTTCTCGTTCACATCTGTAAAGAGGGAAAAGGGACTGCCCCCCTTATTCACAAGTGCCCTCACCTGCCACCACAATGGAGTATTTTGTGCAAAGCATCCTGGTGTAGTCTCTCCAGTCTCAGATACTCTCCAGACCCATCAGTTGGAGAACTTCTCTTCATTAAGCTTCAGCCAGAATCTTGGGAGAGGAGTGTCCACCCACCCAAGGCAGCAGCTGGGACCAAGAGGGCTAAGAACCCCCTGACACTTGTCCACAGGTGGCATCTCAGCTTTCCAGCCACTTCAAATGACCACCTCTGGGTGAACCCAGCTGTGACGAGGCCTCCGCATGCTCTGCTTCTGGAAAAATCACTCCTCAAGGGGAGATATGGTATCAAGAGCAAAATGGTCTGACCTCCACTCACCTCAGAGCTGCTGAGCCACTGCCTGCCCAGTGGGCAGCCCCGCGTGCTGCTAACCTACAGGTGTGGAGTGTCTACAGAGAGCAGGTGCCAGGCCCAGGGCTGAGGAACAAAGGAAGCCTGAACCCTGCAGGCCCGGTGGGGGCGGCAGCACCTCAGGGGTCAGATCAGATTTCCATCTGATCTTAGCTAGGATGCATAGTGCAGCCTGGGGCGTGGTCTTAAGGGCCCGGGCCCTGAATTGCTACAGCTCTGACAAGAGAGGTAGGAAGAAGGCCAACCTCACAGGACTGTTGCTAAGCTCGACAGGGAAGCAGAGGCCAAGCAGTGCATAAGCCCCCAGTATTGGCAGTGACTGCGATGGGTGTGGCGACTGAGCCAATACTGTAGGACCCTCTCTGGACTGGCTCCAGTACATCATGTAGTCAGTCAGACTCCTTTTTATTTCTCTAGCACCTGTTGAAGGAATGGAATAAATCTGAATCACCCAAAAGGAAGTTTGCTCAGAATGTGCTGGGGTGTGTGTGTAGAGGGTTGGCAGGACCAGGGACAGTGGGACAGGACTTAAGGCATCCAATCAGCAGGAGCCACATTGTCAACAGATGACAGGAAGATGTCAGCCAAGAAGGAAAGGCTTGTGTGCTTTCCAGACTAACACATCTGCTCCATGGGCCAGGCACCAGAGACTTCAGACACCAAACCACCCCAGGCTTTCTAGTGTGGGGATGAGGGGCCAGAGGCACAGCCAACACAGCGAAGAAAGGACCTCCTCCTCCTCCTCCTCCTCCTCCTCCTCCTCCTCCTCCTCCTCCTCCTCCTCCTCCTCCTCCTTCTCCTCCTTCTCCTCCTCCTTTTCCTCCTCCTCCTCCTTTTCCTCCTCCTTCTCTTCATCCAACTTTATCAGAGCACAGATGCAACAGATTTTACCCTGTGCTCTGTATTTCCAGAACAAGGAGCCTGGTGCACTGGACATTTGGTAGCATTGGTGACATTGGTGGCATTTTATGCCATGGGGACAGGTTTTTCTCAGCACCGGCTGTGAGGTGCAGATCCAGCATGACTGAGTCCTGAGTCAGAGCCTATGAATGCTTCCAGTGTCTCAACCTTCTACTCCACACCCAAGGGCTCTCTCTCGAAGGTCTGGGTGTTTTACAGGAGCATTTCCGTGTCAGGGGCTTCCTAAGTGGGGGGAGCAAGGCTGTGCGTGTGTGCACCTCTGGGACCTGTTGGACACAACAGATAACACACCTGCCGGCAGCCCGTTCCCTCTAAACCACCAATTAAAGACTGAAAATGGCCAAAACAGAGGACACGGAACCTTCAGACCAGGCTCGTGCTCTTTGAGTCTCCCAAGTATCCAAGCCCTGGATGAGGAAGGAGGGAGGAGACAGCCCCAGGAGGACATGCCTCCTTTAAGAATGGGAGGGTGTGCTCTCAGCGTATCTATTTTTGCCAAATAATGGAAGTTAGGCTAGCTTTTTGGAAATTTATTTTATAGTCAACTTCGCTGAGATTCATGTATCCCATAAAACAAAGTCATTCTGCACAGAGATTATATAAAAACACTGGCATCCTGTTACAGAGTTAGAAAAATAGAGTCAAAAGGTTTGGCTCATGCATGGCATTCTCCTGGGAGAGACTGCGGGGAAGATACTTGCCCTCCTTACATGATAACGCGTGGATTAATGGAGACATCCTGAGTGCCGGGCTCTTGAGTCACTGGAGGAACATCACAGAATGTACTGACACAGATCGCATAGCCTCCTCCCGCCCAGGCTGTGTGTCACCACCAACAGATGCACTGTTGTGCAGCATAGACCAGACGAATGCACAAGCAGGCGGACTGGAGCCAAGAGTGGCTGAGAACAGAAGCAGCCGGCCTCACAGGACACAAAAGGGGCCACAGTCTCCCCAGGAGGTCAGTTTGGTTCTCTCCACTTAACCCTGATTGGAGATTAAAGGTGGGCTCTGTCCTCATGAAAATAAAATAGAAATGACCCCAGCCAACCTTTTCTACAGGCTGTTGTAGCAGGAGCACTGGAGATATCCACCTAATCAAAAGCAGGGCCTTTGTTAAGTTCTGTCTCCCCAGGAATTACTTTTAATGGAAGGAACTTTAGAAGCACTGGGCAAATTAGAAGCTCTTGTTTTCCACAATAACCATGGAAAATTTCCCACTCTTTCTGGGAAGATTCCTATGTCCCGCCTCCCCCAAGAGCAGGGGGTTACTGACACACTGTGGGTCCATCTTGCAATCCTGAGGAGCTCTGGCTGGGCAGAGGGAAGGGACCCCACGGACTGCGACATATTCCTACACTGCTACCATGCCCAAGCCCAAGCCTCGTGTACTCTGCTTTAGAAGATAGTTAGAGACAGGGATGGTAAGAAATGCCGGGCCGAAGCAGCTCCTCAGCCTTTACATTTCACCCACGCCATAGAGACACAGACGCCACTGAAGAAAAGGAGGCACTGGACTTGCCCAAGATCTCAGAGCCAGTAAATGAACACGAACCTCAGCCAATACAACATCATTCCAGCTTCAAGTAGAACCCGACCTCTGTGTGCTTTAGCAGGAGGTCATCTCTTTGCTCTCCTACGGTGCTAATTCTTAAGACTAATATACAATACAAGACTCTAGGTGAGAACCCAATAGTGAGAATCCACACATCTCAGCTCTCAGCATAGAGCCCGTGCCTTTCCCCTGTCTGATAGGTATCTCCATCATAATAGATAGTTGTGTGACAAGTTCTACTTTGGCTCTGTAGCCCTGGCCTTAATGAGAGACGCCCTTTACTCCTGCCCAGGGACTCTCAAACAAGCGGGGCAGGCAGAAGTGGTCGAGCAGCGAGCAGCCACAGCTGTGAACTGTGCAGCCCGTGAATGATGTTCGAGAAGCGAGCAAGGCGTGCTGGAAGGCTGAGGGCGAGGCAGAGGCAGAGGCTGCAGTAGAGGCTGTGGAGACAGAGGAGGGATGCAGGAGGATCTCGCCATGGGTAGGCCTGTGGGGCAGCCAAGGCTGGATTGGGTCAACCAGTGGCCTGTTGCAAGAACCAGGGAAAGCACCCCCTGGGGCACATAGGTCTTTGGCTGCTGCCATTTTATCCGTGCAGTGTGTGCTACAGTGCGTGGTGAGCCATACAGGAGAGTCGTCCTGCCTGGCCTCACAGGTGAGGCGTTTGCCAGGATGCCAGTTATGCGGTGCGTCTGATCTAGCAGCTTCACGAGCTGAGTGTAAAATCACATTCATTATATTCACAAGGTCATCACCATCGCCCTCTAACAATACAACCAATGCAGGGTGTTTGGATCCATAAGAGAGTTCATCAGATATGTTCTGAGACTTTACAGCATGTCACATGGTCAGATGTGGAGCCCCGCTCAGACCCAGAGAGTTTGGGCAACTGCACTTAACTAAGATGAAACAAACAAACAAACAAACAACCCTTATCTTTTCATAGCTCATTAATATATAAGAAATAGCCTTTTACCTGGGCTATTTTTAAAGGCTAACGACGCTTTTTAGAATGAATATTCTGTTACCGTATGGTGTTTGCTTAGAATGCTTCTCGCTGCTTCTCTTGTGTTAATTCGTGACATGAAATGTTCAAGCCTCTTCAGCAGACTAAAAGGTGACAAGGGTTTGGAGGAGTTGTTGTTGTTGTTGCTGCTGCTGCTGCTGCTGCTGCTGTTTTGCCACTGGAGACTCCTAGGCAAGCACTCTGCCACATAGCTGAATCCCTAGACCAAGTTATAAGATGAGAGATCCAACCACAGAAAGAGAGCATGCTCCACTGGTCAGCGCCTTACCATCCAAGTGCCAACAGACCTTACGCTGCTTGACTCCCAAGGTTGGATTTCGGGGTCTTTTGGCGACAGGTCCTTGATGACTGTCCTCGTGACATAGTATCTCAAGCACCACCTCAGGTTCTCACCTCTGCCTGGGAAGATATGTTAACCTTCACCAAAATTTCATTCCAGCTGACGAAGGTGAATTACAACTCTTATTCTCAAAGAGACAGACAGTGTGAGAAGAACGGGATAATAGCAGAGCGTCTTTCCAAGTAGGAGGAGCTAAATCGCCCAGTGCCTTGAAGCCCTTGGCCAAGGGACGGGCCTTAACAGCCATAAAGCTACAGATGGAGAGGGCCTGGATCCATTTTTATTTCCAACATGTTGTAAGGTTCCAGACACTTCCCCCAGATGCTACAACATACTGCTGTTAAGGAAACAAAGAAAGAGAAAATGCCAGATCTGACATGAGCATTGCTCATCAAATAGTTGGTGCAAAACTGTCTTGTGCACCTCACCAGCATTGTGAGAATTCACTTGCCCTTCACAACAGCCTTACACAATAGAGACCGTTTTCCTATCTTGTGCCTAAGGGGGAAAAAGACCCATGGAGCCTGTACTCTGGCCAAAAACTTCACAGCCAACCCCAGGCTCCCTTGCTTCAGCACCCTGGTGGCTGTCAACAGCAAGGCCAGTGAGGGAAAGGAAACAGTAGCCGTTTCATCCCTTCCCTCATAACCACGCACCAAGTTTGCTGAGTTCTGTCTATCTGCTAGGCTGGATAGATGTCACTCACCTTACGCTAGATCCCTCCTTTCTTGAGTTTCTAATCCCAGCTCCTCACTTGGGGCCCAAGACAGAACCCCGAGGTGATTCAGAGGCAGAGGCGGGACTCTGGGGTTAGAAGCTTGGCAGGAATATAGACTTCCCTTGGATGTGTCACTACCCCCTTCCCCCCCTCAGGCACGGTGATTGTTTTTGGTCCCTGTGATCTGAGTATTAGAGAGGTGGCCTGCCTACAAGGTCTTTCTCCACCCCCAAGCACCTTCCTCCAGCACCCTGCTTGGATGGCAAGCAGGTGTTGCTGTCCTTTGGCAGATCTCTAGCAAGGGCACAGCTATTGTCTTCAGAGCCCCCAGAGCAACCCTCTGAGCTCTGCTCCTCCTGCTTAATTTTAGCTTACTAGTTGCACATTGGCTAGGTAACTAAACCGAACTGAACGCTTGTGGGGAGGGTTTGTGGGGTTCTGAAGAAGCAGCAATTTTCATAACAATCGGCCTAAACTGTCGCCTTGTTGATCAGTTTGTTCTCTGAGGCGCGTGCATGCTGCCTCTTCAGGAAACCTGTTATTAAAGTCTCATTATCCAGGCGAGACAGACCTGGGAGAGAACTGATTACCTTGTCCCAGCTTTCTGCATGACAGATCAGCCCCAGCCTTCCCACACACACATCCACCCGCCCAGGGAGACAAGGGTGAATCACGACTATTCAGGAACACTCGGAGGCTCTCGCTGCTAAGAGGGCTTCTCCTGCCAGGGTGGCCTATTGACAAACTTCAGTTCCTTTCCCTGCAAGCCAAGAACCAAAAAGAGAAGACAAAGAAAACGGGGCCGGAGGAACCAGAGGATAATTTGCATGAAATCAAGCATCTGTGGTGATCTGGCAGAGAGGAACGCAAAGGAGGCTTGTTCAGGGAAATGATCAATACCTAACTGATTACCCTTCATTCAATGGGCTTTGGAGCTGCTGGGGCTGTGTCTGCTCCCGGTCGGTAGGCACAGAGCACCCAGCAGCAGTTGGCTTCCACAGCACTCCCTGCTAACACCTACCAGATTTCTTTCAGAGTTCGGCAAACCAGCAGATGAATCCAAAGGGTAGCAGCCATTCAGGACGCTGCTCTTACTGATTATGATACATGAGTTGCTCTGAACAACTGAGCAGTAAAACACCATTTATGTCCACTTCACAGTTGAGCAAACCGAGACCCTAGCAGGGTTTGTAACCTGTTTAAACACACACATATCCTGTATGTGTAGTGAGGAGATCTGGACCTCTGGCATGCATCTCCCTTGTTTGCTCCCCCTGTCTCTGTGAAACCTGTGAATGACACCACTGAGGACCTGGCGAACTGTTCAGTTAGTGGAGTGAGAAAGGATGGGAGCCAGTAGCTGCAACCATTGACAATAAGGAACACCAGATGTGGTCCTACAGCAGCCAGCCGCCAGTGGGCGCCTTGGTGATTAGTTTTGTGGTAGACATCAGTTAAATCAGCCCAGAATTTTTCCTCCTGAAGGGCAAATCCAGACAATGAGGAGAAGGGTAGGCCTTTTGCTCCTGCAAATTCTAGGCAATGAATGGGCTCAAAGGCTCAAACCTATAATGCCAGTGCTCTGGAGGCTGAGGCTGAAGGATGGTCATGAGTTCAAGGCCAGGATAGGCAGTGGGTGATGATAAAGACACTATTGCAGGCTGTGGGACACCTCCCAGGACACTGGGGTCAGCTCCAGGCCTGAGCCATTGGCACCAGCGATGGTCGGGCTGCTGACTTGATTCTAAGCCTGACTTCCTTTCTAAGAACATTATTATGCAGGCTTCCAAGATATAGGTAACACAAATCTTCTTCACTGAGGGCAGTGAGACTGAGCATCTTTAATTATTTTGTTCCTGCCGCACCCTAGATTAGAAGATATTAGCCCAGCATCTCAAATTGACTACAAAGCTCTTGCACTTTCAAAGGCCTACTTTGAGCGTTGACGTTTCCCCAACACATACACACTTTTCTCTCTTAGAATGTCTGCTGTTTTCATGCTGATTCATAGAAGTGTTTGTGAAGCCAAGAGCGTTGTCACAAACCTGTGCTCCCAGTACTTACAGGGTGGAGGCAGTGGGATCAGGTTCAAGGCTACCAGCTTTGGCTACATATTGAGTTAAAAGCCAGCCTGGACTATGTATTGTCTGTATGGTTTGAATTTAAATACGCCCCACCCACAGGCTCCTGAGTCTTTGTAGATAGGCTGTGTAACCTTAAGGAAATTGTGCCTGGTTGGAGAAAGTATGTCACTGAAGAAAGGCTCTATCAGTTATCATCTGACCGGGCTTCATCTGAGCTCCTGTCGGCCTCCTGACCACTGAGGCTGGAGCAAGCAGTTTTACTCTCCTGCTACATGATGTCTCTACCAGATATCCTCTCGAGTCCTGAGTCAAAATACAACCTTCCTACCTTAAGCTGTCTCCTTTGGAGAATTTGATCAAAGTGATGACGGGGAAGGTTCTTAGTGTATCCCATAATGTTTGCAGATTCAAGTCCTTTTCCCACCGGGTCTTTGGCTTACTGTGCTTTTGGCATTCAGAAGCTAATTGCTGTGGGGTTAGATCTTTTGGTGTCTGTATTAATAGTTTCTGAAACTTTCCCCAAGCCAAGATTATCTAGTAAATTCTCAGCAGCATTGTATGCTAGTTTTTTTCATAATTTTTTTTTCTAATTTTAACTCTTCAACTCCACTCAGATCTTATCTATTCATATTGTGTCAGTCTAAACAAAATGTGATATCACTCACAACTTAGCCTAGGTAAATCTTGCATGTCAGATGTGAGTCAGGAAGGTCTTGTTTGCCAATACAAATAGCAAACACCAGTATGTACCCTGAACAGTCCTGTGGAGTGGGCTGGCCCCAGACACAAAGCCCAGAGACTGCCTAAGACTCTCACTGCCCTGACTTTGTCAGTCAGCCCACATTTCTCTGAAAGAGAGTCTGTTGCTTCAGCTCATTCTGCCTCCTACAAAAAGGAGAAAGAGCCACAGACCTCTCCTCAAGAGCCTGGAAGAGGCCATTGCAGTCTGGTAAGACCCCTTCACAGCCAATCAGGGATGAGTGTTTATCCCTCTAGCAATCTCGAATCTAGGCCTCCTGTAATTATACCTCAGAAATGAAGCTAAGTGGAGGTTCAGAGGCTAATCCTCGCACTGGAAAGGGGAATCAAATAAGCACGCACACTAGCTGTGCAGACTGGGGTCATGTCACTTTAGAGACCCCGCTACAAACACAGTGTTACCAAAATGTGATCTTCCGGCTCTGCCTCCTTCTGATTACAAACACAGAACGCCTAAGAAGGAACTGGAAATAAATGAGGGCTCAGAGGCAAACTCCATAGTGAGAAGCAATGCATGCTGGTCCTGAGCCCATCTTCCCCAACTGAAACCAATGGAGAGGGCGGGTCCCGCCTGTGTTCCCTGTGACCTCGTTGGCATCAGCTAGAGACCTGTGGGTGATCTAGGGTAAGGAACGGAAAGTGAATTTGGGTGAAACATTTCTGTCACAGGTTTTAGCCACTGTTTCTGTTGTTTGGAATGAGTGCTTGCCACTTTTTGCTGGATCCTGTGGAGAGGGGAACAGCTGTGCAAGAGACGGAGAGCTAGCTGCCGGCTCCTGTGAGTTTAGGATGTGGGACTCAGCATCCCGTGGCTTGGAACTTTTTTGTCACAGTTCCTTTCCACAAAGAGATAACAGAATAATCCCTATGTGGTGGGAGACGGTGCCTCCGTAAATCTTCCACACAGTGAACACCATGTTTTCACATAAAATGGATTCACATCTTCTATAAGGAAACCATTTTCCCTTTCCAGAACAGCAGTGGGAGCCAGAGCTCTGCAGTAATGGCTCGTACCCAGTCTTCAAAAAGTGATACATGCTTTTAATTCCAGCCCTCTGAAGGCAGAGGCACAGGCAGACAGATCTGTCTGAGTTAAAAGCCAGCCTTATGTATATAGTGAGCTCCAGACCAGCCAAAGCTATACAGTGAGACCCTGTCCCAATCACAAGCAAGCAAGCAAACAAACAAACAAAACCCTTTGAGTGAATTCCTGATCAAACGTTACAAACTCACAGCTTCAAAGGAAATAAAAGGCAAGCAATACCAGAGTAAAGACACCACCCTCTCAGACTCTGAGATGCATAGCAAATGACCACGCAGCTACTGTGCACACTAGCCACCCCCCCCACACACATAGACACCCCCATGTTCTCACATGCAGGAGAACTGTAAATTCATGCAAGCCAAGAGTGGATTTTTAGCCCAAGTTGGAAAGCTAACATTTTTGTACATTTTCTCAAATAAATCTCAGTGCTTGAGAAACACTGGTGGGGGTAGGGGTAGCCCTAAGTTAATCCTAGACATTTGTGGGTGAGTGTTGGAAATCCAAAATGTTAAGGGACCGGGGGTGGGGAAGTCCTGTCTTATAATGGCATTGAAATTTTGGATGCAGATTAGAAAGTTGAACTTTTTTATGTCCCTGCCACACAGGCATATTCTAAGCCATCCAATCACAATCCAGCTTTTTGATTGGATGTTATGTAATAAGACTGATACAAATTCATAACCAGAAAGTTAGGACCACACAATGTGCTTGGGGACTTAAACCACTGTATTCAGTAATTTCAAAGGGTCAAAGAGCAATCTGCAAATAGCCAGGCCTCCCCCCTGGACCACCCACTGCACACGTGCGACACACACGCCAGATGCAGTACCTGCAGAATTGGAGCATTCGTAAATTTTCCTCAGCCTTTTTTCTGACCAACCCTCCCGGTTGAGAAGTCTTTGTTTGTGTGATTGGTTTCAGGCAGTGAGGATAAGCATTAGCCTGCTACCAGGTGTCAGAGGCCCACAAGTGCCAGGTAGCAACGCCAGCTCAATCTGTTGAACACAGGTCATGGTCAGGCTGTGTCGCCTAAGAAAAGCTGTTTGACGGTTCACTGAAGGAGCAATGAACTCTCCTAAAGCTCAAAAGCAAACATTTGCCCTGTGTTTAATTTTAGATATCTGATTAATTACAGTGGGATAAAAAACATTATCCCAGCCAGGAGTCCCAGCAAAATTGAATTTAAAATGGGAGAAATTGTGAGAGTCTTTCTGAGTCTTCTTAGAAATCTGAGTCTCTCAATATTTCAGAATGTAGACATTAGTAGCCCACCCCAGTTCCACTCTGGCGTGGGGGTCTGGAGGGCAAGGAAGACCACTGAAGGGCAGCTTTCATTTTAAATGTGTGAACTAGTTCAAGGTGCTTGAAAGGCCTGTCTGTTTCCTTGTAGAGTTGAAGAAAGCTTTAAAACCTTGTTTTGGTCCATATTTGGCTTGTCTGAGGTCATCTCGGTGGTGCTGAAATACGACCACAAGTTCATCGAGAACATCGGCTACGTGCTGTACGGGGTTTATAATGTCACCATGGTGGTCGTGCTGCTGAACATGCTGATAGCCATGATCAATAACTCCTATCAGGAAATTGAGGTAAGCCCGCTCAGAGCCATCCCCTCCCGTGGCCAGCCATAGCACTGCAGCAAAGAGGGTGGTGGCATCAGACGCGCATGCGCCCTTGCGTTTGAAGCTAAGTAACAGACATTTTTCCTGGACCACGTTTTCTGACAGTCTGCCACATGGCCCTGCTGCCACCACCACATGGGAAAGCCTAGTGAGAGCAGAAAAAATCAGGATCGTGCATCATTCAGTTAGGTGATGATGGCACATCACAATGGCTATCTATGTGCCCATTCCCTTTCTGCCTGCCTCGTGCTTCTTACTAAGAGCCTACTGTGTGCTGAACCAGTACTACAGTGATGATGCAGACAAGTCCCTGTGCCCAAGGAGCCCATAGGCCAATAATAAAAAAGCAGAGATGGGGGTTGGAGAGATGGCTCAGTGGATAAAGTGCATGCTTAGCAAGCTGGGAACAGGAATCTGGCTCCCCTAGAACCTGTGTAAAAAGCTAGCCATGGCACCGTGTGCCTGTAATCCCCACTCTGAGAAGTAAAAAACAGCAGGACCTTGGGAGCTCTCCGGCCCCGCCAGCCTCGCCAGCCTCGCCTGGTCAGTGAGCTCCAGAGTCAGTGAGAGAAGCAATCTCCTCAATTACAGTAGAAAGTGATGGAGGAAGATCCCCAACATCGAATTATGGCATCTACATACACACACATAGGCGTGCACACATACACATATGTAAAAATAAGCAAACAAACGAAACCAGGTAAGGGCCAGTGAGATGGCTCAGCAGGGAAGAGTACTTGCTGTGCAGGTCCTGATAACCAGGGTTCAGTTCTCAGGACCCACATAAAAGTAGAAATTAAAAGCCAACCCCACAAAACAAGCATAAAAACAAGGTGTCTTGACCTCCACGTGTGTGCCATACATAGATAGCACAGCATTCCCACGTCACACACATATATACAGTAATAAGTAACATTTTAGTGTTAAAAAGCCAGGTAAGGTAATCATCATGTCAGCGTGTTCTGGAGCCAATGCCAACGGGTCCCAAAGATGCAAAACAGAGAGAGACAGACAGACAGACTGGGACGCTTGGGGCCACATAAAGATGAAAACCACTTTTCCAGAAAGACAACGGAGGTCGAAAGAAAGCATACAGGCTGTGAATGAGGCCCAGAGCCTCACCCAGTGTGTGCGAGGTTTGGGGTATGGAAAAGGCGGGAAGGAGATGCTTTGAAAGTAAAGGAAGTTGAGGGTGCAGCTCGGTAGTAGCATCTGCAAAGCCATATCTCAATCCCCAGCCCTGCAAAAAAACAAAAGATATCAGTAGATGATTTATTAAGAACTAAAATACGCAGGCCATGAGCAGTTGATTGCCGTCTTAATAGAACATCAAGGAATTAAAGGAACACAGATGAGATACGATAGGAATCAAGGTAAACTGACTAGGATGACCCTGAGCAAGTCAATATCATACAACTTAAGAAGAAAAAGAAGCCATAGTAGGGGTCAGCAGCAAGAGGGCTCAGCGGGTAAAGGAGCTTGTTGCCAAGCCTGGAGACCCGGGTTCAATCCCAGCACCCACATGGTCGAAAGAGAGAACTGACTTCAGAGAGTTATGCTCTGATTTCCACACATGCACCATGGCATGCACACACCCAAACACACATGCATACACAATAATTAATGAATGCAATACATTTCTTAAAAGTTCAATGTGCATACCTAGAATTCCAACACACATAGCAAAACTGTGTCTTAAAAACAAGCAATCGAACAGAATAGATGAAGATCTTACCTAATGATGGTGGTGGAGACTGCCTAACCTCTAAGCCTTAGGAGAAAAGTGTTCCCCTGGAGAAGAGGGGACAAGGGGGACATGCATTGTGATTGTACAAGTGTTTGGAAAAGAATAGCCTTCTCAAGGAAACGATGGGAAAGGTGTGACTGGGGCCGAGGAGATGGCTCAGGGTTAAGAGTGTGTACAGCTCTTGCAGAGGACCAGAGTTCAGTTCCTGGCACCCAGGGGACATTATTCCATCTTCCCATAGTGCCATCTCCTGTTGGTACCTGCACTCACATGTGCACGTACCTTCCTCCACCCCCAGACAGACACACACACACACACACACACACACACACACACACACATATACACTTGGGATGCCTGTGGGGAAAGGTGGTGAACAGCATCCCTTGCAGCTTATGCTTTGAAGGAAAAATTCCTCAGGCGTTATTAAATGAAAAATGCAAGTTGCATTTCTCCCAATACAAGCAGGCAAATCTCCTATGAATACAATGATACACATACAAGCAGGAGAGGCAGATAAAAAGGGATGCTGAGGGCGGGGCCACCATCCTCCTGTGGGACAGGGAGCCAGAGTGGACCGCAGGCTCAGTCAGAGCCTGTCGCTTGCTGGCAAACCCTACACTTCAATAATAAGAAACTATTGCATCCATATGTTTCATATAGGAAAATAAACTGAATCCAATATGGATTTTACTTTTTTTTAAAGAAAGGTAAAATCAGACTGTGTAGCTTAAACAACAGCCATTTATTTTCTTATAGTGGTAGGAGCCAGAAGAGCAAGATGTCAGGCAGATGGCTCCCCGCGAGGCTGCCCTCCTGGGCACACAGACAGCAGCCTCCCAGCTGTGTCCTTCCATGGCCTTTCTGCCAATCTGCTTGGTCAATCCGCCCTTGTAACCTCGTCTGACGTCAGGCACCCTTTTAAAAGGTTCTGCCTGCAAAGCCATCCACATCCCAGAGCGGTGGGGTTAGGGCTGCATCAGACATTTTTAAGGTCATTCAGCCCATAACAGACTCTTCTCAGAAAGATCATTCCAGACCATAGACTTGCATGTTTTAAGACAGGGAGGGACAGACAGAGCTATGCTCAGCACGGCAGAAGCACACGCTGGGCAAGGGAAAGGAGGGGCTGGGCCTGAGGCATCAGCTCCCCTCACCACCCCACCCACCCTGCTCCCTGGAGAATGCAGCACACACTGGAGGGATGGACCAGTGGCATCCTAAGAAGCATTTTTATATATTTGGTTTCCTATGCAAAAAAGCTATTTTTGTCCAACCAATCCTCCTATCCTGCTGGGCCTTGTTTTCCCCAAGTGTAAGAAAAGGCAAATAGTGCTTGAAGAAAACTCCTGGGCCTTTATATTTCCTACCAAGAGATTTTAAACAAACACGTTGAGCCTTGGTCCACTCAGCCCTGGCATGAGAAGGTTGGCTAAGCAGTGCCTACTTGGTACAGGGCTAGGCCAGGTCATAGCTCATAGCTCATGGTGATATCTGAGGTGGGCAGAACAGCAGGGCCTAACCCCTCCCCCTAGGCCCTGAACAACTTCCTGGCCAAGCCAGAGCCTGTGCTGCCTGTGTCTGTGAGCCGTGAGCTACTGTACTCATGAGCACATTTGGCCTTGGTCAGTGACTATGTGTGAGCCTTCTCTGAGGACACTTGCTGATTCATTCACTGGATGGTGAGCACTTCCTGTCAGAACCCACAGGCTCGCCTGCCCTGTCACTGTATCCCTCTCCACCTCCTCCATCTGAGCTAGTCATAGCTCTCTCAGGAGCCACTGTGCATGGCCACCATGCCTGTCTGGACCCTCACCCTCCAGTCCTCTACCTAGCCTTTCATGTCAGTGTTTAAATGACCAAAACAAATTCTTTTAAAAGTGAGAGAAAACCCTTGTACTGGGCTCTCCCGGCTCTCTACCGCCAGTGTTCACACTGCCCACTGGGTCACACCGCCAGCTCCTCTCCCACTATTGACTCTCACCTTATCCATCCCACCTCATCCCCTCAGGCTGGCTCAGCTCTAATATCAGCTGTGGATCAGACTTTGAGTCCCGGGTTAGGCCAAGCCTGGCACAAGATCCTGTCTCAGTGTGGGCCCCTATCTCTTGGTCAGCCACAGATGGGCTGACGAGTGATTGATCCAACCATGCCACTGGCCAGACTCTACAATCCAAAAAATATGCCTCCTCCTAAGCATAGGCTAGAAAGCACAGGGTAGAATTCTTCCTGTGTGGCAGGAAGCTGCCAGCGAGCCCGTGGCCAGCCTTGAAGATTGACAATCTTTCTTTCTTTTTTTTAAAGACTTATTTATTATATTTAAGTACACTGTAGCTGTCTTCAGACACACCAGAAGAAGGCATCAGATCTCATTACAGATGGCTGTGAGCCACCATGTGGTTGCTGGGATTTGAACTCAGGACTTCTGGAAGAGCAGTCAGTGCTCTTAACTGCTGAGCCACTTTGTGTCTGGCATGGCTACATGCCTTTTATGGATATATAGTTCCTTCAGTTCTTCTGGCTACCTTTGAAGCAGGTAATTAGTTTATATTCCCATTTTATAAATAAAGCAACTGAAGTCTAGAATTGCTAAGTCAGATTCCATAGTTTTCACAACTTGTAAGGACCATGGCCAGGATTTGAACCCATGCTGGTGCCAGTGCTCTTACCAGCACACCACCCTTCTTCCTCTGGTCTCCTGTCTTCCTGTGTTAACAGAAGTGATCCCTGTTCTCACAGAGCACCTCTTCTACAAAACTTTTGTGGTGTGTCACATTCCAGTGCAGGCAAGTCAAAGGTAGAACCTTCCCAATGGAGATCAAAGGGCTGCCTGCTGGCTATGGGCTGATACCCCAGGGCTCGATCCCAGAAGGCTCACGGGGGCACATCTATAGTGGGCTCACAAGTACCCTGGTGTGTAGTACCTGGGCAAACAGACATTCACTTGATGCCTGCCTCAGAACATGCAGGAGGCAGTATTACCCACACTGCATGGATTCACAAGCTCAAGTCCCACAGTTAATAAAACTTGAAATCACACATGTGGTTCTAAACCTCACCCCCAACCTTCCTCAAATGAATGAAAATATATAGTTAAAAGTCAAAATTTAAAAAGAAAAATAAAACCTATCCATCTGCACTCATTCCCTGGACTGGGACGGACCGGCCTCCTATCCCGTGCACAGAAGACAACTGAGCATCAGCTCCCAGGGTCACCTAGGGTTCCCCACTTGACACCAAGTCAGAAGACCAAGTCTTGCATTTTCTCTAAACCCAGCACCAGTGAATGGAACGTGGCCAAAGCACATCCTACAGGCCGCAGTCAGGCTCTGTGTGTTACTTTCCACAGGCTAGCCCTCTCCACATTCCCTGCCATCACTCTGACTACTAAGACACTGTGTTGTCCAGCCACCCTTGTCCATGGAGCTCGTGATAGGAGGCTAGCCCAGACTAAGGCGTTTTGCACATAGAAAATTCACACTGGACCTTGAAAGTCTAGTGTGCAAAGAAGAAAAATGAAACATCTCAGTAACTTTTGGTGTGTGATCCTGAACCCAGGGCTTTTCACGTTCATGTTCTGAGCATGTGCCATAGCACTGAGCTACACCCGGCCCTAAGTTTTGTGACAATGACTTGTTGACATGGCAACCCTTTAGCTCAACTAATTTAGACACATCAATTTCACCTGCCCTTTTTTTGTTCACAGTGGGGCATAGTCAGCTTTCCTAAGAGGGTCACCTCAGGTTCACACTGCCTTCCTGGGTGACACTCCTAAAAGAGATGGCTAACACCTAGCGGTGGCAGCCAGAGCTGTGGCAGCCAGAGCTGTGAAGCAGGGACCAGAAGGCTGAAGCTTCGGCGAAGACAGTTCTGATGAGCTGCAAGTGGGAACCGCTGGTGAAGGCACCAGTGGGGTCCGGGGGTGGGGGGTGGGGGATGGAGCACAGCACTGGCCGACCTTTTCCTCCAGGGAGGCCAAGGCAGGTGGAGAGCTTTAAGAGACCACATATGGCCTTAGAGCACTGCCCTGTGCTGTCCGTCCGTCCGTCCATCTGTCCATCGCAGATGGGGTAAGCACATGAGGTGCACCAGTCCTGCCCAGAGGTCTGCTCTACCGCTGTAGACTTGGTCAGCCAGCCCTGCTCTCAGTAAGCTCAGATGTCATCATGGCCTCTGACACGTGTGACTGTTCCCTTGTTTCGCAGGAAGACGCGGACGTGGAGTGGAAATTTGCCCGAGCAAAGCTCTGGCTTTCTTACTTTGATGAAGGAAGAACTCTCCCTGCTCCCTTTAACCTGGTGCCGAGTCCCAAATCCTTTTATTATCTCATAATGAGAATCAAGATGTGCCTCATAAAGCTCTGCCGACCTAAGGCCAAACGCTGTGAAAACGACCTGGAAATGGGCATGCTGAACTCCAAATTCAGGGTAGGTAGGAGCTCCAGATTCAAGCATTCCGTCTGTGGGGTGAGAAAAGGCATGGGGAGGCAGGAGGGCAGGGGAGTTTGAAGAGGCAGGGGAAGGCAGGGCAGAGGGGGTGGAGGCTGTGTTTGAAGCCCTCCTTCCAACAAAGGTCACCAACAAGCCAGGTGCTGTGAGGGACCATTGCCTTACAGAATCTACCAGGCACCTCAGCAAAGCACCACCCTGCAGAATGTCCCCAGATCCCTTAGGGAGATGCTTTGAGTTCAGCAAACTGTCTAGAAAGACGTGGCCCCAGAAGAGGGGCGCTCCCTAGAGCAGTGGCTCCCAACCTTCCCAACGCTGCAACCCTTCCGTGCAATTACTCATGCTGTGGTAACCCCCAACCATAAAATTATTTTCATTGCCCCTTCATAAGTATAATTTTTGCTGCTGTTATGAATTGTAGTGCAAATATCTGATATGCAGATGGTCTTAGATGACCCCCTTGAAAGAGTGGTTTGGGAGTTGAGAACCACTGTCCTAGAGCATATGGGCATAGAATAGCTTTTTGCAGAAAGTACCCAGAGGATGTGAGAACCGAGTTCCCTGCCCAGTCTCTCTTGCTTCCGTGCATGGTCTCAGTGTTTATCGCACAGCAGAACCTCTGAGGAGTTCAGAAGAAAGACAAGAAACTCAGAGCTTCCTTGACCAAATGGACCAATAATGGCTGTTACCATGACAGCCCTACAGCAACTCAGTTCCCAGGAGCAACACTCTAGGAAGCCAAGCCATTTCTAAATCTATTTCCAGAAGTTCCCCTACAGACTGGGCCTGTATGTAGATATTCCCAAGTCCTGCATGCATGTGCATGTATGTATTTTTCTTTCTTTTTTTCTTTCTTTCTTTGCTCCAGAAGACTCGCTACCAGGCTGGCATGAGGAACTCTGAAAACCTGACAGCTAACCGTACCTTTAGCAAGCCCACCAGATACCAGGTAACTACCCTTCCCTAAGTGTGGGAAGAGATGGCTCCCACCAAGATGGGCCCAGTCACATTGCTGCGCAAGCAGAGAGCTCAGCTCCCTTCAGAGCGCCTGCTGTTAACGGAGGAGGCAGGAAGTGCCTTAGTGGCACCTCCAGGCCACTTCAGAGGAGAGACAAATGACAAAGCCATAGATAGCATATGGCATCAAACTGATAGAAGCCCCAAGAAATAAAGAATAAGGGTAAACCTGGAGAAACCCAGGAAGGCCTGGCTGGAGGGGTGCATTCACGGAGAGGAGAGTTGGCCAAGACCTCAGCCAGGAAAAGGAGGCAAAAGGTGCAGCCACAAAGATCTCGGCTGGCTGCTGGAGGGGAGAACGGAAGATAAAGTTGGAAGGAAGGCAAAACCCTGCCTCTCGGGATGGGGGCGGGGCTGTTGGGGAAGGTCCAGGAGAGGAGGGTCACTGCAGAGGCAGACACAGTAAGACTGTATTCAGCCTCAGTCATCAGGCAAGACACCAGTAAGGAGGAGACATGTGCAGGTTCAGATGTAAGGACTGGTGCTTACCGTTGGGCTGTGTGCGTGGGCGGTGGAGAAAAACAGACACGGGCGATGTACAGTCTGGACATACATTCAGCAGGATCTGAGACTGCGTGGGTTCAGGGGAAGGCCCCTCCATGATGCCCAGTGTGCCCTAGGTGTCCGGGTGGATCTCAGGATCATCCCTGCACACCTGTCCTTAGACTGGCAGCCCGCAGAGATGGATGCTACACAATTCTGTACAGGATTGTCCCTGTGCCTGCAATCCCTGCATCCCTTCTGGAAACCTGGGCTAAATCTGTGTTCCAGTTTGAACCAGCTCCTGGGCAGGGTTGAATGGTGACCTCGGGTTAGCTGTTAGACGAGCAGGCATTCTTCCCCCAGCCTTCCACTCCCTTTAGTGTAATCTCTTCCTGGCTGTGATGTGATGTTGCCCTGGGCATCCCTTTGGACTGGGATGAGAAGGAGGTGCTGCCTTCCCATAGGGAGCCCTTACAGACCTGACACTCCCTGACACAGGTCTCTAGCTGAATCTCCTCATCTGGGTTTCAGAAGCCAGCTGTGCAGTGGAGAGGATTTAATTGTACAATTAAGAAACAGTTCAGCCTTCAAAGCGCGTACCGTTTTATCAGATGACATGAGCTCAGAATTGGCAACGGGCAGATCTTGAGTTTAACCGTGCACAGAATGGAGATGCCCAGCTTGATCTGCTTTGAGCTGTTTTACACTCCAAGCCCTCTGACCAGCAGAAGGCTCCCACTTCTCAGCGAAGAGCATAGATTTTTCTCTGTCACTGAGAAGATAGGAATTGCCTTATAGAAACTCAGTGTTGGGCGGAACCAGATTCAGAGATAAAGGAAGGAAGATTGCAGGTGAATGTCCTGTACCCAGATGAATCACAATCAGCCTAGTAGCCTTCTCATATCTGCCTACCTGCGCATCACAGCCTCCATCCATCCAGCCTTAAATCTCCCACAAACCCCTGATGCGAGGACAGAGATTGGTTGCTTTTCAGCCTCAGGCTAGGGGTGACCTTGCCAAGCTGTGCTTGCTTGTCTCTTGTCGCTTAGAGAAAAGCTCCAGGCTACTTATTCAAGTATTCATAGCAGAAAGGCACAAAGGCACCTGACTGGGCTGGGGAGCAGCAGGGGGACTGAGAAGACCCTTCTCTGTGCACCTGGACGCTCTGGCTGGGCATCCTTCTAAGCTGTAGTCATCCAGTCAGCACCTCATTGACCTTGAGGTGACCCCAAAGGACTCGTGGAAGCAGGCTCCCCCCAGATTCCGGCAGGTGTCTACAGATAAGAGAACTGTCTGCCTGGCTGAGGTTGTGACCCACCTGATTCTGAGGGCACTTCGCTGTTACCCCAGAACACTGCCCAGGCACTAGCCTGGTATCCCTCTTCCTGGTGATTCCCCCAGAGTTCCCTCAGCCCCTGCCTTGCTGGGGCTTGGTGGTCTCTTGAGTGGGATCTGTCTGAACCTCAAGCCCTCACAGGTGAGGACAAGGAGCCAGAGCGCCCTCAAACTGCATCCCATCACCGGCAGCAACAAGCAAGCCAGAGGATGGATCTGAGGGGGACGTGAGCCGTTTTGCCTGTCTGTGGGCCCACAGGGAGCCTTCCAGGCTGCATGCTCATCACACAGTCGTCTCCACATGTGTGGAGAACCTGGAGCCCTCAGTCCACCTCCACAGAGCATCCAGCTCACCGAGAGCCTGCTCTGTCAGCCTTGTACACTGTGGTCATTGGCAGAAACCCTGGAGCAGCCTAGCAGCACACTCTGCCCAGTCACCCCAGCAGCCCTGAGCCTGACATCCTGTGTCCAGTCCTTAAGAGTTCCCTGGTGGGTAATCATCTCTGTTTTAAGCTTTCCAGTCCCACTGTCTTGTCAGGAAAGACCGTGCCTGCAGACTGGGGGGTGGGGGGGGAGCCTCCTTGGGTGGCTAGAGTCCCTCAGCACTAGCTGTTTGCTTTAGTTAGGTTGTTTTCCATCCTGGGCTTCCATGACCCCAGAGACCAAACAGTGGGACAAACCATGACATCGTTGACATGGTCTAAGTTCACTCCCCTCAGAGCTGCCTTCTGGCCTGTTTCAAGAGTCTGTTTGTTAGGGGTGCAGACACCAGAACTCACTCTCCGAGGGAAGCACTTCTCTATGACAAAGCAAACAGCCTCATCCTAAAGACAGCACAGAACCCAGACACAGTCCACCATCCAAATAGACCTTAGTTTCATGACACAAGGGGGTTGTTTGGGAGGAGGGAGTTTATTTTGTTGTATGGGGACAGTGGCTTGGTTGGGTTTCTTGAGACAGGGCCTCATGTAACTTAAGCTGGCTTTGAACTTGCTATGTAGCTAAACCTAGCCTTGGACCCCTTTCCCCACCTGGCTTGGGGGTAGACATCTTCTAGTTTACCTTCTAGCTGGTCTTTGCTATGACCAGTATGTTGCAGACAAGCCATCAGTGCCACTTTTCTGTGCCAGGGTCTCACAAACATGACCGTCATGCGTGGCTTCCGCTGAGTGCCATTTTACCCACACTTCCATAAGCTTCCGCTTTCTGTTGGTGGAGGGCTATGCCACACCCATCTGGCTTGACCTCATTGGCTTTTGCCAGTACACAGTATGTGTTCTCTTCCTAGGCTGGGTTTTTGGCCACCCTGGCAGCACAAAGATCTCAGGTCCCAAGAAGATCTGCGTCCCCTCCCACCTGCACCCACAGACCACACCCCAGGAGTCTGTGCTGGAGAGGTGTGCCCCTCGTGCCTGGATGCTAGTCTCTGTGTGACAACCCCTTCTTACTCACTGTGCACCTCTTCTGCATCCACTTTTGAGTCTTCCTCTGCTGAGTAACAGCACTAAAAATACTCACCTCTGCTGCTAGCTAAAGTCATGGGGTTGGGGGCCAGGGGCGGGGGCAGGGACAGGGGCAGGGGAGAGGTCATCTTCATGAAGCCAAAGGACTCAGTGGGAGGAGACAGGAGCTGTCTAAAATTCAGCACAAAATAGTACCCATCCTCCCTTCTCCACATTCCCCATATCTATCCTGCCCTACCTCACCCTACCCTACCCTACCCTACCCTACCCCACAACATACATATATAATAAAGCAGAGGAAATGTTGGATGACCATCTTCCCCAGAACCTTCTGGCATGCATGTCAAGGAGAGTATCTTCTAACCATTTTATGGTTTGTAGTGCAACAATACCAGTTATCTTGTCCTTCAGATCCTTTGGTGTTTGATTCTTTACCCTTTGAACCACAAAACTGTAGAAACCCACTTAGATCAAGCAGTCAGTAGCCAAGAATGGACCATGTGTGTTCAAGCACAAAGACTATGAGACCAGCAACTCTTTCCCTCTGTAGGGCTGCCCGTCGGCTGACATAAGGCTTCTCTGTACGAGGCACCCAGAGCCAGCCCAAGCCCACTGACTCACCGATCCAGCTCCCGGGCAATGCGTCTCAATCCCAACCACCAGGGAATGCAACTCTTATTGCAGTTTTGATTTTCATTGGCTAAACCTTGCCCTCCCCTACTCCCCATCTGTGAGGCCCTAGAGAAGTCCCTCACACTCTGAGCCCACAAGTTCTCATCTGTAAGTAACAATACATCTGTCCCTGAGCTTCTGGGGAAATTGAGATCATCTCTGTGAATAAGACTAACACAACACAGGGTGTAAGATGCAACATACATGTCTGAGTTTCTTCTTCCTCCTCCCCCATCATCATCATCACCACCAAGGAAGAGGCATGCAAGCTGATCTCACCAATCCAGACTGGAGCTAGGTAGCCATGTTTTGAAATGATAAGTATAGCCCTTGGGGTGTTTCTGGAGACTTAATTGTATGACTCAACCCAGGGTACAAAAGATACTAACTACTAAGTAGAAAAGTGTGGTAACTCCTGCACCCACAAAAAGATGCCTTTCACCACCACTCCCCTCATTTCTAGGTTATACCTTGCCATCTTCATCATGAACAGCAAGACTCTTCTCTCCAGAAGTAGAGAAGCCCTCTGCTTGCTTCACTGATACAGGGTCTCACTGTGTAGCCCAGACCTGGAACTGGCCCAGGAACTCACGAGCCTCCCGACTCAGGCCCCCAAGGGTTGGCATTTCAAGCCTACAGGAGTGCGCAGCAGAGACAATGATTGAGGTTTGCCGTGAACGGCATCTAGCTTTCACTGACTCCCTTGTCCTCGGGTCAGCCTAAAACTGTGCAGTAGACGAATGCTCAGAATTTCTTAGATTAACCGGTAACAGATAACTCCAATGTCTCCAGTGAGAAACTGTTGAAGGACGATTTTTCTGTGTTTGTTTGGTTCCTGTTTCCTGAAGGCACCAAGGGATGTGTACACGGTCCTGTGACATAGGTAGCCTGCTTCATGGAGAAGAAGAATATATCAGACACTGCTGCGCTGACACCCACCTCATGGGATGAGAGGCGAGGCAGCTTGCTGATGAGCTGTTCCCACCATCCAAACCATAGAGCCATGGAAGGGGAGCCCACGGGCACAGGAGAAGAGGGACTCACTGGCCTAAGCTTACTCAGGCCATGGGTGAAAGAAATTTAGCTCAGTGCAGATAAAATCCTAGGACCCCAGTCTGGAGACATCCCCTTGAGACGCTAGTCCCTGCTGAGGGCATCAACAGGAAAATGGCCTGAAGCATCCAGTGCTTGGTATACAGCTTTTCCTGTCTTCCATTTTCTTGTGGTTGGAAAGAACTCAGGGCTGAGCTCAGGTCCACTACCAGCCTCCAAACTTTAGAAGATGCTGCCACATCCTCTTGATCCTAGATGTGATCAGGTGAACCAAGCACTGGATGGGGTAGCACTAGGGAGCAGGGGACTTCATGCTGCTCAGGAGAGGCAGAAGTCGCAGTTTTCAGTATATTTTTAACCTCTGTGATTTCACAGGAACCCTGGAACAACTAGCTGGCAAAATCCAAAGCTCAGCTACGCCGGGCCTCCTGACGCATGGCTCTATTCTTGGTGTCCCTCACGTGTAGTTCAAACTTGGCTCACCTAAGGAATACTTACCAGCGAGTTATCTGGAAGCTAGGGACCAAAGCCCCTGCTCCTCCATGACTAGTGGTGCAGGGTCAGGCCATATGCATCTGGGGAAGTGGTCTCTCCATCAAGGCCCAGAAGCCCAGCTCAGAGTGTGGCTGATGCCGGCAACCCTCCGAGGTATAAATGCATCCTCTAGCCCGGCCTGGGCTGCTTTCATGAGCAACATCTGCTCTGTCACCTTTGAGGGCTGCATTTGCCTGGCTGACCTGATAACACTTCCCAGAATTCCCCATCTGGTCAGAGCAACACCTGGCCTCAGCAGAGCTGTGTGTGACTCCAAGATGGTTCTCCTTCCCTGTCTCCTCGACTTGGCTTCCTGTCAGCGGGAAGTGTCCCATTCTCACCTCCTGGGAGGTGGGGAGGGTAGGCAGACCTCTACCGAGGTCTCTCCACAGGGCAGAGCGCCCTGGGGTCACACTAGCCTGCTGTGTCCAGCACTGAGGCCTAGGCTGGGTGAGGCACAGACCCTGCTGGCCTCGCTGCCTCTGAGCACTGCTGTTTCTCATTCCAGAAGATCATGAAGCGGCTCATAAAGAGATACGTGCTGAAGGCCCAGGTGGACAGAGAGAACGACGAAGTCAACGAAGGTATGGGAGGCCCAGAGTGATTTTACTCTAAGTTTTACAGGTCAGGGGTCAAGCATGGTTCTCTCAGGTGGAGAGTGGTGTAGTCTGGGTTCTGGGTTCTTTCTGGAGAATGTCTGACTCTTCAGTGCAAGCAGATGCATTCCATGACCAAGGTCTTTACTTCCTCACTGCGGCAGCTGCTGGTCTACCCTGAGCCCAAACCCCGAGGCCACCCTATTGTCTCTGCACTAGCGTCTGCACCCCCTTCTCCTGTATCTGTCATCTCCACCTGGCCCTTCCACCTCCTCCCCTTGTAAGGAAGGCTTGTGAAGAGATTGGATCCAGGGTGGTCAAGGATCCCCTCCTAACCCTGACGATTAGCACCTGCCTCCACGTGTCACCTTAACATGTCACCTTAGTTGGTTTGCCGTGTGACACATCTCCTGAGGCCAACCACTAACGATGACGTTGTGGACATCCTGGCAGTACGGGACGTTCTTAGGCATTGTTATGCCTCTCACGGTGATGGCGTCCTCTGTTGGCTTCCATCCCTTTGAATTTAGGATAGCCTAGACTCCCACCATTCACACCTTCTTGTGTGAGCACACATACAAAAGCATTGGCCTGGGCCCCGTTTTCAGAAGCTGCCACTGTCTCAGACACAGCTGCACATCGTGTCTCTGTTCCAAGGTCTGAGATTATGGCGATAGCAGTTTCGCTGAGGAGCTCTGAAGTGCCCCTCTTCAGTGGCAGCTGGTGAAAGTGCAGGTCCCAGACTAATGTCTCCTCACATCTGTGGCAAGGCCCGAGGCCAACACTTTAGATAACAGCATCTGGTGCCTCCCATGCACACTGGAGCTCATGTCTCCATCAGTCTTACCAAATGAGTTAGTTTT
This sequence comes from Apodemus sylvaticus, assembly GCF_947179515.1. Taxonomy (NCBI): domain Eukaryota; kingdom Metazoa; phylum Chordata; class Mammalia; order Rodentia; family Muridae; genus Apodemus; species Apodemus sylvaticus. Next base: position 10,768,861 of record NC_067485.1, read on the forward strand.
CCATCTAATTTAAACAAGTATTCTTGAGTAAAGAGCAGATGCCCTATACCAGGCCATTAATCATGCAACACTTAGGATAAATATTTGAAAGACTCTTGCCCATAACTGGAGGTGCCCTGTCTCCCCTCACTTGGGCTGCAGAGCTACCAAAAGAACTCTGCCAGTGAGTGGCCTTTGACTTCATATCTTGGGGTACCTAGCATACAGCCTGAAAAAAAATGGTGATGCCCAGGCTAGCTGGTGAGCACACAGAGCCAAGAAGCTGGGCAGCGGCCCTGTCCCTCCCTGTGGGCCCCAATTATTAGATCATGGGATGCTGCATCAGCTACCTCAAGTGGCTGGTGATGGACATGAAGGTACCTAATACAGTTTGGGGATGGGTACCCAGACATCATTTTAACTTCATTGATATCATGAGTCTGGGGCTTAGTGAACCACCCTAATAAAAATAAAGGGTATAATCATGTATATAAGATCTCTGTACTTTATACACGTAAGCACAAGGCATAGGAGATAGGAAGAGCATACCCACAAGCAGTGGACCCCTGCCAGAACTAAGTCTGGTGTCTAACATATGAGAAAAGAACCTTTCTGCTCCCCTTTGTGCTTAATAAAGAGATTCCCACAGACCCAGACCCACCGGGCTTCTAACCACGTGGGTCACTATGGAAACAGAAAATGAAAGTGACTGGTGGTCCCCTATTAGGGGAGGAGGCAGCTGCAGGCATCGGGAAGGCTCACATCAGGGAGGTCAGGCTGCTTCTAAGAACAAACGGAAGCTGCAGTGGGCAGCTGGCCAGCCCTGGGGCTGCATCCATGTGCAGAGCCCTGTTCTCTGGCGCTTGGGGTTTCTCCCCTTGGCACAAGCAGAGCATCGCAGAATGGATGTCCCCGCAATGAGCATCCCACTTACTCTTCACATCTCCGCGTGCCACCGGTGTGTGAGACGGGTGCCTGAAAACTCACAGCCCTGAATTCCACCTCAATTCCACCTCTACAAGCTGTGGAGAGAGGCTTTCCAGGAATCGGGGTAGGGTGGGGCTGTAAGTGTGTACAGGAAACGGGCTGGGTGGCACTCCTTCCTGGAGATCTGTGGACACAAGGATCTTCGAGACCCCCAACACCCTCCCCCAACTCACCCTCCCCAACTCACCCTCCCCCAACTCACCCTCCCCCAACTCACCCTCCCCCAACTCACCCTCCCCCAACTCACCCTCCCCAGGGCTGGACCTGCACCCACAGCACAGAACCTCCTTCCTGTTACACGCACATCCCCAACAAGCCCTCTTCTGTCTCTGCAGGTGAACTCAAGGAGATCAAGCAGGACATCTCTAGCCTTCGCTATGAGCTCCTGGAGGAGAAGTCTCAAGCCACAGGAGAGCTGGCGGACCTGATCCAACAGCTCAGCGAGAAGTTTGGGAAGAATCTGAACAGAGACCATCTGAGGGTGAACAAGGGCAAGGACATTTAGCAGCCTGAAGGCGTGGGTGACTGACTTTTAACAGCATTCCAAAGCCGGACGGATGTCCCAGTCTCAGCCCTGTTGAGGAGGGGGTTCCGTTCTCACTCCCCTGGGGCTCAGTCCTGGGCACTGACTGATATCTATAGCCCAGGAACCGCCTGGATCCAGGATCATGAAACTAGGCTGTTGGGAGAGACAAGCCTCCCCAGGGAGGGAAGAAGTGCCATCAGACACACAGGAGACCTCCTGTCAGCCTCCGCGGCCAAAGCAGGAGGAGACCATCTTGGATACGCCCTCCCACTCAGGACGAGATCTGTGTCCTGGGAAGTCAGCCCTCTGCACCCTTCTTATTCCTCCCCAACACACACACACAGACACACACACACACACCAGAAACCGGGAGGTGACCTGTGACCACTCTTAAGTGCCAGATGAGAACCCAGATAGCCTAATAGCTAAATAGTTCTATTTGTTTATATAAAAAAGTTTAAAAACACTAAATCAAAAATTGTACTGTAGAGAAAAGTTGTCATTGTTTAGAGAACAACAAAAATCCAAATAATGTATTTTTACCTTTATTATCTTGTATTTACTATTTTTACCTAAAATGAGAAGAAATAAAATTACCTCATAAGAGCCTGGGGGTCTATGTGTGTGGATGTGCGGCTGGGCCATCTGTGACTGGGGGACCTGGCTTTGGAAACTCTCTGGGTCAGGGCTGTCTGGGAGGACAGGACCAAACCACAGCCATGACCTCCAAGAAGTTCGCAGCCTCTGCCCTCACTGCCAAGCCCCACTTACTGTTCCAGCCCTGACCCCAGCATCAGGAGGAAGTGAAGGAAGCACTGAGGGAGGTGGCAGGTTCCCTTCCCTCCGGCTCTCCCCTGGAGCATCCCTGCCTGGTCAGGTGTAAAGCTGTGAGAGTGTGTGTGGGGGGGGGGCGGGGGGGGGGACAAGGGTCTCAGGGATGAGCCTCACACCTGAAGGGACCTGAGAGTGGAAAGAGCTACCACCAGATGGCGCCCGGCCCCAAACAATGTGTCTTGCCACAAGTCAGAGAAGGTGCCCTGGGATTGAAGGAGACTCCTCTGGTCATGAGGAAGCAGCTGGTGGGGCAGATCAGCTTGTGACTGAGTACCCACCGTGTGCTGTGCTCAGGATTTCCCACAAGTCAGTTTTTGAGTCTTCACAGCAACCTTGGAAGGAAGGTCAGGGTTCCAAATTCAAATACCTGAAAAGATACCCTGGAAGAGAAAGAGAAAAGGAAGGGGTGTGTATGCACACATATATCCCCACACATATGTGTATAGATGGTAACCCAGGTGATGGATGGTTACAAAAGCATCAAAGCTCTGCATTCACAGGAACCATACTCTTCATTAGGATTCTGCTGGGCATTAGCACACAGTATGGCTTCCTCTCAAGGCTCTTCCTAGGCAGTCATGTGATTATATGTACCAACAGGCATGTACTGGCTGATTTTGTGTGTCAACTTGGCACAGGCTGGAGTTATCACAGAGAAAGGAGCTTCAGTTGGGGAAGTGCCTCCATGAGATCCAGCTGTGGGGCATTTTCTCAATTAGTGATCAAGTGGGGAGGGCCCCTTGTGGGTGGTTCCACCTTTGGGATGGTGCTCTTGGGTTCTATAAGAGAGCAGGCTGAGCAAGCCAGGGAAAGCAAACCAGTAAGAAACATTCCTCCATGGCCTCTGCATCAGCTCCTGCTTCCTGACCTGCTTGAGTCCCAGCCCTGACTTTAGTGATGAACAGCAATGTGGAAGTGTAAGCTGAATAAGCCCTTTCCTCCCCAGCTTGCTTCTTGGTCATGATGTTTGTGCAGGAATAGAAACCCTAAGACAAGGCAACACTCTACAGGGGACTTGGTGGCTAATATTTTTGGATACAGGAACTAGTGAGCTATCCTGTTGGGTATTTTTGGCCTACTGTATCTCATGTTAAGACAGCTGAGCACAGGTTAGCCACACTGCAGTTCTGTAGAGTAGGTGCAATAAATTCATTTTGTCTTAGAGTAGTTTCAACTCCTGGTGCATTTGCATGTGTTTCCTTAGAGTTCCAGGAGTGTGCATGCATATATGCAGAGAGATCAGACTTGCATTTCAAGTTATCCAATTGCAAAAACTGTTTGCTTAACTCTGCTGCAAGGTGGGGTGACACAATAATAGATTTGAGATACTAGATGTGACCGGTGGCTGTGTCTGTGACTCTCAGATGGCGAATCCCTGCGTGTTGCTAACAGGCTGTTTGGCCACATCTGCCCCATTTCAAACAGCAGAGGAAATCAGCCTTTGTTGGGCTCCTGGATGCTGAGCTAGGCAGCTAGAGAAGATGCGGTCATGAATATTCCATGGGTCTTCCTAGCCCTACCTGTACTATAAAACCCGGGGCTTGAACAAGATGCAACTCTGTGGCCTGTGGGCACCTTGGGTACATGAACAAGGCACTTCACAAATACAGACTTCTGTTGTTAGCCTGAGGTCACTGGAGGGATTGTAGGTGTATTTCAAAGAACTTCTGGGGCGGAGCGATGGCACAGTGGTTAAGGGCACTGACTGCTCTTCCAGAGGTCCTGCATTCGATTCCCAGCAACCACATAGTAGCTCACCACCTTCTCTAACTCCATTCCATGGGGTTCAACGCCGTCTTCTGGCCTCCGTGGGCACTGCATGCACACGGTATATCAACATACATGGAGGCAAAACACCCAAACACATAAAAATAATAATGAAAAACTAGGACTGTCAAGTCTCCCGGTGCCTTTGAGGCTGCGTGCTGGTCCCCAGAGAGAATGTCTCCCCCCCCCCTTTCCTGCCCTCATTCCAGCTCCTGAGCCCCCACAAGATGATTGAACGCGCGAAGCAGGGCTTTCGTGTCTGGGGCGAGGACCCAGCAGTGCCCTGTTCCAGCCTGGACTCTGTAGGCAGGAGTACATGCTTGGTTGGAAGAGCAAGTAATCTGACCAGAGAGGACAAATTACCAATGTTTCCACAAGATTTCCTCTCAGATCCCCCACTTATCTCCCTCAGACTGCTGATAAACACTTGTGAGGAGTAACATTCCGTTCCCCAACTGCTTCTGCCAGAGGCTCTTGGCAGCCCGGTTCCAAACGGTGTGACACCCTTTTCCTAAAAATCTTAAGCTTCAGATCTGCTTCTCAGAGAGAGAAAGGGAAACAAGGCTGGCAGCATAATTAAAACTGGAACGGAGACTAGCACCATTCATTAGGCCTTCAGGGCCATCCAGGAGTGGATGCCAGATGGGTGAGAGAAAGAAGGGAGAGAGGAGGAGGGAGGGGTGGGGCAAGGGAGGGGAGGAAGGGGGGAGCAGAGGGGGGAGGAGGGGAGGTGGGGGGTGAGAGAAGGGGGAGCAAGGGAGGGGAGGAAGCGGGGGCTGGGGAGGGGAAGAGAGGGGGAGGAGGGGAGGGGGCAGGGGCGGTGCAGGAGAGGGGAGTAAGAGGGGGGAAGGAGGCAGGGGTGGGGCCGGAGAAGATGGGATATGGGGGGTGGTGTACGGTCTCAAGTGGGGAGCCTAGGACTGAAGCCTGGCAGGACTCACCCCTGAAGCTCAGCGGCAAGCTCCCTCACCTGCCCCGTGGCCTGACTCTCCATGTCATTACCCTCCTCCCAATTAACCTTGACCCTCACGGAGTTAGCAGGGAAAGCAGACAGGGAAAGCAATTTGTGGAGACAGTGGGCAGGACAGTGAAGAAAGAAATGTGTGTAGCCCAGGTGCAGAGGGACAAGAGTCAGTTCCGAAGCTTCCGGTCCAGCAGCTCTGCCCACTTGTCAGCCATGCTGTCTCACGGTGTCTGTTGCTAGTGCCCAAAAGGAAGGACCCAGGAGGGACCCACGACTTCATACTGGACCAGGGCCAAAGAGTGGGCAGCCAGTGAAGCCCTGGATTTCCGAACCTCCTGCAGACAGCACCATCGGGCTTCAGAAAACGCAAGCCCCTCCCCCCCCCACACACACACACACTGTATTATTATCCCGCTGTAGCCGAGCTATGTGGCACCATCCACCCTAATCTGGGGAGTGGCCTTGCTGCCTTCCACAGCTCCCGACCAAGCCTCTGTGGTAGGCTCAGATTGAGCTTGGAGGTCTTAGGTCATTTGTCACTTTCAGATGGCTTCCGATAGGACTCAACAAGTCCTGCTGACACTTCCCAGACAAAACCCCCCAATTAGCGCTGGAGCTGTTGCTGACAGGCAAGGATTCACGCGCGTGCACACGCTTGAGAAGGCACCGCTCCTCTGTACATGGCAGATCATCTCCTTTCCCAGCGCGTCTCTGTCAGGTCTGACTCCAGGGAAGTTCCTCCCAGGGAGGTGTCAGGCCTGGGATGCCTGCGACACCCTCAAGGCAAGTAGCTTCTTGGACTGTCACTCCTCTGAGGGGACACTGATGCTCTGTGGCTTGCAGAGAAGTGGGGTTGGCACGCAGAGATGGCAAAGGAGTGCTGATCTACCCGTGCTTCCAGGGGCCTTTAGTTCTTGTTTACTTGTTCAGCCCCACACTCACCCCCTGCAGGGAGAAAGTACTAGAGAGACAGAAGCACAGGAGAGAGGAGGGGAAGGGAGGAGGGAGGAGACAGGGGGAAAGGGGGAGGGGAGGAGAGAGGGGGAAGGGGGAGGGGAGAAAGAGAGAGGGGGAGAAGAGGGGGATGGAGAGGGAAGGAAATCAGGGAGGGGAGGATGGGATAGGGAGGAGGATGGAGGGGCAAGAGGGGGAGGGGAGGGGAGGGGGAAGGGAGGGAGTCCAACCTACTCTGTCCTGGCATTCAGTGAAATGGCTTCCAGCTGGCTCCCTGGCTCACCAAGATCCTGAGGCTAACTCACCCTCACTGGTGCCAGAAAAAAAGCCTCAGGGGCTTGGCTACACCTGGGGAGCACCATCCACCCACCCTCTTCCCCTAGGGAGCACCTAGAAGAGCCTCTCCTTGTGCTTCAGAAAAGGGGTGATACAAGAAACCTGGAAACTAAAGGTGGGGGTTTCTGAGGGCTTGAGTCTTTAGAGAAGGACAAGAGCCTGATGGGAAGGTGATGGGCTGTCACTGTATTCTCCTACACCCAAGTCCTACCCATCAGCCTGAAAGAGAGCTGGAGGCCACAGAGGAACACAGAGAGGCCAAAGCTAGGCAGGGAGGCCCATCTGGAAGAGGGATGCTCTGGGGCCTTAGAGAGCAAGGCCTTGACTGGACCAGCTGTGCCCACTGGAAGCAGCCAGAAATGGTTCAGCCTTTCCTGTGGGCACAAAGTCTTTGCCCTGCACCCAAGAAGAATGGGGAGGGAGAGGAAATGCCTCCTTATGCCTCCACCTCCCTTCCAAACCTTACTCCTTCCCTGTCCTTTCCAATCTCTTAACACAAGGTAGGAGAGAAAGGTTAGAGGGAAAGGGAGGCGTAAAGCTCTTTAGGCTTCTTCCTGCTGATTGGAGGTGTTGAGTTCCTTGGGGGCAAGTCCAGTAGGATACCTCCAGCTTCATCCTCTTCTTGTCTCTTGCTCATGAAGACTTGACAAATGGCAACAGCAGAGACCAGGAGCAGCAGGGGAGCAGCAGCCTCCCTCCCTGGCCCGCTCAGGGCTCTCCCTTTTATACCCTTTCCAAAGTGCCCAGAATAAAACAATCTGCAGCTGGCAAAAGTCACGCCCCAGCTAGAGCATGAGGCAAATCATAATCACCTGCTGTGAAGCAGCCTCTAATACCACACCTGGGATTAAAACAAAACATAATCACATACCATAACTGGGTTGTTTTTTGTTTTGTTTTGTTTTTAAAGAAACCAAAATCCTCAATACAGGCCCCTTCCAGCTCTTTGGTGTTTTCTTATGAAAGTAAATTTAAACGTGTTGATCTTGGGTCCTTCATGTGTCTGAAAAAGAGGTGGGGCAAACACAGCCCACTGCTGTGGTGTGGGCCACATTGACAAGCCAAAAGCCCATGTGTTGTTTAGGGCCATTGACCTACAGAAGCACCTGCTGGGCCACCAGCTTGAGTCAGTCAGTGGCTTTCTCCTTCTCATGACCGGCAGGGAATAGGAGAAACATGTCATTTTCCAGCCATGTCATTTCCATGCAGGAACAAGCGGCAGGTGCAGAGATCAAGGGGAAAGCAGACCCTGGGGATGGGACACCAACCTTACACAGACTGTGACCTGCTCTCTCAGCCCACAGAAGCCAGTACCTGACTCCAGTGCAGCCAGCCGAAGGCACAGCCCCTCCCACACTACCAACAGCTGACCTGAAGCAAGCAAGCAATTTATAGTTTTGCCTTGAGTTTCACACTTCTCTGTGACCACAACATGGTGCTGAACAGGAGACCGTGAATCAAGCCTTCTGGGACTATGGAGAGGGGCTGTCTGCAAATGAACTAAGGGAAGGAAGGCTGTGGGGAGGAGGAGAGAAGGGGCAGAAGGGAGGGGGAGGGGAAGTGTGGTGGATCCCCTGGGTGGAGCCCACCTTCACCATCCTGCTTCTTACAACCTTCTTTCCTGGTGACCTGTTACCCATGGCCAAGCAAATGCCATTTCTGTTCAGCTTACAATGGGCTTCCTACAATTATCTTCTCACAGTCTGGCTGAACACAGAAGTTAACACCCTAACTCCTTCCCCGCCCACTTCCCTGGGTCAGGTCTCAAGCTGGAGATAGAAGGCCAGAAGCTGTTTATACACTCTTTCTCTTGAGGGCTCACCAATTGTGAGCAGAGAAGGAGAGTCAAGTTAAACTGCTCAAGGAGAATGTATAAGGCTCCAGGGCCTGGCAGGGCTGCTCTGTGGCCCAGGTATGTGGGGGCCTCTTGGAATTTGGAGAAGAGCTGTCCTGCCCTGTGCAGGCCTCTGGCTCTGGCCCCTGTGGAGGGAGCTGGAAATGGAGGCGACCAAGCAGAGAGGTCAGAGATGTTCCCTGCATGGTGACCACATTCTTGCCCTTATTTGTGGGGTCAGTCCTCAGGTATTCCAGAAATAACCAGGAGACACTCTGTGGGTGATCAATTTCTGGCTGGTGATGCTGTTTCTATAAATAGGACCTGTGTAGCCTCGCTTTGTAAGTACAGGCTGGTGGAGTCGATTATTGGAGTTACATAAATACAACTGATATTGGATTCTGGGGACATCTGTGGCTCTCCACGTGCATAAACCATGGGGAGCAGAATTCCAGCCACCATACCTCTGACTCACCATTTTTCATATGCCCAGACCTGAGTGAGCACAGGAAGTGGCTCTTTGGATCTTAATGATCACAGAGAACGGAGCCCCAGGGTTTCAGCTCTGTACCAGTCAGTCACAGAAAGGCACCAGCAAAAGTGGATCCCTTAACACCTTCCCTATCTGCAGAACTAAATTAGCTGTCCCCAAACCCGGGAGCCTTGCTGGAGGTGGGCATTCTATCAGAGAGTTACTCGTTCCTCAGGGTCACATGGCACCAGCAGTATGAATAGCATGAATATTCTGTGCCTTAGAAAAGGCCATGCATCTCAGGTAGTTCTCCTCCAGGGATGCAGATGAATTTGATGTCCTGGGACGCCTGAGCTGGTCTGTCTCTGAGCACAGCGCAGAGCCACGTGATCTGACTTGTACTGAGGCTTCAGGGAGGAGGAGGAAGAGGTGGAGCTTGCAACCTCTGAGCACAGGTTCTCAGCACTTGGCTCACAAATGGCTGGCTTAAAAGCTGACCACACCGTCTGCTTCCTGCCCAAACCAAGGCAACTTGTACTGAGGTTAAACAAAGGGGTGCGGGGGTGGGGGGTGGGGGGGGAACGTACTTCCAGGGAAACAGGAGCATCTGAGAATACCAAGTGAATCAGATTTTTTTTTTAATTATACTGTACACTGTAGCTGTCTTCAGACACTCCAGAAGAAGGCATCAGATCTCATTATGGATGATTGTGAGCCACCATGTGGTTGCTGGGATTTGAACTCAGGACTTTTGGAAGAACAGTCGGTGCTCTTAACCACTGAGCCATCTCTCCAGCCCGTGATTCAGATTTTTGTTGCTGTGACAACATGACTAAAACTACTTAAGGAAGAGTTTGTTTTAGCTTCTGATTTCAGAGAGCTAGAGTCCATGAGAGCAGGGAAGGTGGGGTCTGACAGCAAGGGGCAGGAAACAGGCAGGTCAGGTCGGTCCGACGAATAGGAAGTAGAGCTGACTCAGAACCTGCAAGACTGCACCTCCTAAAGCCTCCATTACTTCCCCAAAGCTCCACCAGGGGATCGAGTGTTCTAATATATGAGCCTGAAACATTTCTCATTCCAACACAACACTAAGTATTGTGGGTCTGCACTGAGCTATTGTGCCCAGATACCCAAGGGTCAGCTCTACAAAGAGCCAGGAAGCATATCCAAGCCCATGCGTGTAACTGACACCAGGAGCACTGGCACAGAACAGAGGCACCTAAGTTTGTGTGACCTCTGGCAAGTCCTACCCGGGGAATGAAGAGTGGGCTCAGTTAAAAACTCCCCTGTTCTAGGGCAGAAGCTCTACTGTCCAGAACTCTAACACCTCCCGTGGCCGCCGCTCTATCTGTTCTACGAAGAGTGGATGGTGTCTCAAGAAAAAAGGAGGGGAGTGGCTATGCTGGCTGAACTGTTACATTTATGGCTCCAACCATACACAGCTTTTATTTCTCAAATCCCACGAATCCCTTCGCGCGTGCCTGGCTTAGCCACGTGACCTGCATTAGCCAATAAGACACTAGCAAATATAGCCCAAGCAATAGTTTGATGAGTTCATGGTCACCGAGGCTTGCCTTCCAGAGACAAGCGCCATGTTGTAAATAAGTTCACATGTTTTCATTTAGAAGGACCACATAGAGAGAAAATTCAGAGGACCAGACGCTCCTCACACTCCAAGGTTAAGTGGTTCCCATAGTGGATCGCAGCCCACAAGTGATTCAGCCACAGAGAATAGCAGAACCACCTGGCTGAGCCTTGCCGACACAGAATCCTGAAAAATAACTTTTGGTTGCCTGGGCCTGGAGAGATGCATCAATCGTTAACAGTACATACTGTTCTTGCAGAGGGCCCGAGTTCGGTTTCCAGCACTCAGATCAGAGGGTTTACAAACATTTCATTAGATGTTGTGGTTATTAGGTTGCCTGGGGGGAGGGCGGTGAGGAAGGGACTGGACCGTCTCAGTAGACCAGGGTAGGACTGATGTCGTTTCGGGAGGTTTAGAAAGTGAGCATGCAGGAAAGACAAGACGAAGCACTGGAAACAGCAGACAGAAGAGCTAGGCCGGATGTCTCACCACATCACCCTGACACACAGGACACTGCTAATGTCACAGGAAAGGGACGGAGGACACGGACATGTGGCTTTAGTAGCCGTTTGTGTATTCTCTCTCCGCTTGCCAGGAGTGGAGGAAACGTCATTTATCTCCTAGGACACGGGGGGGGGGGGGGCGGGGGGGGACTTACAATCTTCAAGCCAGCATATTGGGGCTGCAAAATCAAGCCAGACAACCCCACCAGGAGAGAAAGAACGAGGTGGGGTCTTCATCACTGCGGCTGAGGTAGAAGGCTGGGTGGGGTGGGGTCTACACCTCTCCCTGCCACAATTAATAGGAAAAAGAGTTGGGGGTGCTGGTTCCTCAGACTTACCTGCTCTCTCTCTCTCTGCTACTCCGTGGGACTTAAGTACAGCCACTTCCGACTTGCGTCAAGAGCTGTGTTGTTAAAGAGCATTCATAATTAGAGCAGGTGATTCGCTCTTTAACAGCCAGCCGGCTTCTCCTGCAGCCCACCGAGCCCCTCCCCCGCCCAGCTTCCGCTTCTGTTTTCATCCCCACCCTCCACGGTGGGATTTCCGTAAAGCAGCCCTTCCGCTTTTGCCTCATTCCCACCCCACCCCCCCTTTTCAAGCAGGCCTGGGGTCGGTGGTGGTGGGCTCTTCTGTTGCCTTCCCCATTTGCAAGGATATCTTTGAACAAAGGCTCCACAGGGACCGGAGAGAGGCTATTTGGTAGTGTGGCTAGGTGTGAAAAGCCCCCACACCCTGGGCCAAGCCTCTTAATGGTCGGATGAGAGAGAACTTCTCCCCAACACTAAATGACAAGGTTCCACCACCCCTGCGCCCTCTCAGTGGATGCAGAAGGTGAAGGACGGTTGCTCTTCAAGTCCGACGGTCTCTGGCATCATCAGCGTGACTCTTTGCCGCAGCCCCCGGCCCTTGCCAGCCTTTGCCTTCTGCATGTTGGCAGGGACAGGAGGAAGAGGCACAGATGGGGCAATTAAGGAATGGGGACCCCGGAGGTGAGGGAGAAGTGGCCAAGCAATTCGCGTTAGCCGCTCGGGTGTGTACTGTTTTCTTAAAATATTATTTTCATCGAAAAAGCAAACCTCAGGCATTGGAGAGATTTTCAAAATCCCTAGTACTCAAAGAAAAAAAGGAAATCTCTCTGAATCCACCCACTCCGAGGTAGTTTTTGGCGGTATTTGTTCACGGTTGTCTTTGCATATTATATAAATCTTAATCCATGAGACAATTGGCTACGAGATGTAAGGTTCTTTTTCTTCCTATTAGCTGATCTCTGGCAGAAGCCGCAATCCCTATTCCATTTCTGAGGAGCAGACATCTCAATCCAGCTCAGTGTCCGCCCCTCCCCCCACCCGTGCTACACCAGCCAGGGGTCCAACAGCACGAGGCAGAGGAGCTCCTGCTCTGAACCCCTCCGTGTGTACCCACGCGCTTCCTGGAGGTCACTCCTGCAAGTCACTGCTACATGAGCCCCACGGGGACCTGACTCAAAACACTGCTGGCCCTTTTCCAGTCTTCTCCAGGCGCTGACCTGGAAGTCTCCAACCACTTCGGAGCTAGAGGCTGCAACTAAAGCCTCTGAGTACTCAGGTAAATATATGGAATTATCCCAACATCTCACACCTGGAGTGGTGGGGGCAGGGCACCAGCCATATTCTGAGGACTTCTGCACCATTACAGATCTGTAACCAATATGGAAGGTTCCTATATCTCCCAACCAACTATATACCCTTTCTAGGACCTGGGGGTAGTTCCTAACTTCAGGGATGGAAATTTTACTGTCATTCAGGGCCATCCCACAAGCAGTGTGTGCAGGGTACAAAGTAACCTGCAAAGAGGTGGGGTGGAAGCAAGACACCAGAGAAGGACTGCTAGCTACAGCCCTGCCCTTCCTTGCTCTGGTGTTGTGAACCTCCCCTAGACAGTTGAAACACAAAAGCTAACATTTTACCTTCTCTGTCTATCGGCTGAGTGTTACAATGTTGCCCCTTCCCTGTGGCAGTTGATGCCGAGCAGTGAGCAGTCTGCCTTTCGGAAGAATCTTGGGTGTCAGCAAATGCACATGCCCTGCACTCCCAACACACACACATCACATCACATCACATCTGTAGCTCCAAATACTAGGTTTGAATCTCGAAGACTAGGCAATCAGAGTTACCTGGAAAGAAGGAACCTCATTTAAGAAGCTGCCTCCATCAGATTGGCTTGTGAGCTTGTCTGTGGGGCATTCTCTTGATTAATGATTAATGTGGGCAGGCTCAGCCCACTCTGGGTGGTGTCACACCCTGGCAGGTTGGCCTGAGCTGTTGAATAAAGCAGGCTGAGCAAGCCTTGGTGAGCCTGCCAGGAAGCAGCACCCCTCCACAGTCTCTGCTTCCGTCCCCCTTTAGCGTCCCTCAATGAATCATGATCCATAAGTCAAATAAACCCTTTCCTGTTTTGGATCAGTGTTAATCACAGCCATAGAAAGTGAACCAAGACAGACACCATTAGCTTTTAAAAGCACAAGTGATTCTGATGTGATTCAGAAGATGTCCCAGGAGGAGACGCTGAGACCAAGCTGAGGAACACCGCCTGGCCCTTTGGGTTGCTCTGAGGTCCTGCGGGATGCTGCTATTCTCGCCAGAGTGGGTGATCGGGAACAGAGACTCAGGCTGGATGCTGGCTCGGCATGTCTTGAATGCCCTTCACTCGCCCGAGTAGCTGCGTGGGTGCCACAGCTCCCCACTGAAACTCGGCACCGTCTACAAGGAGTGTGATCTGAAAGGCTCCTTCCAAGAAGCAGCCCTCTCTCTACCTGGGATACGACCCACATCTTCCATGCCCCAGACAATGCTGGACAGGAGTGGGAGAAGCTCTTTCCCCAGCAGAGCAGGGATGCACGGAATCCAAAATGACGTCCAGGGAAGAGCTACCAGGCTGGAAATGCCTGCGTGTCCTCACTGGGAGCTGAGAGGGCAAGATGTCCCCATCACAAAATGGCACTGCTGATGGAGCTTCAGATTTAGATTTGAAATGCCATTTAAAGGACAGCTTCTCACTCAAGCATCTCCACACTCTGTCACGAGTCAGGCCACGGGCCTGTGTGTCCCTCTCTCCCTCCCTGCCAAGGCTAACAGGAAAAGCGTTTCTCAGGCCTCCTGCATGGTGGCCTTGATTGGGGGAGGGGTGCTCCTTTCTGCCCCTACCCGTAGGTAGCCACAGTCTCCAGAGCAGCTCACTATAACTTCTCCTTGGAGAAGGACAGTACTGTCCCCGTGGCAGAGGGGAAGAAAAAAAAGGAAAGAAGCGAGAGCTGCCCTTCTCAGGCTATGGCGGCAGGAAAGGGTTGGCCGGAGCAGAGGGCCACTGGCCGGCCACAGGGAGAGACTTATGAAACAGAAGAGACTAAATCCTCATGCAGTCACCCTCACCATCCCAGGGGGACAAGCTCTAAGATGTCTCAGATACCCAAGTCCTTGTATAAAATGAAACTTTGTTTGTGTGTAACTTACAGCACACTATCCTGTAGTTTATTTATAATCCTAATTTATTTATAATCCTAATTCACTGTCCATGCTTCCCAACCAGGTACAATCCTGCATTGTTCACAAAGCAACAACAGCAAAGAAAAACATAAAGGCCAAACTTGTTCAACACAGAAAGAGTGTTTTGTTTTCCTGAATATTTTCTACCCACAGCCAGCTGAACCTGCCCGTGCAGACAGGGAGGGCTGACTGTATGGAGTTTTACAGGAAGACAAACCAAGTTGCTGGGAAAGCCATGGTTCCACATCTGATGTGAATGCCTTCCTGCAAATGGCCTCTCTCCCTTTCTGCCAACTCTGTGTTTGATGGATGGGGAGGGGCTGGCGTCAAAAGTGGATACCAAGTAATTCCAGACTGGTGTCCACGGACTCAGGCTCTGTGCAGCCCAGGCCAGCTAGCAGGGGCTCCTACTGAAGAGCTTCCTCTACAAGCCAGGGCTTGGAGGTTTGGCCTTGTCTTCTGCCTCACCAGGACTGATCCCTGAGGAGAGCTGGTAGCCCAGTGCTCCAGCCTGTCTTCCTGTGGCCTGGAGTAACACCAGTCCCAACAGCTGGCCCAAGTGTGGAACAGACTGGCAGTGAGTTCCTCAGCCTCCCGTTGAACAGACTGAGTGTCTTTCCATCTGATGCGGCCCCAGTTACAGGGTGGGCTGACTGTGTGTCACAGGGTCCATCCCAGTGCTGCCTATGCAGACTAAGGAACTGCCCTGCAGGCCTTTCCTCTGGAGCGCTGACTTAAGAGTTTCTATTGCTGTGAAGAGACACTCTGACCAAAGCAGTAAGCAACATAAGAATAAAGGGAAAATATTTAATTGGGGTCAGCTTTACAGTTCAGGGGTTTAGTCCATTATCATCAAGGCCGGAAGTCTGGAAGCACACAGGCAGACATGGTGTCACACAGGCAGACAAGGTGTCACACAGGCAGACATGGTGCTGGAGAGGCAACCGAGAGCTCTACAACCGCATCATCAGGGAGCAGGAAGACAGACTGAGCCACTGGCTTGCGTGCTGAAAACCTCAAAACTTACCACCATGGGGCATACTTCTTCCAACAAGGCCATACCTACTCCAAGAATACACCCCCTAATGGAGCCTTCATGGGCCTATGGGGGCAACTGTCATTCAACTACCACAGGCCCTAAAGCTACGTTGGCAAGTTTGGTTTTCTCCCCACACTTGGAGCCTTTGTCAGATTTTTAAAACAACATTTACTTTGAAACTGTTTCCTGTACTAAGTCAATGCTCACGTAAAAACCAAGTCCTGAGTCTTATTCTCAGGGACGGCCCCTAAAATGTAGAACCTCTAGGCTTCATTCGACCTAGACCTGAGAATGGACCTCGGAAGAGCAAGGCAGGAGGCTGTTGTCCGCTCTGAACAACAGGGGCTAGGCCTGGGCGGCAGCAACCACCCCAGAAATGTAAAACAGAGGAAGAGGTAATCACCCAACAAGAGCCCAAAGCCTGGGGCTCGAGTGGGCCTGAAACTACTGACCGCAGAAGTGACACACTGAGCCAGTGAGGCCTCACTCTGTAACTTCCCAGCACTTGAGAGGCTGAGGCAAGGGGACTGTCACAGGTTCAATGACAGCTTTGCTACAGAGAGACCGCTGCTTGAAAAACAGAGATGAAAAACAAAAAACAAAGAGACTGACCACAGGAGGGCGCTCGTTCCAGCCCAGACACAGGCAAAAGCTATGGTTCTCTCCAAGGTTGGGAAGATTCTGAAGGGAGGAACTGCCTGCTGGGGCCAGAGCGAGGCTTCTGGGGAAGCAGAGCAAAGGCTTCTGGGGAAGGATGAACCCCTGCTACCTATCTCTTCTCCCAGAATTCAACATGCCACAAGGGGTCTCCAGCCCCAGCCCTAGCCCCAGCCCTGGCCCCAACCCAGCCCCAGCTTCAGCAAAAGAACGATAACCTGCTGAATCAGCGCCCTCAGAACTCCCATTTGGTCCTCTATCCTGCCTCCCAAGGGACTCCAATGGGGCGACATTTGCTTGGGAACTTAGAATCACCCCAGGACTGTGACTGCCCAGTGGCTTCTCGCACCTACACATTATAGATGTTTTCATGCGTATCCCGGAGGTCCCCAACTCACAGGGTGACATCAGAGGTCCCCCACTCACAGGGTGACATTAGTTTTTCCTCAGCACAATCCAAAGAAGCCAAGAGTGGGAAAAAGCTATGTCCCTATGCAGTCAGTTTGACATGGAAGCTTCTCGAAGAACAAAACCACCATTCCCATCAATGGTTAGTTTAGGTCTTTTACAGACAACCTTGGCAACGATAGCCGGTGATGACCCAGTTGTGGTCATTTTAAGAAATAAACAACAAATACCCCTAAGATTAGACTCCAAAATGAAGTGATTTTCCAAATGAAAACAGGCAGTATGCTTGGAGAATGGACAGACAGATATGAGGGAGGAGTCTCACAGAAGGTGGAATTTACTATACTAGGAACAGTGCCTCCTCTTTGTCCTCTGGTCCCAGCAATGCATGTGTCTCCAGTTGAATCAGGTGCTGGGGCAGGAACAGTTAAAAAAAAAAAAAAAAGCATAAAAACCTACTCCCAAACCAAAACCTGCTCTGCAAGAAGGACATCTTCAGAGCTCTCTGGGAGGAGTATGAGCCCGACCACGCCCCTCAGCAAAGTCTCTTCCTCGCCGACCTTCACCCCCAGCCTGTCTGGCACTAAGTAGTTTCATAATGGTTCCCTGCGCGTTTAGAAGAAACAGAGGTGGTTTCACCAAGCCCCACACTATGTCAGCAAGTTTACAAAATCCTGGGACTCAGTGCTCCCCTTCTCTCAAGTTTCCACTCAACAGCAGGCAAATGGATGATGTAGCAGGAGGGTGTCCTCCCCTCCCTTCCCTCAGGTCTCTGCGGGCGGGCACCAGGAAAGGCGCGCGTGCCACTTAACAACTACGTAATAGGAGAGAGGTCTTGGTGGGCTCACAGTTCTGTGGCCTCTGCCTGTCAAAGGCGGTCTCGGAGCCCCTTTTTATAATCTTTCCCAAGACTTAAATGTGTGAGTACACACAGCGCCGTTAATGGAAGGTCGCTCTGGCTTGTATAAAAAGCTGTGTAAACTTCATCTCTGCATTTACTCAGTACCGGCCTTGTTTAATTTCCTGCCTGGGGATGTGCAGGGAACGTGATCAACTCTCTCAGGGCTCGGAAAATAAACTGTGGCTTCCCCATCAATACCAGAGGGCTCTCCCAAAAGGGTGACATAGATACACCCCCCCCCCAACTCTGTCAAAAGCAAAGGCGGCTTGACAATGTGCTCCTTTATAGAGTGCGTGGACACCCCCAGATGTGGAATTGGAGGCTTCCTCACAGTACAACACATCAGTGTGACCTTGACAAGTGACCCCTTTCCCGGGTTCTACTTCTTGCCTGGGGTACACACGGGGATGGCAGCGTCGTCACAGGCTGCAGTGTAGGGGATGCGCCCTGAAGCTCAGGCCGTGCTCCTTTTGGGATAGGGGCACGAACAGCAGTGACCACAGTTTGCCGTGAGGGATAATAACTCAGGTAAAGTCAGCAGCATGGCCTCGGGAGCCCAGCTCCTTCAGTGCCACCTGGGAGGAGTGAGTGGCATCAGGGTCCCCAGGATCAGAGATGACCTTTGCCCCCACCATGAGTCTGTGGTGCCGTGGGGACCCTCCCTTCATATCATACTAAGCCCTCTTCACAGACCCATGCTCCACAGTCATGTCCTAGAAACACACCCTGCTTCCAAAGCAGGGGAAGCTGTGCTATCGAGCCTCGTTATACAACACAAAAGCATTGTCCTGCCCAAGAGGCCGCTTCCGACCTGAGCTGCCCACACAGCTGCAGGGAGCCCACTACCTGGGCTCTCTCATCTAGCCAGGCTGGTGCTCAGCTGTGGTGAGCAAAGTACCTCATCACGTCCCATCCAGAGCTGAGGAGGGACTTCCAGGCCAGGCCCCAAACAGAGCCGGCCAAGCCTTTCATTCAAACCACACAAGGACCCAGAATCAAGCCTCCTTCCAGGCCCTACCCCAAGTGGATCGTTGTATGGCTAAGGCGCCATTGGAGCCTGTTCCGGTTTGGCATGTCTGTTGGATCCACCTCTGTGCATGAGCTCTAAGAAATAGGTAAGGCCTACAGAGAAAGCGACTCCCGCCCCTGCCATTGTGGCCCTGCACTGGTTTATGTGATGGTGTCCTGTGCTCACAGGGATAAATTCTGGCCCTTCTCTGAGCCAGCTTTCCCATCTGAAAAGTGAGTTGTTGGTCTTCATGGTAGCTGAGTGGAGAAGCCCATGGACCTGTGTTCTTTAAGCACAGAATTTTTTTGCCAGGACCAAGGCTGGCAGGGCTGGCAACAGAGTGAGCGTGGGCAGTGCTGCATTTGGTTGTGCCCTAAAACTTCAACAGGGCCCCCTCCCGGCCCAGGGAGGCTCCGCAAAGCCCCCTACAGGAAAGTGCAGAAGCCCTTGGAGCACTTCAGCATACATTCCAAACTGTGCGCTTGGAGACACAGTTTCAAGTCAGACAGAGAGTGCGCAGGGGTGCGTCTGCAGCACTGGGAAGGAGTTTGTGAGGATGGTCTCTGGTCACACACATCTCAGCCACTATTGTAATACTATCCGTGGCCAAGCCGGTGTGCAGTGCGGAGAGAAGATGAGCTAACTCCTCCCTCCTCCCATCAGCTCGCTCAGCAGATACCCCAGGCTTTCCTGAGGTACTCACTGCTTCATGTGGGGGTGGCGGAGGGACACAGGCCTGCACCTGACTGGTTGTGCAAAGCTCTCCCACAATCAGTGAGGTAACAAAGCTGGCACCAGAGTGAGGAGCGAGAGGGACATCTGGAATATGAGACTGGATGTAGCCGCTGACCTTGGGCACCCTGCAAGCCACTGTCTACTCTGGTCCGGTGCCGTGGTCTTCTTACCTGCAGCCCCTGGGTCTGCCCTTGCTGAGCAGTGCCTTCAAAAGCAGTCCATGGCTGCTGAGGAGGGCAGCAGCTGCTGTTTGCCGCTTGCATGCAACAAGGACTTGCTACCCCACTACCACCACCGCCACCACCACCATCCTCAATACCACTGCCTGGCCACGTCTGTTCTGGCCACCAAGCCTTTCCCAGGCCTCTCCATCTGAGCATACCACAACCAGCTCACCTTCTCTTCCCGCCTCTCTGTGGGAGAGCAGAGCCGGCAGGCATTGCTGAGGCAGCACCACAGGCCGGCTGGGAACAACTGATCTGCCGGCCATTTTGCCCAGGTGGATTCAGTCTGAGCAATGGGCAGCCAGTCAGTGGGGTTCTCTGCGAACTGGCCACGCCTGTGTGTGCGGGGCAGGGGGGAAAAGAAATGGGAAAAGGCAGGCGTGAGGATTCTGTCCAAGACCAGCTTAGAGGAGGAAAGGGCTTGTTTCAGCTCCCTTCCTGGTCACAGTCCTTCACTGAGGGAAGTCAGGGCAGAAGCTCAGCCTGGAGGCAGGAAAGACAGGAAGAGCCGCAGAGGGACTCTTCTCACAGGCTTGCCTCCATGGCCTGCTTTCTCCTGCAGCCCATGACCACCTCAGGGATGGTGCGGGACACCTCCCACGGATGCGCCCACGGTCAGTTTTCCCAGTTTGAGGTTCCTCGCTGAGGTTGTCAAGTGACTCTAGCATATGCCAAATTAACCATAAATAAATAAACAAATGAAATAAATAAATAAATAAACCTGCTCACCCCCTGATGGCCTGTGGCTGCTCTTAAATCATTCTCTCCCCCCCCTCCCTTCCCCCAAAAGGTAGACTGGTCCTGAGCCCAGCCTGTGGCGTTTGAGGCTCCTTTGCAGTTGTGCAACCTTAGTGAGATCCTTAGTGGGTTCCAGATCCCACCTGAGGTAAAGTGCTCAGATAGCCCACTGCACACAAAGGTACCACAGGGCTATGACAGTGCGGGCCGTGAACGCTGAAGCCCGTGCCCCATATTCAGCATGTGGGTAGAGGCATGAATAGCAACTACCGGCACCCCTCTGCCAGGAGAGGTGACTCACTTAGGAGGCCAAACATGGACTCCTGGCCAGGTAGCCAAGGTAAGGTTCAAATCCCAGCTCCTTCAATGCTGGGCTTTGCAGATGGGAGGAGGAATGAGAACCCCATTGCCCTAGCGTCTTGCCCTAGCCTTTCTTTTCCTCTTTCTCCCTCTCCCTTCCTCAGTATCCTCTTTGGTGAGTGATGAAAGGCAGGCGGTCCCAGCGCTGTCCTTTCTTATCCTCAGTCATTGGTTCGCAGCCTCTCTCAGGGCTGTGCTGCAAATCCTGCCACCTCCCCACCTCCCTCCCGCCTAGGACAGAAGACGCTCCGAGCTCAGTCTCCAGCTCAGGCAGGAGAGCCGCGGTGGGAGCGCAAGAGGACAGGCTCGCTACACATCAGGCGTCTGGACAACGATCCCAGGCTGCGGGACCGCTCCAAAAGGCCTCCGCACCCGGGGGAGCGGAGGACCCGCGAGCACCCGCTCCCAGAGCAGGGCCCATAAGCTGCTGCTGCATTCACCTGCACCCTTCGCAGCTGCTGCAGCCCAGGGGTGCTCCGGAGCTCACCCGAGCTGAAGAGCGGCTGGAAAGCTGTGAAATGAGCTCGGGACTCTCCAGGTAGCAAGCAACAGCCAGAAGCGGGAACTCCCGAGGTGCCAGGATCGGCCGCGGCTGAGCATCTTGAGCGCCGGACACCCCCCCCCCCCCCGGGGTCCCAGTGACCTCGCCGCCTGCGGGGCGCCGATTCTTCGGCAGGTGCGCGCCGCCGGGCGGGAGGGGAGAGCCATGGAGGCTCTTAGCCGCGCCGGTCTGCAGCAGCAGAAGTGAGGTGGTCCTGCCGGCGTCGGCGGGTCCCGTGGATCATGTACGGCGACGTGTTCAACGCCACCAGCGGGCCGGAGGCGGCGGGAAGTGGCGCGCTGGCCCCGGGAGCCACGGTCAAGGCAGAGGGCGCTTTGCCGCTGGAGCTGGCCACCGCGCGTGGAGTGCGGGACGGCTCGGCCACCAAGCCCGACCTGCCCACCTACCTGCTGCTCTTCTTCCTCCTGCTGCTGTCCGTGGCGCTCGTCGTCCTCTTTATCGGCTGCCAGCTGCGCCACTCGGCCTTTGCTGCGCTGCCCCACGATCGCTCGCTGCGCGACGCCCGTGCGCCCTGGAAGACACGACCGGTATAGGGCAGAAGGAATCAGGGCCGCTGGGAGCTTGGGTCTTGGCCTTGCAGAAAGCCTCCAGCAGGAGCAGAGTAGGGTGGGCTCCAAAGACCCTTTCTGACCTGAAGAATAAGGGGTGTTAGGAGGTTGCGTGGGTCCTGGTCCTTGTGCCTAAAAGTACTCCCTAGGCGAGCCCCCCCTCCTGCCCCCAATGGGTCCTGTCAGGAAATCACCCAGAAAGACACACCCGGGCACTGAAGCCATGCCTGCTTGTTGAGTTCCTGACTTTGCTCGCAGAGGGGCAGCAGGCACTGCGAGCGAGCACGGGACTAATCAGGAGCTGTCTGGTCTGGACTCCCCGGCCTATGGCTGTCCTCTGCAGCTGCTACCACCTTTCTTCCTCCTTGGCTCTGTGGATCCGATAGAGAAATGACTGCAGGGTTTCAGTGTGTCCTGCTTGGGGTGGAGTGCCCAGTTTCCTCTGAGAGCAGGGGCTAAGGGACCGGTGAGGGACAAATGATTACAGCCACCACGGGGAGCTGTAGCGGAGAGCCTGCATCCCATGCCTCCTCGGAGCACATGTCTACAATAAAAGCTCATCAAATTAGATCCAGCGCAGAAAACATTGATCATTGCTTGAACCGTTTTGGGAAGGAATATGAGAGGGCCCATCCCCAGGAGGTACAGACCCAAGGCCGACCCACCTCCCTGCGAGGGTCAGGTCAGTCTGAGCATACCTGCCCTCTGGTTTTCCTAGATTTTTGCTTGCTCTGGAAAGTGTTTGTTTTCTTCGGGGTTTTGTTTGCCGGCAGACTCCAGGGATAACCAGCACCTGATCTGCTGAATGCATTCCTGTTCGCTGGGCCTGGAGAGACCGGAGAGACCGCCTCTGAAGCTTTCAGAGACGAGGCAGAGCCAGGGCTCAGTGAAGGTAGGTCCTGAAGGGGAAGGGAGTGGGTAGCATTTCCTTCCAAGCAGACAAAAGTCAGCCCCGAGGGGCTGTGTGGGGATTGGATGGGACAAAGAACTATGGGGTGAGGAAGCAGGTTTGTGACAACCTTGACTATTTTCTAAGTTAGCCTAATTCCAGGGAAGTGGTTTTTGTTTTGACACAGGGTCTCATAAGCCTGACTGGCCAGGAACTCACAGAGGCCCGCCTTGCCTCTGCCTCTTGAATGCTGGGGTTCTGGGCATGGACGACAATGTGCCCATGCCCCCTCCCCCACCCCTGCCCCTTTCCAGTCAGGGAGTTATTTTAATGGGTGTGTAAAACAGTTCCAGGAGCCACTTGGCTTAAAGAAATTCACTTCACCTGAGCTTAAGAGACATTTTTTACTGAGGAAAATTTGACATATTAATCCAGTTAATTCTTAAACCATGCTGGAGTCAGGAGAACTTTGTGAATCTGAAGCAGGAAAAGCACATTCACTCCCACCTGAGGGCACAGACACGGGATCCTGCCACATTTATAAGGGATTCCGGACATGTTCAGATGGCCAAGCAGGAGGCTCAGTGAGACTACGCAGGTCTCTCCTCCACTGCTCGCTCCTACCCTTACCCTAGAGGAGGTGGCAGGAGAAACTAGGGAAGCCCCAAGACTTGGTTACACAGCCAGGCTCTAGAGCTCTGAATTCCCACAGCCTTGGATTCTTATCAGGACGCCTCCTCTGTCCTATCTCCTCACGGCATCTTAGATTATTTGGAAATGGAGCCAAACACCTTTGAGTCTTCTATAAGGATAGCCCAGCTAATCCACACGTACCCTAATTGCTGAGAAGACTCTGGGTATCGATAGGTAATCCATGAGCCCCTAGCTAGCATACCAAAATCACATGCTCAGGGCCGAGGACTGGGAGGGGTCGGGATGGTCTGTAGGAGCGGGACATTCCTCTACTACATCCTGTGGTCAGCTTTGAAGGTGTTGTGCTGAGGAGTCCAAATTTAAGCTCTGCTCGGCTTAAGTCCCCTATGGCCATGTATGAAGTACTTAACCTATGTTCTGTGCCCTCTTCCATGAGATGGCTATTGTATCATATCTGCCAGGTAGCATGCTAAGGCATACTGAGGCAGTGTCATAGCCTGAACAATGCAGGCATAGAATGTGTTTGTTCTCAGAGGTTAGCTATACTTGTAATTGAGGCAGTGTCATAGCCTGAACAATGCAGGCATAGAATGTGTTTGTTCTCAGAGGTTAGCTATACTTGTAATTGAGGAACAGATATGAGGCTGAGAGAAGACGCTAACTCCCAGACACAATGTGCTCGCTCACGGCTCAGTCTCCTGTGGCCAAAAGAAGAAGCAAGGGCTAGTCCCCTCAGAGAAGAGCACAGGCAAATACCTGGCTCTGAAGTGACCTGTAGTTCCTGGGGCACTATTGGCTATAGCCACAGAGATCAAGTACCACTAGGATACCTTCATAAAATATGGAGCAAGGTGACAAGAGGTGCTTGCTTCTGGAGCAAACTCTCAGATAACTGCCTACATCGGGCAGCATCTGGAGCAGAGTCAGTAAGAGCACCGTGTACCAGGGCTGCTACTCTGAATAACTCCATTCCGTTTTCTAGGGTAGCGATGGGCTGGCTGAGCAGTCATGTTTCTTCCTCATATTGGACCTGGATTCCCTGGGAGCAGCAAAATGTGACCTATCCGACCTCTACTAATATGTAAGCGAGTGGATCACAGTGTGATGATTACAGTTTAGATAGCATTGTGGATATGTATGTTCTTCCCAAATCTGTACATGGAGGTCCTGATTCCCAGACTGGCTGCATTTGCACTGTGGAATTGGAGCTTCCTGAAGCCCCGATCTACTACCCCTTGTTCCCTGTAGCTGAGAAGGCTATATGAGCACACAGAGATGCTGGCCATCTATAAACCGTCATCAGAAACTGAAATAACCAGAACCTTAAGACTGAACTTCCAGCTTCCGGAACTATGGGAAAATAAAGTTTTGTTGTCTAATCTATCAAATGTATGGTATTTTGTTCCGGCAGCCCAAGTTTAGGAGAGAGGACTCTCCAGGGGATAGAAACAATCACATGTACTTTTCTGCCTTTGCTATCCTGAGCCCTTAGGAGTGGTGGGTGTGTCGGGCTAAATATAGGGAGAGCCCATGTCAAGGCATTTGCGCTTCCTCTCTAAAGCAACCACTGGAAGCAGAAGAGAGTGTTAGCAAGAAGACATCCCAACAGCGTGAGAAGGGATGGGAGTGTGTGAACAGAAGATGGGAACTAGGGAGAGATGGCAATGGGGACTAGGAGTCTGAGTTCAGAGTCAGCTGACCTGAGGACCTGGGTCACACCCATGCCTCTCTGATGTCTGTTTCCTCAGCTATAAATGGAAACAGTAGCACCTACCTGGTGGGACTTTCAACACAGACATTTCAGGTCAAGTGCTCGGCTCAGGTAGGGTTGTTGGGCATGCTTGAATGTGACCCATGTGTTTAGTCAAGATGCTGGCCGCAGGAGTGCTTACAGCAGGACAGAGACTGCTTTCCATGAGAGGCTTGCGGTCTTCTCACTCACGTGGCACAAGGTAGTAGAGGTCTTCAGCATGCCTGCCTACGTCAGGGGCAGCTGAACCTCGTCTGTGCTCACAGCTTCTGGTGTTCCTCAGAGGGCTCTCGCCACCATAGCTGGGCATCTTACAGGAAAACTCAAGACGACTAACCATCACCTTTCTATCTCAATTTAAGGTTTCTCCAGTATTTTCAATATTAACTGCATCAGCATATGACCACCCAATATTATAAAAAAAAACATTATGACCATTTCCTTTGCTCATATGCAGAGGTTATCTGCTAAACGCCTGTCCACCCCAGCAAATCCCCCACCTCCATTGCCCTACAGCCTTTCATCTACAACCAATCGGAAGACATACCTGATCGCAATGTCTGCCTTCAGTGCCAGCTTACTTACACTCTAATGGCTTCTCCTTTCTCTCCTGATTAAAAACAAAAATCTCAACTCTGTCTACAAGGTCTAGAACCTTCTGGCCCACAACCTCTTATCCTCATATCCTTCTTGAACTTGAGACCGTTTAATCCCTAAGAACCTTCCGCATTAAGCTGCTTTCTCTTCCCTCTGGCTAATGCCTTCTCATCCTTCTGATTTCTAATCTTTGTCAAAACTTGCTTGAGCTCCCCAGGCTGGTAAGTTATATTCTTGGCTAGCCCAGCCATTGGGGAGATGAACTCAGCTGAACAGAACGAACCGCCGAAAAAACAGACTGCCCATTTCCCCATATCTGCTTCGGGGTTCTTACTTCATTCTACATTCTGAAAGGGTGGTCATTTCAAACTCAGTGTCTTTGACTTTTCCACCTTTCCTTTCCTACGTCCCCAGTGAGAGCTACGGCATGACTGTAATTAACCTCTCTTCCCCACAATTGCGTGCAGTCATATGAGAGGAAGACATTTGGCCTGCTAACCACTTCCTTTTTTTTTTTTTTTAAGACACAGAACAGGCACCCAGTGGGCATTTGTTAATTACACTGGGGAAACAGCTAGGGCTCCATCTGTGCATTCATCTTTGCTTTTTTGCCTTAAACCTGTATCTGACAAAGTACCGAGCTGAAACTCTTCCTTACAGACTGGTCCTCCCCGCAGCCTGTCCCCTAAAGGTGGTAATCCAGTGGTAACAACTAGCATTTCTTGTCTCTGTGTCTGTAACACTTGAGTTATTATTATTGTCCCCCTCGGAGACCGAGCACGGAGGTTTTACATTAGTACATGTCCTATTTTTACTTACAACACTCCAGTGCCTGCAGGAAATAACAGATCTTAGAGATGTCGCTCCCATGCCTTGTCAACTGCCTGGAACAGGAACGTCCAGCTGACTTCTTCACCTCTTCCTGGACTTGAAGCCACACTTAGTTTTCCACTGAGATCTTCCTCAACTGTGCCAACTACTACAGCTGTGATTCCTTCCTCGCCCCACTCAGTTCCCACCATTTCCTCCTCAGAACTTACCAGTGAAGCGTCATTTGATTTCCCTTGTCTGCTGCTTCCATTGAGAATGAAGTCGTACAGAAAAGGAATTTTTATCTGTATATCCACAGCATGACACAGAACAGTTCTCAAATATTTGCTGAATTATGTTGCTCAAGGTCAGAAGAAAAGACAGGCTTGGGAAAGGAACCAAGGTGTACACTGGGCAGAGGTGAAGTCCTGCCTGTCTTAAGCAGACGATGCAGATGATTTCACTGAATCATCCTCTCTGTGTCCAGTTCATGGAGTCTGATCGAGTTTATCTCCACCTTTGCTGGCTTTACTCAGGTGGCCTAACCAGTTCTAAGTTAATGAAAAATTCCACAGACTTGTGAGGAGATTGTGGGATGTTTGCTGTTAATTGCCCTTCTGAACTAATGTTGACACAAGTGTGAGCTGCACCAGAGCCGCCCAGGTTCTCTCGGCCTTTATCATCCATGGAACCTCCAGCTAAACTTTCTAGGTCTCAGAGGTGTCCTCTGTGGCAGCCCGCCAGAGCGCCATGAAAGGCCTTCCCCACACACAACGGCTGGGGAAGGAACCTCCTGGCGTAAGGCAGATTACACAGGTCAGAGCACATTCACCTCTAAAATAGTTCCCATATTTCTTCTGGTTTTCTGTCCTCATACACATTAAGGAAACTGTGCCCTTTTCATGTTCTCTGAGAGAACACCAACTGCCAACAGGTGGAAGCACCAGTCTGTTGATTTTATAGGTCAGCAAAGCCAGTCAGGTCTACGGAGGCAACAGTTGCAAGTTACCTGTCATACCATGGCCCAAGGGTGCCATGAGAGAGAAAAGATCTATGCGCTATAATTTCTTGACTGAAATTCCTTTGGGATACGGTGATGAGATCTGATAACTAAAAATTGGCTCATTACATAACTTACCAGGTGAACTCTAGTATTATAATCACACCAGGCTTCAGTGTTCTGTCACGTCAGACAGCAGACTTCATTTGGGAACTGCTCCAGCAGGGAATGCAGGTCTGGCGTCACAGAAATCCCAAGTGCTGACCCAGCACTGGGCAACAGCAATAGCCTGGAATGTTTTGGGAGTCTCTTGGACAACCCTAAACAACAACTCAGAGCGCTCTCACCCCTGGCGCTGGTCTCAGATGGTCTTTGGTTCTTGGAGGGCATGCTACCATCCCAGAGGAGGAAATTTTATTTAAATTATATACTTATACCCAGTGTTACATGCTATAGGTTTTCTAAGGTAGTTAATAGTATGGTTCCTTATTTTTCAGACATCTTTCCTATTATTTTAGTCTCCTCTCTCCATTCTTCCTCCCCACTCAGAGCCCCACCTACATTTCCTTGGAAAGCTCACGGTTTCCTTTCAAGCGGAGTGTCTATGTACCACATTTTCTTCACCCAGTCATCAGCTGAAGGTCATTTAGGCCATTTCTATTTCCTGGCTATTGCAGAGAGTCCCAGTGAACGTGCTAAGCACGCATCTGCTGAGTCTCTGGGGCACGTACCGAGGAGTGGTCTAGCCGGGTCATATGGTGGATTTTTAGTGTGAGAAGTCTCCTTACCGACGTCCTTAGTTATCGCACCAACTGCTACACTCATAAAGTCTCACCAATGACTGCCTAAACATGAGCTGAACAAGGACAATGATACGCCAGAGAGGACAGATGTAAGACCAAGGCCTGGGCGAGCTCACACAAAGAACTACAGGAAATCGGGCAATACTGCGGGCAGAAGAGGGATCTTACTGTCGAGGAGCACGCAGATTGGTAGGCTAGTGCCAGGTTGCCAGCCCTGAAGGCAGGCATGCAGGTGGCCTGCACAGGCTGAGTGAGCAGGCTGTTTGCGAGTATACACATATGTGCATAGACATATGCACATAAAGGAACAATGAACGAGGCCCCGGTTTGAAGGAGAGCAGAATGGTGCTGTAGAAGGACTTGGAGGGAAGGGTGGGAGGGAGAGAGAGGCAGGCAGAGAGCACCACTCATGATCGGGGGCTGGGAAGATGGCACAGGGAGCTAAGGACTGGGCAAATGAGGGGTGAGGTCAGATGCCTAGAGCAAAGCCCAAAGTGTGAGTGTGTGTGTGTGTGTGTGTGTGTGTGTGTGTGTGTGTGGGCAGAGACAGATGGATCCCATGGTTTGCGTCCGGCCAGTCTAGCCAATTGGTGAGCT
The DNA here is from genome assembly GCF_947179515.1 of Apodemus sylvaticus. Classification (NCBI taxonomy): domain Eukaryota; kingdom Metazoa; phylum Chordata; class Mammalia; order Rodentia; family Muridae; genus Apodemus; species Apodemus sylvaticus. Next base: position 10,797,404 of record NC_067485.1, read on the forward strand.
CCAGATTCAAGGAGAGATCATGTCTCAATAAGGTTAAAAGTGACAGAGGAAGATCAACCTGCAGCCTGTGTGGGGGACTTCACATCTGCACGTACATGAACACACCATCTCACACACAGTGTCACCCCTACCTAGCTACAAACTTGTGGAAGAAAGCGGAGGATCAGCAGTGAGTGATCATCTGAGCAGGTCGGAAGAGCACTCGGCTAAGTGCGCCCGGCTACTGGTTTGGGAATTTAGCTTATGCTTTTCTGTGCTGTTAGTTCTTGGAATTTGCCTCGTGCAAAATAACCCTTAAAATGAGATGTGTAAAGTTTCTTGAATGAAGAAGGGGTGGAGATTAAGATGAAGTAAAAGGAATTTTCAAAATCAGTCTGGGGGCAGCATTGCTCATCTGGGGCAGTGTCAGCCTAACAAGCACAAGGCTCGGGTTTGATGGGCACAGCCTGGTAGGCAGTTCCTGCACTCCCAGCACTAAGAAGCCAGAGGCGGGAGGTGCAGAACTCAGGGTCACCCTTGGCTATATGATTACATGAGATCTGCCTCAAATAAGCAAACAAAATCCACCTTCAAGTATGAATGAACTGCCCCAGGACATGCCTTTCACCAGGAATAACACACATTTCCCTCTGAATACAACAAGGATAATAGTTTCAAACATCAGCCCAAATCCTCTGATCCTTTCCCAGCTAAATAAAGTTTCTGAGTTCAAGATGCCAACAGCTCATCTTTTAAGGTTTGTTTCCCTCTCCCCCACCCCACCCCCCAATATCTTTAGGGCAGCAAAATGGAAGACGAAAGACTTAGGATAAGAGAAAAAAAGAAAAAAGAAAATAGAATTACTGACTTAACAAATAATCATATTTTAAATGGGGGAAGAGATGTTATGAAAAATCCTCTTTCTACCATATATTCACACAGAGTTTTAAATAAAACTTTCTTACCTGCTTGCCGATGGCCTCCTCAGACATGCTTACGAAACACACATGAAAATGGCTGTCTCCCAGCACGCCGGCTGCAGCCGCTGGGCACGGGAGCTGCATCCCCAACTGCATGGCTCCCAGCAACCAGAAAGCTAACGGCAGGCTTGGAGATGCCACCATCATAGCACACACCTCACTAAATGAACCTGAGAGACTGCCACAGAACACCTCACCAAATGCCTTCCAAATAAAGCACTAAGGTTCTGGTTTGCAGAAATTCCTCTAAAGAGTACTGTGATTTTTAAATTTCTTCTCCTGGGATAAGGAATTTACTCTGAAATGTTCTTCTTTTGTCCATGATGCCTGCTTAGGACAAACCTGCATCGGTTCAGCATGGACTATGTCAGCCAGGGGAGATGCACACTGAAGCACAGTGGAGAGAGGACCACAGAAGCTAGTCTGACTTCAGAAGACAGACAGAAAAGAGAAGAAAAGAGAAGAAAAGGGAAGAAAAGAGAAGAAAAGAAAAGAAAAGAAAAGGAGGGAGGGAAGAAAGAAAGAGAGAGAAAAGTAGAGGCCAGCCTAGCTGGGCCAGAAGGCCAGGGCACAGGCTGCTCTACCTGGAGACCTGGGTTTGATCCCTGGGATCCACAGGGTAAAAAATGCCTCTAGGCATTTTCTGACCTAGACAAGCACAACATGACATGACAGCCAATACACACAGATACACAAAATAAACAACTTAAAAAAGAGTAGACCTTTGACCAACAGTTTACCAACCACAGTCAAGGTCAAATAGTATTAGAAATAATTGCTTTACATCAAAGTAACAAAATTTAATAGATAATTTTAAAAAGTTATTTTATGCCAAGCAATAATCTACTTTCTTTGTTATGTTTTAGTTTATTTTCCTATGGAGATCTTTCCCAGGCTCAGAGAGGTTAAGCGTCCCGCCTAAGAGCACAGAGCCGTAAGGCCCGGAACTCAAGTACCGCCTGGCACACTCTACACTAGTTATAGTAGAGGCAGTTCTGCGAAGCAAGCCCTCTCTTACAAGTAAGATCTAGAAAAGAGCTAGTGATTAAACTGAAACACCCTAGAATAGGCCTCAGTCTTTCTTCAACACAAACACACAAAAAGGAAGAAGACAGTAAGTGCCATAGAGATGGAATGCACGGAGTCGGGGCTTTCCAAGCAGGGCTCCCATACCCTGCGAGGCGGCACGGCACGGCACGCCTGGTCCACGCACCTCCTGCCAACAGCACTGACGGTTTGCTGCCTCAGTCTCAGCCTCCTCGGACCACCACGAACCACGGAGGCAGGCAGAGTACAAAAAAATAAACAGAAACACAGTAAGCAGGTTTTGAGGTTTATTAAAACAAAGTATTAGCAAACAATATGCAAAAACAAATTTCTTAAGAGTTATGGCTTTGAGAGCACAATACAGCAAAACCTACTATGTTTTTGTAAGTATCAGAGGGCAGCAAGCTGAAGCGCTGCTAGATTAGCCCCTCCACTGTGAACAGAAGCAGACCTCGGGGCAGCCGTCCGTTTGCCCGGCACCACCCGCATGCGAAGGATCTTCCCGGAGAAGGCAGGCAGGGGAACACCAGCACTTGCTCTCTTACCTGAAGTAAGTACAGTTAAGCTGCAGCTTCAGCCAGCCGTGGTACGGAGCACACTGCCGCACCAGAACCACCCGACCGTCCTGCCCAAGGCTCCCCACGCCTCAGCTCTTCTCTGACAACAGCAGAGAGAGCACGGCTGCACAGCGCTCTACAAGACCTTATTTCAAAAGAGCTCAGGTCCCAAACCTAACTGGAGCGTTGTAGCTGACACCAGTTCACAGCAAGAAAGGCATGACTATGGTGGGGTGGGGGAAGGGCAAACATGTGCCCAACTTCACGCAAAATTCTCAACTTTTGAAAAAGAGCAACTTCAAACAAATCCTTAAAGGATAACTATGTAGCCAATTTAAAAACTAAGTTACCCTGCACAGGGAATACACCAGTCCCTTCTCTCTTCAGAGGACATTCTGCTCTGGGACTCTTTGCTGGGGAAGAGGTCATTATTAACAGCAGCCGTCACCAGTTCAATGCTTTAGCATGCATTCTTGCTTTTAACGCATGACTGCGAATCTCCTTCCTGTGGTTCTGGCATATCATCCAGTTGTAGGTGGTCACTTCAATTTCGGAACAGGTATATACTGAGTTCTGTGCAGTGCTGAGCGCTGCACACTGGGCTTTCTGCCTGCTAAGTGCTCTAGCACTGACCCACTGATGAGCAAGGCCTGATGACACTATTAAGTACCGTCATCCTTCTTATCAGCACGCTGGAATCCACCCAAGAACACAGAACTGTCCGAGTCGTCCGCCAAATAGAATTATCTAGTGTAGAACTAATGCCTTAATTTTCACTTCCCATAAATGCATTATTTTAACAAGAAAAACTAAGTGGCATCTCCCAAAAGGGAAAATCCTACTGCAGCGAAGGAAATACCAACCTAACTGGAAATTATTTTCAAAAAAGATGCTCTAGCTAATATCTGAGGCCACCTATAAACCAGCAATATTTAGCTGTATGTATGCTGAGCACACACATTTCTAACGAGACCCCCCAGATAGCAGAGGATTTACTCGGCTGGACAGAGGCTAGCCTGGTCTACAGAGAACTTCTACACAGAGCTAATAGATCTAAAACCAAACCATCACCAGGGGCTCAATTTTAAAAATCATCAGAAGTCACTGTACTCAGAGACACATGCCTGTAATCCCAGAACTCCAGAGGCAGAGGCAAGAGAACTGCTTCAAGTTTGAGGCTAGCCTACATAGTAATTTCCAGGCCAGCCAGGACTGTCCAGAGAGACTATGTCTCAAAATAACAAAGTAACAAAGAATTTTTAAAAAGAAAAAAAAAAGTTATTTTCTGAGAGTCTTCAGGAAGCAAAGAGACAGGAATTTAAGAAAGACCAGTGACTGCCAGGGACCCAAGTGCTGCCAGGGAAGTGGCCAGGCAAGGTGCGAAGATATTGAACCAAGCCACTCCGTGCTCACCCTCTGCGGCAGAAGCACAAATGACATCGCTGACAGGCATGTCCTGAACCAGTAAAACATCATTGTTTCCTCCACACTTTCCTCACAATGGCACTACTGGCAGGGGATGGAAATGTTACCCACAGTCCTCTCAGGCAATGGGGAGACCGAGGTAACCCTAAGTTTTACTCTGACAGTTCATTTAATATTTCAGTTTTACTGTCATTCACGTCCCGAAGGGTGACTAACTTGCAAATGTTTTAACAATGGCACATTTCCTCTCTGCATTATTAGTATAGCCTGTTGATGTGTTATATTTAGCAATCTTACTACTGATTTCACCTTAGCAACTCAGCCACTTTTCTTATACCAGCAACCATGAAACATAAGAAAAGAGGAAGGATTCATATCCTGTTCTATTTGTTTGCTATTTTACTTTTATCTTTTCTTTTTTCTCCTCCAAGAAAGTTTCTCTGGGTAGAAGTTCTTTGTACACCAGGCTAGCCTCAAACAGAGATTTGCCTGCCTCTGTCTCCAAAGTGCTGTAATCAAAGGCGTGTGCCACCATTGCCCAGCTTTTGCTATTTTAAAACTGATTTCCTCCTCCATTTTCTCTAATTCTGGAAGGCCCACAGCACGGCTACTTAAAGCCATTAATCAGTGAGGCCATCACCCCATCCTGAAGGTAAACTCGTCAAATGTATCTCTTGGTCCTGCTTTTTCTAGACAGCATCTTGTTGCTGTAATTCATCGCTGAGATTTTGATTCTTCCATTTGCATGATTTATCAAACTGATGGCAATCTTTACTATTTGCAAATCTTTTTCCCTGGCAGATATTAATGTATTTTATATACTAACAATGTGATTGCTGAATTAGGGACGCCACTGGGTTGGTGGAGTACTTGCGTAGCACACCTGAAGTCTGAGGCTGAGCCTCAGCACCACAGAAGCTGGGTATGATGGTGGTTGTCCGTCATCCTTGTACTTCGGAGGTAGAGACTGGAGGGTGGAGAACTGAAGGCCACCTTCTCCACTTAGCATGCTCAGGGTCAGCCTGGGCTCCATGAGACTGTACCGGCACTGATCTGGTCTGATCTGGCGGCTTCTTCAGAGGCCCTATTCCCTGTCATGTGCACTGTGTACCCACAGACAGATGTATAGCCTTAGACGGTACAGGAGCGGGTAGACCGCACAGTCTCCATTTACTGACCATAGGACCAACAGGTTGGGATTTTTCCATGAAACTTGGAACAGCTAAGAGCTTCAGTCCTGCCATTGTACAGACAGCAAATCACACAGGACTCTACAAGCCTGAGGCCTGTGACATGATGACTGTGGAGAAACAACATGTAACCCACTGCTGAAAAAAGGAACAAGCAAGGCCCTTGTTTCCAGACTTCAGCAGAGCTCACGGACATACACTACCTGTCATTCAACTCAAGACACATGCCTATAAACTTCTCAAAGGCTGCCATGAGCCTGCTAAAGAAAGGAACACTCCACTGTAAAGACATCTCTCTCTTATGGGGCCGACACACTCATGCTATGGAATACTAATGTTTACAGCTCAAGCTACTGAAGGAGTACGTCATCCCCTCTGAAGGAGCAAAGCCATCCAATGGCTGAACTCCGAAAGGCAATAAATAATGACACAGAAAACAGAAGGAATCACAATCCCCCTGCCCCCACCCAAAAAAAGCTGTTTTCCTCATAAAGGCAGGAAGGCGCTCTAAAAAGTCAAATTAAAACATTTTCAGCAGAAGAACAAAGTGACTCTGTATATTTTCAAAAGGCACCAGAAAATAAAATGTCTCACTCTGATAGGCAAATTAGGCCTTTTTCTTTGTCAAAGTAGTGTCTTCATTCTCAGGCCATAACTGCTTCCTAGAAAGTGATTACAAGTCCTAAGGCCAAGGCACAGTGAACTAAACGGGTATCTTAAGAGTGTTCACATCCAACAGTGTCCTGGAGATTAGCATCCATGTAGGTTCTAAAAGGATAAAAAGAAAGAGGCAGAGCATTGATGCAGAGAGACAAGCCGACAGACACTCTTTGCTATATGACATATGACATGGATTATCCCGACCCCCACTGTGATTCATTTACACCAATAGCCTTACTCTTGGGCCAACCAAAGAGCCTCCAATGGCTATACTGCATAGGTCCTTGTATGACAAGTCTGGTAAAGAGCAAAGGTATTCATACAAAAATCTTTCAGTATCAATAACACTCATAACAATATAGGGAATTAATAGGCACCTTAGCTGGAGCTATAGAATAACAACATTATAAACTAAATTGAAAATTAAAGGCTAGAAAAAGCAGCACAGCTTACAGCTGTCATCTCTAAATGGTAGTGTTGTACAAAGGAGTGCCAAGGAAGCAGGAGATCTAAGAGCAGCTCACCCCACAGCATTTCACCAGAGGCTACACTAAGACAGTCACCCATAAAAGTGCAAAATAAAAAGATTAATGCACAGTAAAATTAGAGTTCTTGAAACATTGGCCCAAAGTAGCAAACAACGCTGAACAGGGCCAAAGAGCACACAGTAACTAGCTGTTAAGTAGAACTTAGGACAAATTTGAGTAAATGACAAATACTTGAGATTTTTAAAAAGGAAATGTTTTACAAAAGATACATGGCATGAAGTCACGTTACACTGACGAACATTAGCTGTATTAAATGTAAATGTATGACGTCCAGAAATCTACCACCTTGCTTTCACTGAATACCATGTTAGGACTGCAGAGTCCTTCAAATAAGACTCAATAGTTTCCTTCAAGCCCCTACTTTAAGTTTTTGCAAACAATGTATGCTTTTTCAAAGGTGATAGGGCAAAGATATTACCAGAGGAATACTGTCTACTGCTTTCCACAATATATGCTCTCTTAAAGGATAAAATTTCATTATGTGATACACTACTTTGTAAAAAATTAACAAATTAAAAAACAGTTGGGACAATAAGCAAAAGCACGTTCCAGTTTAAGATCAATGCTAAACTTTTCAACAGGGGTAAAATACTCTACATTGTTTATAATACTTTTGAAAGTTAATCACAATGAACACGAATACAAATACATGTAATATCATCATAAAATACAAATGTGTTGGTCACAATTACGTAGAAAAAATAAGCCATAATATCTGTTTTTCCATGTCAGCTCACAGTATCTGTACTGGAAATTCCTCTAAAATTAAAACAAGTCCACTAAAAAGACAGTTGAAAAGAATACTTCTGCACTATGAAACAGAAGAAATGGGGTTCAGCGGAGAGCCCATCTGAGTAAGGACTTTATCCAGCCACTGCAGAGGCCCATGGAGGTGAATCTCGATCCAGCATGGAGTACTGGTGACGTCCTGCCGGTGGTACTCTGCTCCCCAACCCTGGAAATGAGAAGACAGCAAAGCAAATCCCTCTTGAGCAGTTGGCAGTCAGCACCAACTTTAACAATAAAAGGCCTACCTAACTCTAGGAACACGTAAGACGGACTTAAACTGAATGACCACAGAAAACCAGTAAGTACTCACAGGGTATTAAAAACACAGCTGCAGTATAACAGTTTCTCTGACACAGACCCATAGGGCTAAGAACATGTTTAAATGTTACAGAGGCCCCAGACTATCTACGATCTTTCCCAGCTAAATCATGCTGTGCCAATACACATGCTCACTAAGTAACTAACGCCCCACACCCTCATGGGACAGGCATGGAGTGCTCTTGTTCCTGTTTGTTTTTATCTGATGAGACAGTGTGGACATTGACCAATCCGTACCATGTAGTTTATGTATGAATCATGTCAGGCCATTATCCCTAAAGCTGAGAAATTAACCAGATAAAGTAAGCTTCAGATAAAAACTGAAGGTGCTGGAGAGATGGCTTAGCAGTTAAGAGCACTGACTGCTCTCCCTGAGGTCTTGAGCTCAAATCCCACCTGCAATGGAGTGGTCTGATGCCCTCTTCTTGTGTGTCTGAAGACAGCTACAGTGTACTCATATACAGATAAAAACTAAAAAAGTGTTTTTTTTTAATTTTCATTTTCCTGATTTATTAGTAAGTTCTCTGTCTTGCTGATTATAGTAGCTCTGTTCCAGGAAAACTGGGGGGGATGAAGGAAAGAGAAATGAGGAAGTAAGGAAACTGGACAATAAAAAAAGCCACACTTCAAAAGAGGGAGAGAAAGTAAATTCAGACCACTGATAAACAGCAAGGAAACTGTGGACTGGGCTTAAATGCCAAAACAATACAAAAACAGAACAAGCCTTCTGCTGCTCTCCCTGAGCCAGGAGGGAGCACCTCCAGCTGCGGGAATTTGCTACTATGAGGCTCTCAACATTCTGTTAATGAGACGCAATCTTTATAACGTTTAGTAAAATCAGGCCATGAGAGTGACCAGCTTCATAAATCCTTTGCAACAGGCCTGAGACACAAGGGAAGTGATAAAGTGCTACAAATTCTCTGCTACACTGTAATGGAATCTGAGCCAGTCAAAATGCAATGCTAATATTAAACACTTTCTAATAACTTAGTCTACTAGATGAAATACTTTGTAAACTTCATCCCCACCCATTATCAAAATTAATAATGGAGCTTCTGGGTAGCTTACAAAGTGACTCAAGTGGTTAAAGTGATACATTCAAAAATTTCACTTAAATGCATAAATCAGTGTCAAAAACACTGATTATTTTCATTTAATAATTTCTTATGATGCATACATACTTATAATGACTAAAGTCACATTATAGATCATAACTACTCACCTTGACAAAACTCATTCGAATGGTACACATCTTGGTGAGCTCATACACGGCCTCGAAGCCATGGTTGACTGACTGAGCCAGAAGCTGAGCAAACTCCTGATTGTTAAAAATTTTGAGACTGCAGCTGCTGGGGATCTTACAGACGGTGGTGGGGTGGAAACCATGGTGAAAGTTGCAGTTCCTACTCTGAACAAAGATGCTGCTGTCACTAAGACACTCGGCATACACCTCCCCACCAACGTAGTACAGATGGACACCTTAAAGAGACAGGCAACAAGGGAGATGGCTTAGCAAACTGTTCTAAGAAGTCACAGACATCAATGCACCCAGAATGCACAAACTCATCAGGGTTCAGATCACAGCTACCACTAGATGGCCTTCGGCAGCCAAAAGTAATCCACACAACTCTAAGAGGGCCCCAGTCGGGTTATCGAACTGCCTGACCCCAGGTTTGTATTCCCTTTTCTAACCACCATTTGTTTCCACAGAAAGGAAACGATGCTGTTTAATATTTCTTTTTATGAGTACTTTAAAAAAAAATCATCCTAAACGTTATTTAGTGTTTTCCACCCTGTTTGCAAACAAAGAACACAGCATTTTAACCATCACCCACAGGAACCCAGACACACACATGCGATTCCAGATTACAGAAAGCTTTGAAATAGCAGGCTCATTTACTTTGCTTTTAAAAGTCTTCTTTCTTTCCTTCTGTTTTTGTTTGTTTGTTTTAATAAAAGTGGAGCAATGGTTCAAAAGTTAAGAGCACTGGCTGCTCTTGACACGGAGGCTCACAACCAGCTAACTCCAGTCCCAGGAGATGCCCCTCTTCTGGCCTCTAAAGGCACTGTATGCAGGCAGTACCCAGACACACCTGTAGGTAAAATGCCTATACACACAAAATAATACAACTTTTTAAAGTTTTCTAGAAATATACTTAAAAGAAACCAGTTCTAATGGTAAAATTTAAGCTTTATTACCAAAAAGCTGACTCACAAAATACTTTTCCAATATATCTAAGAATTACCTTAAGATTTTCTTTCCCATGAGTAGACAATGCTACAGATTTGGTGTATATCCTTTTAAACCTTTACACAAGCAGCACACCATGAGTTACTGTGGGGGCTTGAATATGCTTGGCCCAAGGAGTGGCACTATTAGGAGGTGTGGCCTTGCTGGAGGAAGTATGCCACTGTGGGAGTGGCTTTGAGGCCTTCCTCCTAGATGCCTGAGGACAGGCTTTCTTTGGATGTAGACCTCTCAGCTCTGCTTGGACACTACCGTGCTCCCTCCTTGATGATAATGGACTGAACCTCTGAACCTGTAAGCCAGCCCCAATAAAATGCTGCCCTGTAAAAGTTGCCTTGGTTATGCTGTCTGTTGATAGAAATAAAACCCTAACTAAGACAGTTACATATAAGCTCCTATAGACTATACTTGTGTGCTTCTGGGGATAGGAGGATTTGCTGGGTTTTGTTTGTTTGCTTGCTTGTTTCTTTGTGGGTGTCACAGTCTGTTGCACAATCAGACGCACACAGTCT